>NW_026775576.1:82846776-84076003 GCF_030987335.1 Cornus florida | reverse complement strand
TTAAGAGGGATTATTAGCTCCCTTATCAGTGATTCTCAAAGTGCATTTATTGCAGGTCGTCATATTACGCATAATATTTTAATTACTCATGAAATTTTGCATTATCTCAAAAATAAGCGAAAGGGTAATAATGCATGGTTGGCGTTGAAACTTAACATGAGTAATGCTTATGATCGGATTGAGTGTGATTTTTTATTGCACATACTGTCTCGTCTGGGGTTGAATGCTTATTGGATTCAAATGATCACATCCTGCATCTCTACTGTTTCTTACTCTTTAAAGATTAATTGGAGTTCGGTGGGTTTTTTCAAACTGTCTAAGGGTTTGAGATAGGGCGATCCTCTATCGCCGTATTGATTTATTATCTGTGCTGAAGCTCTTTCTCATTTGCGAGCTCAACAAGCTCAGTTATTATTTGGTATTCGTATTTGTCGGGGTGCTCCGTCTATTTTTCATCTTTTTATTGCTGATGATTCTATTGTGTTTTGTGCTGCGGTTACGGAGGAAGATCTTCTTCAGAAACAAATTTTGGCAGATTATGAAAGGGCTTCTGGGCAACAAGTCAATTTTTCTAAATCTTCTATTTTTTTCTCAACTAAATTAACTAATGCCCCAGGTTTAGTATGTCGTTCTATTAGCCGATCCTTGGGTTTGCAAATGCAGGGGATGCATGGTCGGTATCTTGGTGTTCCCACTATTTTGGGTCATTCCAAAAGAGATGTGTTTCAGTTTTTACTGATTAAAATTTAGGACAGGTTATCTTTTTGGAAGGCGAAGTCTTTGTCCACGGGTGGGAATGAAGTATTAATTAAGGCCATTTTAAGTGTTTTACCTACGTATGTTATGTCTTCTTTTAAGCTTCCCACTACATTGCGTCAAGATTTGATGAAACATATTTGTTCCTTTTGGTAGTGTAATAAAGATAAAAATCGAGCAATTCATTGGCTTAATTGGGATTTTCTTTGTCGGAGCAAGAAGTCGGGTGGCCTTGGCTTTCGTGATTTGGAGGCTTTTAATTTAGTGCTTTTAGCGAAGCATGCTTGGCATTTTCTGGTTTAAAAGCAAGGTTTGTTGTATCAGATTTTTAAGGCTAAGTATTTTCCGGACTCGTCCTTTTTGGATGCTTCTTTGGGCTCTAATCCTTCCTTGGGCTGGCGTAGTATTTGGTCTTCTCAAAATTTATTGAGGTAGGGCTTATGCTCATTGATTGGGAATGGCACTTCAACGCATATTTGGGACGATTATTGGGTCCTTCCGTTTGCACGGAAATTTTCCCCAACTCAGGCTCTTGTTCCATACTCTTATGCGACGGAGTTGATTGATTCTGATACGTCTTCATGGAAAGTGGATGTTTTGTCTCAATTATTTCCTCCCTTTATGATGCAGGAAATTCTTAAAATTCACATAAGTCGTTGGGATAAACCACATGTAGTCATTTGGGCTCCGAAGCTGTCGGGTAAATTTTCAGTGCGGTCTGCTTATAAATTGGCTGTTTCAATGTCTCATTTTTCTGGGATTCCATTTCATTCTAGTGCTTGGTCCTCTATTTGGCGGTGTCGTACTCTATCTAAGGTGCAACACTTTCTTTAGAGATGTTATCGTCATGCTTTGCCAATTCGGGTTGCTTTGTTGGCTCGCAGGTGTACTGTCTCGCCTATTTTTCCTCGTTGTGATCATTCCCTTCAGGTCTGGAAGTTTTCTTCGCTGCATTTGGATTTTTCAGGTCGTTCTTTCTTTTCTTTACGGATGGGCTGGAGTTTTCTGCTGCGTCGGGCTATGATCTCTTCGGACTTTGAGGATGTACCTAGTTTGATTTCTTTTTGTGTTTGGGGCATTTGGAAAGCAAGGAATCGGTTAGTCTTTGAAGGGATCTTGTGGAGACCGGAGATTGTGGCTCAAAAAGCAGTAATCAGTTTTTGGGAATTCAAAGATGCTCGGTTTCTCTGCTCCTCCTTACAGCCAGGGCCCTCAATCACTTCAGTGGATTCTTGGTGTCCTCCCCCATCTGGTATTGTCAAATGTAATTTTAATGCTTCATTTTGTCGGAAGTCATTGTTGGGTTTCCGTGATTTCAAAGTTGATGTTCTTCAAGCAGTTATTTTTTGTCCGTTTTTCGCTTCTTCCTCCTTGCAGGCGGAATCTATGGCATGTCAACGTGCTCCCCTTTGTGCTTTTGAATTAGGTTTCTCTTGCTTATGGTTTGAATCGGATGCCAAAGCTGCTATGGATGGGGTGTTGTGTGGTGAGTCTTGCCCAGCGAAAATTGCTTCTATTTGTTTTGATATCAATCGAGATCTTTAGTGATTTTCTTCTACTACTCTGACTTATGTTCGTCGCCAAGGTAATAAGGTGGCTCATGCTTTAGCTACTCTTTCACGTCCTGGGCTTGGATCGGATCAGTTTTTGCTGTCTCTTCTTCATTTCATTGTGCGTTTTGCTGAGGCGGATGTGAAGTGTTAGTTGTTTTTGTGTTGTTTTGGTTTTTGTTGTCTTGTATGTCTTTGCCAGGGAAAAAAAATATATATATATATATATAATATATATTAAAAAAAAAATGATTATAAAACCAATGTTTGTATATGAGCATTGTCTTGTCCATTTAAAATTATTACATTATCTATTTAAATCTATTGCACTATAAGACCAAAATTGTGAGTCAGTATTAATAAAAATTTGTAGTAAAATCTAACACATTAGAAAGAGAGTAGTGGAGAATTTGTAGTAAAGTCTACTGATTTCTACATTACATTGACGGAAACTATTATACTTCTAGATCTTCGATTGCATCCTCGGATCATCTGACCTTGCACGAGGTACATATATGCATATGTTTATACACACATATATCACACGGGCGAAGTGCAGGAAATATCCCCAAAGTATACTCTGCATATTAATTTTACCCTTATGTTTTCAAATTGTGCAAAAATACCCCTCAATAAAAAATCTGACATAAATTAGTGTTGTAATGCTCGTTTTGTTCTTTTGTTCTTTCGAAAATGCCCAAGAAAGTATATGCAACTACTCTCATATATGGGTGTTATGTGCACATTACCTTATATATATATATATATATATTTGAAACTTTTTTCTCTATATATATTTCTAAACTTTTTTAAAAAAAAAAACTTTAAGAATTTACAGAATAAGGATTTGAATTTTTTGATTGTTTAGTTTAGTGTTTTCTATTAATTTTTTTTTTCTTTATTTTTTATTTTATTTTCTTACCAACACTGTTAAAAAAATAAAAAAAATCCCAATATCATTGTGCACTAGTTTTTTCAGCTTAGAGCAGATTTGTTTTCTTTAGTTTGCACTTTATTTTTATTTTTATCTTTACTTTTCTTTATATTTATATTTATATTTAATTTAATTTTAGTATCTTCTAAATCGCCTCAAGTCAGTTGAGGCGATTAGGTCAATTCCGGTGATAACAAGCCTCTGCAAAAGGCGAACCAGCTATCGGAGTGGTTCAATTTGGTGGTCTGGTGGGCGTGGCGGTGGCTGGGTGAAAGACGACGGCAAATCCCAAGCACTATGGGCTCGGCGAGCAGCTTGTCCATCCCTTTGGGATAACGGTAAGAGTCTCTCCCTCACCGATGATGTAATTCTCGAAAGTACGAAGTTTTAACTACAACATTTGATGCGTTAGTTTTGTTCAGTTTTAGTCTCGTGTAATGGCTACCGATGCTGTGGTCCCTTACTCCTATAAGCATATATGTCTTGACTCGTGTGACTAATGTTTGTGATGTATGAATACCAATCATATATAATCCCTCCGTCCCACAAAAAATGTCCGTCTTTAACTATTGTATTCTATGCATTGCTGCCAACTCCATCCATAACACAGATCTCTCAACAAGCCCAAGAGAATAACTTTTTAATCCTTTGATTTCGTAAAATAATCAATGATTCAACCAATGAAGGAATTCTCTTGGGCTTGTTGAGAGATCAGTGTTATGATGGAGTTGGCATCAATGCATAGAATACAATAGCTATTTGGTAACAAGTCATCAATGGTTTGTAACAAATTGGAGTTTGCAGCAATACTGGAATGATAGGATACAATAACTAAATGGTACGAGTAATCAATTGATCCGTGAAAAATTGGTTATATTTTTTAAACTTCAAGGAAGTGAAATTGGAAACAATCATCTTTCCCTGTAGATTTTGTTTCAAGAGCGGTTTTTAGCTTCAAAAGTTATATTTGTGAATGGAACAAAAGCACCAATTTCCTACCCTTGTCATTCTTTTTTAACTTTGCTGCTTCCTTGAATAAGGGATTGATAATATCTTAAAATCCTTTTTTATTTGAATGTTTCTTAAACTTGGTTAATCAAAAGTAAATTCAAGTGCCAAAATTCTATGCCATCTTAATAGAATAGAACATATAGCTTGTGAACACTGACACACTGGTAAAAATGAAGAGTGCTGAAGAGAGGGTTTTTTTTTTTTTTTTTTTTTTTCAGTTTGGAGTGCCTTGGTAAAACACAGCTGGGGGCATTGTAGGAGGAGAGGGAGGAGAGAAAAAAAAAAAAAAAAAAAGTTTAATAAGGGTAGACGTGTCAATAAAGGACATTAAATTCCAAAAGGTCGCTTATTAACAAACAATTATTAAACTAAAATACGTAGAAAGTGGAATTCTATCCGGATTATGGAAAAAAAAGGGAAAGAAAAGAAGAGGAATTAGGATTTCCAAATATTGCTCTCTATAACTAGGGTTGATTTCTTCATGGACTTGAAACCATAATTTACTATTTTTTTTTGTTAATTTGCTCATCTTAATTTTCTTCTTTTGTACGATATTCCTCGGCTGGTAGGATTGAGCACCCCGCATGGACATGGCTAATAATATTAATCCAGTAGTCCCTTGGTCCGACCTTCCACAAGAACTGGTGGAGTTGATCATGGCACATGTCACCACAACCTTCGATCTTCTACGATGTCGCGGTGTATGTCATTCATGGCGATCTTCTGTACTGAACGTGCTATCACTCGGCGTTACTTCTACTACTCCGTTACTACTCCTCTACAATAGGCTTGACCTATGCAATTCTCCCGCCAAACTCTTGTGTCTTGGTAAAAACACCACCACCAAGTATAGGCTCCGTTCACCCAACATGAAGAGGTTGTCGTACAAGGATGGTGTGATATTCAATAGGACTTCTCCCGATTTGGTAAAGTCCATGGAGAAGCACTGGATGGCAGACGACGAAGGCATCGAGGAGGAGGCTGATTCCGGCAATGGTGGTGGTGGTGGTGCAGTTCCCAAAAGGACTAGATGTATTGCTCCCTGTCGTGGATGGCTACTATTGTATCCTTATTATGAGAGTTCACTATATCTCTTCAATCCTCTTTCAAGAATGGTTGTCCATCTTCCACCGCCAACGGAATTAAAAATGGTCACTAATCCATATGTGCTTAGATTCATCATATCATCCATTCCAACTGATCCAACTTGCATGGTCTACTTATATACCCCGAATTAGATTGCTGTTTATAAACTTGGTGGCAGGAAATGGACGCCTGTTTTCGCTAGTAATCATCATGAATGGGTTTCCGTCATATTTTACCATGGTAACTTCTACTCGATTGATGAGCTTGGTGTGCTCCGACGTTTCTTGTTGGATAAATCTTATTCTAATTACAAGGAGGAAGAGGTATGCAATGGTACTTGTAATGTCAACCAATACAGGTACTTGGTGGAGGGGTCGTGGTCTGGTGAATTGTTGATGGTTGTGAGGATTTATGAACATCATATATGCAGAACCAAAACCAAGTCGTTTGAGATTTTTAAGTTAAATTGGGGTAATGGTAAATGGGAAGAGGTGAGTAATTTGGGTCATCGAGCTCTATTCTTGACTACTAATGATTCGAAATTCGTTTCAGTTAGATATAATCCTGAATATACACCCAATTCAATCTATTTCATTGAAGATACAAATACAAGAATGAAAGATTTCGGAGTGTATGATTTGGCAACACACAACATAAAGCCATTACATCCATCTCAAAATCATATGCAACAAGCTGTATATTATCGTTGGTTTCAACCGGTCCCATAAACTAGCCCTATAATCTATATTGCTTAATGTGCATCCTTTATTTATTTATTTTTCTTAAATGTAATATTTTATATACATACTCATTAAGTTTGATGTTTAGAATTCTTCTATGATTGATATTTTTCAATTTAAAATTTGGCATGTTTAATTATTTATATTCATTTATATTGTTTAAATTAAAACAATACTTCAAGACTTCTTAGGTAGAAATAGAACTAACGGTTTGAAGATACCTTGAATTAGGTATCCAAGGGGTTTATGTTATGAGAACCTCTTTCATGGTTTTCTTCTGTGAGCTTTCTCCTTGAGTAGGAGTCCGAAGCAAATCAGAGAGATGCTCTAAAGCTGGATACTGATCATCAGTGAGTGGTATAACCACTTCGGCTTTTGCCCTGCCTTTGCCACGGCCTTTTGTGGTATTACCACGGCCTTGTCCATGATGGGGCTGATTCATGAACCCTGTAAAAATTCACGTGTTAAGAAATTAGGTAAAGAATTAGAACTGCCTTTAATATATTCAATTGAAAAATCAAAAGCAGATAAATCAGCTTGCCAACCAGCAAATATCTGTTTGGAAACTTATTTTTTTATATCTTTTTCCAGTACTTGTTTAGCAGCACTACAATCAATGCGTAACAAGAATTTCTGATTGATTAAATCATCTTGGAATTTATAAATGCATTTAACTAAAGAAAGAATTTCTTTCTTAATAGTGGAATAATTTAATTGTGCATTTTTCCAAGCTCCTGAAGTGAAGCGAACAAGCTCCTCTGTTCCTGTATCTGGATTCGTTTGTTTAAGAATACCACCATATCCAATATTGGATGCATCTGTCTCAACAATTTTAAACCATGAAGAATTTGCTAGGGCTAAGTAAGGAATCTGTTTAGCACAAAGTTTAATCTTCTGGACGGCTCTCGTATGTTCTTCAGTCCAAGGGGAAGGTGACTTCCTGAGCCGTGTATATAAAATTGCTGTATCCTGTGCAAGGTTCTTGTAATGGTTACGAATATAATTCAAGCTACCAAGAAATCTTTGCAGTTGAGTTTTGTCCTTAATTTCATCAGGGAATTTAGAGGTAAACTCAATACTTCTGTCAATGGGTTTTATTTTTCCATCGTAAATTTCATGACCAAGAAATCTTACTTGGGTGAGGAAATTTTTTAGTTTAGGAACAGACACTACTAAACCTCTTTGGTAAATAACATCTTTGAAGATTTTCAAATGTTTATAATGTTGTTCTATTGATTTTGAAAATATTAAAATATCATCAATATAAACAATAGAAAATTCAGTATAAGGATTAAAAATGTCATTCAAAATATGTTGAAATTCTGAAGGGGCATTTTTTAAACCAAAGGGCATTACTGTCCATTCATACTGTCCAAAGGGTACACAAAAAGCAGTTTTATAGCGTAACTGTTTCCAATTAATAGAAAATAAATAAAGTATGCAGAAGATTGCTAGCTACTTAGATGCCTTCAGTCCACCTTAAAGCAAATCTTCTATCTAGACATCCTCTCTGTGTAGAGGTTTCCTGTTTTTTCAGGATTGGGGAGCTTCCGGTGTCCTGTTATTTTGTGGGTTGTGTGCTTGTTGGGTTCTTGATTGCTGTTGTACCTCGTCCCGTTGGGCTTGGGGTGGAAATGATTGCTTCTTTTGCTCTATGTTCGGTGCTTTACTTTCCGGTAATTCTTGTTGATTCTTGGTGTTGGGCTTGGCACTTTTTGTTGTTACGCGGCTTTGATCAGTGTTCTGCGTTATTTGGGGACGATTTGGGTGCTGTTGATTGCATTGGGGGTTTGGTTGGTTGTTTGTTCTACTTGTGATTGGTTGTGGTTCCAACGCTGGTAGTTCCATCGTTGCTTTCAGTTCCGGCGTTGGTGGGTTGGTGGTGCTGCTTCTATGGTTGCAAGTGTGGCTACGTGGTGCGTTGTGGCCCATCTATTTTGTTTGTGGGCCGGTTGCTTGGTGGATTGGGCTTCTGTCCGTTGGGCCTTACAGGTTCTGCATTATATTTTGTTGTTGGCTTCCAGTCCATTTGCAAGGCCGGAATTCTGTTCTCTGCTATCTTCAGTGTTGGGCCAAGAGTAATGACATTCGGCCGGGGTTCACTTTTCAGGCATCAATCTGATGCTTGTTCCAATTGGTTGCTTGCTTCTGCTTGTTCTTTTCCATCCCATTCTGCAGCTCCACCTTTCTGTTTCTCTGATTGCCATAATGATTTTCCCAATATTATTGCTTGGAATTGTCAAGGTCTGGGGTCTGTTTCTACGATTCAGCAAATTAAACGTTTACAATCTCAATATTCCCCCAATATTTTTGGTGTTATTGAAACAAAAAATTGGAAGCGGACAGTGCTTGTTCAAAAAATGTTGGGTTTTCCTCATGGTTGTTTGGTGGAGCCTGTTGGGCTTGCGGGTGGTCTTGGCCTTTGGTGGAATGATAATGTTCAGTGAAGGGTGGTCGATAAAAACAGTTTTTCTATTACTGTTGTTGTTCTATCCCCTAAATAGTCACCTTGGTATTTTTCCCAACTATATGCTAATACTGTGGATAGGAAAAGAGCTGTGCAATGGAAATATTTTATTAACAGTGCACGTTATTGGTCGGGTAGGTGGGTCCTCATTGGTGATTTTAATAATATTTTACATAGTTCTGAGAAACATGGGGGGGAAGTTAAGCAAGGGTGGCAGCTTCGTTCCTTTCGTACTCTGCTTGATTGTTGTACTTTGTTGGATATTGGTTATGTGGGTTTTTCTTTGACCTGGTCTAATCAGCGCGATGGGTTAGCTAATATACAGGAACGATTGGATCGCGCTTTGGCGACTATGGATTGGCTATCGGCTTTTCCTCGGGCTCAATTATCTCATCTTTCTTTGGTGGGATCTGATCACTATGCCTTACTTCTTCAAATTTTGCCTGTGGTTTGGCCTCGGAAACGGCAATTTCACTTTGATGCTCGATGGACATTGTTGGACGATTGTAGGCAAATTGTTGATTTGGATTGGTCTACTCCGATTGCTGGTTCTTATCAATTTCAATGGGCTCAGAAATTGCGTCACTGTAAAGCCGATCTTATTTATTGGGCTAAGCTCCGCAATCTTAACTCACGAGCTCGTCTTAATAGTTGCTCGGTTCCATGAGTTGAAAGCTCGCACTTCAAATTACTGTCATGCGGAGGTGGTTAAATTAGAAAATTACTTAATTTTTTATTGATTAGAGGAGGAGTTGTTTTGGAAGCAGAAAACCCATCTTCTTTGGTTGCAAGAAGGGGATCGTAATACAAAATTTTTTCATGTTTCTGCTAAACGAAGGCGAGGCCGCAATACAATTTCAGGAGTTTATGATGCCGGGAATCAGTGGGTAACTGATGAGGTATCCGTTTAGTCAATTTTTTTGACTTATTTTTAGAGTTTGTTTCACTCTTCCCATCCTACGCATATTGAGCAGTTCTTGCGGTATGTTCCTGTCCGAATTTCTGCCGAGATAAAAGCTCCTGGGCCGGATAGGATGAAACCGCTATTTTATCAGAAATATTGGGAGGTACTTAAAAAGGATATTGTTGATGCTGTATCTAGTTTTTTTTGCTACGGGCAATCTGTTATCCAGTTTTAATCATACAAATATTGTTTTAATTCCAAAGAATTCCTCTCCGACACAGGTTAGTCATTACCGACCTATTTCTTTGTGTAATGTGTTTTGTCGGATTATTGCAAAAATTATGAGTAACCGGTTGAGAGGGATTATTAGCTCCCTTATCAGTGATTCTCAAAGTGCATTTATTGCAGGTCGTCATATTACGGATAATATTTTAATTACTCATGAAATTTTGCATTATCTCAAAAATAATCGTAAGGGTAATAATGCATGGTTGGCGTTGAAACTTAACATGAGTAATGCTTATGATCGGATTGAGTGTGATTTTTTATTGCACATACTGTCTCGTTTGGGGTTGAATGCTTTTTGGATTCAAATGATCACATCTTGCATCTCTACTGTTTCTTACTCTTTAAAGATTAATGGGAGTTCGGTGGGTTTTTTCAAACCGTCTAAAGGTTTGAGATAGGGCGATCCTCTATCGCCGTATTGATTTATTATCTGTGCTGAAGCTCTTTCTCATTTGCGAGCTCAACAAGCTCAGTTATTATTTGGTATTCGTATTTGTCGGGGTGCTCCGTCTATTTTTCATCTTTTTTTTGCTGATGATTCTATTATGTTTTGTGCTGCAGTTCCGGAGGAAGTTCTTCTTCTGAAACAAATTTTGGCAGATTATGAAAGGGCTTCTGGGCAACAAGTCAATTTTTCTAAATCTTCTATTTTTTTCTCAACTAAATTAACTAATGCCCCAGGTTTAGTATGTCGTTCTATTAGCCGATCCTTGGGTTTGCAAATGCAGGGGATGCATGGTCGGTATCTTGGTGTTCCCGCTATTTTGGGTCATTCCAAAAGAGATGTGTTTCAGTTTTTACTGATTAAAATTTAGGACAGGTTATCTTTTTGGAAGGCGAAGTCTTTGTCCACGGGTGGGAAAGAAGTATTAATTAAGGCCATTTTAAGTGTTTTACCTACGTATGTTATGTCTTCTTTTAAGCTTCCCACTACATTGCGTCAAGATTTGATGAAACATATTTGTTCCTTTTGGTAGTGTAATAAAGATAAAAATCGGGCAATTCATTGGCTTAATTGGGATTTTCTTTGCCGGAGCAAGAAGTCGGGTGGCCTTGGCTTTCGTGATTTGGAGGCTTTTAATTTAGTGCTTTTAGCGAAGCATGCTTGGCATTTTCAGGTTCTGAAGCAAGGTTTGTTGTATCAGATTTTTAAGGCTAAGTATTTTCCGGACTCGTCCTTTTTGGATGCTTCTTTGGGCTCTAATCCTTCCTTGGGGTGGCGTAGTATTTGGTCTTCTCAAAATTTATTGAGGTAGGGCTTATGCTCATTGATTGGGAATGGCACTTCAACGCATATTTGGGACGATTATTGGGTCCTTACGTTTGCACGAAAATTTTCCCGAACTCAGGCTCTTGTTCCATACTCTTATGCGACGGAGTTGATTGATTCTGATACGTCTTCATGGAAAGTGGATGTTTTGTCTCAATTATTTCCTCCTTTTATGATGCAGGAAATTCTTAAAATTCACATAAGTCGTTGGGATAAACCACATGTAGTCAGAAGCTGTCGGGTAAATTTTCAGTGCGGTCTGCTTATAAATTGGCTGTTTCAATGTCTCATTTTTCTGGGATTCCATTTCATTCTAGTGCTTAGTCCTCTATTTGGCGGTGTCGTACTCTATCTAAGGTGCAACACTTTCTTTAGAGATGTTATCGTCATGCTTTGCCAATTCGGGTTGCTTTGTTGGCTCGCAGGTGTACTGTCTCGCCTATTTTTCCTCGTTGTGGTCATTCCCTTCAGGTGTGGAAGTTTTCTTCGCTGCATTTGGATTTTTCAGGTCGTTCTTTCTTTTCTTTACGGATTGGCTGGAGTTTTCTGCTGCGTCGGGCTATACTCTCTTCGGACTTTGAGGATGTACTTAGTTTGATTTCTTTTTGTGTTTGGGGCATTTGGAAAGCAAGGAATCGGTTAGTCTTTGAAGGGATCTTATGGAGACCGGAGATTGTGGCTCAAAAAGCAGTAATCAGTTTTTGGGAATTCAAAGATGCTCGGTTTCTCTGCTCCTCCTTACAGCCAGGGACCTCAATCACTTCAGTGGATTCTTGGTGTCCTCCCCCATCTGGTATTGTCAAATGTAATTTTAATGATTCATTTTGTCGGAAGTCGTTGTTGGGTTTCCGTGATTTTAAAGGTGATGTTCTTCAAGCAGTTATTTTTTGTCCGTTTTTCGCTTCTTCCTCCTTGCAGGCGGAATCTATGGCATGTCAACGTGCTCCCCTTTGTGCTTTTGAATTAGGTTTCTCTTGCTTATGGTTTGAATCGGATGCCAAAGCTGCTATAGATGGGGTGTTGTGTGGTGAGTCTTGCCCAGCGAAAATTGCTTCTATTTGTTTTGATATCAATCGAGATCTTTAGTGATTTTCTTCTACTACTCTGACTTATGTTCGTCGCCAAGGTAATAAGGTGGCTCATGCTTTAGCTACTCTTTCACGTCCTGGGCTTGGATCGGATCAGTTTTTGCTGTCTCTTCTTCATTTCATTGTGCGTTTTGCTGAGGCGGATGTGAAGTGTTAGTTGTTTTTGTGTTGTTTTGATTTTTGTTGTCTTGTATGTCTTTGCCAGAAAAAAAAAAAAAAAAAAAAAAAAAAAAAAAAAAAAAAAAAAAAGCAATATAATATATATTAAAAAAAAAATGATTATAAAACCAATGTTTGTATATGAGCATTGTCTTGTCTATTTAAAATTATTACATTATCTATTTAAATCTATTGCACTGTAAGACCATAATTGTGAGTCAGTATTAATAAAAGTTTGTAGTAAAATCTAACACATTAGAAAGAGAGTAGTGGAGAATTTGTAGTAAAGTCTACTGATTTCTACATTACATAGACGGAAACTGTTATACTTCTAGATCCTCGATTGCATCCTCGGATCATCTGACCTTGCACGAGGTACATATATGCATATGTTTATACACACATATATCACACGGGCGAAGTGCAGGAAATATCCCCAAAGTATACTCTGCATATTAATTTTACCCTTATTTTAAAAAGTGTACAAAAAACACCCCTATTGTTTTCAAATTGTGCAAAAATACCCCTCAATAAAAAATCTAACATAAATTGGTGTTGTAATGCTCGTTTTGCGCTTTTGTTCTTTCGAAAATGCCCAAGAAAGTATATGCTACTACTCTCATATATGGGTGTTATGTGCACATTACCTTATATATATATATATATTTTTTTGAAACTTTTTTCTCTATATATATTTCTAAACTTTTTTTTAAAAAAAATTTCAAGAATTTACAGAATAAGGATTTGAATTTTTTGATGTTTTAGTTTAGTGTTTTCTATTAAATTTTTTTTTCTTTATTTTTTCATTTATTTTCTTACCAACACTGTTAAAAAAATATAAAAAATCCCAATATCATTGTGCATTAGTTTTTTCAGCTAAGAGCAGATTTGTTTTCTTTAGTTTGCACTTTATTTTTTATTTTTATCTTTACTTTTCTTTATATTTATATTTATATTTAATTTAATTTTAGTATCTTCTAAATCGCCCCAAGTCAGTTGAGGCGATTAGGTCAATTCCGGTGATAACAAGCCTCTGCAAAAGGCGAACCAGCTATCGGAGTGGTTCAATTTGGTGGTCTGGTGGGCGTGGCAGTGGCTGGGTGAAAGACGACGGCAAATCCCAAGCACTATGGGCTTGGCGAGCAGCTTGTCCGTCCCTTTGGGATAACGGTAAGAGTCTCTTCCTCACCGATGATGTAATTCTCGAAAGTACGAAGTTTTAACTACAACATTTGATGCGTTAGTTTTGTTCAGTTTTAGTCTCGTGTAATGGCTACCGATGCTGTGGTCCCTTACTCCTATAAGCATATATGTCTTGACTCGTGTGACTAATGTTTGTGATGTATGAATACCAATCATATATAATCCCTCCGTCCCACAAAAAATGTCCGTCTTTAACTATTGTATTCTATGCATTGCTGCCAACTCCGTCCATAACACAGATCTCTCAACAAGCCCAAGAGAATAACTTTTTAATCCTTTGATTTCGTAAAATAATCAATGATTCAACCAATGAAGGAATTCTCTTGGGCTTGTTGAGAGATCTGTGTTATGATGGAGTTGGCATCAATGCATAGAATACAATAGCTATTTGGTAACAAATCATCAATGGTTTGTAACAAATTGGAGTTTGCAACAATACTGGAATGATAGGATACAATAACTAAATGGTACGAGTAATCAATTGATCCGTGAAAAATTGGTTATATTTTTTAAACTTCAAGGAAGTGAAATTGGAAACAATCATCTTTCCCAGTAGATTTTGTTTCAAGAGCGGTTTTTAGCTTCAAAAGTTATATTTTTGAATGGAACAAAAGCACCAATTTCCTACCCTTGTCATTCTTTTTTAACTTTGCTGCTTCCTTGAATAAGGGATTGATAATATCTTAAAATCCTTTTTTATTTGAATGTTTCTTAAACTTGGTTAATCAAAAGTAAATTCAAGTGCCAAAATTCTATGCCATCTTAATAGAATAGAACATATAGCTTGTGAACACTGACACACTGGTAAAAATGAAGAGTGCTGAAGAGAGGGTTTTTTTTTTTTTTTTTCAGTTTGGAGTGCCTTGGTAAAACACAGCTGGGGGCATCGTAGGAGGAGAGGGAGGAGAGAAAAAAAAAAAAAAAAAAAAAAAAAAGAAGTTTAATAAGGGTAGACGTGTCAATAAAGGACATTAAATTCCAAAAGGTCGCTTATTAACAAACAATTATTAAACTAAAATACGTAGAAAGTGGAATTCTATCCGGATTAGGGAAAAAAAAGGGAAAGAAAAGAAGAGGAATTAGGATTTCCAAATATTGCTCTATATAACTAGGGTTGATTTCTTCATGGACTTGAAACCATAATTTACTGTTATTTTTTGTTAATTTGCTCATCTTAATTTTCTTCTTTTGTACGATATTCCTCGGCTGGTAGGATTGGGCACCCTACATGGACATGGCTAATTATATTAATCCAGTGGTCCCTTGGTCCGACCTTCCACAAGAACTGGTGGAGTTGATCATGGCACATGTCACCACAACCTTCGATCTTCTATGATGTCGCGGTGTATGTCATTCATGGCGATCTGCTGTACTGAACGTGCTATCACTCGGCGTTACTTCTACTACTCCGTTACTACTCCTCTACAATATGCTTGACCTATGCAATTCTCCCGCCAAACTCTTGTGTCTTGGTAAAAACTGTTGGGAAACGTGCTAGTTTTAAAAACTTTTTGAGGGATTTTGATTCATAGATCTTGATTCATCACATAGAGACAAGTTTTATGCAAAAAATAAAATAAAATATGATGTATTATTCAACTAAAAGATTGAATACTTACATCAAGGTTTGAGTAAACCTCAGATCTCTCCTCTAAAGTGAATGTTCTCACTTATTGTAGATCCCTTTTGCTAGACATCTTTTCCATGGATCTCCATCTTCTTGGTAATGGTCTTGCCTTTAGGAATCACTCATAAGCCTCCTTGAATGACCTTGGAAAACTAGGCTTGTGGGAGCCTCCATTAGATGAGAACATAAACCCTAATTTTCTAGAGAGAGAAAATTTATTCCTTTTTCCTTCTCCTAAAAATCACCCACTAAAATATACATAGACCATGTATATTTATAGGCAACATAAAAATAAAGAAAAGGAAACAACAAATCCTTCTCCATCTCTAATTCATATGTCTCAAATCTAATATGATTCCAATATCAAGTTGGGCTATGAGTGAGAATCCATTGGGCCTATTATTTTATTGGCTACAATGAATTAATAATTGGCCCGGTCCATGGACCCAATTCAATTAATTCATAAATTAATTTCTACTCCACTAAAAGAAATTAATTGAACTCCAATTAAATAATAAATAACCTCTAAGTCAATATTGCACTTTGACCCCTCTATGCATAATTAGTTATCGGATAAATATAGCCATCAATCCGACTACTTAATTAATATATTTATTTTGGTACCTTTGATTATTTCTGGCTCGATCACAATAAAACATTTGTTTGACAAAAATAATAATTTAAATAAATAAATATATAATAAATCATTTTGTCTAAAAACACACGAAGGCCTTCGAATTTACTTTGTGATCAACCATAATCAATACAAAATAAATACAAGTAGCAATGATGCAAATATTGAAAATATAACCCTCTAACTATTAATTACATAACTACCCAAAGTGTCGGTCTAAGGATCCCGAAGAATCCGCCGAACAAATCAAAGTAATTATTAATTAATAAAAGAGTCTATACTTTTCTCATGCTTAAGAGTCAAATGCCATGACAGTGATAGGGAGTAATTGCATACGACGGCTCTCGCAATATATCTCAACCTAACGCGGATCCAGTTCAAGTCTTAATTAATTATGAGTCCATCCATAATTACCGACTATGAACAATTTATAATTACTATTTATATATCATGCATTGATTGTCATCACATACATATATATATAAATATTTCTTGTAATTAACTGGACACTATCAATTTCATAGTGAATTGAAACATAATACATTGAATTCACCAATTATATAAATCATAAATATTTCAGATATGTCAGGAACATATGTCAATACAATCCAGATAGGAATTTGCTATGCCAGGGCATATAAATCCCAACAGCTCCCACTTGCCCTCATAGCCAATTCAAATTGCACCTAACTCCAATGTTATCCAGATGATGATCAAAATTATTGATCAATGACACCTTTGATAATGGATCAACAAAGTTGTGTTCCAATGCAATGTTTTAACTACAAGTGCATTTTCTTGCCGGACAATATCATGTCGAACATGATACTTCCTCTCAGTGTATCTTGTTCCTCTATGGAACCTTGGGTCATTGGTTTGGACTACTTCTGCACTATTGTCACAATATAGCTCGATAGGCAGGCTAGTATGCTCCACAACCTCTAAATCAGTGAGATCAAACCAATAGGCTTATATTGCCACCTTTAAGGCTGCAATATGTTCCACCTGCAGGTTTGAGTCAACAGTTGAAATCTGCTTGACAATCTACCAACTGATTTCCCTTCCATTAAGTGAACATACACTAAGTCATGAACCTCATAGTATCTACTTCTGATTGAAAATCAGAACTAGCATACCTGACTAGGACCATATCATCACATCCATAAATGAGTATGATATCATTAATTCTCCTTAGGTACTTAATGATATTTTTCACAATAGACCAGTTGTCAAGTCCAGTATTGGACTGATCTCTACTGACTATCCCTACCATGTAGCGGATGTCCTGTTTGGTATAGACCATGGCATATATGAGACTCTCATATGCCGAAACATATTGTTCCAGTCTCATTTGCTCAATCTCCTCTGCTAGTCTTGAAAAACTACTTACTAGAGAGAGCGATCCATATCAATAAAGCAAGAACTCATTCTTTGAGTTATGCATACCAAACCTGGTCAAAACTTTATCAATGTAGGATTATTAAGATAAGCCTATTTTCCTTTTAACCTGATCTTGCAAAAGCTTGATCCTAGGAATATAGCTTACATCTTGAAAATCCTTCATTTAAAAGTAATTGAACAACTACCTTATAATTGATGACAAAACTTCCACGTCATTATAAATGAGTAGGATGTCATCAATATATAGAATTAAGAAAAATAATGACATTCCCTTGTACACTCATGATTTATTCACTAAGAAATCTTCTGGTATCTTTTTGTAGATTAACTTGCCTTCCATAGGAATCACCCTACTAGAAAATTCTACAAGATCCCAGAATTTATTAGAATACATAGATTCCAACTCTGATTTCATAGTAACTCACCAAAACGATCTGTATCCACATCGGTTCACGCTTCCGTGTAGCTTACTGGATCCAACTCATGTTTAACAGGGATATCCATAATGGTCTCACCTAAAAACATGATTCTGTCGAATTGGATGATAATCCTCCCACTACATCAATGTACTGATGCAAGAATCTGTGTAGTAGATGATGCTAACGCATCAATAGGGAATTCATATATTATTCTCAATCTCTATAATAAGTGTGTTCACATGTGGTACATCTGGTACTCATACCAAATTCTCTAACATTATGCTACTAGGTATGTGATTCATAACATGATTCTCCTATAGATAAACAGTGAGTGAAAACAATCAACTTTTATCTTTGAGATCATAAAATAATCCATCCTAGTGACATTTAGAGTAGCTATCAAATCTAGCATGCCTATGATCTGATTCCAACTTACTTGTCCATATCAAACGCACGTGTGCAAGACTACCCCATATGTGCATATGATTCAAACTAATATTTAGTCAAAAACACAGCTCAACGGTATCCTTGAGACAGACTAAGATGGAATGCAGTTCATAATGCGCATCGATGTCATTAACGCTAAACTCTTAAATGAAAGAGATAATGTGGCATTACTGATCATAAATCTAACCATGTTAAGTGGAATTCTGTTATTCCTATTTGACACCTAAATTAATTTAGCGTCAATTGCGGAAAACTGGTACACAACACCCTCATTGACCATATAGTCTTTGCACTATCCCAAGAAATACTCAAATACTCGATCAGATCGAAGTGTCTTGATAAGTTTACCTAATCTGAGCTCCACATCAGTCTTGACCCTCTTGGAATATACCAAAAGTATAAGACTTGTGTCGCAACAGGTAAATTTATCCAAAACGTGAGTAATCTTGATTGGATGTTCATAAGACTACACGTGTACGTGTGTACCGACTCCAATTGTTCTTTATGTCTATTTCATTTGGCTGATTAAGCCCTTAGAGTTATCTATCCTTCAAAACAAGATTCACAAGTTTGGTTTAGGCTCCTCTGCCTCACTAGGTAATAAACCTTCTTTAACCAATCTTTAAATCTCATTTTGATTGATTATAACCCAAAAATAGACACCAAAAATACAATGAGTCAGGAATAACAAATTTTCTCTTAACATTCAATCTAGAAGATGCAACATTAGTTTCTACATCCTGCAAATCTTAAGAGCTTGTGATTATAGTATATTAACCATCTTTCAATACACCAGAAGCAATCACATATCTATTCAATTTTATAAAACCAGTTTTACAAAATAACGATCTAGTTTTTTATAAGCCAAAAGTGAAATAAGAATGAGATTGCGTTTCACTTCTGTGCATAAAGATAGTTCTCTAATACTAATATCCTCATACTCTCTAATTTCAGATGTAATACTCCCACTGACTTAGTTACAACCTTGGCATCAGGTCAAAAGATAAATATATACCCATATCATCAAGGCTTCTGGATTCCTGAAATCCTTACAATAAATTGCAAACATGTTTAGTGGCTCCAGAATCTATCCATCAGGAATCAATAGATACAACCACATAACATGGCTCAATGATTAAATATATATTTTCCTATGCCACGTCATTGCTTAGACAGTTTGTCCTTTAGTGTCTTAGTTAACGGCAAAAGAAACAGTTTCATTCGCCCTCAACATACACTGCCTTATTCCCTTTAACCTTTTAGATACCTATGTTTTGTGCTAGCCTAGTCCTATTATCATCCTTCTTCTTTGCTTTGCCCATCCACTTGGGCCTAGAAGAAGATGGTATAGACTAGGTTAGATTGATAGGAACGCCCATACTCTTAATTATCCCTTCTTCTGTTACCAATTCTATAAGAATATCAGCGAGTGTGAACTCAAACTGATTCCTTATTTAGTTCACTCTAACAGAGTCGAATGAGTTTGGTAACAAGGCAATAATCATGTCAACTTGAAACTTACCACCCAAGTCAGCCTTATTGATCTCCAGCTAATTTTTAAATAATAAACAATCATTTTCCAAAATTTGATTTCAAACTGGAGTTCATCAGGCTATCTTGATGGTATTTAAATTTGACACAGTACTTAGGCATATGCTCTATCTAATCTCACCAAAATATCTCATTGACATTTAATATGATGCTTGAAGAAAATAAAATAATACAAATGTTAGCTTTGGAGTATATTCGAGCTAAACTCTAGAATATTGCACCAAGTCATATCATTTGCCTTATCTAATTTATTAAAAGCATTAATGTCAAATTTGGTATCTCAAAGTAAAAGAGATAGGTATAGGAGTAATAAACACATTTTGTACCCTTACGTTGTGAATAAAATATCTAAGTTCATTTTCCAGTCATTTTAAATAAGGTCCAATATCATAGAATATGTAAGCAAGTAGATAAACTGGATTAGACATAATTAATCTGAATATAAATGCATTCATACAATATGCAAGGTGAATTATTAATTCTGTCATGCATATTTAAAATTAAAATGAGTTTGTTAACCACATAATATAATAAATCTCAATCGAACAAGAGATCATTATCATTATTGGTGAACAATCCCTTTTAATTAATGCGGGTCCCTCAACTCTGTAGCATAATAAATCAACCAATCAATATGTCAATAACTTATCCTGTTGGAGGAGTTCATTATTACTATTGTTGAGATTCATTTACTATTAGGTGAGCACTTCCATTAAAATAGTATGTGGGTCCCTTAACCACTGCATGAAAAATCGGATAACCAATACACCAATAACTTATTCGGTTGGCGAAGTTCATTATTGCTATTGGCGGGCAAATCCCATCATCTCCATATCTCTTAAGACAATGCCTTGTCTATCTATATGAAATGACTCCCGATTATGTTTAGCCTTTCTAAAATCACCTAGTGTAGACCACTCCGTTGGGGAGCTAACACTATTGATTTTAGATTGAGTGTATAACATTATTAATGCTCTAATGAAAAATAAAACATTAAATATGTTGTCATTATAATCTAGACTCTTTAAATCATGCGTAGGGCCTTATTTTTAAAGATCTAATTACAATGAACATTTAATATTTTTATTTTCATGAGACAACCATTCTTGTAATATTAAGACTCTTCAAATCATGCGTGGGGCCTTATTTTTGAAGATCTAATTACAATGGTTTTAATAACGAAGGCCATGGGGCAATGTATAAAAATCCCCGCTCCCACTCAATTTTTAATCATTCATAATTAGGGTTTTCATTTTATTCATTTACATGATATAATGCATGCAAAACGTCTTGATTTTAATCCAATTAAATTTAGAAAATATTTGGACTTTAAACGATTCACTAATATTTAATTTGAAGCACACTTTAAAAATAATTTACAAAATCAATTTTTCGTTTCCCAATAAGTGCCCTCAAATTAATTAGTAATCTAATCCAATTAATTTTCATAATTTAATTAATATAAATCAAGCCATTTAAATAAATATCATGGATCCAATGCATGAACAATAATAATTAGCAATTAATTATTTCATGCATCACATACAACAATAAATGACAGATAAAGCAAATTAAATGGTCAATGGATTCAGCTTTTAACATTTAAAAACTATTCTTGCTGTATGGGCATCCTTCAACTGTCTGTAAACACCCATAGGAAGCTTGTACGCGTCAGGAGAAGCAAAACGCCGCTTGAAACGAGCCCGGAGGACCTCACACGCGCTGGCACGCGCCTAGGGCAAGCTGCACGTGCTCCCACGCGCTCCCACGCGCCGGCACGCGCCTGGGGCGCGTGGAATGCACACTCACGCGCTCCCACGCGCCTGGGGCGCGTGGGACGCGCCTCCACGCGCCTTCACGCGCGTGGAGTTCAAGCTCCCTTGGCTGGCGCGTGCAATGCACGCGCCAGCATGTGCACTCTCCTGGCGCGTGTGGAACACGCGCCAGGCTCACCATCTTGACGCCACACCTGATCCGGGCCACCTCCGACGCCCCTTCTCGCCGCCGGCGAAGCTCCGGCCACCGGAAAAACGCCGAAAAAATTCCAAAAAATCCGAAAAAATGCCAGAAAATTAAATTAAGCCTCAAAAAATTCCAGAAAAATTCCAAAAAAATTCGGAAAAATTCCAGAAAATTACTGAAGCATAATTTAATCCTTTTGGACCTTCTTGAAGCTTCATAGCATCCTTTGACGAAGATTACATGGCTTTAAAAATATTTACAATTTGAAATACAATGGAAAAAATTAAATTACATCATTGAACTTTCAAACGGCTAAATCAAAGCCTTAATTACATTCATCCAAAGATAAAATTACATTAATTTAACCTATAAGCTTCATCCATGGCCCAACCATACATCATCATTCATTCACAATCATTCATACATCATTATGTATCAATATATATCAACATATTAAATCATACATCAACATACATCAATAAAAATATATATGAATATAATTTTGGATCCATGAATGATGATGTTCATAAAATCATGATCTCTAGTAATGAATCAAACCATGCTCTGATACCACTGTTGGGAAACGTGCTAGTTTTAAAAACTTTTTGAGGGATTTTGATTCATAGATCTTGATTCATCACATAGAGACAAGTTTTATGCAAAAAATAAAATAAAATATGATGTATTATTCAACTAAAAGATTGAATACTTACATCAAGGTTTGAGTAAACCTCAGATCTCTCCTCTAAAGTGAATGTTCTCACTTATTGTAGATCCCTTTTGCTAGACATCTTTTCCATGGATCTCCATCTTCTTGGTAATGGTCTTGCCTTTAGGAATCACTCATAAGCCTCCTTGAATGACCTTGGAAAACTAGGCTTGTGGGAGCCTCCATTAGATGAGAACATAAACCCTAATTTTCTAGAGAGAGAAAATTTATTCCTTTTTCCTTCTCCTAAAAATCACCCACTAAAATATACATAGACCATGTATATTTATAGGCAACATAAAAATAAAGAAAAGGAAACAACAAATCCTTCTCCATCTCTAATTCATATGTCTCAAATCTAATATGATTCCAATATCAAGTTGGGCTATGAGTGAGAATCCATTGGGCCTATTATTTTATTGGCTACAATGAATTAATAATTGGCCCGGTCCATGGACCCAATTCAATTAATTCATAAATTAATTTCTACTCCACTAAAAGAAATTAATTGAACTCCAATTAAATAATAAATAACCTCTAAGTCAATATTGCACTTTGACCCCTCTATGCATAATTAGTCATCGGATAAATATAGCCATCAATCCGACTACTTAATTAATATATTTATTTTGGTACCTTTGATTATTTCTGGCTCGATCACAATAAAACATTTGTTTGACAAAAATAATAATTTAAATAAATAAATATATAATAAGTCATTTTGTCTAAAAACACACGAAGGCCTTCGAATTTACTTTGTGATCAACCATAATCAATACAAAATAAATACAAGTAGCAATGATGCAAATATTGAAAATATAACCCTCTAACTATTAATTACATAACTACCCAAAGTGTCGGTCTAAGGATCCCGAAGAATCCGCCGAACAAATCAAAGTAATTATTAATTAATAAAAGAGTCTATACTTTTCTCATGCTTAAGAGTCAAATGCCATGACAGTGATAGGGAGTAATTGCATACGACGGCTCTCGCAATATATCTCAACCTAACGCGGATCCAGTTCAAGTCTTAATTAATTATGAGTCCATCCATAATTACCGACTATGAACAATTTATAATTACTATTTATATATCATGCATTGATTGTCATCACATACATATATATATAAATATTTCTTGTAATTAACTGGACACTATCAATTTCATAGTGAATTGAAACATAATACATTGAATTCACCAATTATATAAATCATAAATATTTCAGATATGTCAGGAACATATGTCAATACAATCCAGATAGGAATTTGCTATGCCAGGGCATATAAATCCCAACAAAAACACCACCACCAAGTATAGGCTCCGTTCACCCAACATGAAGAGGTTGTCGTACAAGGATGGTGTGATATTCAATAGGACTTCTCCCGATTTGGTAAAGTCCATGGAGAAGCACTGGATGGCAGACGACGAAGGCATCGAGGAGGAGGCTGATTCCGGCAATGGTGGTGGTGGTGGTGCAGTTCCCAAAAGGACTAGATGTATTGCTCCCTGTCGTGGATGGCTACTATTGTATCCTTATTATGAGAGTTCACTATATCTCTTCAATCCTCTTTCAAGAATGGTTGTCCATCTTCCACCGCCGCCGGAATTAAAAATGGTCACTAATCCAGATGTGCTTAGATTCATCATATCATCCATTCCAACTGATCCAACTTGCATGGTCTACTTATATACCCCGAATCAGATTGCTGTTTATAAACTTGGTGACAGGAAATGGACGCCTGTTTTCGCTAGTAATCATCATGAATGGGTTTCCGTCATATTTTACCATGGTAACTTCTACTCGATTGATGAGCTTGGTGTGCTCCGACGTTTCTTGTTGGATAAATCTTATTCTAATTACAAGGAGGAAGAGGTATGCAATGGTACTTGTAATGTCAACCAATACAGGTACTTGGTGGAGGGGTCGTGGTCTGGTGAATTGTTGATGGTTGTGAGGATTTATGAACATCATATATGCAGAACCAAAACCAAGTCGTTTGAGATTTTTAAGTTAAATTGGGGTAATGGTAAATGGGAAGAGGTGAGTAATTTGGGTCATCGAGCTCTATTCTTGACTACTAATGATTCGAAATTCGTTTCAGTTAGATATAATCCTGAATATACACCCAATTCAATCTATTTCATTGAAGATACAAATACAAGGATGAAAGATTTCGGAGTGTATGATTTGGGAACACGCAACATAAAGCCATTACATCCATCTCAAAATCATATGCAAAAAGCTGTATATTATCGTTGTTTTCAACCGGTCCCATAAACTAGCCCTATAATCTATATTGCTTAATGTGCATCCTTTATTTATTTATTTTTCTTAAATGTAATATTTTATATACATACTCATTAAGTTTGATGTTTAGAATTCTTCTATGATTGATATTTTTCAATTTAAAATTTGGCATGTTTAATAACTACTTCTCCCAGTTTAAAATACTTATCCCAACAATTAAGTATTATGTGTAGCCAATACTAGCCATAACAAGATTTGATTTGATTTGATTTATTATGTTTGTTTATGATATTAATCTCAATGAACTTTAATTTATTCTTCAGAGCCCAATTTGCTAAATGATGAGCATTTTCTTCTACCATAGGATCCAACAACGGTAGTAAATGGGCCTTTTGCAATAACCTCAGCGACAACCTCACCTCAAAGATGGACCTTATCAAAAAAATTCCAATACGAAACTATTAACAAGGCCCAATAGGTTTGCAAAAAAAAAAAGTTTTGGGCCAAACAATGGAAAAGCACCATCACAGCAATTACTAAGGCCCATTTTAAATAACCCTAGTTTCGAAGCCCAAACGGCAATCGCATTGTTTTGTATGTATCTCGATTAATCTCAACAATTAGCTAGCATGCAAGGGAGAGTTTGGGAATCTGGGATATAGCCAGATATATAATATTAAAAAATTTGTTCAACTACAATTATTATTGGTTTGGATTTCAAATATTCTTTTCTTTTCGGTTGGTTATTTTGAATAATTTTTTCAATTTTCACCTCGTTACCAGAAGGGAAAATAAAAAAATTGAAAATAAAAATTCTAAGTTAAATAGATAATTGATTGAAGAATGTAAGAGTAAAAAAGACTGACGTATGACTTTTATGAATTTAGAAAGAAATAATATTTGGTGAGCCCTACAAAGAAAATAAATTATATTCATTTAATAAAAATGATGAATTATTAAATTTAATAATATAATTATTTATATTCATTTATATTGTTTAAATTAAAACAATACTTCAAGACTTCTTAGGTAGAAATAGAACTAACTGTTTGAAGATACCTTGAATTAGGTATCCAAGGGGTTTAGGTTATGAGAACCTCTTTCATGGTTTTCTTCTGTGAGCTTTCTCCTTGAGTAGGAGTCCGAAGCAAATCAGAGAGATGCTCCAAAGCTGGATACTGATCATCAGTGAGTGGTATAACCACTTTGGCTTTTGCCCTGCCTTTGCCACGGCCTTTTGTGGTATTACCACGGCCTTCTCCATGATGGGGCTGATTCATGAACCCTGTAAAAATTCACGGGTTAAGAAATCAGGTAAAGAATTAGAACTGCCTTTAATATATTCAATTAAAAAATCAAAAGCAGATAAATCAGCTTGCCAACCAGCAAATATCTGTTTGGAAACTAATTTTTTTACATCTTTTTCCAGTACTTGTTTAGGAGCACTACAATCAATGCGTAACAAGAATTTCTGATTGATTAAATCATCTTGGAATTTATAAATGCATTTAACTAAAGAAAGAATTTCTTTCTTAATAGTGGAATAATTTAATTGTGCATTTTTCCAAGCTCCTGAAGTGAAGTGAACAAGCTCCTCTGTTCCTGTATCTGGATTCTTTTGTTTAAGAATACCACCATATCCAATATTGGATGCATCTGTCTCAACAATTTTAAACCATGAAGAATTTGCTAGGGCTAAGCAAGGAATCTGTTTAGCACGAAGTTTAATCTTCTGGACGGCTCTCGTATGTTCTTCAGTCCAAGGGGAAGGTGACTTCCTGAGCCGTGTATATAAAATTGCTGTATCCTGTGCAAGGTTCTTGTAATGGTTACGAATCTAATTCAAGCTACCAACAAATCTTTGCAGTTGAGTTTTGTCCTTAATTTCATCAGGGAATTTAGAGGTAAACTCAATACTTCTGTCAATGGGTTTTATTTTTCCATCATAAATTTCATGACCAAGAAATCTTACTTGGGTGAGGAAATTTTTTAGTTTAGGAACAGACACTACTAAACCACTTCGGTAAATAACATCTTTGAAGATTTTCAAATGTTTATAATGTTGTTCTATTGATTTTGAAAATATTAAAATATCATCAATATAAACAATAGAAAATTCAGTATAAGGATTAAAAATGTCATTCAAAATATGTTGAAATTCTGAAGGGGCATTTTTTAAACCAAAGGGCATTACTGTCCATTCATACTGTCCAAAGGGTACACAAAAAGCAGTTTTATAGCGATCCTTTTTTGCAATCTGTACCTGGTAATATCCTGATTTAAGATCAAATTTAGAAAAAATTACAGCAGATTATAATCTATCTAACAGATCTTTAATGTTTGGAATTGGATATCGAATCCAGCTCAAAGCAAGGTTAAGTGGTCGATAGTCAATAACCAGTCGAGGAACTCCTCGTTCTTTTTCAGAGTTTTTATTAACATAAAAAGCTATGCAACTCCATGGGGAGTAACTTGCTGTAACTAGCTTCTTTTCCATTAAAGAGCTAATTTTAGTTTTGCACAATTCCAAATAGTCAGCTTTCATATGGCTGGGACTGGCTTTGGAAGGGATCATCAGATCGGTAAATCCTTTTTCATAAGGCAAAGAAACAATATGCTTCTTTCTGTCCCAAAAAGCATTAGGAACATCACTGCAGATATCCTTTAGAAAACTTTGTCGTATTAACTCAATTTTCTGTTGCTCCGTGGGATGTACCAATCTTTGATTGATTGCTAAGGAAGAGACTTCCTTTTGCAAATAATTCAGTTACTTTTCTTTGAAGATAATGTTATCTTTAAGAGCATTGATATGCTTATTCACGGGTTTGGTCAAAAACTCAAATGCTATCTGTAGAGTTGAACATATACCATAAGAATCAATTTTCTCAATTGGCATAATCAAGGCTAAAAAGGGAGTGCCCAAAATAACCTGTTGTGCCATGTTTTTAATAAGTAAAAAGGTAAATGGTAGACAAATACCTTGTTTACAAATAAAAAAGTGATTAAGCTTATACTTAATCTGCATCCTTATTCATAAAATAGAATAAACTATTGTGGCTGCAGATAACCCACTGCTATACAATCATTCAAGATAATATATCGAAATATCTTGAACATGATCCAATCCCAGTCAGAATTTGTCTTCTCCATTAAAAATTAAAAATAAAAAAGTCTGCATTGGAGTTGGACATTAATCATTATATAGTAACTGTTTCCAATTAATAGAAAATAAATAAAGTAAGCAGAAGATTGCTAGCTACTTAGATGCCTTCAGTCCACCTTAAAGCAAATCTTCTATCTAGACTTCCTCTCTGTGTAGAGGTTTCCTGTTTTTTCAGGATTGGGGAGCTTCCGGTGTCCTGTTATTTTGTGGGTTGTGTGCTTGTTGGGTTCTTGATTGCTGTTGTACCTCGTCCCGTTGGGCTTGGTGTGGAGATGATTGCTTCTTTTGCTCTATGTTCGGTGCTTTACTTTCCGGTGATTCTTGTTGATTCTTGGTGTTGGGCTTGGCACTTTTTGTTGTTACGCGGCTTTGATTAGTGTTCTGCGTTATTTGGGGACGATTTAGGTGATGTTGATTGCACTGGGGGTTTGGTTGGTTGTTTATTTTACTTGTGATTGGTTGTGGTTCCAATGCTGGTAGTTCCGTCGTTGCTTTCAGTTCCGGCGTTGGTGGGTTGGTGGTGCTGCTTCTATGGTTGCAAGTGTGGCTACGTGGTGCGTTGTGGCCCATCTATTTGGTGTTGTATTTGTTTGTGGGCCGGTTGTTTGGTCGATTGGGCTTCTGTCCGTTGGGCCTTACAGGTTCTGCATTATATTTTGTTGTTGGCTTCCAGTCCATTTGCAAGGCCAGAATTCTGTTATCTGCTATCTTCAGTGTTGGGCCAAGAGTTATGACATCCGGCCGGGGTTCACATTTAAGGCATCAATCTGATGCTTGTTCCAATTGGTTGCTTACTTCTGCTTGTTCTTTTCCCTCCCATTCTGCAGCTCCACCTTTCTGTTTCTCTAATTGCCATAATGATTTTCCCAATATTATTGCTTGGAATTGTTAAGGTCTGGGGTCTGTTTCTACGATTCAGCAAATTAAACGTTTACAATCTCAATATTGCCCCAATATTTTTGGTGTTATTGAAACAAAAAATTGGAAGCGGACAGTGCTTGTTCAAAAAATGTTGGGTTTTCCTCATGGTTGTTTGGTGGAGCCTGTTGGGCTTGCGGGTGGTCTTGGCCTTTGGTCGAATGATAATGTTCAGTGAAGGGTGGTCAATAAAAACTGTTTTTCAATTACTGTTGTTGTTTTATCCCCTAAACAGTCACCTTGGTATTTTTCCCTTCTATATGCTAATATTGTGGATAGGAAAAGAGCTGTGCAATGGAAATATTTTATTAACAGTGCACGTTATTGGTCGGCTAGGTGGGTCCTCATTGGTGATTTTAATAATATTGTACATAGTTCTGAGAAACATGGGGGGGAAGTTAAGCAAGGGTGGCAGCTTCATTCCTTTCGTACTCTGCTTGATTGTTGTGCTTTGTTGGATATTGGTTATGTGGGTTTTCCTTTTACCTGGTCTAATCAGCGCGATGGGTTAGCTAATATACAGGAACGATTGGATCGCACTTTGGCGACTATGGATTGGCTATCGGGTTTTCCTCGGGCTCAATTATCTTATCTTTCTATGGTGGGATCTGATCACTATGCCTTACTTCTTCAAATTTTGCCTGTGGTTTGGCCTCGGAAACGGCAATTTCACTTTGATGCTCGATGGACATTGTTCGACGATTGTAGGCAAATTGTTGATTCGGCTTGGTCTACTCCGATTGCTGGTTCTTATCAGTTTCAATGGGCTCAGAAATTGCGTCACTGTAAAGCCGATCTTATTCATTGGGCTAAGCTCTGTAATCTTAACTCACTAGCTCGTCTTAGTAGTTGCTCGGTTCCATGAGTTTAAAGCTCGCACTTCAAATTACTATCATGCGGCGGTGGTTAAATTAGAAAATTACTTAACTTTTTATTGATTAGAGGAGGAGTTGTTTTGGAAGCAGAAATCCCATCTTCTTTGGTTGAAAGAAGGGGATCGTAATACAAAATTTTTTCATGTTACTGCTAAACGAAGGCGAGGCCGCAATACAATTTCAGGAGTTTATGATGCTGGGAATCAGTGGGTAACTGATGAGGTATCCGTTTAGTCAATTTTTTTGACTTATTTTTAGAGTTTGTTTCACTCCTCCCATCCTACGCATATTGAGCAGTTCTTGCAGTATGTTCCTGTCCGAATTTCTGACGAGATAAAAGCTCCTGGGCCGGATAGGATGACACCGCTATTTTATCAGAAATATTGGGAGGTACTTAAAAAGGATATTGTTGATGCTGTATCTAGTTTTTTTTGCTACGAGCAATCTGTTATCCAGTTTTAATCATACAAATATTGTTTTAATTCCAAAGAATTCCTCTCCGACACAGGTTAGTCATTACCGACCTATTTCTTTGTGTAATGTGTTTTATCGGATTATTGCAAAAATTATGACTAACCGGTTGAGAGGGATTAGTAGCTCCCTTATCAGTGATTCTCAAAGTGCATTTATTGCAGGTCGTCATATTACGGATAATATTTTAATTACTCATGAAATTTTGCATTATCTCAAAAATAAGCGAAAGGGTAATAATGCATGGTTGGCGTTGAAACTTAACATGAGTAATGCTTATGATCGGATTGAGTGATTTTTTATTGCACATACTGTCTCGTTTGGGGTTGAATGCTTATTGGATTCAAATGATCACATCCTGCATCTCTACTGTTTCTTACTCTTTAAAGATTAATGGGAGTTCGGTGGGTTTTTTCAAACCGTCTAAGGGTTTGAGATAGGGCGATCCTCTATCGCCCTATTGATTTATTATCTGTGCTGAAGCTCTTTCTCTTTTGCGAGCTTAACAAGCTCAGTTATTATTTGGTATTCATATTTGTCGGGGTGCTCCGTCTATTTTTCATCTTTTTTTTGCTGATGATTCTATTGTGTTTTGTGCTGCAGTTCCGGAGGAAGTTCTTCTTCTGAAATAAATTTTGGCAGATTATGAAAGGGCTTCTGGGCAACAAGTCAATTTTTCTAAATCTTCTATTTTTTTCTCAACTAAATTAACTAATGCCCCAGGTTTAGTATGTTGTTCTATTAGCCGATCCTTGGGTTTGCAAATGCAGGGGATGCTTGGTCGGTATCTTGGTGTTCCCGCTATTTTGGGTCATTCCAAAAGAGATGTGTTTCAGTTTTTACTGATTAAAATTTAGGACAGGTTATCTTTTTGGAAGGCGAAGTCTTTGTCCATGGGTGGGAAAGAAGTATTAATTAAGGCCATTTTAAGTGTTTTACCTACGTATGTTATGTCTTCTTTTAAGCTTCCCACTACATTGTGTCAAGATTTGATGAAACATATTCGTTCCTTTTGGTAGTGTAATAAAGATAAAAATCGGGCAATTCATTGGCTTAATTGGGATTTTCTTTGCCGGAGCAAGAAGTCGGGTGGCCTTGGCTTTCGTGATTTGGAGGCTTTTAATTTAGTGCTTTTAGTGAAGCATGCTTGGCATTTTCAGGTTCAGAAGCAAAGTTTGTTGTATCAGATTTTTAAGGCTAAGTATTTTCCAGGCTCGTCCTTTTTGGATGCTTCTTTGGGCTCTAATCCTTCCTTGGGCTGGCGTAGTATTTGGTCTTCTCAAAATTTATTGAGGTAGGGCTTATGCTCATTGATTGGGAATGGCACTTCAACGCATATTTGGGACGATTATTGGGTCCTTACGTTTGCACGAAAATTTTCCCCAACTCAAGCTTTTGTTCCATACTCTTATGCGGCGGAGTTGATTGATTCTGATACGTCTTCATGGAAAATGGATGTTTTGTCTCAATTATTTCCTCCTTTTATGATGCAGGAAATTCTTAAAATTCACATAAGTCGTTGGGATAAACCACATGTAGTCATTTGGGCTCCGGAGCTGTCGGGTAAATTTTCAGTGCGGTCTGCTTATAAATTGGCTGTTTCAATGTCTCATTTTTCTGGGATTCCATTTCATTCTAGTGCTTGGTCTTCTATTTGGCGGTGTCGTACTCTATCTAAGGTGCAACACTTTCTTTAAAGATGTTATCGTCATGCTTTGCCAATTCGGGTTGCTTTGTTGGCTCGCAGGTGTACTCTCTAGCCTATTTTTCCTCGTTGTGGTCATTCCCTTCAGGTGTGGAAGTTTTCTCCGCTGCATTTGGATTTTTCAGGTCGTTCTTTCTTTTCTTTACGGATTGGCTGGAGTTTTCTGCTGCGTCGGGCTATGCTCTCTTCGGACTTTGAGGATGTACTTAGTTTGATTTCTTTTTGTGTTTGGGGCATTTGGAAAGCAAGGAATCGGTTAGCCTTTGAAGGGATCTTATGGAGACCGGAGATTGTGGCTCAAAAAGCAGTAGTCAGTTTTTGGGAATTCAAAGATGCTCGGTTTCTCTGCTCCTCCTTACAGCCAGGGCCCTCAATCACTTCAGTGGATTCTTGGTGTCCTCCCCCATCTGGTATTGTCAAATGTAATTTTAATGCTTCATTTTGTCGGAAGTCGTTGTTGGGTTTCCGTGATTTTAAAGGTGATGTTCTTCAAGCAGTTATTTTTTGTCCGTTTTTCGCTTCTTCTTCTTTGTAGGCGGAATCTATGGTATGTCAACGTGCTCCGCTTTGTGCTTTTGAATTAGGTTTCTCTTGCTTATGGTTTGAATTGGATGCCAAAGCTGCTATGGATGGGGTGTTGTGTGGTGAGTCTTGCCCAGCGAAAATTGCTTCTATTTGTTTTGATATCAATCGAGATCTTTGGTGATTTTCTTCTACTACTCTGACTTATGTTCGTCGCCAAGGTAATAAGGTGGCTCATGCTTTAGCTGCTCTTTCACGTCCTGGGCTTGGATCGGATCAGTTTTTGCTGTCTCTTCTTCATTTCATTGTGCGTTTTGCTGAGGCGGATGTGAAGTGTTAGTTGTTTTTGTGTTGTTTTTGTTTTTGCTGTCTTGTATGTCTTTGCCAGGAAAAAAAAAAAAAAAAAAAAAAAGCAATATAATATATATTAAAAAAAAATGATTACAAAACCAATGTTTGTATATGAGCATTGTCTTGTCCATTTAAAATTATTACATTATCTATTTAAATCTATTGCACTGTAAGACCAAAATTGTGTGTCAGTATTAATAAAAATTTGTAGTAAAATCTAACACATTAGAAAGAGAGTAGTGGAGAATTTGTAGTAAAGTCTACTGATTTCTACATTACATAGACAGAAACTGTTATACTTCTAGATCTTCGATTGCATCCTCGGATCATCTGACCTTGCACGAGGTACATATATGCATATGTTTATACACACATATATCACACGGGCGAAGTGCAGGAAATATCCCCAAAGTATACTCTGCATATTAATTTTACCCTTATTTTAAAAAGTGTATAAAAAACACCCCTAATGTTTTCAAATTGTGCAAAAATACCCCTTAATAAAAAAATCTGACATAAATTAGTGTTGTAATGCTCATTTTGCTCTTTTGTTCTTTCGAAAATGCCCAAGAAAGTATATGCTACTACTCTCATATATGGGTGTTATGTGCACATTACCTTATATATATATATATTTTTGAAACTTTTTTCTCTATATATATTTCTAAACTTTTTTTAAAAAAAAACTTTAAGAATTTACAGAATAAGGATTTGAATTTCTTGATGTTTTAGTTTAGTGTTTTCTATTAAATTTCTTTTTCTTTATTTTTTATTTTATTTTCTTACCAACACTGTTAAAAAAATAAAAAAAATCCCAATATCATTGTGCACTAGTTTTTTCAGCTTAGAGCAGATTTGTTTTCTTTAGTTTGCACTTTATTTTTATTTTTTATTTTTATCTTTACTTTTCTTTATATTTATATTTATATTTAATTTAATTTTAGTATCTTCTAAATCGCCCCAAGTCAGTTGAGGCGATTAGGTCAATTCCGGTGATAACAAGCCTCTGCAAAAGGCGAACCAGCTATTGGAGTGGTTCAATTTGGTGGTCTGGTGGGCGTGGCGGTGGCTGGGTGAAAGACGACGGCAAATCCCAAGCACTATGGGCTCGGCGAGCAGCTTGTCCATCCCTTTGGGATAACGGTAAGAGTCTCTCCCTCACCGATGATGTAATTCTCGAAAGTACGAAGTTTTAACTACAACATTTGATGCGTTAGTTTTGTTCAGTTTTAGTCTCGTGTAATGGCTACCGATGCTGTGGTCCCTTACTCCTATAAGCATATATGTCTTGACTCGTGTGACTAATGTTTGTGATGTATGAATACCAATCATATATAATCCCTCCGTCCCACAAAAAATGTCCGTCTTTAACTATTGTATTCTATGCATTGCTGCCAACTCCATCCATAACACAGATCTCTCAACAAGCCCAAGAGAATAACTTTTTAATCCTTTGATTTCGTAAAATAATCAATGATTCAACCAATGAAGGAATTCTCTTGGGCTTGTTGAGAGATCTGTGTTATGATGGAGTTGGCATCAATGCATAGAATACAATAGCTATTTGGTAACAAGTCATCAATGGTTTGTAACAAATTGGAGTTTGCAGCAATACTGGAATGATAGGATACAATAACTAAATGGTACGAGTAATCAATTGATCCGTGAAAAATTGGTTATATTTTTTAAACTTCAAGGAAGTGAAATTGGAAACAATCATCTTTCCCTGTAAATTTTGTTTCAAGAGCGGTTTTTAGCTTCAAAAGTTATATTTTTGAATGGAACAAAAGCACCAATTTCCTACCCTTGTCATTCTTTTTTAACTTTGCTGCTTCCTTGAATAAGGGATTGATAATATCTTAAAATCCTTTTTTATTTCAATGTTTCTTAAACTTGGTTAATCAAAAGTAAATTCAAGTGCCAAAATTCTATGCCATCTTAATAGAATAGAACATATAGCTTGTGAACACTGACACACTGGTAAAAATGAAGAGTGCTGAAGAGAGGGGTTTTTTTTTTTTTTTTTTTTTTTTTTTTTTTTCAGTTTGGAGTGCCTTGGTAAAACACAGCTGGGGGCATCGTAGGAGGAGAGGGAGGAGAGAAAAAAAAAAAAAGTTTAATAAGGGTAGACGTGTCAATAAAGGACATTAAATTCCAAAAGGTCGCTTATTAACAAACAATTATTAAACTAAAATACGTAGAAAGTGGAATTCTATCCGGATTAGGGACAAAAAAGGGAAAGAAAAGAAGAGGAATTAGGATTTCCAAATATTGCTCTCTATAACTAGGGTTGATTTCTTCATGGACTTGAAACCATAATTTACTGTTTTTTTTTTGTTAATTTGCTCATCTTAATTTTCTTCTTTTGTACGATATTCCTCGGCTGGTAGGATTGAGCACCCCGCATGGACATGGCTAATAATATTAATCCAGTAGTCCCTTGGTCCGACCTTCCACAAGAACTGGTGGAGTTGATCATGGCACATGTCACCACAACCTTCGATCTTCTACGATGTCGCGGTGTATGTCATTCATGGCGATCTGCTGTACTGAACGTGCTATCACTCGGCGTTACTTCTACTACTCCGTTACTACTCCTCTACAATAGGCTTGACCTATGCAATTCTCCCGCCAAACTCTTGTGTCTTGGTAAAAACACCACCACCAAGTATAGGCTCCGTTCACCCAACATGAAGAGGTTGTCGTACAAGGATGGTGTGATATTCAATAGGACTTCTCCCGATTTGGTAAAGTCCATGGAGAAGCACTGGATGGCAGACGACGAAGGCATCGAGGAGGAGGCTGATTCCGGCAATGGTGGTGGTGGTGGTGGTGGTGCAGTTCCCAAAAGGACTAGATGTATTGCTCCCTGTCGTGGATGGCTACTATTGTATCCTTATTATGAGAGTTCACTATATCTCTTCAATCCTCTTTCAAGAATGGTTGTCCATCTTCCACCGGCCGCCGGAATTAAAAATGGTCACTAATCCAGATGTGCTTAGATTCATCATATCATCCATTCCAACTGATCCAACTTGCATGGTCTACTTATATACCCCGAATCAGATTGCTGTTTATAAACTTGGTGACAGGAAATGGACGCCTGTTTTCGCTAGTAATCATCATGAATGGGTTTCCGTCATATTTTACCATGGTAACTTCTACTCGATTGATGAGCTTGGTGTGCTCCGACGTTTCTTGTTGGATAAATCTCATTCTAATTACAAGGAGGAAGAGGTATGCAATGGTACTTGTAATGTCAACCAATACAGGTACTTGGTGGAGGGGTCGTGGTCTGGTGAATTGTTGATGGTTGTGAGGATTTATGAACATCATATATGCAGAACCAAAACCAAGTCGTTTGAGATTTTTAAGTTAAATTGGGGTAATGGTAAATGGGAAGAGGTGAGTAATTTGGGTCATCGAGCTCTATTCTTGACTACTAATGATTCGAAATTCGTTTCAGTTAGATATAATCCTGAATATACACTCAATTCAATCTATTTCATTGAAGATACAAATACAAGGATGAAAGATTTCGGAGTGTATGATTTGGCAACACGCAACATAAAGCCATTACATCCATCTCAAAATCATATGCAACAAGCTGTATATTATCGTTGGTTTCAACCGGTCCCATAAACTAGCCCTATAATCTATATTGCTTAATGTGCGTCCTTTATTTATTTATTTTTCTTAAATGTAATATTTTATATACATACTCATTAAGTTTGATGTTTAGAATTCTTTTACGATTGATATTTTTCAATTTAAAATTTGGCATGTTTAATAACTACTTCTTCCAGTTTAAAATACTTATCCCAAAATATTTGTTCACCTCTGACAACTGTGACTCATCTCAAATATTTGTCCACCTCAACAATTAAGTATTATGTGTAGCCACTACTAGCCATAACAAGATTTGATTTGATTTGATTTATTATGTTTGTTTATGATATTAATCTCAATGAACTTTAATTTATTCTTCAGAGCCCAATTTGCTAAATGATGAGCATTTTCTTCTACCATAGGATCCAACAACGGTAGTAAATGGGCCTTTTGCAATAACCTCAGCGTCAACCTCACCTCAAAGATGGACCTTATCAAAAAAATTCCAATACGAAACTATTAACAAGGCCCAATAGGTTCGGTAAAAAAAAAAGTTTTGGGCCAAACAATGGAAAAGCACTATCACAGCAATTACTAAGGCCCATTTTAAATAACCCTAGTTTCGAAGCCCAAACGGCAATCGCATTGTTTTGTATGTATCTCGATTAATCTCACCAATTAGCTAGCATGCAAGGGAGAGTTTGGGAATCTGGGATATAGCCAGATATATAATATTAAAAAATTTGTTCAACTACAATTATTATTGGTTTGGATTTCAAATATTTTTTTCTTTTCGGTTGGTTATTTTGAATATTTTTTTCAATTTTCACCTCGTTACCAGAAGGGAAAATAAAAAAATTGAAAATAAAAATTCTAAGTTAAATAGATAATTGATTGAAGAATGTAAGAGTAAAAAAGACTGACGTATGACTTTTATGAATTTAGAAAGAAATAATATTTGGTGAGCCCTACAAAGAAAATAAATTATATTCATTTAATAAAAATGATTATTAAATTTAATAATATAATTATTTATATTCATTTATATTGTTTAAATTAAAAAAATACTTCAAGACTTCTTAGGTAGAAATAGAACTAACTATTAGAAATAAGAAAGCTTAAAAATCACCCCCCCCCCCCCCCCTCCAAAACAATATTTGGTGAGCCCTACAAAGAAAATAAATTATATTCATTTAATAAAAATGATGAATTATTAAATTTAATAATATAATTATTTATATTGTTTAAGTTAAAACAATACTTCAAGATTTCTTAGGTAGAAATAGAACTAACTATTAGAAATAAGAAAGCTTAAAACTACCCCCACCCCCCCCAAAAAAAAAAAAGTCATCTTTTACATGGTATAACTGAAAAAAAAAAAAAAAAAAAAAAACATGGTGCTTTTTCTTTCCTTCCATTAACTGAAAACTAAAATCAATGCATAACAGAGTATACATAATACCGTATTTATTTTGTTAAAATCAATAGTTCAGAAAATTTTGACTGTTAAAATGATTTGATATATTCAAAAGTAAACTAAAATCATTTCATAACAGAGTATAGATAATACCATATTTATTTTGTTAAAATCAATAGTCAGTGAAATTTTGACCGTTAAAATGACTTGATATATTCAAAAGTTATATGAATATTTGCTTTATAAACTTAGATTTATTGAACATGGGAACAAGTCATTTCCCTGGTTTGTGATTTTTTTTTTTTTTTTTTTTTTTTTTTGCTCGTTTTCTCCAATTTTGGAGAATTTTTGTGAGGGTAAAGGGGAAGCACCATTCTTGTATTGCGCATCCCATAAAGCATCCTTTTTCATATCCCTTTTCATATCCAACTTACCAATTTACCATACCTATATCCAAAACGTGTGAAAACTGATTTCACTCTATTGGCTTTTTGCACACATAAACATTATACGTGTTGTTTTCATTCGCGTATATAACTGATAGGAATATGCACTTTTATAAAGACAGAGAGAGGACCAGTTTTCTTTTTAGTAACTTTAATTCAACTTTCCATCAAAGTAAAGAATAAATTGGAAAACACTCTTCCAATAATTAATTACCATAAAGGTAATTTATAAGTTAACCAAATAATATAGTATTAATCTGATACTTATTTATTTAATCACTAATTAATGAAATATATCAATGTCCAAAACATATAGGCCACATAATTAATAAATAATCTTACATTCTCCCACTTGGCCCATATTATAACTTCTATAATGGTTTAGTAAAATAGTCAGTAGTGTGCACCATAAATCAGATTGACTCATTAAGTTGGTCATCATAAATACAATGGTAAATAAATTATCAATGCGAGTCATGGCGGTTATATGTCCCTAAATGACATAGTCCCTTCCATGTACCACAACACTTGTAACCTATTCAACATAACCTATAAATGAGAAGTATCAATAATGATCTAATAATAATATTTTTTCCAAAACTATTCCTATTACCACTTATTAAAGCAATATGTACATGTACATTAATTAATAGGAAATATCATAAACACATTTAATGAGCACAAAATGTCAAATATATATAAGCACTGTTAAACAATCCACAATTAAAAAATAATCAACATTGACTATATTCAAGACCCACTCTTTTATCATGTTCATAAATGTCTTGGGTGGTAGTCCATTCGTTAATGGATTGCAAACATAAATTGTGTGATTATATGTTCGATAGACATTCGTTGTTTATAAACATCTTCTTTAATGATAAAGTATTTCAACTTTATAATACCTATCATTTTAATACAAGAATATCAACAATTGCAGCATAAATTTTCAGTAATCTAAAAATGTTATCCATAACTCCAAGTCCTGAAATAAATTCTGCAACCATAAATTGTAGCCTCAAAGCATGTTACAAATTAAAAATTCATAATAGACAAAGTAATAATAAATTACTTTACATTTTTTCATAATATTGTTCTTCCAGCCAAAAGAAATAAATAACCAATTAAAAAATATCTTCCTAAATGTGAGCATATAATCTTTTATCCCATACTAACTTGTCTATATACCAAACTGCACAATATATGCATAAGGAATATTTTTCGTTTCTTTACCTTCTAATTAACTCATTCTTTGAGATTGCATTAGGCTGAATTTATCCCCTATGTATGGAATAATACTGGTTGAATAATGTTCCATACCAAATCTTTATAGAGCTCTTTCAATATATGTTTTCTGAGACAATCCTAAAAATCTACGTGATCTATCATGAAATATTTCTATTCCTATCACGTAGGATGTCCTATTCATATCTTTTATTTCAAAGTTATTAGAGATAACTTTTAGTTTCATATAATAATCTAAGATCACTACTAGCAAACAAAATAAAATATCATTAATATATAGAATCAGAAATATAAACTTACCCCCACTAACCTTCAAGTATATACATTGATCAACAGTGTTTTTTTTAAAATCAAAAGACATAATGGTATCATTAAACTTAATATACCATTGTCAGGAAGCTTGTTTAAATTCATATATTGACATTTTAAGTTTACAGACTATGTATTTTTTTACTATCTAATGTGAAGCCTTCGGGTTGTTCCATATAAAATCCCTCTTATAGACTCCCATTCATAAAAGTAGTATTTACATCCATTTGATATAACTTTAAATCATAATAAGTTACTAATGCCATGATATTTTAAAAGATTCCTTCTTAAATACTAGAGAAATTGTTTCTTTTTAATTTCTTCATTCATGGCACTAATCTATTTAGTAAAATCATTACTCTTAATGGTTTGTGAATATATAACTGAATCTGTATATATCTCACTATATATCAAAATCAGATTCTTGTAGATATATCACATAGTCATCCGAAATAGCAGATCTCTTTTCTCTTTGAAATCGTCTTAATGTTATTCCTTATGATTCATCTACAATCTATTCATTGGTGACAATCTCATTATGGAGTTGTTAATCATTCAATTGTTTTTCATTAATATATGGTTCAACAACTGAAGGAATAATTATTTCCTTAGAAATTATGAATAAATAAATTTATACCATAACTTCTTGAATGATACATTCTTATTTTTATCACTCTCACTGACTTGACCATTCTCAATGAATCTAACATTATCGGTTTCAATAATTATCGTACTATGTTTAGGATAGTAAAACTTGTACCCATTAGATTACTTAACATCCACAATATTATGAGTAACGAGGAATTACTTAACATACTCCTAACCATATCCAATTACGCCTTTCAGCTACATGCTTTTGCTATGGCATATATAACAAAGTGTATTGAGCACAAATGCCATACATTTCAAGGAGTTTAGCAAACGGTTAGAGTATTAACCCGTTTCATCATACTTTCCATAATATTTACCACCTCTATATGACTTTATGATTTTCACTTTTCTATCTAGTTGTTTTTCAATCTCATTTATGTATACTTCAAGAGTACCCACTGCTTGAGATTTTTCATGCAACAAATAGATATATCCATAACGTGAAAAATTAACTATAAAGGTAATAAAAAAAATAGTTTTCTCTACCAAAAGATGGAACATCAAAAGGTCTACAAATGTCTGTATGAATAATTTCAAAAAGCCTTATACTTATTGTGGCTCATTTCTTTGTGTGTTTGGTTTGTTTACCCTTAATATAATCTACACATACATCAAAATCAGTAAAGTTTAGATTCAGAAGAATTGCATCCTGTACTAATTTTCCTAATCTTTCATTAGATATTGACCTAGTCTTTTATGTTACAAGAAAGATAAATTTTCTATTAATTGGGTTACGCTTAATTCTAACATCATGATACAAGATCAAAAGGTTTTTGATAAATAAACTATCAAGTCTAAATTTACAGAAATCATCAACAACAATACCATAACTAACAAATTAGAATTTATTGAATAAACATCATTATTAAATTTAAATGAAAAACCATTAACATAAAGTTTTTGAAATAAAATCAAATTATGGGAAATTGAATAAACATAAAAAGTTTAAAATTATTTAAATAAAATACACTATCTAACGTTAAACATAATGTCACAATGGTTTCAACAAAACTTTTTTCCAATTATCATAAATAAAAAATTCTTATTTGAATTTGTGATTTAGGCTATAAGAAATTCTTTCATCTATTAGAAATATAAACATTAGTATTTAAGTCAACCTATCATGTATTTAGAAAGAATTTCAATAAGTAATTCGAAATATATAAAAGCCAAAAGCTTACCATTCTTTTTCGAATCATTCTTTATATTTCATATAATCTTTCTAAAAGTATTCAATACATTAATAACACTTTTTCATTATTACATTATTTTCTTTTAGTAGATTGACATAAATCTTTTAATTTTTGGTGTTGCTCACTTAATGTCTTTTCAGGCTTATTCCGAAAATTTATCTATAACTTCTTGAGTAATCAGATGACCATAATGATTACCTTACTGCTTAAGCCTTATCTCCTCCTAAATTAACATAATGGTCAATTTTTTATTATTTATTTATTTTTTTTTTCACTTTTTACTTGTCTTAATAGTATTAATTCGAAATAACCCATACTAAGTAGACAAAAAATTAAAAATAAATTGAATGAGAAAATGCTTATCCACAATCATCCCTAAGGTTCTTAATTTTGTAACAGCATTAATCATCTCATAATTATGTTTATATATGGTACGAGTACCAACAAAAATGCATAGTAGTGATATCAATTAATAATTTTCGTTTTAGATATTTATCTAAAATACGAAAACATTCTTATAGTCAAATATTCTTTAGTACTGTCACTATGGGGAACAATTAATTATTTACATAACCATAATGCTTAATCTGTTCGATCTCTCCCAAGCTTTGTGGAGAATCTTTTCTTCTTCACTGTCTTTAATAGTAATAACAGTAGGTTTCTCAATTTAAAATACTAAATCAAGATTTAGCACATCAAAATTTTGAACTTAACTTACTCATTTTATTATGAGAAGTTAGTCCTATTGAGAATCAGCACAGATGTAGCATGCGAATTAAGGAATGCAATAAAACAAACATAATAAGATAAATGCTCACAACAATAATGTTTTGAGTTAACAACACGTATATACAGATAACTTAAAATATAAATACAATGTATAACTATAGTACCCATTTGGGTGATAACTATAAAATACTAATAATGATGCTTACATGTATTTATATGTATACCTTCATTGGTGATGTATTATTTAATTAAACAGATAAGTTACCTTTGGATATCCTATATCTACCCAATTAAAAAATACGTACAATCCCTTAATGTTTATTTAATCACTTGAAAATCAATTCCCTTTGAGGAATTATTTCTTATAATTAAATAAACTCAATATGCATGAATATCACAAGAAATCAGAAACGTCATAATTCATGAAATATTGCAATTATATATACTACTAAAATTAATATCCATCAACCATTATGGTTAGGCCACTTTGGTAGTTACCAACTTTTACATAATATGAATATTAAATTAGCTAGTGACTAATTTATCTTTAATTATATTTACTATTAAAATTAATATTCATCAACCATTATAGTTAGGCAACTTTGGTAGCTACTAACTCTCATAAACATGAATATTAAATGAGCTAGTTACTAATTCATCATTAATTTACCCATTTAACATTATACATACATACTCATACTGATTGATCCAAATTTAAGTAGGTTCGATCTCAGAAATTTAATAGTCCAAAAATTTAATAAAATATCATTTTACTTTATATACAAAATAAAACACACACACACACACACACACACACACACACACATATATATATATATATATATATATATATATATATATATATATATATATATTCGGACTTGAAGATCATAATTGAATCAATCTAAATTTGATTCTCCATCACGTATGTATGTTTGGGTACAAAATACAATAATTTATTTACATGTCCTACAAAATTAAATTTAAATTTGTAACAAAATAAATTAATACATGTTGATTTTCAGATAATAAAAATAATAATAATTAAATACAAAATCTTTGAATCAGAAGCCATTAGATAAACATGTTGCGGAAAATCAATAATAAAGGTGAGTAATCATGAATATGTAATTCGTGCATCATTGATTTCAATTATATATACTTTCTTATTATTATTATATTCTTTATCAATACATAAAGTATAACACAGTGTGTAACCTGTTCATAAGCTACAACATATACTGACTAAAGCATAAAATCTATGGCAGTAGCCGGAGCACCCATTAATTGTTCCATAGACCAATCAAAACACATCTTTTATATATATGTCAATTCCAAAAGAAAAAATAAATTATTTAATATTATTTTTCAATATTATCACATACATAATTATATATCTATCTCAAACCAAATCACTTTCACTTTGAGATATAAATTTAAATATTATTTATGCAACATTAAAGAAAAATAATGAGTTCATAAACCATAAACATTATACGTGGTAGAACTGATTATATATTAAATACAGAATCTTTGAATCAGAAGCCATTTAAACTTAATTTTCAAATATCTGATTTCATTTGAGAAAAGCTCTTGGCAAAATTGGTTGTAAACTTAATAATTCATGGAAACCATTAATCACAAATAAACATGAATTCTAAGATCTTAGAACTTCAATATTTTCACATTGCTATAATGCATAAATAAAGTAGTTAGATATACATATCTCGATCTGTAATTGTAAATCTTGTTGAGATCAAACCAAACATTGAGATCATTTTTGCCAAAGAACAACGTGATAAACTGCAAGTACAAACAATAGCCAAAACGTGTGAAAACTGATTTCTCTCTCTTGGCCTTTTGCACACATAAACATTATACGTATTATTTTCATTCGCGTACATAACTAATGGGAATATGCACTTTCGTAAAGGTAGAAAGAGAACCAGTTTTCCTTTTAGTAACTTTAATTCCGCTTCCCATCAAAGGAATAAATAGGAAAACACTACTCCAATAATTAATTATCATAAAGGTAATTTATAAGTTAATCAAATAATATAATATTAATCTGATACATATTTATTTAACCACTAATTAATGAAGTATATCACATATCCAAAACATGTGGGCCACATAATTAATAAAAAATCTTACACTGCTTTCAATGAATATTAAAAAATATGTGCATGTTTTAAGAACTATGTTACCTCATTTTTATTTGGGACCATGGATGTTAAGGTGTTAGTTATGAGCAATTTGAGGAATGTTGAAAACGAATAGCTGCTCCCTAAGACCAAAAGCTTTTGACTTTTCAGCAAACTGTTTATGGTGAGTTTGGTAACCAACCTCTTTTTCGAATCTTCTTCGCACCCCTATGCTATTCAAACGTTGCAAATAAGTCCACCCAAAGTTAAACCGCAATTTGAATTCTCTTGGGGTCATGGAACTTTCTCGGTAATTATTCGGTACATGTGGGATAGAAAATTAAATGTGTCTGGTGGTGAATTATGAGATACTCTTAGACACCAACACTATCGACAAAAAAAAAAAAAAAAAACTGCCACATTAAAAAAAATAGAAAGAAAAAAGAATAATACAGAAAATTAGACTTTAGTGACCAAATTTTATTTTTGAAAAAATTGATTTTTAGTGACCATAAACATAGAAAATGAGTGAGTTATAGTAAGTCAAGAAAGGATAATTTAGTCAGCACATTCATTTAAAAAGTATTTTATAAAATAATTTTTAAACATCGTCATGTATATCAACCCTACTCCCACCACCACCATTGGTGATAGTTCCTACTCAAACATCATCTCCTTAACCCCAAGGGGTTGACCTAATTAAAAAAGACTTGAGCCTAATGTCTCATAAAACATCAAGTTTTATGATTGATTCTTCTTAAGTGCAAACAATTCCTTAAGGGTCATGCTTGTAGATAGGGACGGCTTAATATAATTTGAGGCTTTAGGCGAAAAATATAAAAGTGTAAAATATTTAACATATAGTGAATCCAATTAATCTTTCTTGTCACATAATTGATCTTAAAGTTATACAACTTATATTTAAATTTAATAAAAAAGAGGGAAAAATATGTAAGAAATAAAAAGGGAAAAAAAAAAAAAAAAGAAGATAAAAGTTAAAAGAATAATATGGGAAGTTTTATAAATACCGGGGAAAAAAAATGTGGATGAAGAGGAGAAAGAAGGGGAAAAAAAAAAAGAAAGAAGACATGAGATGAGATAAAGATAGAAATTTTTGGGCCTACTATTAAATCTCTTTTGGTCACTGTTTGATGTGAACCAATAAAAAATGGACATGTCTTCTTTCATTACCAAATCAGTGATGATATATTTACCTACCATATCTAATTTGGTAAATAAAGATGTATGGTAATTAAAGATATGTATATATTTTTTATTGATCCATATCAGATGGTGTACATCCTCACTGGTGAAGGCTTAAATATTGTCCATATAAGAAAACTAAAAAATTTGGGGGCATTTCCATTGGGCAGAGTTTAATAATAGGAAGAAAATAAAAATTTTAAGATGGTTATAATATAAACAAATAAAAAAATTGAAAGTTATAATATAAGGAAATAAAAATTGTGGGGCCTTTCTATTGGCTAGAGTTTGATAATAGGAAGGAAATAAAATTTTTAGCAAGCTTATAAAAAAAGTAAATAAATAAATAGATTGAGGCATTCTTATTGACTAGTGCCTTAGGTAACCACAGCCTAAGTCACCTAAAGGAGGAGCCGGCCCTAGCCCAATAATGAAATATCAAACTCTCGCATGCTAGCTAGTTTTTTGGATTAATCGAGATAACATAACAATGCGATTACCGCTTGGGCTTGGAAACTAGGGTTTTTTAAAATGGGCCTTAGTAATTGCTGGGTACTGTTTTCCATGTTTTGGCCCAAAAGCCTTTTTTATTTCGATCCTATTGGGCTTTGTTCATAGTTTTGTATTGGAATTTTTTTGAGAAGGTCCATCTTTGAGGTTGATGCTGAGGTTATTGCAAAAGGCCCATTTACTACCCATTGTTGGATCCTATGGTAGAAGATAATGCTCATCCTTTAGCAAGTTGGGGTTTTAAGAATAAATTTTTTTAAAAAATAAAATTTATTTTTGAGATTGAATTGTGCATTAAAAAAAATTTATTTTTGAGTTGTTGATGTATAGGGATGGCAAAATCCCCATACTTAGCGGGTCCCCACCCCATCCCGCCCTATTTATGGCGGGTTTGGAGACCCATTTATGTAAATGGGAAGGGAATGGGGATTGTATATGAAACCCTGGCGGGGACGGTAACCTCGTCCCGTCCCGTTTATAGTACATTTTTACAAAATTTTTCTTACATGTTATAAAATATTACTAAATTACATGTTATATATATATATATTCACTTCTGAAAGTAAAACCCTAAATATATTCCCTCGCAGCATAGAGAAATAACATAGTCGTTGTGCATCAAACATCTGATCATATTTTAAATTGTTATAATTGTGCTGAAGTTTTATTAAATTATTATGTTGGAAAATATTATGACTGTGTTGATTTTGTTGAAGGTGAATTGAAATTTAAAAAATGTTATGCGGGGACGGGGGCTAATGTGGCTGGGCGGGGCGGGGATAAGGGAGAGGGTTGAAAATTAAACAGGTATAGGGGCGGGGATGGGGGTAAAAAATTTGACCGAGGATGGGGGCTAGGAAATGAGATCCCCGCCCCACCCCGCCCCATTGCCATCCCTATTGATGTACTTGGAATTATCTCCGGATCAAATCAAATTATCAATAAATTTTTTGCCTTCTTGTCAAAAAAATAAAAATATATAAAATCCATACTAAGAGAAACAAACAGTTAATGTCATAACCAAACATAATAAATCAAATCAAATCTTGTTACGGCTACACATAATACTTGATACTCCTCTCGTTTCAAAATATTTGTCCATTTTAAAAAAAGTCTCAAAATATTTGTCCACTTCGAAAAAACTTTCAAAAGATTTGTCCATTTTGAAAAATTTGTGAGCCATTTTTTCAAAAGGGACAAAATTTTTGAGACGAGTTACAATCTCTAAGATGAATAAGTATTTTAAGTCGGAAGAAGTAGTTATTAAACATGCCAAATTTTAAATTCGAAAAAATCAGTCATAAAAGGATTCTAAATGAGTGTGTATACAAAATATTACATTTAATGGACGCACATCAAACAATGTAGATTATAGGATCAAGCAATATTGTTTACGGACCGGTTGAAACCAACAATAATATACACAATGCCGCATTTGATTTCGAGATAGATGTAATGGCTTTACCTTATTTTCAATGAAATAAATTGAATTGGGTTTATAATCCAGATTATATCTAACTGAAATGAATTTGGAAACATTATTAGTTAAGAAAAGAGTTCGATGACCCAAATTACTCACCTCTTCCCTGAAGATACAACATTCCAGTTCTTCTCTCTCTCTCTTTAGCCTTCTTTCCACTTTCCACCCGTCATGGTCTATTTATAGGCCATGACCTTTTTTGCAATTAACCAATTACATTGGGCTTGTATCCGAAAGCTCTCTTCCTTCTGGGCTGGGTCTTGCAATGGGCTTAACCTTCCTCAGTGGAACCCCCAGGTTCGGCCCATTCCAGGGTGCTTTGGCATGGATCCTACTTCAATCATTCGACCCGATCTCGTTTCCGCGATCCATATCCGGCCCATGCCACTTGCCGCATCCTCAACTGCCCCCATAATTACCCCTTATTGATTAGGGGGTAATTATTAGAGGCTGCTAATGATGACCTGACGGCTCGAGGAGATCGTGTGGGAGAATGGACGGTTAGATCTAGGGGTCGGCACTTCGAGATTCAAAAAGACAACCGATCGCTTTCCTGACTCCTCGGCTCTTGGGCTTATCTCGTCTTTATAAACTCCATTGATTCTCCATCGATCCTCTTTACCGTCTCCATCTCACCTTTTACTGCTTGAATCCTCTCCGGCGATCTCTTGCGAAAGATCTTCCTTCCAGTGGCTTTGCAATACTCTCTGCCGTTTTCACTCTCTAAGGTTAGTTTCATTTGCATTTTTCTCTTGGAAGACTTCTTTCTTCTCCCCGGAATCCTCATCCACTCTCACCATGACAGTAGATCTAGATGTTCTTCGCATGAAACTTCACCTTCCTGACGACGTAGAAATTAGAAACTGCCCCCGGGAGGTGAATATTAGAACCGGTGCTGGCCTTCTTCCCGGCGTGGCCCTGTTTTCACTCCTCCACCTCAATCTCCTTAGATTTCCTTTACATCATTTCATTTGCTATGTTTTTAACAAGCTAAATCTTTCCCCTTTACAAGTAAACCCCAATTTCCTTAGGATTTTATCCGTTATGCTACTCTTGATTCGTGACAGATGTCTGGATCTGGACCTCGTAGATCTCCTCCTCTGTTACAAGGTCAGCAAGATCAGAACTGACGAACCGTTTTACCACTTTTTCCCCATTGAGAAAAGGTCTATCTGCACGGATAAGATCAAATCTGAGAAGGGCTGGAGGAAAAACATTATTAGGGTTAGGGGAGCCTGGTTCTCTCCAGCTGCGGAGGATTTCCCTATCCCGAGCACTTTCGGAGAGTGCTCTGTATCTTTTTACAAGAAATATAAAAACCATAAGAGTGACTGTCCTTGTGAGATTTGTATTCCTCGTTTTTGTTCTTTCTTGTGCCATTCCTTAGGCATTCCTTGTGATGACTTGAGCTACAGTGTGTGCAGGGATAGGGATAACTACTTGAAGCGGTACGTTCTGACCAACGTTCCTTCTTGCTTGGACCTTCTCACCTCAGATAATCTCCTCGATATCTCAGTTCTCGGCAAGACAATGAGCCAACTCTAGATCCCTTCCTTCGGCAAGAAAAAAACTGCCCCTAGGCCTGCTATCACCCCTGCATCAAATTCCTCACCAGCTTCAGCATCTTCCTCCGCTACCCTTTCTGACACCACTCCTTCCACCGATCCATCCGTGATGGCTGCTGACCCGGTCGCTAACACGGCGACTGCCAGCCCGAACGTTACCCCCTCTGTCAACAATCCTCTTGGCTCTACTGCTGCTTCCGCACGGGAAAAGGCCAGAGGAAAAAGTCATCAACCTGACAGTGCTCTCAGCATGGATGACGTTCCCTTGTCTCAAAGGGTTAGGCCCTCTGGGCTGAATGTAATTTCCCTGGCGAGACCTCCTCAAGCTAGGCCCCCCACCCCTTCTGGGCATGCCTCCGCTTCAGGAACGGCGCCATGGAGCCCTCGCTTCATCCGAACAGACAGATCGTTTGTGAAATCGACCGAGACCATGTTCAAAGATGGTCAAACCGCAATGGTCTACTACAGAAGTATGTGGACTCCCAAGGACATCGAGGTAGCCAAAGGTCTGTCTCAGAGGGAGGTGTTCAGCCGATTCCCCTTGTCCGCCATGGAGGTAACTTCTACCCCTTAGTCAATAAATCTTTACATACTCTTGCCACTTATTTTCTTCTAACCATCTGCTCGACTTAACCAGTTATCCTATATATCTCTATAGACCTTGTACGGGATGATGGCTATGCAGAAGCAAGTTGAGCAGGTGAATGCCAAGGTCCGCGCGCTTTCTGACAGCCTTAGCGCAGCGAACAAGGAGAACGATAATTTAACTTCTCAGAAGACCGGGTTGATGGTTCAACTTGGTAAAATTGAAAAAGAGAGGGATTTGCTGAGGAAGGAGACTGACTCTCTTCAGGATGAGAGGAATGCTCTGCAGCTTGAAAAGAGCATCTGGCAGACCGAGCGGGAATCCCTTAGGGCCGAGAAGGAAGAACTGCTACGCCTTCTGAATGATGAGCAATCCGCTCGGATGGCCTTTGAGAAAAGGGCCTTGGACGAGCGCAACGCTTTACTTGATACCATCAGTAGGGTAAACGGTGCATGCTCGGTTCTCTAGAGTTGGACCCCTCAGATATGCTCAGGGGTTCCGAGAGGGTTACGCCGATCGCGTCCCGGATGAGGGTCAGACTGGCTCTACCCCTGATGAAGTTGATAAGGACCTAGATATTAACCCTCCTGGTGTCTATACCGATCCAGACTCCACCGCTGCCGAGGGCATATTTGACGAATGCCAGGAGATTGCGTCTTCTCGGATCACTCCTACTCCTCCTGCCGCTCTGACTTTGGACATTCTTCCACTGTCCACTCTGACTCCATCTGCCGTTACTGCTGAAGATAACCCTCAGCAGAATGATTCTTCCAACGCTGCTGAGGGCAGGACTCAACAGAACGATTCTGTCATTCACCTCGACTCTCCACCTCATGAGGATGGCGACACCACCAACAATAAGGAAGTAGCCCAACATCGTCAAAAGGCCGACGAAGCAAACGCCTCTTAGTTAGAACTTTTTTTTTTTAAATGTACTGACTTTGGTATATTTGTCATCTCTACACCTCATTTTTTGTAACCCTCTGATCCTTATTAATGAAATGGCCGACTTCTGATTAAACTTTTTGTGTCAACTTCCTCTTTTTTTTTCTTTTTTTTTTTTTTTTTTTTTTTTTTTTTTGGCAAGTGTTTGGCGTTCGGCTCATTGTGCCAACTGCCACTTACTTTGCTCAGGCGCTTGGCGTTCGGCTAGAATGCCACTTGCCACTTGGCCCTCTAATTTTCTTTAGCAAGTGTTTGGCGTTTGGCTCATAGTGCCAGCTGCCACTTACTTTGCATAGGTGCCTGGCACTTGGCTAGAATGCCACTTGCCACTTGGCCCTCTATTTTTCTTAGCAAGTGTTTGGCGTTCGGCTCATAGTGCCAGCTGCCACTTATTTGCTCAGGTGCCTGGCGCTTGGCTAGAATGCCACTTGCCACTTGGCCCTCTATTTTTCTTAGCAAGTGTCTGGCGTTCGGCTCATAGTGCCAGCTGCCACTTATTTGCTCAGGTGCCTGGCGCTTGGCTAGAATGCCACTTGCCACTTGGCCCTCTCTTTTTCTTAGCAAGTGTCTGGCGTTCGGCTCATAGTGCCGGCTGCCACTTATTTGCTTAAGATTTTAAAGAGGAGTGCAATCCTTATAAATCTTAGAAACTTATACATTCAACTGTTTTCAATTTAAAATAAACAAAATTCAGTACTGAATCTCAACTTTTTATTGATAATACCTCTTCAGAGAAGTAGCATTCCAAGGCTTGTTAACCAGCCTTCCAGCCATGGTTTCTAAGGTATATGTGCCTTTTCCTATGGCCTCTGCAATTCTGTATGGGCCTTCCTATGATGGCATCATCTTTTTGACTATCCCTACCTTCTTTTTCAGAACCAGGTTACCTGGCCTAAAGTCTCTGTGCTTTACTTTCCTGTTATGGCTGTTCGCAAGCGTCTGCTGGTAAGATGCGAGCCTTACCGCTGCTGTGTCCCTTTTTTCTTCCAGTAAATCGAGGTTAAACCTTAGCATACTGTCATTATGCTCACGGTTCCATGCCAAGCTTCGAACAGTCGGAACTAAGTGCTCGACTGGTATAACTGCCTCGGTTCCATACGCTATGGTGAATGGGCTTTCTCCGGTCGGTCGTCTAGGGGTCGTTCTGTAGGCCCATAAGACGTTCGGCAGTTCATCTAACCACCTTCCTTTCCTTTCCTCTAGTTTCTTCTTGATACAAGTAAAGATTGTTCTGTTTGTAATTTCCGCTTGTCCATTGGCTTGTGGGTGACTTACTGCTGCCAGCTTTTGATTAATTCCATATTCCTCCAACAGCTCTCTTACTTGCTTACTGTCAAGGTTGGTACCATTATCCATGACGATTGACCTCGGAACACCAAACCGACAAATAATATTACTCCAAATGAATCGTCTCACATGAGTTTGAGTAACGCTCGGATATGGCTATGCTTCCACCCACTTAGTAAAGTAGTCTGTAGCCAGTAACACATACTTGTTCTGAGCTCTAGCAGTTGGTAGAGGACCAACTACATCTATCCCCCATTGTGCGAAAGGCCATGGTGTGGCCATTACATGCAAGTCTTCAGGCGGTTGGTGAATCAGTGGTCCGAACATTTGGCACTTATCGCACCTTCTGGACAATTCTTCCGAATCTCGTGACATATTTGGCCAGAAATACCCTTGAGTCATTGCCTTGTGTGCTAATGATCTCCCCCCTGAGTGGTTTCCACATACGCCTTCATGAATAGCTCGTAATATTTGCCGAGCCTCTATGGGGGTAACACACTTTAAGTACGGTCCGGAAAAGATCTTCTGTATAACTGGTTATGCACTACAGCGTACTTTGCAGCATTCGCTTTGACTTTCCTAGCCTCATTTCTTTGTTCAGGCAGAGTACCATCTCGGATGTAAGTTATGATCGGATCAATCCAACGTGGCTCATATGGAATAACATTCACTTGTCAGGGATCCGAGCCTGAAGGTTCTTCGAAAATGGATGGCTGATTTAATATTCCCACTGGAACCACCCTTGCCAATGTTTCTCCAGAACCCGAGGCGCTACATGCTAGCCTGTCGGCATCTTCGTTATACTCCCTTGGAATTTGAATGAACTCAATTTTTTCAAAGTTCTTCGCCTCCCGCATAACAGCAAAATGATATGCTTCCATCGTTTCATCCTTGGTTTCATACTCACCCCTCACCTGCCGAACGACCAGCTGTGAGTCACTAAAAACATTTAAATTCCTGACCTTAAGTTCTTTGGCAAGCTTTATTCCTGCCAGCAACGCTTCATACTCTACCTCATTGTTCGTGGCTGCGAATTCAAACCGAAACGCTTGGCTTAAGGTTGTACCTTCTGACGTCTGTAGTTTGATCCTAATGCCTGCACCCATCTGATTTGAGGATCCATCAATGAAGATTTCCATAAGCACTTACAAAGATCCTCCTCCACATCCTCTGAATCATATTCTAGTAAAAAATCTTCCACCGCTTGCCCTTTGACTGCTGTTCTAGGTTCGTATGTGATATCAAATGAGCTTAACTCCATAGCCCACTTCGTCATTCTTCCAGAGAGATCCAGTTTGTGTAGGATTATTCTGATAGGGAAAGTGTTTAGAACGATAATAGGATGGGATTCAAAATAATGCATGAGTTTTCTCTTCGCATGCACTAGCGAGAGTATCACCTGCTCTGCCTTTAAGTAACGTCTTTCGGCCTCAGCCATTGTCTTGCTAACATAGAACACTGGATATTGCTTCCCTTCTGCGTAGCGGACCAGAACGCCACTTGTCGCGATGCTGGACACTCCGAGATACAAAAACAATTTTTCACCTGATTCTGGAGCTGACAGTACCGGAAGGTTCTGCATATATTTTTTCAGAGCAGTTAACGCTAGGCGTTGTTCATCTCCCCAAACTTGTCTACCGTGGCACAGGATTGTGTCAAAAAATGGTTTGCACCGATCTGACAATTTGGAAATGAAACGGCTCAGTGCAGCAATCCGTCCCGTAAGTGTTTGCACTTTTCTAATTGTCGTCGGCTCGGCATTCTTAGTCAGAGCATCTGCTTGGGCAGGGCTTGCCTCGATGCCTCTGAGATTATCCACGTGCCCTAGGAATTGGCCTGAACTTACACCGAACGAGCACTTGGTTGGATTGAGCTTCATTCCATATCGCCGCAAAATATCAAACACGCCTCGAAGATGCTGCACATGATCAGCTTTCTTCTTACTTTTGACCACCATATCATCAATGTAAGCCTCCACTGTCTTCCCTATTTGTTCCTTAAAAATCTTGCTAATAAGTCTTTGGTAAGTTGCCCCGGCGTTCTTTAGTCCAAACGGCATAACTTTGTAGCAATACGTCCCGCGTTCAGTAACGAAAGAAGTTTTTTCTTCATCAGTGGGATCCATAGGGATCTGATTATAACCCGAATAAGCATCTAAAAAGGTCAAGCGTTCATATCCAGTAGTTGCATCCACCATCTGATCAATCTTTGGCAGCGGGAAGCTATCCTTCGGACAAGCTTTGTTCAAGTTGGTAAAATCAATGCATACGCGCCATTTCCCATTTTTCTTTTGCACAACGACCACATTCAATAGCCAGTCGGGGTAGTACACTTCTTTTACGAATCCCGCATCAAGCAGCTTATCAACTTCCTCGGTAATAATTCGGTTGCGCTCGGGGGCAAACCGTCGCTGCTTCTGTTTTACAGGTTTTGCATTGGGGTTAACGTTCAAGGAATGACAGGATACTGAAGGATCGATCCCGGGCATGTCTAGGTGACTCCATGCGAACATATCTGCGTTTTGAGACAAAAAATCGATTAATTCCTGTTTTTCCTCCTCAACGAGTCGCTCCCCTACTCTGGTTGTTCGTTCTGGTTGGAACTGATCGATCTGCACATCAAGCAAGGGTTCTTCAGTCAAGCCTACTGGTTTCTCCTCTCCATTCTGCTTGGAGGGAGGCTCCTGTAATTGCTATCTCGGACTTACTGAACGAATGGGAGCTTTCCCCCTTTCGACATGTTTCATCGTTATAGAGTAACATTCTTTTGCTGCAACTTGGTCTCCATGAATGTCAATCACTTTGGTTCCGTCTGGTGCCAGGCATTTCATTACCTGATGCAGAGTGGAAGGAACACCTCGAACTCTGTGGATCCACCCTCTGCCCATCAGAAGATTGTAAGAGGGATGAATTTCAACAACTACAAAGGTTTCCATCAAAACCCTTTCGGCAGCATGTACCGATACCTCCACCGTGCCGACGGGCTCCACTCGCTTTCCATCAAACCCTAATAGTGGATTCCCGGTGGATTTCAGCTGATCCTGTTTGATCTCGAGCCGATCGAATGTATCTTTTGGCATGATGTTCGCACTACTTCCAGGGTCAATTAGAACTCTGCGCACCAAGCATTTGGCCACTGTCAAACTTACGACCAGTGGGTCCTCATGAGGGATCTGAACACGCAATAAATCTGTTGCGTCAAACTTTATCTGCGTTGATGCGCTCTGCTGGTGCAGAGTGTTTACGCTGCCTATCCTTCTCTTCATCCGTGTTTGACGAAGGCGTGTTCGAAGCAGTTCATCTGATTCCTCAGCAGGTTCTGGCCGACCGTGAATTGCATTAATTACTCGAACAGGTTGCGTGTTATGAGAATTCGACTTCTGATTCTTCTTCACATGCTCCATTGGCCGGTTCTGCTCCACCGCTGGTCCTTGAATATGACTTAAGAACTCCCCTCTAGCTATCAGCATCTCTACCTGTCTCTTTAGGTTCCTGCATTCGTTAGTCTGGTGGCCAAAATTAGAATAAAATACACAGTGTTTAGACTGATCCCTCTGTTCGAGGGGTTGTCTGATTGGTAAAGGAGGTCGGAACTTATCTTTATTTTCTTGGTACAGTCTTGCTAGGGTAACTTTCAATGGAGTAATCAGCTCTTCCTCTCTGGGCCTCTTCTCGGATTTCCACGAGGAGCGTTGCGGTTGGACCTGTTTTTGCCTAATCTTCGCTTTGGTCTTTTCTTCCGTGGATATAACGGATGTCTTCCGAGCGTTTGCCGCCTCTTCTTCTTCCAATCGCACAAATCCATCGGCTCTTTCGTTAAGTTCATCCATAGTCCTCGGTGTGTTGACCACCAAGCTTGTGTGGAACGGGGTGCCACGATTCATGGCTAGTATAAATGCTTGAACTGCCGTTAAAGGGTGACATTCAATAACCATGCTCTTGGTAAGGTTAAACCTGGTTAGGAAAGCCTGGAGACGCTCTTCAGCGTGTTGCTTCATTGTGAATAAGCTCGAAATATCTTTCGCTGGACGCTTATTTCCGTAGTATTGGCTTATGAACCGATCGCACAGGCTTCGGAAACTATCTACCGAACCCCTCGGCAGGTTCTTGAACCAATTCAGAGCTGGTCCGGCCAGACTCGTAGGAAAGCACTTGCACATCAAAGAATCATTCTCAGTGTTTAGAGCCATTTTCAGCTGGATGTGATACACATGATCGATCGGATCAGTCATTCTGTCGAATAGAATGAAAACGGGCATGGAAAATTTCCTCGGACTCGGAGCATTCAGAATCTCGTCGGTGAACGGTGAATCCACCGTTCGAGTTGCTGAACATAGTGCTTCATTTTCCCTCTGGAAACCCGCGGCTGCTCTCTGGTCTACTGATCTCCTCTCTGAGCTGTGATAGTCGAATGTCGTCATGGAAGGCCGATAGGTTGGATCGTATGATCTATCCTCAACGAAGTCTCTGCGCCATGGAGGCATAGCTTTCTGACAAATCAACTCTGTTGCTTCACCATGGCTGAGCGTTTCTTGATGTGGATCAAAAGTCATTGATTCGTTTCGCCTGATCTGCTCACGCCGTGGATCTACGTGAGTCGATCCTTCACGATCATCCATACGACGAAGATTTGGCGGCAAACCGTCTCGCCGGATTTCCTCGCGGTGAGGATCTACTAGATTATTTCCAACCTCCTTACCGTGATGTGCTGCATCGATACGTGCACCTTCTTCTCCTACCGGGAGTGGTCGCGGAATTACTGGAGCTTCTTGACGCTGCATTTCACTCCTTAGATTCGCATTTTCTCTCCGGAGAGCTTCGATCATGTTCATCAACTCATCAAGTTTCACTTGCTGGACATTCTCAACCGTATTAGAGTTGTCACCCGCTATCATGATTCCGGATCGAAGCAAAGGCATGAATTACGAACTTCAAAACAGATCTAAGTGTTACCGATGCAAACTCCGCTAGATCTGGGTTTAACTTCACCGAATCGTGATCACCGTTTGCTAGATCTAAACTTTTCTATCTTCAAACTCGTCGGATCTGACTGCAACTGAGCAAATCACAATTGCGTCATTCCAAAGCAAGTGCCTCAGAATCCAGAATAAACAAGAATTCTCTCGGAACAAACTATAATCTCACTGATCTGGATTCAACTTCCAGAAATCACACTACGTATTCACAAACTCGATTGAACTAATATGGTACTGATCGGGCTCGAATTGATCTTCGTCCTCGTTTCCCACAGATGGCGCCAATTGAAGATACAAGATTCCAGTTCTTCTCTCTCTCTCTCTCTTTCTCTCTCTTTAGCCTTCTTTCCACTTTCCATCCATCATGGTCTATTTATAGGCCATGACCTTTTTTGCAGTTAACCAATTACATTGGGCTTGTATCCGAAAGCTCTCTTCCTTCTAGGCTGGGTCTTGCAATGGGCTTAACCTTCCTCGGTGGACCCCCCAGGTTCGGCCCATTCCAGGGTGCTTTGGCATGGATCCTACTTCAATCATTCGACCCGATCTCATTTCCGCGATCCATATCCGGCCCATACCACTTACCGCATCCTCAACTTGTAGCATAACGGATAAAATCCTAAGGAAATTGGGGTTTACTTGTAAAGGGGAAAGATTTAGCTTGTTAAAAACATAGCAAAAGAAAGGATGTAAAGGAAATCTAAGGAGATTGAGGTGGATGAGTGAAAACAGGGCCTTGCCGGGAAGAAGGCCAGCACCGGTTCTAATATTCACCTCCCGGGGGCAGTTTCTAATTTCTACATTGTCAGGAAGGTGAAGTTTGATGCGAAGAACGTCTAGATCTACTGTCATGGTGAGAGTGGATGAGGATTTCGGGGAGAAGAAAGAAGTCTTCCAAAAGAAAAATGCAAATGAAACTAACCTTAGAGAGTGAAAACGGCAGAGAGTATTGCAAAGCCACTGGAAGGAAGATCTTTCGCAAGAGATCACCGGAGAGGATTCAAGCAGCAAAAGGTGAGATGGAGACGGTAAAGAGGATCGATGGAGAATCAATGGAGTTTATAAAGACGAGATGAGCCCAAAAGCCGAGGAGTCAGGAAAGCGATGGGTTGTCTTTTTGAATCTCGAAGCGCCGACCCCTAGATCTAACCGTCCATTCTCCCACACGATCTCCTCGAGCCGTCAGGTCATCATTAGCAGCCTCTAATAATTACCCCCTAATCAATAAGGGGTAATTATGGGGGCAGTTGAGGATGCGGCAAGTGGCATGGGCCGGATATGGATCGCGGAAACGAGATCGGGTCGAATGATTGAAGTAGGATCCATGCCAATGTTGGAAACGGGGGCATTAAAAACATAAACTTTGGATGAGATTTGAAGTAGATTCCGTTAATAATTTTTTACGGATCTCTAGACAAGCGCGTTTCTCTCCGTAAGGAAATGAATGTGGTATATTTACTTTCTGAAATTCGTTTTCGGATGAATGAGAAATTAGCTCCAAAGTGTGGTATTTTGATAAGCCTAAATGGGTATGCAAAATGTGGGAAGTGTTTGTCCCACATGGAAAAAAATATTAAAACAAATTGAAATTTAAATAAGCTAAGTTTATGATTTGGGCTTCGGCTTGGGCCTAATTGTAAAGTCCAGATTATTCTTTTTTGGAATTTTGGATTGGGCCTAATTTTGGGCTGGGCTTATTTAAATGGGTTTCACAAATGAGTGGGTTTTTTGGGTGGTTGGCTTTTTGAATTAAAAAAAACTACTTTTTAGTTTTTCTAAAAGGTTACACCTTTTAAATTAAAAAACCATATTTTAGTTTTTCTAAAGAGTTACACCTTTTAAATTAAAAAACCACTTTTTAGTTTTTTTTTCAAAGGGTTACACCTTTTTCCGAACCATCATAACCCATGGTTGTACCCACTCGAAAAGACACCATGTGAACCATTGCAACCTATTGGAATGGATGTGTCTATTGGTGAACAGACACTATGTGAACCATTGCAACCTATTGGAATGGATGTGTCTATTGGTGAACAGACACCATGTGAACCATTGCAACCTATTGCAATGGTTGTGTCCAATAATGAAGAGATACACCCAATCCGAAAAGGTATATCTGTTTCTATAAATACCCCCCGTTGGATCATTTGCAATTAATTCATTTTCATTTTCTTCTATCTCCCTCTCTAGACTGGAACCCAACCCAAGTGGGTTCAAACCATAGGTTAAGTGGTTCGAGCCACTTCGACCCTAATCCAATTTCATCGAGCCATATTAAGATTGGTCCGAACCATTTGGTTCGGATTACACCCAATTTAGCATTTATATAGTATATAGATGCATTTTTGAGTCAGAGAGAGTATTACACGGAGGAGGTTAGCCGTATCCACGAGTTTGTAGTGCTGCTACTGGTGGATGTAGACCGTTGTATCCTAAGAGATAGACGCCACTGAGTCCGTTAGTACCATAGCGGGGCGAATCTGTCTTAAGAACATAATATCCACTACTAGCCTCGGTCCAGGTTCATTCCTTGCATATTATTATTATTTTATTGCTTTATTTTGCATATTTAATTAAATATAGAGTTGCATATTTAATTAATGATTTATTAGCATATTGTTAATTATCTCATGACATATTAGTATAAGGGTTGTTATATCTTAAAAGTCACATTAAGCATATATTTTTTCAACAATCTTAAGACAAATTCGTTCCTTGCGTAGATTTTATTATATGTTTCTATTTAAGATATAAATAAGTAGATATTATACTAATAGTTGAGATATGATAAAATAATGTTATATACATTATTATATGATAATATGTTAAATATTAATGCATTCAATATTATGTGAAATTGAAGCATGTTATATAAGTAGATTATTGAATTATTCAATATTGGTTGAATTATTTAATTTTGTAATATGATATTATGAAGTATATGACATTACCTTAAACATGTACCAACTAGAGGTGGGAAAAAAAAAAGTACTTCGTTACTTTTATCATTGGTTGCACAAGATACCGTTATGTGTATTTGCCACGAAGCAAAGATGAAACCTTAGAAATGTGACATCATATGAATTATGGAAAGGTTGAAAACACCTTTGTATAAATTCTTAAAAGTGTGGGGGTGTCTATTTAAGGTTGCAGATCCTACTCCTATGAAAGGTTAGAGTGGACCTAAAATGTGACAACCTTGTAGGTGAGTGTGTCGTAGACAGGTGCAAGAGGCACTAACAGGATACCACACTAGGCGAGCTACAAGTGCACAGTCCCTACACATAAAACCTTTGATAGGTAATGCTCATAACAGTATTACATATCATTTCCTTGTGCATAAATCATACAATGAAAATAAAGATGAGCTTAGAGGTAGTAAAAAGGCTAGAACGTCTAAATCTTTTATTCCTGATTTTCTAGTATGTTTATTGGAGAATAAGCCACAAAGCTTTAAGGAAGCAAATTATTCTCTTGATTATTATTATTTCTTATATTAATTATGTGATATAATTAATCATGTGATATAATATGAAACTATATTGTTATGCAAGTTTAATATTATTTTTATAAATGTTTACTTTCATTTGATACTATAAATATTGAACTATGTAGTTGAATTACTTAATGTGTATTGTAATTCAAATTTACAACATAATTTATTTAATATGTGATATTATTGAATTTTGTATGAATGGACTAGTCCAACTATGTTAACTCTTCTGATAGTCAAAGGAAAATGATCTATACTAGTGTTTAAGACACGTATAGCTGTAAATGGGCTGAATCAGAAAAAAATTTCCAATAACTCGAAAGAATTTAATGGAAAATGTTATGGATACACTAAGCAAGTACACCAAGACAAGCTAAATCAAGCTAGTTAGCTCTAATATACAATTTAGCTAAAAACTAAAATGTTATTGAGTTGCAAACTAGTTAGCTTAGGTATAAGCTAAAATGATTAATGAGGTACACAGAACCTAAGAGGAAGATGAAAAACTGTCAGTTGGTTCTAGCTCTTAACTTGATAGTAAAATATATATATATATGAGGGTGATGAGTAGCCATTTTAGCCATAAGCTATTTGAGTTATATATCATATCTGCTCATGTAGAAGGGAATAATACTACTTGTAAAGTAGTAGTTTTTGAAGAATATTCTTCAAAACAAATTACTCTACTACCAAGATAGACCACTTAGATAAGTGTGTACTAAAGGTATGAGCTACTAGAATTGCTAGCTAAACAAACTTAACTTCAAGCTAGCGGTAATAACTGAAAAGTAGGTGCTCATCATAATTTAGTAGTGAGATATGAGAAGAGTGTGTAATAATACTTGAGAAGTGAGTGCTCACTCTGTGGTGATTGTATCCAAAGCTTAAATAATAAGATAATTATTTGCTTAAATGATTGAGTTATGTGATGTGCAACACATGAAAGGTTACATGTTAATATGACTGACTTAACATGAACCTAAACATGAATAACTCAATTTATAAATATAAAAGATGTAAAAACAAATATTAATTAGAGCCCATTGTAATTAATATCTTTAGCATTAATTCACGGTAATGTCAGTGAATTATTATAAGAATATGCTAAAGATAAAGTGAGTACATATGCACTAGAGACTGTTATATATACTTGTTGAGAAGCGAATATGGAACCTTGATAAGGTAGATGAGGTGAAGTATTTAATATATGGTACTTTCATAGTTGAAAAATCATAATAAATACATTAGAGATAAAACTTCAGGATTATCTCAAAGTTGTGGGGGGATATTGTCCATAGATAAAATTTGTTATGAGTTACCTCACCAAATAAGAAATACTTATAAATGTAGGGTTCTTAATCCTAAAAAATTTTGGATAGAACCAAAAATCATTTATAGTATTATAACAATAGTGCATGTTGTTTCCTATAAGGAAAATATTATGGAACAACTAGAAAAGTTCTTTTTCCAGTCAAAGAGCCGAGTTATTTGTTATAGTTGAAGAGTAAAGTGTGCAAGCTTATAAGTCATTGAGTGGATTAAAGCTAGTACCAAGATAATGACATAAATGTGATGTATAAGTCATTGTATGCTTTAAAAAAAAAAAAATTAATGATATACTAATTAGTATATTTGATATGAAAGATTTAACATCTAATAACATAGTATATTCTCAATAGAGTGAGATTGAAATAATACTAGTTATGATAACAAAAGCCTAGCTAACTTTTGTAGATGTAAATCTCAAATATAAATACTAGCCAAAATATATCATTGGTTGAGATTGCAAGGCATCTTAATAACTGTGTTTAATTGCACATTTTCAATCCAGGATCGGATCACTAAAAAACAATAAATTGGGTAGTTGAGATACACCCTAAATCCAATATTGTATAGATCGAGGTATCTAACTAAATTGGAGGTGTAACAGTGATACAATCTGGATATGGGATATTAAAGACTTCAAATCCAATAGTGGATATGTCTTTTATATTAAAGATGTAGTTCTATGTTGTTAATATAACTCAAAGTTAGAAACTTTGAATAAATCAAATAGGGAAGTCAATAGATTTCACCTAGAGGACAATTCAAAGTAAGTCTACACCTGTGCCACTAAAGAAAATGATATTGCTAACAATAAGCAATTTTAGGGCACAAAGTATACAGTTGCTCTCACCTGGAGAAATCTCTGCAGAGTGTAATATTTCTAAACGCAACCTTGTGGCCACATATAAAATTGAAGATTGTACTAGAGAGCAATTGTACAGTTCATCGAGGGGAATGGGGTTTAAAGCCGAAAGCTAACGAGTCACCTTAATGGAAACCCAACCTAGTTGACTGGAGATCCCAAGATCTAGGTTCAAAGGGACAACAGAAATTCTGAGTGACTCACCAGAAGCACTAGGAATATATAAATCTTCTACCCATTTCTATGATGAGACAGTGCTACCTACAGCGATGATCAGGATAAGCTACGCTTTTAATGACTCTTATACCTTGAAAATTCAAGTGGGGTTTGGTAGGATACTCTTAATAAGAAGTCACCTATATGAGTGTGAAGTGGGGCCGCTTCTATGAGAACTATAAAGGCTAAGTTTTCTAGAGCACTCATTGAATACCAGGACTTGTTCAGGGCCAAAATGAACACAACAATGAGAACCAACTTTGTGAGGAAAGTTACTGTGTGTTTGTTATTATCTTGGTTTACACAAATGGCTGAACAGTTCAAGACATCGCGTTCACTGGTTAGCCTATAAATCCGATAGCAATACACTAGGGAAGGTTCAAAGCCAAAAGCCACCTATCCTGATGCAGTAACTTTTCGACTATACTCTCTTTAGTGTCTGCATGATCATCTTTTGCATTTTACGCAAATTTCCATTCATGTGGGGGATTGTTGGAAACGGGGGCATTAAAAACATAAACTTTGGATGAGATTTGAAATAGATTCCGTTAATAATTTTTTACGAATCTCTAGACAAGCGCGTTTCTCTCCGTAAGGAGATGAATGTGGTATATTTACTTTCTGAAATTCGTTTCTGGATGAATGAGAAATTAGCTCTAAAGTGTGGTGTTTTGATAAGCCTAAATGGGTATGCAAAATGTGGGAAGTGTTTGTCCCACATGGAAAAAAATGTTGAAACAAATTGAAATTTAAATAAGCTGAGTTTATGATTTGGGCTTGGGCTTGGGCCTAATTGTAAAGTCCAGATTATTCTTTTTTGAAATTTTGGATTGGGCCTAATTTTGGGCTGGACTTATTTAAATGGGTTTCACAAATGAGTGGGTTTTTTGGGTGGTTGGCTTTTTGAATTAAAAAAAACTACTTTTTAGTTTTTCTAAAAGGTTACACCTTTTAAATTAAAAAACCATATTTTAGTTTTTCTAAAGGGTTACACCTTTTAAATTAAAAAACCACTTTTTAGTTTTTTTTTCAAAGGGTTACACCTTTTTCCGAACCATCATAACCCATGGTTGTACCCACTCGAAAAGACACCATGTGAACCATTGCAACCTATTGGAATGGATGTGTCTATTGGTGAACAGACACCATGTGAACCATTGCAACCTATTGGAATGGATGTGTCTATTGGTGAACAGACACCATGTGAACCATTGCAACCTATTAGAATAGGTTGCAACCATTGCAACCTATTGCAATGGTTGTGTCCAATAATGAAGAGATACACCCAATCCGAAAAGGTATATCTGTTTCTATAAATACCCCCCTTTGGATCATTTGCAATTAATTCATTTTCATTTTCTTCTATCTCCCTCTCTAGACTGGAACCCAACCCAAGTGGGTTCAAACCATAGGTTAAGTGGTTCGAGCCACTTCGACCATAATCCAATTTCATCGAGCCATATTCAGATTGGTCCGAACCATTTGGTTCGGATTACACCTAATTCTGCATTTATATAGTATATAGATACATTTTTGAGTCAGAGAGAGTATTACACGGAGGAGGTTCGCCGTATCCACGAGTTTGTAGTGCTGCTATTGGTGGATGTAGACCATTGTATCCTGGGAGATAGACGCTACTGAGTCCGTTAGCACCATAGCGGGGCGAATCTGTCTTAAGGACATAATATCCAATACTAGCCTCAATCCAGGTTCATTCCTTGCATATTATTATTATTTTATTACTTTATTTTGCATATTTAATTAAATATAGAGTTGTATATTTAATTAATGATTTATTAGCATATTGTTAATTATCTCATGACATATTAGTATAAGGGTTGTTATATCTTAAAAGTCACATTAAGCATATATTTTTCCAACAGCCAAAACACCCTGGAATGGGCCGAACCTGGGGGGTCCACCGAGGAAGGTCAAGCCCATTGTAAGACCCAGCCCAGAAGGAAGAGAGCTTTCGGATACAAGCCCAATGTAATTGGTTAACTGCAAAAAAGGTCATGGCCTATAAATAGACCATGATGGGTGGAAAGTGGAAAGAAGGCTAAAGAGAGAGAGAGAGAGAAGTACTGGAATCTTGTATCTTCATTCCCATTTACCATTACTCCAATTTAACTTAAAAATCTCAAACAACTTGATTTTGGTTTTTCATATATTACCTTTATAAATCCTCACAACCATCAACAATTCACCAGACCACGACTCCTCCACCAAGAACTTGTATCGGTTGACATTACGAGTATCACTACATACCTCCTCTTCCTTGTAATTAGAATAAGATTTACTTAACAAGAAGCGTCGGAGCACACCAAGCTCATCAACCCAGTAAAAATTACCATGGTAAAATATGACGCAAACCCGTTCATGATGATTACTAGCGAAAACAGGCGTCCAGTTCCTGTCACCAAGTTTATAAACAGCAATCTTATCCGACGTATATAAGTAGACCATGCAAGTTGGATCAGTTGGAATGGATGATGTGATGAATCTAAGCCTATCTGGATTGGTGACCATTTCTAATTCCGGCGGCGGTGGAAGATGGACAACCATTCTTGAAAGAGGGTTGAAGAGATATAGTGAACTCTCATAATAAGGATACAATAGTAGCCGTCCACGATAGGAAGCGATACATCTAGTCCTTTTGGGAACTGCACCACCACCACCACCACCATTGCCGGAATCTGTCACCTCCTCCTCTTCCTCGATGCCCTCGTCGTCTGCCATCCATTCTTTCTCCATGGACTTTACCAAATCGGGAGAAGTCATGTTGAGTATCACACCATCCTTGTACGACAACCTCTTCATGTTGGGTGAACGGAGCCTATACTTGGTGGTGGTGTTTTTACCAAGACACAAGAGTTTGGCCGGAGAATCGTATAGGTCAAGCCTATTGTAGAGGAGTAGTAGAAGTAATGCCGTGTGATAGCACCTTCAATGCAGCAGATCGCCATGAATGACATACACCGCGACATCGTAGAAGATCGAACGTTGTGGTGACATGTGCCATGATTAATTCCACCAGTTCTTGTGGAAGGTCGGACCAAGGGACTAGTACTACTCACTTTTTTTATTTTTTTTCTCTCTAAATTCCTCTGTCCTGCTCCTTTTGTGATATCTCCTCCCTCCCCTCTGATGATGTCTCTCTATGTACAGAGTATATTAAAATATACTCTACTCACTTTTTAAAATATGTAGGCTTTATTACTTGTGTGCTTAACCCACAAAGTTTTGCTGGTTAAGAAATAAATCATTAGAAAGAAGAAACAAAGGATGAATTGACCATGGCGTACCATTTCTTGATTAATCTTCCTCTTTTTTGAGTTGGGGTTTGCATGTGCCCTGTGGTCAAGTGAGAGGAATGGTTTGCATTGAAACTGAAAAAATGGGTCCCGGCTAAAAAATGATTTATTATTATTATTTTTTTCAAATAACCGGGGTATTCGATGCTGTGCGCCTACTACCATGTCTACAAATTTGGCCCATTTCAATTTTTGATAAATTTGGTTAATTAACAGATTTGAGATCAAGAGATATAACATATTTAAATAATTATTAGTTTATTATCATGTTTGTATTTGGAATTTAGGATATAGGTAGATATATATTATTAAAAACTTTGTACAACTACAATTATTATTAGTTTGGATTTCAAATATTCTTTTTTCTTTTTGTTCTTCTCGGTTAGTCATTTTGAATAATTTCTTCAATTTTCACCCACTTACCGTAAGGGAAAATAATAAAAAATTTGAAAACAAAAATTTTAAGTTAAATAGATAAATTGTAGAAGAATCTAGGAGTAAAAAAGACAAACTAATGACTTTTATGAATTTAGAAGAAAAATATATATATGATGGGATCCTTTGGTGATCGAGCCCTACAAAGAAAATAAATTCTCTTACAATTCATAAAAATTATAACAAAATATTTAAATATTATCGATGTTAAGCCAATATTGATTTGTTGCAATAATATTAGATAAAATGATAAAATAATTTCAAAATGAGGTTATATGGTGTATGAATGTTTGTCAGCGATATCGTGTTTTTGGATATCTCTATTAGTTTAGTTTTTTTTTTTTAATTTTTTTCTTTAGATTGAAAATAAAAAAATTGTACAAAAATTAGAATGGTTGACCATTTTTAAAACTATTTTTCAAAAAATCAGTTTAAAAAAAAAAAAAGAAAAAGAAAAAAAGAAGTATGTTTTTCAGATTCATTTATAGTTGTCTACTATTTTTCTTTAGATTTTGGAAACGGTTTTCTGAATAAAATCAAGTAAGACACTCTATTTTTTTAACATTTTAGAATCAAGAAATGAAAATTTATGTTGTTTTTGGTTGCATGAATTTGGTGTCTTGAAATTTAAATTAGAAAAAAATAATAATAATAATAAAAAATAATAAAAAAAAATATGTTGAAGGCACAAGTTCCGTGCAATTGAACATACTGTATTACTGAAAGTCACTGAAGGTGACTGGTTTGGTTAATCTCTAAATACGTTGATTTAAAGTTTTAATCATAACCATACGTGGCCAACTTAAAGACAAACACAAATAGCTACTTGAAAAACCAAGTCAAGTGTAGAACAACTTGTTGCAGCTCATGTACAAACTGGTTGGAGTCAAAAATTAAATGGAAGGTTGAAGCAGCAATTTTGATCCGTTGACCTATTCTTCTTCAATACTAACCAGCTATATCATGCTAACTTGTGACACGTGTTTTCTTCATTTTTTATATTTAAATATATTTTTAAATCTAATTTCATCATTAGGTTCCAATTTGTGTTTTCTATTATAATTATTTTTATTTTTTATTTTTTTGAGGTGGAAATTAACGCACTTGGATTTAGGGGCGAGCAAATAATCCGTCAATCCGGTCCGAACCAATTTGATCCGTGTGGTTCGGTTCGGTTTTCAGATCTAATGGTTCGATGATGGTTTGAAAAATCTGCAATCCGGTATCCACGATTCGATTAACGGATTGGACCTTGGAAAATCCGATCCGAACCGTTAACCGATCCAAACCGCTAGACAAACCGAACCGAACCGTTACTAAATAATATATATATATACACACACACACACACACACACACAATATACGGTATTTTTTTTTTCTTTATTCATTTTTCTATTAATGTTAACCTAACCCTAACTGATCCTCGATTCTTCATTACTCACTTTACTCCAAGCGCCTCCCTCACTAACTCAGCTTCTTCTCGCCTCTGTTAGTCTCACCTCTGTAAGTCTCGCCTTTGTCTTCTCTCGCCTCCCAATCTCTCGTCTCTCAATCCAACACCTCTCAACCATCATTCACCATATTCGAAGCAACGGCGACCTCTGCGTATCGAAGCAACAGCTACCTCTTCAACTGGATCTACCTTTTTTCCGGTGAGTTCACAAGATTTTTGCATGAATATTCTTATTCTCCTCTTCTCTGAACCAAATTTTTATTATAGTTTTATATATATATATTTTACTTAATTTTCTCCAATTTTTGTTGATTTTTCCGTTGTACTCCTTACCGGGGTTAATATTTTCAGTAGAATTGTCATAAATATCATATCATGAGGTAGATCTAGATGATTTGCTACTTTAACCATGAGCTAAACTTTTTTGTGGTTCAAAGGATTTTCATCTTGTCAGAGCCTGTTGGATTCTACACAATCGTCCAACTTCACTTTTTGAAATCCAACTTCTCACTGTTCCACACAATCATATTATTAGGAATTTTGCTATAATAATAGAAATGCAAAGGAAACTAATATTATTAGAAATCCACGTATCATGATTTTTTTCTTTTAGGGCTGAATTTTCCACTCCACTAATTTACAAACATGTTTAATTTTCACTGCAATCTTCCACTAATTTTTGTAACAATTTATTTTCCTGGCAGATGACAACTAGAGAAGATATACTAATGTTTCAAGGCCTGAAGCCCACAATCAGCCCAATCTGGGGAACCGATCCGAACCGATCCGTTAACTGACGGATCAATTTGGTTCGGATTGAATGCATCCATAGATCGGTTCGGTTTCAGTTTTAACGAATCCGTGGGGACCGGTTCGGCTTGGGATTTATCCCCAAACCGATCCGAACCGAATCGTGATCAGGCCTACTTGGATTGTTTTCATTTTTGATAGTTACTTTAATTTAGTCATTACGATATTATCCATATTTTTTGATGATTTTTAAAGAGAGCCAAATTGCATTGTTTTGTTCAACTATTTTTTCATGATTTTTAACAAATAAATGGAAATTTTTATTTTTTTGCATGATTTTTAACGAATAAATGGAATTTTTTATTTTTTCATGATTTTTAAAGAGAACAAATTGGACTGCTTTTAAAGAGAGCCAGATGGAGCCAAATTGATTTTTAATTTAGTTATATACCACTAAGTTTTCTTTTCTTTTCTTTTCTTTTCTTTTCTTTTTTTTTTTTTTTTTTTTTTTACTATGGGTGGAAATTAATGCACAACGTGATTACGGCCATGGACCTTAAGACTAAAATTCGTTAGGTGCAATGGACCCTAAGACTAAAATTCGTAAGTGCAATGGACCTTAAAATCACTAGTGTAACAGCAGAAATTTCTGCTGTGAACCAGAAAATGCAATGGATCTTAAGACTAAAATTCCTAAGTGCAATGCAAGATGAAATATGTTATGCCAGTACTTAGAACACACTGATAAATACTCACATGCGTATCTAACCAAACGATAAGTGAAACATACATTAAACTTTAAAATGGCTCATTGGCCTCAATTACAACATTTTGATCCAAAATGTACACTATACATACGTGGTTACAAGACTAATGCAAAAAGGGCATGCTAAACAGTTTGCATGTAAACAACATAAATGTGTCCATGACACCAAATCCACAATGAGCAAAGAAAAGTGTCCATCCATAAGAAAAATTCTATCACCTAAACAATGTGTAATCAACAAGTGTGAGTAATTTGAATTACTCCGTAGTAAAGTGCATCATGCAGATAACCTAAGGTTTCAATGGCCTTGCAAGCATAACATAGATCAAAACACGTGGAACATGCCTCCTAACGTCTAGTTCAAAGGTAAAGCTAAGTGAACATTATAATTTAACTCCACAATATGAAAGTATACTTAACCAAATTGGAACATCCAATACCAAAATCACAGTATGTGAGTATATATAACAAAATTGGAACATCCAATATCAAACCACAAGCTACAATTACAATCATTGTCAACTTTGGAATGAAATATGAAATCACATAACATGAATATCTTGGACATCAAATCCGGTTATGAATATCACAACCAAGACTAAATAAGCTGTTTCAGGAGACTAACCCGCCTGGAACTACCCAAGTGGCCACTATAAATGGGGAGAACTCATACCTCCCGCACTAGAGTCAAACTCTAACCATGTCAACGTAAAAATGTCCCAAGTATTTCCCAAAATAATCTATTATGTCCACAACAAAATTATAAATATATAATGCTCATAGTTCAACTTCCATGCGTACATAAGATGTGAAAATCACACAAACCATGTCCTAAGTCTACAAGGCTATATATGACATGATATCAATATGTCCACAATATATATAAGCCTACATTAGTATAATGATATCAACATAAAGAATCAAATCATGCTAATATTGTAAGCCTTAAACATTTAATTAAACAACCACATAATACTACACAAGCTTATGATGATTTAATTGGCAAAAAGAATATAAAGGTACCACAATTACATCTCAATGAAATTACTAGTAATATAATCCTCTACCAAATAAATAACAAGCTTTACAAGAGAATAATTATATACATGTTTTGAGTAGTATGAAATCCTAAGTCAATATTTATATATAATCCTCGTATATATATCTATACACATTCCTATAACTCACACAACATGCATACAATATATATTAAGTTTCAAAACACAAAGAAATGCTAAGGTTACAAACATATATACTACACCCCTTATCTCAATTTGAGATGAAAATCTTAAATGACACTAAAACGGAACTTTTCTGAATGCGATGAAACTTCGGTGTTATGACGGGGACAACGAGGAGAACGATAAGTCCTCTTGCAGCAACACCCAAATCCAAATCCGAGCTCAAAACTGAAACTCAAAAACGGATGAAATTGAAATCCAATTGGATAAAAATGAAGTCGTTCTTGACATGATCACTTTCTTTTGGTGGAGTAGGAATGGATTTTGGAATAGGTAGTGGACAACCATTTGGTTGCACCAGATCACTCACTTCATTTGGTGGTAATTTGACCTTGTTGTCAACTACTCTACCACTTCTCAAGGTGGTTATGGCTTGGACTTGCTCATGGCCGAAAAATCCCGATGTAGGATTTGATTCCACCATGTAATGTGCCTTTGGGTTTGGCTCGGGTTGATTAAGCAATTTTCCCTTTTCCCTTGCATTCATAGAATTTGCAATGTGCCCGATTTGGGATTCAAGTTTTGCAATTGATTGAGAATGGGAGTGAAGCAATTGTGTATTCACCTTGGTCAAGGACATAAAAGTCTTCTATGGCTAAGGAAGAATCAAAGGGGAAGAAGGTCAAAAGGAGGAGAGAAGGAAGAAGCTCAAAGAAAAAGAAAAATGGCTAAAATAGTCGTGGGAGAGAGGGAATCTAATTTTTCTCTCTCCTCGCCCCTATTTATAGAATCTGAAAATATCTCCCAAACGGACCCCGCACGGCCCAAAAAAGTGAAAATCATCAAAACACACTCAAACGGAATAAGATTGTAAACAAAAAGGCGCCAATATGAAAAATGATGAACAATGAAAGAAACAACATTGAAAAATGAGTCTCGAGCAGAAAGATATGCCCCAGGCAAGAACGGCGACTCCCGGGGTCAAAAACTCTAAAACGGAAAAAAATGTTCGGAATGAATTTCTAAGAGTACGCGGCTTGACGATATGCGAAAATTAATCCCGTACGAGAATCCTATCCCAAAACAAGATACTTGGCATTAACTTTCGTTAATTTCACAAAAGCCCTTCTACTAAAATATCTCAAAAGATATTAACACAAATGACCCAAAAAAAAATATATCTTTCAAAAGATACTTTCTCAAAAACCGCTGAAATAAAATATTTTCAAAAGATATTTTTAAAAAAAATCCCAATAAATGAAAATGTCCTCAAATATAATCACACAAATAACTCTAAAAAAAAGAAGTGAAATAAAAATATAAAATGAAGGAAGTGTCGGAAACTATTCTCGAACACTCGACTCAACCCGAATATGAAATGACAAATTTAGCCTTACTATTTAATGTTAAATTTAAAATTTTAAAAATATATTTTTTAAATTACAAAAATACCCTTTAATTATATTCTTCTCCCTCCCATCTCTCAAATTGACCCCTCTTTATAAAATATTTTTGTAATTTAAAAAAAAAAAATTAATTTTAAATTTAACATTAAATAGTAAGGTTAAATTCATCATTTTATAGCCCGGTTAATAGGTCGGATATAGATATTAATGCAATTTGATTACTTTTTTAAGTGTAGGGAATTTTTGAAAACATGTTAGGCATTTATGGTTAAAATTTGAAAGTAATAAAGATTTAATGAAATTAGCCCTTATTTTAAACATTACCCCACCTCCAAGTTATGTTTAAAGACATTCTTCCTATTTCAATGAGTTCTACAAGGTAAAATCATTTTAGTCCGTTAAAATTGCATTAGAAGTGGATTATGGTTAATAATAGTATTTGATTAATCCATTGAGCATAGGTTAAATGACTAGATGCTCCATCCAATTAAATTGTCTTATGAGTCGGCTCTACCTACTTCTCATTAAGTAGGATGATGGTTAACATTTGATTAATCATTAAGCATAGGTTATAAGAATCTATTAATTCGGTTGTTTATTTATTTTTATTTTACCCTTGCTTATGCATTTAAATTTGGCTACGCAGCATTACCGTGTAACAAAGTGGGTTACACAAAATTGCAAGCCAAACATGTTCCCCAGTAAATAAAGCCAAACATGTTAATTCATGAAAATAAAACAAAATAATTACTTTTAATTTAAATTTCTTACAAGTTATCGATTCTTACAAGAATTAGTACATAATAAATTAAGATTTCGGTTAAAAGAAGTAATAAAAGAAATTTGAAATTTATATAATACATTTAAAATTAAAACTATATATGAAAAATTGAGTTTGAATTTGAAGCCACTTTCTAGACTGTTCCATCTATCCTAGATGCCTATTAATACTATCAAGTATTAAATGACTGACTACTCGTTTTTTTTTTTTTTTAAATAAATAAATAAGAGGGACTCTGTTTGTTTCGACGTAAAATATTATTTTTTAAAAATATATTTTTTAGGGTAAAATATTCTTTTATTTTTACGTTGTTGGTGTTTAACAAAGGTGTACGTTGAGGTCGAGGTCGAGTCTATCGGGCGGGACATGTAAAATAATTTTTCGAAAATTGATGAATAAGTTATTTTTGTTAAATTTTAATATTTATTTTTTTCGTAAACATTTTATGACAATCAAACAGCAGAAAATAAAAAAACATTTTTTAAAAAATATTTTATATCCAAACAAACATAGTCTAGATTCATATATAATATCAAATTTAACCTTTACCATCCTTAAAAATTTGAAATCACCATCAGCTGTTCCTTGTTAAAAAAAGAAAATTTGAAATCACCATTAGCTTCTCGCGAATCGCAAATCGCAAATCAATCTTATCTCTTATTTCTCTATAGAGATGGTTCTTAGAGAGATGGATCCTCTCAGTCAGAAGCTAATTTTTCTGCCAGTGCCTATTAGTGAGATGGAATTATTTCCTTCTCAATTACTATGCAGTTTAGACATAATTAATGCAAAAACGTCAATTTTTTTTTTCTTTCTATTTTTTCGTTTTTTTTAAGGGGATCTTTTCTCTTTGTCATCTAATTATTAGTCTTCAGACCCTTATTTATTTATTTATTTTTGTGTTTTTTTTATTTTTCATTATTTTTATATTTTGACAAATGAGCAGGAAATAATTAATGAATTGATGGAGAATGCAATTTATATATTGGTTTTCAAAAACGTTGTACTATTACAGAGAAAAATATACCATATTGCTTGTTCTATTTGGATTGTTAACAATTTTTCTAAAGTGGACAAATATTTTGAAAAAAGAGAAGTATTAAGTATTATGTGTAACCATAACAAGATTTGATTTGATTTATTATGTTTGGTTATGATATTAATCTCGAGGAGCTTTAATTTATTCTTAAAAGCCCAACTTGCTAAATGATGAGCATTATCTTCTACCATAGGATCACAACAACGGTAGTAAATGGGCCTTTTGCAATAACCTCAGCATCAACCTCAAAGATGGACCTTCTCAAAAAAAATTCCAATACGAAACTATGAACAAGGCCCAATAGGTTCGGGAAAAAAAAAAAAAGCTTTTGGGCAAAAAATGGAAAAGCAATATTCCAGCAATTACTAAGGCCCATTTTAAATAACCCTCGTTTCGAAGCCCAAACGGCAATCGCATTGTTATGTTATCTCGATTAATCTAAAAAATTAGCTAGAATGCAAGGGCGCATGCGAGAGTTTGAAATTTCATTATTGGGCCCATTTCAATTTTTGATAAATTTGGTTAATTAACGGATTTGAGATCAAGAGATATATCATATTTAAATAATTATTAGTTTATTATCATGTTTGTATTTGGAGTTTGGGATACAGCTAGATATATATATTATTAAAAAATTTGTACAACTACAATTATTATTGGTTTGGATTTCAAATATTCTTTTTCTTTTCGGTTACAATTTTCACCTCCTTACCAGAAGGGAAAATTAAAAAAAAAAAAAAATTGGAAAAAAAAATTCTAAGTTAAATAGATAATTAGTTGAAGAATGTAAGAGTAAACAAGACTTACCTATGACTTTTATGAATTTAGAAGAGGAAAAAACATATGACAGGATCATTTGGTCAGCCTTACAAAGAAAATAAATTATCTTACTGTTGATGCAAAAAATCTACACGCTCCGGAGTCAGTGGCGATTCTTGCAAAATAAGAGAAGTGATTACCGGCGTGGTGCCGGCTGGGTGCACTCCAACGGTCAAGTTAGTACTTGACGATCTAATATCCAATAAGGATTACATATAAAATTTATGGCGTAACTTTTTAGGTTGACCCATCATCTCTTTTATAGAAGCATTAATGGTAGTAGTTGTTGAAACGAGATTCTCCCTGATCCAAGATGATATCGTTTCTTTCTTACAGGAATGGTAACTCTGGTTACACATGGTAACCAGATATTTTTTATGATTCCATAGAGATTTTGGGTAAGATAAATCCCTTACCAGTTGCCCCCCATTTTCGTGCTTGCTTGTCAAGCATCAAGAATGTCAAAGTGTTTTTTTGAGTGACGTCTCTTTAGCAGAAATCAATCTCTTTTTAGGTTAACTCTTGTTGGGCGACCTTTTTTTTTTTGGTTGATCTCTTAAGATTTGCCCGAACTTTATGAGCTGAGAGAATAGGCCTTCTTAAGCTGAATGAGCTTACCTTATTTACGAGTTTTACTCAGCTCACCCCTTAAAAAGGAAAATGTATTTTACGAGCTTCACTCAGCTCGCCCTTTAAAAAGGGAAGTATATTTTATAAGTTGATTTTTGATTTCGACCCCTTTTAATACGGGGGACAACAATCACGAGCTTCTTTCAGCTCGGGCCCTTATAGTACGGGGCACTTTTATATCAATCCCTTATAATACGGGGAATGGCAATTGTAATGACCCGGTCATTTCCTTCCTTTTCTTTTTCCTCAGAATTTCACGGATAAATTTTTTTCGTTGAAATTTCCTTTTTGAGTTCAGTTTCTTGTCGCTTAGTGTCGTCTCGAGTGCTCGGAAATGGTTTCTGAGACTCTTTCCTTTGGATTGACAACTTCCTTTGAGGACCGATTCATTTTCACATTTTTAGTTTTTTTGACACTATTCACTTTTCGTCCTTTTCCCTATTTTGTCTTTTCCCCGTTTGTCACTTTGTTGGCATAACCTCACTCTTTGTGTTCAGAGTTGATTTTTGACTTAACGTATCTTCATTCTAAGTGGTTTCCACAAAATTCGTATCTTTACTTTTGCAAGAAAGTACTCTGGTTGCTCCCGGTGTCCATAGGGGCATGGATGCAAAGTTCTTTGGAATTATTTTCTTTTCTTGGGGTATTTTTCGTAAATATCTTTTGAAGATATTTTATTTCAGGGGTTTTTAAGAAAATATTTTTGGAAGATATTTTCATTCTGGGGCATTAGTGCAATTAACCCTTTTTGGAGGGGCCATTTTGCAATTAATGAAAGTTATTGTAAAATACTTCGTCTGGAGTCTCGATCCTCATACGGGATTCATTTTCACTTTTCGTCGACTCGTAAATTCTTCGAATTTCCTTCTGGTCGTTTTTCTTCAGTTTCAGGGATTCTGGCCCGGTTGCTGCCGAACTTGTTCAGGGCATATCTCTCTACTCGGAACTCGGTTTTTAACGCCGTTTCTTCCGTTGTTCATATTTTCTCATTTTGAATCTTTTTTGCTCATAGAGTTTTGCCGTTTGAGCGCGTCTGCTCAAAATTTACTTTTCCGAACCCGGTGGGACCCGTTCGAGGCACTTTTTGAGATTTTCTATAAATAGGGGGACTTAAAATAAAAAAATCATCTTCTCCCCTCTCCATGCATGCCTAGAACCTGCTATGGCAGCCCAAGGGGGCTGCCACCCTTCTTTTTTCATTTGAACCTTCTTCCCTTTGTTAAAAAGTCAAAGTGTCTTCGTGTTTAGTGTTTGTCTTGACCACACGCATCTTTCCCCCTTATTGGAACCCATTTTTGGCCAAATTTTGAGTTTGGATTTTAATTCAAGTTGTGATTTTGATGGGGCTTCTTAGAGGTTCATGTAGATCGTGTTGTCCCCGACAAAACCTCCCGGTATCATCGGATTCGGAGCACTTTTTTTTCAGTGGGCTTTTGAGATTTTCATCTCAAATCGAGGTAAGGGATGTTTTAGGGTTATATTGATATTGTATTGATTGTTATATGAGCATATACAACTTGTGAGCATGCCTTGTTCAAGTTATAGAATTTGATTTAATTATTTTCTTTGTTTAATATTTAATTCTTATGATGCTAGGCAACTTAGAATTTAATTGTGGCATGCTAGAAATTTAGGCCTTGGTATGGTGGTTGATATATATTAAATTGGGATTATTTGAATAAGAATTGCAAATTTTATTTAATATTTATCTTTTGTGAAAGTTTAATTCACCTAGTTGTATCAAGCATGGAATCAACTTGTAATGTGATATTAAAGTAGGCATTGGTGAGTTCTTTAACATATATTAAATTGAGAACATTTAGATATGTTTGAAAATCTAGAGAAAATTAATTAATTAGCTTAATTAATTTTATTTTTAAGTGTTGTAGTCACTTAAATTGATTTTGGGTATAGTATATGTGAAGACTATGCTATATCCTTTAACATATATTAATTTGAGTTTATTTGGGGTTAATATGAAATCTAGAGCCTTTTCATGTTAGGTTGAAAATCCCTTTTAATGTAGTGAAATTAATTACCTTGTGAGCATATTATTAATTGGATGTAGAATTAGTACTTGGTGCTTCTTAAAATGGTAATTGGACTTAGCATGATATAGAATATCATTGACTTGTGAAGCTTGTTTAAATATATCTTGTGTAGGTATATAGCTTGTTAGAATATTACAATTGTTTACCTTCAAAGCTTGTTACTAAATTGAAGCTTATTTAGTACTTGTGGCTTAGGATAGTAATATGACTCAATTGTTGTAAAATATTCTTGTTTTGTATGTAAATTGCATATTGAGAACATGACATGTCATATGCTATTTAGACTTGAACTCTAGGACATGGTTTGTGTGAATTCAACCTTACTTATGCATGTAAATTGATTCCTAGACATTATTTGAGATGTATAAGTTTGGTTTAACTTATTGATTTTATATAAGTTTTGAACTTATTATTTTTGGAGGCTTGTAAGGATCATACTCATGTGATGGCTAGGGTTTGGCCCTTGTACGGATTCGTATGTCTCCTAAGTCATATGAAGTGCGCAATAGGTAGTACCCTGTGGGTCGTAATTACCCGGAATCACTTATACACGTGCGCACTAGGTAGTACCTTGCGGGCTAGTAACCCGGAATAACTCGATTGGTTTGCAGCCAAGGATCCTAGTCTTTCCACTATTTGATTTCGCATTCAATTTCAAGTTGCTAATTATGAATTACTTATATCTTGAGAATTGATACTTGCTTTGGATATTTGAATCCTATTTAGTATACTTGAACTTGTATACTTGCTCCGTGAGTTTAAATTTCATTTAGTATGCTTGTGCCGTGTATACTTGTTTTAGACGTATCTCTTTTAGCTTAGTATACTTGTATTTGTATACTTGATTTACGAGATTTCCATATAAAATGTATACTTGTATACATATGCTTAGACATTGCATGACTTGTCTTAATATGGTTTAGTATACTTGGAAATGTATGCTTATATATTGTTTAGCATGTTTTAACAATGCTTAGTATACTTGAGTATGTATTATTGTGTGTTGTTGTTCATTTTAAACTGTATGAGTAACTTAGGATTATCCCTGAGTCTCATTTTGAAATAGACGTTAAGTGGCATGAGCCCTTTGACATGTTTCACCTTAAGGTGATATAATTGTAAAACGTTAGGTCGATGCATGCTCATCTCCTACGAGTAGCTTTATGTGATACCCTTCGAATTTAGAGCCATGGGTGATCAAGTCTGAGCATAGATCCAAAAGATACCAAACAATCAATATATAAACAAGCAGGAGTAAAAACTGAATTAAGAATAAAATAATAATACGCTGAAAAAAATCTAAAATAAAATCCTCAAACTTTAAATAATAAATTAATATCATTTAAATCCTTTCAATCCGTATAACTCGAGAATCCATCTAGTGGACCCCTAATAATCCCAAACGATAATTAAAATTACAGCAATTAAATCCAAAATTAAAAAAAGAAAGAAAGAAAATCCTGTATAGTCGGAAGAGTGAGTGTCTGTATCGACATCAACACGTTCAAGCTCTAAGCCTGGTACTAACGAACACCTGAAAAATAGGAGTGGGTCAGGCCCACATGCAAGTTCCAATCTATTACAATCCGTACATAAACCCGATATGCAGATACATCCTAGATAGCTCGGCAATATCTAAAATAGTCCATATATATATAAACACACACTATAGGATGCTCACTAGCCTATAACATAGTTCAGCCTGGGTAGAAGGTAACATAAAAACATGCTTTCCAGCGGCCAAGTACCTAGACCTACCAGGCAACATCAGCTATATCTAGCTACCCAACCTTTGCGATATAAGCACCCTAACCGTGATCAGGAGACTCAAGCTCGTATCACGATACTATAAGTATATATATAAATTCCTTCCTAGTGCAGAAAAATAAAGACAAATAAATATTATGTTGTTCAACTGTTTTAGTTGACAGGACATGCATCTATGCAGGATTTAACTGTTTTAGTTAATCCATTCCTTATGTATGAATGGGTTGGAATTAGCTTTTTTATTTAATCCGTCCCTCCGTTTGTCACCGTCCCATACTGGTACATACATGCATATGATCCACAGATGATGCACATTCAAATGAACATCAAATATATCCATAAATCAACATAATAAAAAATAGATATTATTAAGATCCCATCATGCATCCAGTATATGATTATAATCATACAAACTCCTTTTAAATTGTTAAAGTAATGATAAACAATTTAAATTATCCACATCCATATAATTGATCGAACATAAGTTATAACAGTTCATCAATTAACATCCATTGCACAATATAATGATAATCAGAATAAAGAACTAAGCACATTATACTATAAACTCCAAACCATCCTCTCATACCAGTTCATTTGAACTACTAAAACCGAAACTAGTAATTAAATCCTTCTCCAAATTTGACAGCATGCAAATTAATATTTACATCATAGGTCGTCTATTTAATCCTCCATCTTTAAACCCGTGCATGAAATTATGACACTCAGAGGTCCAAACTGCACAGTAGATGAAACCCTAACAGTGTTTTATACTAATTCATTTAAATTGATTAAAACACATGCAGCGAGGGAAACTTCCTCAACTCCTGACAGCATGCAACTTAGTACCTAAAGTTCATGACGTCTACATCCACATCCTAAACCAACCTTTTTGGCCTTCATTAAATTACCTATATTATTCATATAACATCCCATAAATAATTTAATACCAGTCCATTTAAATTCCTAAGGCAAGCTAGCAATTTAAACCTTCTTCCTCCATTAACAACATGCATATTATCCATGTATGTCTCATGATGCCACTTAGGATTAGCACCCTAGCATAAACCAACTGTTTAAAGGTTTTATTAGGTTAATTTCTAAACATTTAGAACCCCCTTTACTTTTCAGTAATTACATTTAGGTCCCTGGAAATCAGAAATTATCATAAAACATCACAAAACACCCTGTAGGGGTGATTTTTCAAGGGAGCCGGCTCCCCCATCCTAGGAGCCGGCTCCAAAGCTTCTAGAGCCGGCTCTCCCTCATGGAGAGCTGGCTCTCTCTTCATGAGAGCTGGCTCCCATCATTAGGGAGCCAGCTCTCTCCTTGAGAGCCTTCTCTGCTTCGTCTCCACATCGTCTGGTCGTCTTCTGCGCTTCCGATGAAGCTTCCAGTCACTGTCCCAATTGTTTTTAAACTTCTTAGGATCTAATTTAAATCTAAATAGTCCTAGAACTCCTCACATTCCATTAGGAATTAATTTACTGAAGTTTAATACATAATCAAAACAGTTTATGCAAGAACCGATTTCAGTTATTTAAAACCAGCAAAGTTCCAAGTCTCTGTCCGAATTGTTTTTAAACTTCTTAGGGTCTAATTTAAATCCAAACAGTCCTAGAAACTCTTTAAAATCCCTTATGAATTGATTGACAAAAGCTTAACACACTCGGAACAGTTTAAGACCAAAACAGTTACAGTTTAAACAATGGAAAACAACATATTACAGTTTGATTAATTATGCATAACACATCCATTTTTAATGTTTAATTAACTTCTTGGAGTCTATTTAGAATGCATAGAACACAAGTTTACAAGAAAGGGATAGTCTAAAACTTGCCTTAAGGTTTCGGTTTGAAACCTTTCAACATCGTCTCTAAATTCTCCGACGACTGCCGACCATCGATAAACCTCCTATAGCTCTGTTTCAATCCCACAAGCCATCCATCCCTTCCTCCTTGATACGACCTTCAGCCCACGACTGCAATCCTAACTAATGGTTCTTACAGTTTCCTCTTAAGCTCCCTCTGTTTTCCTCTCTAGAATAACTATATGCCTCTGTGTTTTCCTCATCAACACTATTACGTGAATAGGGTTTTCAACCCTAGAAGACCTATACTATTCTATATATATAGGCCTTTACGAAAACCTAATTCTAATTCCCAACCAATTTACAAGTCGGCTAATTAATCTCTATAAAAGAAAACCCTAACCTAAACTAAATACACGATCATATAAAATTGATACCAAATAAGTCATATAAAACACACGTCATCTAAAACACCAATTAATCACATAAGTAAATTAAATTACAAATACACCAATTAAATTAAAACACATAAACCATTACAATTAAATAATTATAGTAAAACAAATAAATAATTTCACAATTAATCAATTATGCAAATAATAAAAAAAATAACAATTTCAATTAAACACCTAGCCAGAAAATTACGTCAAAATGCACATAAAACAAATAATCAATTAATCAATTTAAAAAGCACCTAAAATAATTAATTAAATTCTAATTATATCCTTTTGAAAATTAGCGATATTACATTCTTCGCCCCTAACAAAAGGAATTCCGTCCTCGGAATTCACGAAATTCTGAATTCTTTTTTTTTAGTGCAAATCCATGTCCATTCAATTGTGGATTTTGCCTCTATTTATGGGCTCCACGGAACTCCAACTCCTCACAGTAAAGTTTTGGTTCCTATAATTAAGAAACACAAAAACTACCCGTAGGTTGTATTTCTCAACCACTCCTGCTTACCCAAGACCTAGACCAGGGTACACAGCCACAATCCTCTAAGTGCCATAGAATATAGGCACAAAATTTCTATGCATGCAGCACTTAACAAGTTGGTAACGTTAAACGATAGGCTATTGCCAAAATCAAAAGACAAGATCCATGAAAAGTCAATGTAATTTGTAAAACTGACCTTCCTCTACAAACACATTGTTTCCAATACAAAAGACATCCCAAACAACCATTTCCTGATAGAAAACTCCTATGTACGAGTTCAACTATCTACAACCTCCAACTGCCGCCTCCAACCCGCGCACAATCATTACCAAAAAAAAAAAAACAAATATAATATTGTGATCAAATTTTCCGTCTAGAGATGGGAAACATAGTTGTTGCTCCTGCACCTTCAGAAAATTCCGTTGACACAGCACTGTTAATTGACTATATGAAATAAGCACATGTTGTAACTCCGTTATCAGTGCAATATAGCACTGACATAAAACGCCAAAGTAAACACCACTAGAATTAGTGTCCACAAGCGAACGTGCTCTAGCCACTACTCTTAACCCATATGGAATTCAAATTCCAACCAAGGTCGGTACGTTTTACCAACCATTCCCTCCTGAATAGTCTTACTTCCATGCTGATATAGGAAGTGGCTAAAACCTCCCATGATATCCAAGCCTAAGTTTTTCCACCGTGTTAGCAGATGTTACACGTGGAGATCGTGATATACATGTCTCTATCCGTACTGGCTCACCAAGACGAACCTGGTAAGTCGTGCTGTAACTCCTATCCATCTGACTGCACCGCAAAATTTATGAATTTTACATCTTGATCACTCCGACCTTCCTAGAATCAGAAAGACAACTACCAATCCTCCTTCAGTACCCTAAACTCATCTGAGTAAGGTACTACCTCCTGTGGGGTCAGCCCAAATATTCCAAGTTGACCGCCTCCATTTCTCTGGTAATAGTAAGTGTTATTATTTCCACATGCTAAAACTCAACTGACTTCAAAATAACCACCAAAGGCTCACTTACAATAGCGGTTCTTAAAATCATCATCCTCCCTATTACTTCCACCCGACGAAACTTAATGTAAAATATGAATCACCACATCTATCCAGCTAAGCCGTCTCGTGATCCGTGCTATTCGTAGGAACGGATTTCTTACCAGTTCTAAAACAAACAAAGTGAAGCTGATTTAATTTTTATCAGTCAAACAATACCCCATCCAGAATCCCGACCCTTGTGTAGAATCGACAATCTCTCATCTAGATCCGTGGAAACCACTCCGTCAGTCCCGCTCTAGCATGAGAAGTGGCTGCAAGGATCTAATGATCTCTAACGGTCCATCTAGATTATTTATTAGATATCAGACTTTGAGATAACATCGCTATGTCCCAACTCATGCCTGTCCTCTAAACATCTGCTTCATGCAGTGAAACATCATGTTTCCTCTAGATTAAATACAGAACCAAGGGTTGTGAATCTTAGTCCTTACATCCTCCTTCCAACTTGTCTAACGACAGTATCATTAGTCTGGTAACACAAGCTTCCATATTTAAATGTTTCTTCTAACCTTCAAGTCTTTGACATCCTACTTCCCTAACACAAGTAAGTGTCTGTTAGACTTCTTGTCTAACTTCAAAGGAATATGGAATCCTTGCATCCTCCAAATAGTCAACAATTCCCAACAACAACTATTTGTTGCGAACTGTGACCTAAAAAAAAAATGTCCCATGTTATTTGTGCAAATGAAGAGACTTGTTTCCCTCTCGATATGCAACTTCGGCAACTACTCCTAACAACACGCCCTTATGATTCAAATTCTTGATTAAGGATAGACTGATGAATAGTTGATCCATCTACTATCCTCAGTCGGTGTCGTTCCAATAAGTACTTAAACCAGTACAACATCCTCCTGCTGACTTGGGAACACTTTTTTTTTTTTTTTTTTTTTTTTTTTTTCCCCGAGAAGCTATTCAGCCAAGTCATTTCCTCTGATAAACCATCGTGACGTTACAGTCTATCAAATTAGTCTATATCATTTGACTCGAACTGCCATTTTACTTATCCTATCCTGAAAACGTACTATAACTACGCATGTCTAGGTTCATCAGATTGGCTAAAGGTAGGTATACTTACCAAATCCCATGACCACATGCCCAAAATCCTAGCGTAATTAATGATATTCCTCCAAAACGGTAGTTAGTGGATCACACACTTGTGTCCCCAACTAAACCACATTCCCAATCCTGAATACTTGACAAAAAAGAAACACATAAGGCACACACAATACAACCCAATAAAACACAATAGAATCCTACGTAAAACATCATTCCTCCTAGCAAAGAAAATCTCTTTTAGAACTCAACCTTACCTGATTAGTTCACCATATCCTTTTCCTAGTTCCAGAGGTAATCATCCAACCTCGAAACATAAGCTCAAATCATAGCGTATAACAACATCCATTTGCCTTAGCAAATTCTGAGGCTTAACCCTCATCCTCCTTATACGCGGAATGCAACCGTCTGATATAGCTTAATACAACAACTTAGAACGTCAAAACCTGATCCCCATACTCCCCGGAATGTGATATAATATCATTACTACGTTCCAATAAGATCTCCATCCGATCCTAAACTCCTGAAGAGTTCTCTTTATCTACCTTTGTTAAAGGTAATACGGAGGGTTAACTATATATGGGTCGATCCACACCAATTCTATAAGTATCGTTCACTATACTATTAGCGAACAAAATCACCCTCGCGCGAACCTTGATTATCCAGATTCAATACCCTCTTTCTTGGGTATGTTGAAAACTCCATCACTGGAATCCTCTTCGGACTTCTTATCCTCGTTTGTCTCCTTTATGAAAACAATTGCAATCGTGTTGGTCCCTTCATGCTTTGACCTACAACACACTCCTAAATCCTTCCTTGGCTTATACTTCTAAAGGTAGCGTTATCCAAAATTAAACCTTCGATCCCAAGTTCTACTTTTAATAAAGAAATCGATAACGTACACCTTTACTCCTTTGGGTCTGAATTGCTGTCGCTGTAGACCCCATCATCCTCCTGGTGTCAACCATTCCATAATGATGAAATATAATTGACATCAGCTCCTCCTAACGAACCGTAAAAGAGTACAACGAATCCTAATATGGCTCTAAGTTTTTAAGAGATGCAACGCGGAAGACTTCTAATGAAAGACATTCCTAAGGACACTAGAACCTGGAGTGCTCTAATACTAACTGTGATACCCCTTGAATCTAGAACCATGGGTGATCACGGGTGATCAAGTCTGAGCACAGATCCGAGGGATACCAAACAATCAATATATAAACAAGCAAGAGTAAAAATTGAATTAAGAATAAAATAATAATACGCTGAAAAAATCTAAAATAAAATCCTCAAACTTTAAATAATAAATTAATATCATTTAAATCCTTTCAATTCGTACAACTCGGGAATCCATCTAGTGGACCCCTAATAATCCCAAACGATAATTAACATTACAGAAATTAAATCCAAAACTAAAAAAAAAAAAAAAAAAAATCCTATGTAGTCGGAAGAATGAGTGTCTGTATCTGCATCAACACGTTCAAGCTCTAAGCCTGGTACTGACGAACACCAAAAAAATAAGAGTGGGTCAGGCCCACATGCAAGTTCCAATCTACTACAATCCGTACATAAACCCGATACGCAGATACATCCTAGATAGCTCGGCAATATCTAAAATAGTCCATATATATACACACACACACTATAGGATGCTCACTAGCCTATAACATAGTTCAGCCTAGGTAGAAGGTAACATAAAAACACGCTTTCCAGCGACCAAGTACCTAGACTTACCAGGGAACATCAGCTATATCTAGCTACCCAACCTTTGCGATATACGCACCCTAACCGTGATCAGGAGGCTCAAGCTCGTATCATGGTACCATAAGTACATATATAAATTTCTTCCTAGTGCAGAAAAATAAAGACAAATAAATATTGCGTCGTTCAACTGTTTTAGTTGACAGGACATGCATCCATGTAGGATTTAACTATTTTAGTTAATCGTTTCCTTATGTATAAATGGGTTGGAATTAGTTTTTTGATCTAATCCGTCCCTCCGTATGTCACCGTCCCATACCGGTACATACATGCATATGATCCACAGATGATACACATTCAAATGAACATCAAATATATCCAAAAACCAGCATAATAGAAAACAGATATAATTAAGATCCCATCATGCATCCAGTATATGATTATAATCATACAAACTCCTTTTAAATTGTTAAAGTAATGATAAACAATTTCAATTATCCACATCCATATAATTAATCGAACATAAGTTATAACAGTTCATCAATTAACATCCATTGCACAATATAATGATACTCAGAATAAAGAACTGAGCACATTATACTAGAAACTCCAAACCATCCTCTCATACCAGTTCATTTGAACTACTAAAACCGAAACTAGTAATTAAATCCTTCTCCAAATTTGACGGCATGCAAATTAATATTTACATCATAGGTCGTCTATTTAATCCTCCATCTTTAAACCTGTGCATGAAATTATGACACTCAGAGGTCCAAAGGTCCAAACTGCACAGTATATGAAACCCCAACAGTGTTTTATACTAATTCATTTAAGTTGATTAAAACACATGCAGCGAGGGAAACTTCCTCAACTCTTGACAGCACGCAACTTAGTACCTAAAGTTCATGACATCTATATCCACATCCTAAACCAACCTTTTTGGCCTTCATTAAATTACCTATATTATTCATATAACATCCCATAAATAATTTAATACCAGTCCATTTAAATTCCTAAGGCAAGCTAGCAATTTAAACCTTTTTCCTCCATTAACAACATGCCTATTATCCGTGTATGTTTCATGATGCCACTTAGGATTAGCACCCTAGCATAAACCAACTGTTTAAAGGTTTTATTAGGTTAATTTTTAAACATTTAGAACCCCCTTTACTTTTTGGTAATTACATTTAGGTCCTAGAAATCAGAAATTATCAGAAAACATCACAAAACACCCCGTAGGGGTAATTTTTCAAGGGAGCCGGCTCCAAAGCTTCTAGAGCCAGAGAGCCGGCTCTCTCCTTGAGAGCCTTCTCTGCTTCGTCTCCACATCGTCTGGTCGTCTTCTGCGCTTCCGATGAAGCTTCCAGTCACTGTCCCAATTGTTTTTAAACTTCTTAGGATCTAATTTAAATCTAAACAGTCCTAGAAACTCCTCACATTCCATTAGGAATTAATTTACTAAAGTTTAATACATAATCAAAATAGTTTATGCAAGAACCGATTTCAGTTATTTAAAACCGGCAAAGTTCCAAGTCTCTGTCCGAATTGTTTTTAAACTTCTTAGGGTCTAATTTAAATCCAAACAATCCTAGAAACTCTTTAAAATCCCTTATGAATTGATTGACAAAAGCTTAACACACTCAGAACAGTTTAAAACCAAGACAGTTACAGTTTAAACAAAGGCAAACAACAGATTACAGTTTGATTTAATTATGCATAACACATCCATTTTTAATGTTTAATTAACTTCCTGGAGTCTATTCAGAATGCACAGAACACAAGTTTACAGGAAAGAGATCGTCTGAAACTTGCCTTAAGGTTTCGGTTTGAAACCTTTCAACATCGTCTCTAAATTCTCCGACGACTGCCGACCATCGGTAAACCTCCTATAGCTCTGTTTCAATCCCACAAGCCATCCATCCCTTCCTTCTTGATACGACCTTCAGCCCACGACTGCAATCCTAACTGATGGTTCTCACAGTTTCCTCTCAAGCTCCCTCTGTTTTCCTCTCAAGAACAACTACATGCCTTTGTGTTTTCCTCACAAACACTATTACGTGAATAGGGTTTTCAACCCTAGAAGACCTATACCGTTCTATATACATAGGCCTTTACGAAAACCTAATTCCAATTCCCAACCAATTGACAAGTCGGCTAATTAATCTCTATAAAAGAAAACCCTAACCTAAACTAAATACACGATCATATAAAATTGATACCAAATAAGTCATATAAAACACACGTCATCTAAAATAGCAATTAATCACATAAGTAAATTAAATTACAAATACACCAATTAAATTAATTCACATAAACCATTTCAATTAAATAATTATAGTAAAACAAATAAATAATTTCATAATTAATCAATTATGCAAACAATAAAAAAAATAACAATTTCAATTAAACACCTAGCCAGAAAATTACGTCAAAGTGCACATAAAACAATTAATCAATTAATCAATTTAAAATGCACCTAAAACAATTAATTAAATTCTAATTATATCCTTTTGAAAATTAGAGGTATTATACTTTATGTTACTCACCCACGTAGTGGGGACATTTTTCAGGTACCGGGATCAAGATTCGGGATTCACATCATGCTTGGATTATTTGTAGACTTGAAGTTCTCATTTCTTGTAATGTTGGCTTGAAATGCCATTTATAACTTTACAAGTCAAAATGTGTAAATTTGATTCTATTTATATAATGTGTATATAAGTATACTCTTTACAATGTATTTGACATGTATGAGATGAGGTCATAGGCTAATGACATCTAATTTGTACCTTATGTAACTTTTAACTTCATGAAATATTATGAAAATATTGAAAAATGCTAAGTCATTGGCTCACCATGTTTGCATCGGGTGTAGGAATTCCATTTTTATTCTTTCATATGGTCTTATTAATTATGTTTGAAGTGTGGCCAAGGGCCAAATGGTAATTTGACTCCATTTTATATTTTTGGATTTCAAATTTCCCATTTCAAGTCTATTTTTCTCATTTTTGGCCGTCGGGGGGTCAGATTTTGAGTCTGGCCTTCTTGGGAGCCGCGGACCATTCCCACGCACTTAGAATCATTATATTACACTTACATGCACATTCGTTTCAACCTAGAAATACATTTAGGGCCAAATGCATACTTGGTGCAAAGTTGCATTTTCTGAGTTTTTAACCCTTTACTGAACTAGGGGCATTTTGGGCATTCTACATTGAGTTTTTTTTTTTAATTCTCTAGCGATTCACGTAGAAAATTTGATTTCGGAGGGGTTTCTTTTTTGTATTTTTCCATAAAATGTCATCTTCATGCCCGTTTCGGCTCTTAGTTCTGGACAGCAGAAATTCCTTTTAGCTTCAGCAGTTTTTTTGGACCCTCTTGATCTATGCTGTTCAAGGAGCATTTTAGGGACTTTACAACATTTTTTTTTGGTTTCCTTCCATAGAGTTGGGTAGAAAACATGATTTTAAGGAGGGTTTATTCTTCGTGTTTTTTCAGAAAAACTCGTTTAGGGATCCGTTTTTAGCCTTAGTTCCGAGAAAAAAATTCAAATGGTGCTTGCTGTCAAAACACTATTCCTGCCCAGATTTTTGAACCCGGAAAGTTGATATTTTTTTGAAACTTTAAGACTTCATATCTTTATCATTCGGACTCCAAATCAAGTAATTTTTGAGTCTAAGTTTATTAGTTTTTGCTGATCTATATAACGGTATGCACGGTTAGATCAAATTATATCTAAAAAGACCATTTTACCCCTTGTAAAGTACCCTTGCCACACTGATCTTAAACCCAAAAGTTGGTTTTTATGAAACTTTGACGTTTCATATCTTCTTCGTCTGGACTCTGAATCAAGTGATTCTTGAGTCTAGATTCATTAATTTTTCCTGGACTATCTAATGGTATGCTCAGTTGCATCCAGTTATGTCTAAAAAGACCATTTTACCCCTTGCAAAATACCCTTGCTGCATTGATTTCAAACCCAAAAATGTGATTTTTATGAAACTTTGGAGTTTCATATCTTCTTCATCCGGACTCCGAATCAAGTGATTCTTGAGTCTAATTTGATTAATTTTTTGCTGTCTTTCTAGTGGTATACTCAGTAGCACCCGATTTTATATTTTTAGAAATGACCATTTTGCCCTTGGGGGTCTATTCGGTCTTTTTTTTTTATCATTCGTTTCCGCATCAGTTCTCATTGAGTTCCATGACCTCATGGAAGGTCACTTTGACTTCTTAGAGTCTTGTTTTCTATTTTCGCTTCCGCATTCGGATCCGTTATCGGGTCAATCTTCGGTTCATCACAGGACGCATTGGCTTGAAAAACCAAGGTCGTCACAGCAATTACGGGCTTCATTCAACTCACCCTTTAAAAAGGAAAATATATTTTATGAGCTTCACTCAGCTCACCCTTTAAAAAGGAAAATATATTTTACAAGCTTCACTCATCTCGCTCTTTAAAAAGGGAGGTATATTTTACAAGTTGATTTCGACCCCTTTTAATACGGAGGACAATAATTACGAGCTTCATTCAGCTCGGGCCCTTATAGTACGGGGCACTTTTATATCAATCCCTTATAATACGGGGATAGCAATTACGAGCTTCATTCAACTCGCCCTTTAAAAAGGGAGTAGGTTCTCTAAGCTTCATGAACCTATCCTTTTAATATGAGAGGTTCATCATCGTGAGTTTTGTCATCTCATCTTTTTAATAAGAGAGACTAATTTTCGATAGTTGCATGAGCTCATCTATTTGATAAGGAAGATTGATTTTCCAAAGTTTCGTGAGCTCGTATCTTTAATAAGAGAGGTTAATTTTCTGCCCCCATTCCTAAGCTTGCCTCTCATGCGCAAGGAGTACTAATGTGTACAGTTTGAACGGATAATATATATACATATATATATATATCAAAATTAGTACAATTAAGGCAAAAACTTATCATTGAGCATCATAGGCCCAAAATCATCCATGGAGCTAGCGATTATTCTCTAGAATAAGAATTTTTTTTTTTTAAACCTTGTGAAAAGTACCCGCGGGTACTATTCATGTGAATAGTACTCACAAAATAATTTTTTTTTTTTTTTTTTAAAAACCCTGTGAACAGTACCCGCGGGTATTTTCATATGAACAATACTCACAATTTTATTTTTTTTATTTTTATTTTTATTTTTTCCCTGAGAACAGTACTCGCAAAGCATAGTATTCTATCGAAGGGTCCCCAGGTGAACTACATCAATATGTAGGTGAACAAAATTTTGCAGACAATTGGAAACACATAAAAAATTGTTTCTCTTTAAATCATGTGAGGAAGTGTAGACATATATTTTGATATACGCGTAATGCATGAAACTTACCCGGTTAACAGCGATGATGAAGCAGTCGGGTGGGGCTTTCCAGCAATTTTACCGGATTGAGCAACTGTACCCTTGCTTTTGGCCACGCAATCCATGAACTGTTTTCTTTCTTTTAGAGAAAGCCATATTGTAAAGGGACTGAATTACTTTTAAGTTTTGTTGTAGATTTCCCTTGTACGAACCATGATTTGTTGGGACTTATATACGTTCCCACAGACGGCGCCAACTGTTGATGCCAAAAATCTATACGCTCCGGAGTCGGTGGCGATTCCTGCAAAATAAGAGAAGTGATGACCGGCGTGATGCCGGCCGGGTGCACTCCGACAGTCAAGTTAGTACTTGACGATCTAATATCAGATAAGGATTACATATAAAATTTACGGTGTACCTTTTTAGGTTGAGCCATCATCTCTTTTATAGAAGCATTAATGGTAGTAGTTGTTGAAACGAGATTCTCCCTAATCTAAGATGATATCATTTCCTTTTTTACAGGAATGGTAACTCTGGTTACATATGGTAACCAGATATTTTTTATGATTCTATAGAGATTTTGGGTTAGATAAATTCCTTACCCTTATCTTATTTCTCTTTTGACTTTGAGTTGTCTATTATTTTTATCCTTATCACTTACAAATCATAAAAACTACAAAATTTTTAGATTTCTTGCATGGAAAGAATTATAGAAGGAAAGAATTTTGTAGGTAAAGAATGATATATGGAATGAATTGGAGGACAAGTAGAGCGAATCCTACCATATTTTCATCATCTTTTTGTATAAAATAGAGGCTTAGTCCTCCAATAAAGATCATCATGCATTACAAGCTTTTCTCTGAATTATTCTTGTTAATTGTTCTTTTATTTTGAGTGAGTTGTATTTATTCTTTTGGCTTGTTAGTTAAACGAATTATTTGCACCTACAAGGGGTTTATTTGATAATAATAATAATAATATTAATAAACCAATTGGGCTACTTTTGTACAAGTATGGAAGGTTTAGGGCAATACTTATTCCAGACAACCGAGCCAAGCCTAGCCCAAGTTATAGCATCAAAACCTCACACAGTGCATGAGAGTAATGTAACAAGAAAGTGATTGGAAATGGAGTTTTCATTTTCACATTTGAATTCTATCGTTAAGATTTGCAAGTTTGATCAGTCTAGTGTGTGCGTACACACGAGATAAAGTATATAGGTGTATATATTTATTTTTTTAATTTTAATTTCAGGAAGGATTTTCTGTTGGGATATGTGTGCCCTAGCATAGCATATTCTTATTTGGATTGTAAAAGTCATGGTTCCTTATCTGAATATTATTATTAAGGCATTATACCATTGTTGAATGGAATGTATTATTTTTTTGATTCATTATGGAATTAATTGTGTCCACTTGATTACAAGATATATTTATATATGTACGTAATGGCAATTAATACTAAGTTATAAATTAGTAATCATAAATGGTTCAAAGTCGGTAATTATGGATGGACATTTAATTAATTAAGACTTGAACCGAGTCCACGATAGGTTGAGATATATTGCGAGAGCCGTCGTATACAATTGCTCTCTATCACAGTAATGGCTTTTGACTCTCAAGCATGAGAGAAGTATAGACTCTTTTATTAATTAATAATTACTTTGATTTGTTTGGCGAATACTTCGGGATCCTTAGATCGGCACTTTGGGTAGTTATGTAATTAATAGTTAGAGGGTTATATTCTCAATATGTGCATCAGTGCTACTTGTATTTATTTTGTATTGATTATGGTTGATCACTAATTAAATTCGAAGGCTTTCGTATGTTTTAGACAAAATGTTTTCTATATATTTATTTACTAAATTATTATTTTTGTCAAATAAATATTTTATTGCGATCAAGCCAAAAATAATTAAAGGTAATAAAATAATTATATTAATTATGTTGTCAGATTGGTGGCTTTATAATCCGATAAATAATTATGCATAGAGGAGTCAAAGTGCAACATTAACTTAGCGGTTATTTACTATTTAATTGGAGTGTAATTAATTTCTTTTAGTGGAATAGAAATTAATTTATGAATTAATTGAATTGGGTCCATGGTTTAATGGACCAAGCCAATTATTAATTTATAGTAGCCAAGAAAATAGTAAGCCCAAAGGATTCTCACCCATAGCCCAAGTTGATATTAGAGTCCTATTAGAATTGAGATATTTGAATTAGAGATGGAGAAGAATTTATTGTTTCCTTTTCTTATTTTTTATTCTGCCTATATATACATGGGTCCATATATATTTTAGGGGGTGACTTTTAGAACTAGAAAAATGAATATATTTTCTCTCTCTAGTTTTTAGAGTTTGCTTTCTCTTCTAAAGGAGGCTACCACAAGCCTTGATTCCAAGGTCATTCATCAAGGCATATTGGTAATTCCTAAAGGGAAGATTATCATCAAGAAGAAGGAAAAAGGATCTTACTAAGGGATCTACAATAAGTGAGAGCATTCACTTTAGAGGAAAGATTAAAAGATTTACTCAGACCTTTGATGTAAGTATTCAATCTGTTAATTGAATGATACATCATCTTTTATTTTATTTTTTGCATAAAACTTGTCTCTATGTGATGAATCAAGATCTATGTATGCAAATCCCTCAAAAGTTTTTTAAAACTTACACGTTTCCCAACATTTTCCATATTGGAGGAAAGCACATCACTTATATCAACATAACACAGAATGAATTACAAAACAATCAAATTCCTAATCCATTCATGATCATTAGCTTCAATTTTCCCAAATTTTTTTTTTTTGCTATGAACATAGAATTAATAAATCTTAAGGAAATATTGACATCTTGCTCATCTTTGTAATTAATTGATGACAGTCCATCATTTCTTTTTGTATTCCCATTCAAAAATAAGCTTGACCTTTATTACCGTGAAATTTAATTTTTGAAGACACCGATGATCATGGAAGTTAGTATTACAAAAGAGACGCTTAACTATATATATAGACCATCTCACCTCTTAATAACAGGTGAGATGTATTAAGATTTAGTGCCTGGAATTCCCGACCTAAATATCTACCTATTTTACTTTCTAAAAAATCTCTGCTTGACCGCTTCTCTTAACATTGGAGAAAATGAAAAAGGATAAAACAATTCATTTCTCTAGTAAAGAATTATACTCCATATATAACTTTTTTGGTTAGATACAATTTTTTGCTTAGTTACAAAGAAATTCATTCCCTTTATATAGGCATCCTTCTTGACAATAAAGGATTAGGATGTATTTCAATCTATGGGTAAGGTAATTTCTCTAGAAAATCCATCTAAAGTATTTTGATATTATAATTTTAATTTACATAAATTTTTATACATTTAGAATTTTTATTAATCTAGATTTTACTATAAATTAGCTAAAATTCTCCACTACTCTCTTTCTAAAATAATAGATTTTACTACAAATTTTTATTAAAATTGACCGCCTCACATGACTCTTATTACCTTTTGTGTAGAAGAAGGCTGTTGAAATATCAAAAATAACCATTCATCGTTGACCTATTCAACAAAACAAAAAAAATATTGGTCTATATGATTGGTGGTATTCATACATCATATATATTAGTCACACTAGTCAAGACATACGTGCTTATATGAATACGAGAGCACAGCATTGATGGCCATTACACGGGAATAAAACTAAACAAAACTAATGCATCAAATGTTGTAGTTAAAACACTAAAAGTGTCTCCAAAGTTTCTCCCATTAATGTTGATCAAGAGGCTGATCTCTGAAAAGAAAATAGACTTAGCCTTAATAGTGGAGACCAAAGTGTCTCCCACTAATGTTGCAACTATCCACAGGAATCTTGCTCCTACTTGGAGCTTGGTACACAACTACACCTTCTTTGACTTAGGCAGAATATGGGTGTTATGGAACCTAAATACCATTAAGCTCACTGTCATCACCACCACATCACAAGCCATCCATTGTTCAATCTCAGTTATTGGGCAAAAGGTTGAATTCTTCACATCTTTTGTTTATGCTGCTAATATTGCTACTGATAGGCAGCTTCTCTGGGATGATCTCATCAGTCGTGCACAATTATTCTCAGATACACCATGGCTCCTAATGGATGACTTTAATGTTATACCAAACATTGGAGAAACCCATGGTGGTTCAATGAGATAGAGTAATGCAATGACAGACTTCAATGACTATCTGCAAGAATCTAAACTAGAAGACCTGAAGTTCAATGGTATTATATATTCTTGGACCAACAAGAGCATGGGAAGTGCCAGTATTGCCAAGAAACTGGATCGAGCCTTGGTTAAGTTTACATGGACTGAAACATTCTCCCTATCTGAATGCACTTTCCTTTCCCCAAGCATCTCAGATCATAGTCCAATCTTAGTTAATATAGACCTTACTACCCCAAGAAGACAAGTTCGCTTCATATTTTTCAATGCATGGTCCACTCACCTAAACTTCCACTCTACAGTACATAATGTTTGGTCCAAATACATCAAAGGTACTGCCATGTTCCAGGTGGTTCAAAAACTAAAGCTATTGAAGCAGGAGCTGAGATCAAATTGCAAGAAGGAAATTTCAGAAATTGACTCAAAGATACAAGCTGTGAGGATGGAACTCAATGCATGTCAAATGGACCTGGACAACACACCAGTTGATCATAGTCTTCAAGAGTTAGAGAAAACACTGACTCAGAGCTATTTAGACTTGGCAACATTCAAGAGGACACACTCAAACAAAAATCTAGAATGTCTTGGTTAAAGCTTGGGGATTGTAATTCAACCTTCTTCCACAAATCAGTCTATTCAAGGATTAATAGAAACAAAGTACCCTCCCTTACATCTACTCCTATTGGGGACTACACCTCAAATTACTCATCATATCAGTGACCTCCAACCATTCATCACAGCCCAAATCCCAACTCACCTACACCAATACCTAGATGATGCCCCAACTCATATGGAGATACAAAACTGTTTACTAAACCTAAACCCAAATAAGGCACCTGGTCCTGATGGCTACAATGGATTCTTCTTCCACAAAGCCTGGAGTATTGTTGGAAGATCAATCACATTGGCCATTGTTGAATTTTTTAGAAATGGGAAATTGGTAGGGGAGGCAAATCACACTTACATTTGCTTGGTGCCAAAATGTCAAAACCCTACCTCTGTGCATGACTACAGGCCAATTTCTTATGTTAACACCATATATAAGTGTATTGCCAAGTTACTTGCAATGAAGCTACAACATACCTTACCTGAGATCATTGATTCATCCCGATCAGTCTTCATTCATGGCAGGAAAATCACTGATCCCATACTACTCACTCATGAGCTTCTAAGGGGGTACCACAAGCAATCCAAAACAGCTAGGTGTGCCATTAAAATTGACTTGAAGAAAGCCTTTGACTCCATCAAATGGGATTTCATCCTCAACTGTCTCAAACTACATCACTTCCCTGATAAATACATCTCTCTCATTTAAGCATATGTGACCTCACTATCCTTCACCATTGCCATTAATGGATAGTTTAAGTGGTATTTTAAAGGAAAAAGAGGGTTGAGGCAAGGGGACCCCTCTCACCCTTCCTTTTTGTTATCGCAATGGATGTCATCTCTTCTATCATCAAAAATTATGTGAATAGAGTTCACTCTTTTAGGTACCATTGGAGATGCAAGGATCCAAAGATTACCCATTTATCTTATGTTGATGATCTATTCTTGTTTTGTCATGGGGATTTAGCTTTAGTCTCAGTTCTTAAATGTGCCTTAGATCACTTCAGTTGTATGTCTGGACTTGAGATAAACTTGAACAAAAGTTCAATTTTTCTCTCGGGAGTTGAGGTTCACACTCAAGAAGCTATCACCTCTCTACTTAGCATTAGGCAAGCTGACCTTCAAATAAAATATCTTGGAGTTCCACTGATCATAACATGTTTAAAAGCCTCACATTGCAGTCAACTCATCAACAAAATCACCCATAGAATTTCCCACTAGACTTCTTGATCATTATCCTATGCTGGCAGACTACAATTGATCAAGTCAGTCCTAGTTTCAACTCAAATCTATTGGAGCAACATCTTCATACTTCCAAAAGGTGTCATAGATGAGCTCAACAGAATCTTTAGATCCTTCCTATGGTCTGGGGTAGAGATGAAGGCAAACAGTTTGAAAGTTGCTTGGCACAAGGTATGCAAACCTAAGAAGGCTGGAGGTTTAGGCATCCCAAATTTGGAGCAAGCAAACAAAGCAGGTATAATGAGGCACATTTGGGACTTGCAATGTGGAAACTTGGAGAGAATCTGGATTAGATGGTGTAACACTCATCTAATCAAACCCAAAAATTTTGGGCACTTAAGTATCCACACTCTTGTTCATGGAGCTGGAGAAAGTTGTTACAACTCAGGCATCCAACTAGATTACTAATCAAACATAAGGTGGGCAATGGAGTTGGTACCTCTTTTTGGTGGGACAATTGGGCTCCAGGAGGTCCACTCTGCACTAGATATCCTCCTTCAGTCCTTACAGAAGCTGGCATCAATGAAGACTCCACTCTTGACATTTTCATCGACAATAGCTCTTGGTCTTTTCCACAGTCTCTAACAACAAACATCCCAGAGCTACTTCATTTACAGCCTCCATGTCCAGCTATCATTGATGAGAAGGTCTGGATCGCATCACCTATTGGGCACTACAGCTACAAGCACACCACTTCCCATTTAGCAGGGCACATGGTTAAAGTCCCTTGGTTCAACCTGGTATGGAACTCTCCAATCATACCTCGCATGAAATTCAACCTATGGATGGCAGTCCAATCTAGATTGCCAACACTTGATAGCAAATCCATGAGCAAATTCCAAAATATATGTCCTCTGTGCTCTACTACATTGGAATCTCATGACCATTTGTTCTTCAATTGCTCGTTCGTCTCTCCAATTTGGAGATTCATCAAAGACAATTGCCACTTTGCTACAGTTATCACAAACTGGAGCAATTTGGTCCAGTTAATAAGTTTTATGTGGAAGACCAACTGTCCTCAAAACCTGGTACGGAAATTCTGCTTCTCTTCAATAGTTTATCATACTTGGGAGGAACGTAACAACAGAATCTTCAACAAAGGCAATTGCTCGCAAAGAATCCTACTGGCCAGAATTATATCCTCAATTACTTCAATCCTTAGACTGGGATTTCTGAAGGATTGTGAGGCTTCAAGGTCAATCCTCTCGGAATGGAATCTTCCCCCATCATGTTGCAGACCACCACCTCGCCCGCTGGATCACTCAAGTTAGCCATGAATCCGGCTACTTTTGTCCACCGGAATTGAATTGTCTTTGTTCTCTCCTTTAACGGTTAATTGGAAGTTAATAGAAGAGACTTTTGAACTTGATTGGGCCTGTGCCCTTGTTGCCCATTGGGCCTGTTCTTAATGCACTTTATAATTAGGCTTTGGCCCCAAACTTTGTAATTATTTTATCATTAATGTCAGTTGCTTTACTTTCCAAAAAAAAAAAAAACAAGAAACACTAAAAGAAGATGAGGGTAACCACGGATTGAATAGATTGGTATTATTTTATTTATTTTTTTAGATTTTTTGTTTGATTATTTACTATTCACCTCGCTTGATATAAGTAAGATAAGGAGTGACCTCGAATTAAATAGATTGAATTAAGCTAAATCAGATTCGTGAGAAGGCTTAGTTCGAACCAATTCAATTTATAAAAATATTTAATTAGATTGAATCAGTTGAACCAATTTGAGAGTTAGGAGATAGATGCAAATGGTCCAAGGATTTATTTGTAAATCCGAGCAATCTCATTGTATTTTTTGTATTTTCCCCTTATTTTATATAGCAGTAATTTTTAATAGTGAATTAAATTAACGATGGTGTGGGACACACTAACCCAATCGATCAAGAGCTACAACAAATACATCATACTGGTCTGACGATTTCCTGTGGCGCGAGAGCAAAGTCCAAACTTAGGTAAGATTGGTAGAATGAAAATGCAAGGAAAAGAAAATAATAATATGTAGGAAATATTTGATGAAACAGAAACGTAAATGATGGATTTGGGAGGATAGAATGAGCATAAATAGTAATTTTTGTTTTTTCTTAAAAATGGGAGGAAATGAAAGAAAATACTAATATTTTTAATGAAATTTTGTTAATAGCAAAGTTGTCCTTATTTTTAAATAAATAAAAAAATTATAAAATGGTATGATTGTAAATTCATTATATTTTCCTTTCCTTCCACAAATATGATTAATATTATTCCCTTTCTTTTACTAATAAACAAACAACTGACATTATAATCTTTTTTTCCTTTTTATTTTTCCCTTCTAACTAATATTATCATTTCTTTTTTATTCCATGGGTGGGAATTTAAGGGCTACAATGAAATCACAAGCCCTCGCTGTGGCACAATCTAACTTGTTTTTTCAATATTTAAATTTGTTCTTATTATATGGATCAGCCTTGTAAGTACGTCTAATTTGAACTCACTGATGCTCTCCTATTGCAAAATAATATAATTCAAAACATTTATAATTAAATAAATGGATAATATTATATCCGGAGTATTGTATTGTATAAATTGATAATTCCAAACTAACGGTGTTTTGTAGGTCAACCGACATATAAATGGAGTCAAATTTTAGTTTTTCAAATTAATAGAATTTTCTCAAATGCTGACTTGGACATAAATTTTATTGTAGATCAATTTTTCATTCCGAAACTGCCCATCTTATATTGTTGCGAATTGACCCAATTACCTTTTCAAGCTAACCAGACCCAAAAGCCTACGCAGAATGGACCCTAGTCTTTCTCTTCACGACCTCTATGCTTACAGCCGCCGATTCACGACCTCTATGCTCACCACTATAGTCAGAAACTGCTTCCTGTCTAGTCGTTCATTCTCACCGCCGGTTCATACCAAGTTCACCGTGGTACCACAAGTTGTTATGGTTTTGTGGAGTCTGATTAGGTGGAAGATTTTTAGAAAGATTTAATTATATGGAAACTTCAAGAGTATTGAATTTTAGGGAAAATTCAGTTTCCTAATCTGTTAGAGAAAATTCAATTTCCTAATCTGATTTGACTTCCTTATTAGTTTAAGAAAAAATTAGTTTTCTAATCTGATTTAACTTCCTTATTGGTTTTGGATTCTACAAAAAGCAAATTCTTAAGGACAAGTTTGGGAACTCTATAAATAGGGTGAGAAAGTTAGAGAAAAATTTGTGCCAATACAAGAGAGAGTAATTGAGAGAGAATTCTCCTTGTAATTCTTCTTCTTTTTTATAGTGAATTTGTTCGGTGTGCTCCATGGACGTAGCCCTAAGATTTGGGTGAACCATGTATATCTTGTGTTCTTGTATGTGATTTTTTTTTATTCTTTATGGTTGCTTGTTTATTCCTTGAATAGTGTTGTTTATTTTGCGTTTCTGCTATAACAACTGGTATCAAATCCGGTTGATTGTGTAGTGCAACTCTAACAACTGGTATCAGAGCCTTTGGTTAAGAACCTAGGACATAGAAGGTGTTTGACGAAATGCCGAAAGTCTTTCGATCAGATCTGTTCGTTCGAGTGGGAGTAATGGCATCAGAAGATAAGACATCCACATCCATGATCGAGAAGTTCGATGGCACAAACTTCAGTTTTTGGAAGATGTAAATAGAAGACCTCTTGTTTCAGAAAAATTTGTATCAACCTTTGGGAGAGAAGCCAGAGAATACAAAAGATGTAGATTGGGAATTACTTGATAGGAAGGCTCTTGGCACCTTCAAATTGATGTTGTCAGAGTCAGTCGCCTTCAACATCAAGAACAAGAAGATGACGATGTCTCTCACGGTAACCCTTTCTAGTATGTATGAACAGCCTTCTGCAGCGAATAAGGTGCACTTGATCAAGAAGTTGTTCAACATGAAGATGGTCAAAGGTGGTCAGTTCAACAAACATCTAAATGCATTCAACGAGATAGTTGGGCAATTAGAGTCTGTTGATATAGACTTTAAAGACGAGGTCCGAGCACTGCTAATTCTAGGGCAGTTACCTGAGAGTTAGAATGACACAGTTACAGTGATCAGTAGCTCTGCAGGGAAGACCAAGTTGAAGTTTGATGAAGTTGTGAGCATAATTCTGACTGAAGAAATCAGAAGGCAAACAGCAAGGGTTTCCACCAGTGGTTCGGCGTTGAATGTTAAAAGCAAAGGCAAGGATTCAAATAAGAAGAAGGGAAATAATAATAGAAACAGAGGCAGATCCAAGTCAAGGAATGGAAGGACACAGTCTCAAAATTTTAGGAATTCCACAGATCTCAATGACGTTGAGTGTTAGAATTGTGGAAATAAGGGACATTACCGTGTTGATTGCAGACTTTCAAAGAAGGGAACTGAAAGAAAAACTGAAGCAAACTTTGTCTCAGAAGAATCAGATGATGCATTGATATGCTCTTTGGAAAGCAAGGCGGAGTCATGGGTTTTAGATTCCGGGGCATCATTTTATGGCACCTCAAACAAAGAGCTATTTAATAGCTATGAACCGAGTAACCTTGGCAAGGTGTATCTTGGTGATGACCAGCTTTGCAGCGTCATTGGCAAGGGTGAAGTATAAATCAAGTTGAATGGGTCAGCTTGGAAGTTAAAGGATGTGAGATACATCCCTAACTTGAGGAAGAATCTGATTTCGGTGGAACGATTGTCAGATGAAGGTTTTGTTACAACCTTCAATAGAGACTCGCGAAAAGTTTCCAGATGCACTATGACTATTACACGTGGTAAGAAATCTGGCACTCTCTGCACAACTACCAGTGCTTGTGGGTCTATAACAATTGCAGAAAATAGATAAGATCACAACCTTACACCAGAGACTAGGTCACATGAGTGAAAGGGGGCTCAAGATTATGCACTCAAAGGGGAAACTACTAGGCATACGGGCAATTGATATTGACTTCTGTGAGAGTTGCGTGATGGGCAAGCAGAAGAGGGTCAGTTTCAAGAAGAGTGGCAGAGATCTCAGAAAGGAGAAACTTGAGTTAGTTCACACAAATGTTTAGGGGCCAACCATTGTTTCATCCATTGGCGAAAAATCTTACTTCGTGACTTTCATTGATGATCACATGAGGAAGGTATGGGTTTATTTTTTGAAGCACAAATCTAAGGTATTTAATGTGTTCAAGAAGTGGAAGGCTATGGTGGAGAATGAGACAAGTTTGAAGATCAAGAGGTTGAGATCAAACAATGGTGGTGAGTATGAAGACACTGGGTTCAAGAAGTTCTGTTTTGATAATGGGATCATATTAGAGAGGACTGTGCAAGGAACCTCACAGCAGAATGGGGTGGCAAAACGGATGAACTGAACATTGACAAAAAGAGCCAGAAGTATGTGCATACATTCGGGTCTACCCAAACAGTTTTGGGCAGAAGCGGTCAATACAGCATCATACTTAATAAATCGTGGACCATCGGTGCCTTTGGAGCATCGAATACCAGAAGAGGTATGGAGTGGCAAAGAGGTAAATCTTTCATGGTTGAAAGTTTTTGGTTGTATTACATATGCGCATATCAATGACCATGCTAGGGGAAAGCTCGACCCCAAGTCACTAAAATGTATCTTCGTTGGGTATGGCGGAGATGAGTTTGGTTATCGACTCTGGGATAATCAGAACAGGAAAATCATCAGAAGTAGAGATGTGATTTTCAACGAGAATGTGATGTATAAGGATAGAGATGCAGCACAGTTAACTAGTCCTGTATAAAGTAAGCCTGAGTTTATTGAGTTGGATGATGATCCAGAGAGCGTTGATGCGAAGCAGATAGATGAGGGTTCTTGGCCAGAATTCACAGAACATAGTTCACTGTAGATTCCAACTCCTATACCTGCACCTAAAAGGTCTACGCGACCTCATGTACCGAATAGGAAATATTTGGATTATATATTGCTCACAAATGATGGTGAGCTTGAATGCTATGATGAAGCATGTCAGGTTGAAGATGCTAGCAAGTGGGAGCTTACAATGGAAGATGAGATGAAGTCCGTTATCTCCAATAAAATATGGGAACTAGCCAAGTTGCCCATGGGGAAGAAAGCTCTTCACAACAAATGGGTGTATAGGGTAAAAGAGGAACACGATGGTTCCTAGAGATACAAGGCGAGATTGGTGGTCAAAGGCTTTCAGCAAAAGCAAGGCATTAACTACACAGACATTTTTTCCCGGTTGTGAAACTGAGTACCATTCACTCAGTTCTTAGCATTGTTGCAGCAAAGGGATTGCACCTTGAGCAGTTAGATGTCAAAACTGCTTTCCTCCATGGTGATCTTGAGGAGGAGATTTACATGCAACAACCGAAGGGTTTCTCAGTCAAAGGGAAAGAAAAACTAATATGCAAGTTGAAGAAAAACTTATATCGTTTGAAGCAAGCCCCAAGGCAATAGTACAAGAAGTTTGATGGTTTTATGAAGCGACATGGCTAGAACAAGTGCAATGCTGACCATTGCTGCTACTTCAAGAGCAAATTGAAGAAGCAGTTGTCTAGTGAATTCGAGATGAAGGATCTTGGTGCAGCGAAGCAAATTCTTGTGATGAGGATTGGCAGAGACAAATAGAAAGGTACTTTATAGTTGTCTCAGACTGAGTACATTGAATGGGTTCTGAAGAGGTTCAACATGAATAATGCTAAGGCGGTGAGTACTCCCTTAGCTAATCATTTCCAATTATCTCAAGATCAGTGTCCGAAGACAGAAGATGAGAAAAACTTTATGGCTAGAATTCCATATTGTAATACCCCAATATTTTAAATGATTTATTAATTAGGATTAATTAATTTTATTTTATTTTGAAATGAATTGTTTGATTTAATTGGGATTAATTGTTTTTATTTTATTTTTAAATGATTTGTTTTATTTAAATTGAGTGCTTAGATTAATTATTTTGTTTTAATTAAATTATATTTCGTGATTGATATAATGATTGTTGTGTGTGTGATTGATGTATTGATTTTATTGGGATGGTATGATTTAGTTGTAAATTCTTGTTTGTTTATGTGTTTTATGTAATTAGTTATTTTAATTTTAAGTGTTTGATTAATTATTTTATTTATTTAAATTAATTGGAATGGACTTAAGGGAAGTTGGACCAAAGGATGTGGTCTTGGGCTTGGATGAAGCCTTGTTGGGAAATTAATTAAAGGCCCATGGTTAGGAGGTTACTTAAAGGATTTTGTTGAGCTTAAAAATAATAAGTATTCTTATTTGAGGTTAATTAATTAATTATATAAAAGTAATTAAATAATATAATTAATTAATAATTATTATGGAAGGATATATACATAAATATTATATATTTATGGATATATGTGTATACATATATATTATATATGTGGATTTATATATATATATGTGTGTGTGTGTGTGTGTGTGTGTATAACATAATATATGTGTATATATATTAATATTATTTTATTAAAGGATGAGTATTATTTATTTAATAAGTCACACTAGTAATAGGATTAGAGTTATGTGTATAATTATACACATAGGGTTTTATTGTGAAGAGTTTTCACGTTAGAAAAATAAGAGAGAGTCAGAGAGTGAAGAAGAGGGGCTAACGAAGAGGAGGCCGAATCAGAGAAGGAGGATGCCGGATTTGTAATAGAAGGCAAGTTCTTTTCTAATTCTCCTCTTAGGACTCATAAGCCTATCACCTCATTGTCGAAATTATAGTTTTATTTCACTTTTATTTTTATTAAATTAATTTATTAATGGGATTATATGAACATGATTATTCTTTACAAGATTATAGAATTAGATCTTTGTATGTATCATTTTGATAATTTAAAACCTTTATGTGAGGTTAGGTTAATTAAATTTTGTCTTTGAAATTTTTATAATTTGCTTTAACCTTGTATAGCATGATTAATTAAATTAAATAGTTCTTAATATTATTCTATATGTTCATTTATGCCCAAAAATAATAAATTAGTCTTTGGGGATTTTTTCTGAAATTTTTAGAATATTTTTAGAGTTTATTTTGTTTTTTTAGAAATATTCTGGAATTTATTTGGAATTAAATTTGATTAATTTAAATCAATTACGTTCACTGTTACAAATCGGCGTAGCACAAAGGGTTATGATTCAGTGTGTTGTGGTGCAAAGAAATTCGGTGTGCTTCATATTAGGACCATAGGATGGTTCTGATGGTTAACTAATGATCTCATGTGGTTGGGTGCATAGGGAGTTGGTAAGTGAGCAAATCTAGGCCCTTAGATTTTTTCAACATTAAATGGATTGATTCAGTGCATCGAGGCACACAGAAATCGGATGTACGCATTCATCTAAACCGTAGATGAGGTCTAGTCAACGAAGAATTCATCCGGTGTGGGCGAGTGCACTAGAACGTAGAGGGTAGCCAATCAGAAATAGCCACACACGCACCGAGAGTGTGACAGGCGCGTGACGGCGCGTGTATGCGCCTGCCAGTGACCTTGAGCGCGTGGAAGCTCGTGCAGTAAGTGTAGGACAGTGTGGCGGCACTTGAGGGCACATGGGGAAGCGTGTGATGTCCCGAAAAGTTTCGGTGGGGTCCGGTGATGTCCCAGAATTGTTTTTAAGTCTATTTGGGGTTGAAATCAGTCACTAGAGGAGATTTTTTGGATTGGAGAGCCGTTAAGTGTTACTAATTTATTTAGTAGCATTTATTTACATAAAACAATTAAATAATAAATTAATTATGGAAGGAGGTATACGTATATATATAATTACAGTTGTTTATATATATACATATAGGTGTATGGTTTAATAAATTTATGGTAAGTATGGAAAGTTGTATATATGTATTTATTAATATATATGTATATATGTGATAGAAATAATCAACGATTATTAGGAAATGTATTATACACATATATTTTATATATATAGGCTTTATAATTGTTAAGTATTATAAATCCTATTTGGTGTATCTTGTTGTGTAGATGGTATGGTTGATTTAAAATTGTGAATGTAAGGACATGCGTATAATATGCATGTGAAGTTTATGTATGATTAAGTTTATAGTTAAGGTTAAAGTTAGTACATGGTTGAATTATAGGCACGGATGAATTGCCAAAGGTGTTAATACATTGCCTTATTAGTTATGAATAAATTTCATATGTGGGAAGCATGGTTGAATTGTTAATTAATGGTGTAAGTAAATATACTTAAGGAGGCATGGTTGAATTGCTAATTAATAAATAAGTATATTTATAATGGCATGGTTGAATTGCCAAGGCATAACTAAATTGTCATGTGTTAGATGATTTAAAATTCATCTATGAATACTGTATGTATAAGTTGGATTAGGATTAGATATTCTGAAATTAGAATAGTCTAGTACATAAATGTTAGTTATTATTTTATTATATTAGTAAAATAATAATGGTAGAGACATGGACTAATTGTCAAAGCATAGACATTAGCTATGTGATAAAGATAATTGAAATTGTTATTTGTTTTGGATTAAATGTGGTTTCTGTTATTTTAAAATTTATTGTTTAAATAAGTTATTGTCTGGGGTGGAGTTAAGATTGGAGGAATTTCTTTTTAAAAGAAATATATATTGGTGGATTGTTTAAATAGGATTATTTAGTAATAATTGATTAATGGTTTTACAATTTAAGGAAACTATTAATGGATAGGAGTATTGTATATATATAAGTACTTATACATATGTGTATCGTCGTACATTAAAGTTAAAACTTTATTAGGGTTGGTTTTGGTATAGATGATTTGTTTATTGGTTTTCAGAGGTTTGGTAGAGAGAACTTGCTCGTAGGGTTTAACCCGCGATTTATTTTTTTCAGGTTACTAGAAGTTCAAGTCCTAAAGTTAAGGATCCGCAGCTAGAGGACTTATTCATTCTTTCGGGTTATTTAAAAGCAGGATATTATTAGTTTTTCATTTGATATTAGTATTTATTAATGAACTTCTGGATAATAGATTTTGGTTGAGGGGTCCTTAAGTTACAGGATTTCCGAGTTGTAAATTTTGGAGAATTATAAATGGAATTTTTATTTAATAGATTTTCTTTCAGCGAAGTATTTATTATTTTTATTTCTTATTATACTTTGTGTTTGTTTAAATACTTTAATTGTTTTGATATCCCTTAATTTTGTGCGCGGATTTGATCAACCAGTGTTCCGAAATTAGGGGGTATCACACATATGCCTCAGCCATTGGAAGTTTGATGTATGCCATGGTGTGCACAAGACCAGACATTGCATATGCAGTGGGAGCAGTAAGTAAGTTCATGAAGGATCTGGGCAAGCTACAGTAGGAAGCAGTAAAGTAGATATTGAGATATTTACAGGGTACCATAGACAGATGCCTATGTTTCAAAAAGGGCGAAGTGAAGCTACATGGCTATGTAGATTCAGACTTTGCTGGCGAGGTGGACCACAGAAGAAGTACTACCGGGTATGTGTTCATGGTGGGTACAACTGCAGTTAGTTGGGTTTTGCAAATACAGAGGATTATCTACTACAGAGGTAGAGTATGTGGCGATGACAGAGGCTAATAAAGAGATGATTTGGTTACAAAGTTTGTTGACAGAGTTGGGATTCTAACAGGAGAAGAATGTTTTGCACAGTGATAGTCAGAGTGCGATACATGTGACAAAGAATTCAGTATTTCATTCAAGGACCAAGCATATAGGACTTTGGTATCACTTTATCAGATCTTTGTTAGAAGATGGGGTGTTGACACTTGAGAAAATACTTGGCACCAAGAATCCAGCTGACATGTTGACCAAGACAGTGACCATGGAGAAATTGAAGTTGTGCGCAACTTCAGTTGGTCTTCTAGCTTGAAGACAGAAAGAAGCGCACCGACATGTATAGGACATGCATGAGAAGAAGATGGAATGGGTTTACAAATGCTCCAGACTCCAAGTGGGAGATTGTTGTGGTTTTGTGGAGTCTGATTAAGTGGAAGATTTTTATGAAGATTTAATTATATGGAAACTTCAAGAGTACTGAATTTTAGGGAAAATTCAATTTCCTATTCTGTTAGGAAAAATTTAGTTTCCTAATCTGATTTGACTTCCTTATTAGTTTAAAGAAAATTCAGTTTCCTAATCTGATTTAACTTTCTTATTGGTTTTGGATTCTACAAAAGGCAAATTCTTGTAAGACAAGTTTGGGAACTCTATAAATAGGTTGAGAAAGTTAGATAAAAATTTGTGCCAATACAAGAGAGAGCAATTGAGAGAGATTGAGAGAGAATTCTCCTTGTAATTCTTCATCTTTTTCATAGTGAATTTGTTCAGTGTGCTCCATGGACGTAGCCCTAAGATTTGGGTGAACCATGTATATCTTATATTTTTGTGTGTGATTTTTTTTATTCTTCGTGATTGCTTGTTTATTCCTTGAACAGTGTTGTTTATTTTGCGTTTCCACCACAACAACTGGTATCAAATCCGATTGATTATGTAGTGCAACTCTAACACAAGCTTCACCATTGTTGCCGGTGCCACGCCTCTTCTTCGCCGGCATCATAGTTTCAAGATCAGTTTTTTTTTTTTTTTTTTTTTTGTAGCACTCATCATCCTCGCCAGCCATTCCAAGCTCACTGCCTGTTCTTTCAAGCCATCCTTGCTCGCTGTCCACTTGGTCACTGTCCTTTGTGAATCTTCTTCGATACGAGGTTCAGGCCCTTATATCATCATCGCCGGTGGGGTATTCCTTACTCACGGCCGTTCCAATCTCTCTGCCGGCTATATTCTAGTCATCATCCACTATTCTGGTTACCGTGACTCAACAATATGATCCTTGCTCACTGTTTCCCACGTCACCGCCGACTGGTAGGGAAATCACTGTCCATCGTCGACCTGTTTCGTGAAAACCTAGTTCACCTCCATGGTGTCATTTTTGCTATACCGATCCACACCGCCGTTCAGTCCTGCTGAGAAGTTCCTCATCTCAGTCATCCCGACTCCTCGAGGGTCCCGACCAAAATCCTCTCCATTGGAACAGTGCTCCTGGTCGATTTTCACCATAACGACAGTGAAAAAGTTTAAAAGTTAAAATCTGTATTTATGAAAATATAAATTATATATATAATATATATGGATTATACACATAATATATATTGCAGCCAATTTGAAAATTAAAATTTCAAAAGCCCGTCCTTTATTGTATCTTCTTCTCCTAAAGTCCAAAATATAATCAGATTTTTATTTGTTACCAAAACAAGAGAGAGGTCTCATTTCTTTCCTAAAATTTATTCTTCTTCCTTTTTTACTTCGATAGATAATTGTTTCCAAAGAAACAGAGCAATTGATACATGCTGTGAATTTCGGGTACATGAATGGTCTGGAAAAGGAAAGTTATAAGAAAGAAGAGAGAGAAAAGAAAGACTGTGAAAGTGTCCGGCGTAAATTATTTTGGTTTACAAAGATAAAGACTTACTCATTTTCAATATTGTAAGTTAAATTCGTTTCCAATATATTAGGTTTGTTCATTTTTTTTTTAGTTTGTTGATGTATTTATAAGTTTACTCCTGATATGAATCACTATTAAAGGTTATATATATATTGTATGGTATCTGAATCCTAATTAATGTTGGAGACAAATATTGCATTTATTGTTCTTATAATTATTTGGATTCGGATTTTGTAAAAAAAAAAAGTTGATTCTTTTTTATTTAATTCTGAACCTTAATTAATGTTGAAAATAAATATTGCATTTATCATTGTATTGATTCTTTAGGATTGTATTTTGAAGAAAAAATTTCAACCCTTTTTAATGTTGGAAACAATTATTGTATAATTATTATTCTTATGATTAATTGGGTTCATATTTAATATTGCATATTGCATAATTTTTGAACCATAATTAATGTTGGAAACAAATATTGTATTTATTGTTCTTATGATTAAATGGGTTCATATTTTGAAGAATAATTCTTAACCTTTTTTTTTATGACATGTGAACCCTAATTAATGTTGGAGAGGGATTTATATTTTTAAGTATCAGTATATAGTTGATAATTAATAAATAGATGAGAAAGTATTCAAATTTAATTGCTGATACATACTAGAAAAGAGCTGGGATGTACTTTGTTATACAGAATGGATCATATGTTTTTGTTTGATATTGTTTGTAATGGTAATTGAGAATTATGAGTGGTTGTAATAATTAGAAATAACTTAACATAGTTTTAATATTTAAGAAAATACTAGTCCCAAAAAAGATTTGAAGTTCATGTCTCAGTTAGAAAAAGTAAAATAAAAAAAATTAAACTGTCACATTATTATATGAAATTAAATATATTCATTGACTTTAATTTTTTCTATAGTCTTATCCTAACGTTGTAGAAAATGGATTGCCTTTGGTTTGAATTTGGTTTGCAATTAAGGGCCTTGGATTCTTGATACATTGTGTTTGTTTAATAATCTTAATGGGTCACAAAACTGTAGTCATAAATTTGCTGAGATGAATGCACTTTATAGTTATGGTAAAGGCAAAATTGGGGAGCAACAAAAGCACTGACAAAATCCCCAATAGCCTCAATTGTAAAGATACATATAAATGAAAATGTAAGAGGTTGAAACCAACCATGAAGCTAAAGATTCACAATAAGATGAACTCAACGAAAGGAATAGTTCAGGTTGAAGTACTTTTATCCCCTTACCGTTTTTCATGTAGTTTCATAATTAATACTATTTGTCTATTAAATTATGCATACGTAATAAATCTCGTTATTATATTGCAGAATTTCACTGAAGCCCTTATATCCGGAGAGGTAGGTGGTAGTCAAAGTTGAACAATCCCCTATCATATGTTCGTTAAAGTCAGTATTGTTGCAACTATAAGAATTTTCATATGTAACACCACCACCACCTGCAATATTAATGGTGGTGAACTCAATACTCCATTAACTAACCAAGCAAGTGTGCTATTAAGGTGGAACATGTATTTAAGAACGACTCCAGATGTAAATTGGATTGCATTTTGTCCCATCATCATATTCAAAGACATCAGATGTAAACAATTGCCAATTGACTGGCACGCCAACATCCCACATGCCATATTCAAAGATAGACTGACAAATTTAGCTACGACTCTTTGATTTTTGACAGTTATTCCAATATGTATTTGACTTTAATTTTATGATGTTGTTCATTTACGTCTGCGTACTTATAGCCTTTTGGAATTTGCACGAGTTGTTTTACATGGTATGTACATTTTGGTATATCTGGAAATGTAGTGGTTGACCAACTTTTGATAATTTTGTGTATTATGTATGTATTGAAATTAGATATTTTCTTTCGATGATCAAATGCAGGTGACTGATCTATTTAAAATGAGGCAATGCATTGACGTATTAGCACAATGCATTTGGCATATAATTCCGTTTATTACTCCTAATTTTAATGATTTTTTTTAAGTCAACTCATCAATTCAAGTAAAATTGTTTTACAACATAACTTTTTTAACTTATATAGGCTAATACAAATATATTTGTACAAATCATCCAAACCTATAATTTAATAGTTGCATGCGTAAGTTATACATAACATCCCAATAAATTCATACCGAATAGAGTAGTTGCATCCACACTACAAAAATAATTCAAGTGTTTTCTAAACATTGTTCCAATTTTTCTAGGACTTATATCCTTTTGTAAATATATTTGTACAAATCATCCCAACCTTTACTTAAATAGTTTCATTCATAAGTTATAAATAACATCCCAGTATATTCGTACGGAACATAGCAGTTACATACACTACTTCAAAAATAATTCAAATATATTTGTAAAAATCATCCTAAACTTTATTTAAATAGTTTCATTCATAAGTTATGAATAACATCCCAATATATTTGTACCAACCATAGTAGTTGCATACACTACTTTAAAATTAATTCAAATAAATTTATACAAATCATCACAATCTTTATTTAAATAGTTTCATTCATAAGTTATAAATAACATCCAATATATTTGTACCAAACATATTAGTTGCATATACTACTTCAAAAATAATTTAAATGCATTTGTACAAATCATCTCAACTTTTATTTAGATAGTTTCATTCATAAGTTATAAATAACATCCCAATATATTTGTACCAAACATAATAATTGCATACACTACTTCAAAAAAAATTCAAATACATTTGTACAAATCATCTCAACCTTTATTTAGATAGTTTCATTCATAAGTTATAAATAACATCCCAATATATTTGTACCAAACATAGCAGTTGCATACACTACTTCAAAACTAATTCAAATAAATTTGTACAAATCATCACAACCTTTATTTAAATAGTTTCATTCATAAGTTATAAATAACATCCCAATATATTTGTACCAAACATAACAGTTGCATACACTACTTCAAAAATAATTCAAATACATTTGTCCAAATCATTCCAACCTTTATTTAGATAGTTTCATTTACAAATTATAAATAATATCCCAATATATTTGTACCAAACATAGCAGTTGCATACACTATGTTTGGTACAAATATATCTAAACTTTAGTATTGGAAAATCTCTGTCTTTGCTTTGGATGTGTGGATACTTTGTACTCATGTATTTTACTTCTGCCCACTCATTGTACTCAGCTACTTAACCTTTTGTATTGAAAAATCTCAATTTTTGATTTAGATGTGTTTATACTTTGTACTCATGTATTTTGTTTCTTTCCATTCATGTATTCAGCTACTCAACTTAAGCTACTTAACTTCTGCCCTTTACTAAGAAAATGAGGAAATGAACAAAAGGTCATGGACTTTGGTTATGGCCTTTCATGTAATGCAACTGATTTACTTTTGCTTCTACCCTCCAAAGAAAATGAGCAATTGAACCGTGCCCTGTCAAGATACTAATAATTCACTTTACAAATAATTTGTTCTAACAAACCAAAAATAATCTAAAAAAAGTCCAATGACCACTCCAAAACACATAAAAATCCATGTCCAAATCTGTGCAACCATATTGAAAGTATAATTTGTCCAAGGTTTATGTTATGTGTGATAAGTGCACAAAACTTGTTATTTTATACGTAATACTAAATGATTAATTAATATTTTTCATTAAATAAATATGCTTATATCTACTTTTCATGTTTTATAGGGGCTGATTTCAGAATAAGAAGAAAAGAGACAAAAATAGCAAGTTTATAAGATTATACGATCAGTCAAATTCAAATTTGACTTTCCATCAAATCAGCAAAGATCAAGCCAAATTGGAAAATATATCAAGAAAGATTGGAAAACACGTCAAGTCAAAGATATCAAGCCAAATTGGAAAGCAATAAGATTTTAGGAAGATTTTATTTTATTTTATTCACTTCTGTAATTAGAATTTTCTCCTCCCGATCGTTCCATTCTAAACTCTATAAATAGGGACATATGTAGAGGAGGTTGGATGTACATTGTGAGTGAGATAAAATAATAAAAGTTAGAGAGAATTTTTGTCTTCAATTTATTTTCTTATAATTTTTGTTATGAAGTTTGTTTTTATTTCTTTATTTTATTTTCTTATTATAGTAGCTTAAACACCCCTTCTCAAGGGAGTGATGAAGCCACCATGGCTGAAATATAAGTAAATTTAATTTAATTCTTTTATGAAATTTTCTCTTTAGAGCATTATTTTACTCTTCTATTCTGTGTTCTTATTTTGATAAAAAAAAAAATTAGAAAGAGGATTCTTCGTGTTTGCCAATTAATGGTAATTCGGAGAATGCCTATTTCTATTTACCAAAGATATATCAGATTAAGTAAAATATATTTTCAAAGCAATTGTTATTTCACGCTATTATTTTCCTTTATTTTTCCAAGTTGAAATTGGACTGGTGAAGTGATTTGCTTACAATAGGAAAATTTACATACATAGAAATATGCTAATTTATTTATAGTAAGCTGTGGTAGTGGATTCTTTCCTTGAGAGTTTCTTATTATTTAATCAGATTCTCATTATTTGATCAGAATTTATTTTGTCTTATTTATTTATTTTATTTTTAGTTTATTAGTAATAAATCATTAAATCGTTTTAAAAGTTATTCTTCCTTAAATTTTGATTTTAATTTTGATTCTAATCTTGAATCTTGTATGGTTCGACCCTGCTTATTCTATACCTCTTTTTAATTTAGTTTTGCAGATTTTTCTTATTTTTGCATGAAGTGTAGAAAAACAACGACAGAATCTATAAATCTACATTCGTCAATGTGCAACCATCCTATTTAGTTACTTTAATTCTGCCATATCTACCAACAAAATGAGCAATTGAAGAAAAGCTCATGGACTTTGCTTCTGCTCTGTCAAGGTACTAATTTAGAATACTTCACATCATTATAAAATTACTTATCATCTCCCCTAGGCCTCTGCAAAATAACATGTTCTATTCTAACCCACCAAAAGTCATGTAAAAAAAGTCCAATGACCAAAATTCATGTCCAGATAAGTTACATTATTCATCTCCTTCTTCAACATTGGCAAGCTTGTACAAATCAGCTCGTTTTGCATTCCTCGGTTCATCCAATAGTTGCAAAATTAGGGCAGAACGCAGGCCTTAGATTCTTGCTGGAAAAGATGTAAATGATACAAATTATAACACTTGTTCATTATACACTTTAGGCATATTGTGTCATTCAAAATAACATAACAATACTTACATAAAATCGTGTAACTAATTTACTGCCATTCCAATAATACATGTACCTCATCACGAACAAGCCATATGCATGTCTGATATGCAAACCAAAGCTAAACTTAGTAGAAAAACGCTTAGTACACAATAGATTTAATACTTATGATGAAGTGATAAAAGTTAACATAGGCCTCTTCCTGAAGCGATAATTTATGAATTTTATTTGTTTCGTAAGCTACCCACTCTTCATCGGGCAACCTCAACAAACTCTTTCTACAATAATGAGAAACATTACACCATAATAGTAAATTATTACAAGACACTAATCAATACTACAAGCATCTAAACTAAATTAGGACTCCCAATGACAATTCCCAATAATTACAAAGACCATTCCCAATGACCAATCATCTCTTTATGTTTTAACTTATAGGGTTTTGCTAATAAGTTGAATATTGAATAATGGATAATGATAATTAATATTAACTAAAATTCATATATGTAACATGACAATTTGTAAATATATACATAAATAAAAATATGACATGGTCGTATTTTAGAATAGTATATATAAAAATAAGTATCATGTTTGCCCAAACAAAATTATAAGTTGGCATTTAAATATAAATATTGTACATTTAAAATTTTCTGTGCAACCTTGCCTACCAACCAACTTTAGTAGTTCAAATATTGTACTTCATCCCAACCAACATTATCAAGAATTAAAGAATTGGGAGAGTTGACAACACTTTTACACCATATCATAAAAATAGTTCCAACCCAAAAAACACTCATGTCAAACAACTCCAATGAGATGATCACTCACAAATAATTTCAATAATTAGACTATTTACATCAATCATCTCCTTCTTCAACATTGACAGACCTGTACAAATCCCCTCGAACCTTGTTCCTGGGATCATCCAATAGTTGCAAAAGGATTTTCGAACGCAATGGCTTCAACTCTAGGTAAAAAACTTAAAAGATTTCAAACATACAATACTAAAATGTGTAATAATTGATCTATTTACACATTGTAATAGCTTAGTTGTTTTATAATTTACATACAAATTATACTGTCACAGTTTTAATATTTCCAAACCATATCATATCAATAAAAATAGGGATTAATAGTAAACCATCAATTTAATTTCATTTCATATTTGAAGTAAAAAATGCAGTTGCTCAATATGAACCTAAATGTGAATGTGACTACGAATGTGAATGTATACTTACTTAAACGTAAGGTAAACTCCGCTTACACGACGTAGAACTTTAGCATTGCTATTTCATGATGTCATAGTGTGTAATACCCCTAATTTTAAAAAGGATAAAATGGGAATTTCAATTATCTTTATTGCATTTTTATATGACTAGTTGCTAAAATGTTTAATTGTTTTATTTGTTTTAAACTGTTAGTCTTGTATTTGAATTGCCTTATTTGATTAAATATATTTTAATTAAACTAATTGTATTTTTGGTTGCTATAGTTACTTTAATTGTATTATTAATTATTTTCTTGCATGGACGTAACTGTTTAATTAGATTAAGTGTATGAATTATCTTTTAGGGTTTTAGTATTTTTATGGGCTTGCCGACATAATTAATTGGGTTTTAAGTTTAGGGTGGACTTTGGAGTGGGAATTAGTTATAAATATATAACTTATACGTCCTTAGGGTTTGATAACCCTATTCACGGCACAGTGAAAATACAGAGAGTTTTGAGAGAACTGAGCGAGAGAAAATAGAACAAAACTTAGGAGGAGAATAGAGAGGGCCAAGAGAGAGTTGTGGTGGCTTAAACCAAAACCATAGGAGGCTTGAAGATGGTCAGTGGTTGTCGGAAATTAGGAAGACGACAACGCAGTTTTGAGACCAAAACTATAGGCAAGTTCTTCTCTTTTTCCTTCCCTTTGACTTGTGTTCTGTGCACCTAGATAATCTCTAAGGATTAATTGGACATTAATTTAACCATGCATGATTATTATATGTTAAGTTGGTTATCTGTTATCCATGAAATTTATTTGTAATAATTGTATCATGTATGGTTGTATCGTCTCTGTTTTTAGAGTAAAAAGGTCGTCACTGTTTTAACATGGTATTAAGTTTGACTGCAATGAACGAAGGTCTAATTTAATACTAGATGAGATTTAAAACCTTTATATTAGAGGAAGAACAGAGGGGTTGGAATGGAACCGTGGTTGCAAATTAATTTCAGTTTAGTTCCTTAAGCATGTTTCAGTTCAATAGCAAATTTAATTCAAATTTAAATTCCTGTTGTTGATGCGTAAATCCTCACGACTCGGAACGACGGCATTTACCTGTAAAACAAAGGGACGTCACTTCGAATGGCACTGGTGGGGTGCCAGCCAAGGACCCTCCGATGATCAAGTTAGTACTTGTAATCGTATCACATAATAACTATGTATCTTTTGTTTAGGAGTTTTTTCTCATACCTTCTTTAACGGCTTGGTGCCCTATTTATGGCTGTCGATTGGAATCCAATTGGTTCTGCCGATGTCGATGGTTGATTTTATCTCCCGCTTGTGCGAGATCATAGGAGATTTGTTGCCAGATTTGTCGGGGATATGAATAATCCTTTTGACCTCCTCCAATTATGATAAGATTATTCTTACCCTGTTAAATCACGTCAGATTTTATTATCCTTGATAATGAAATATAATCAATCTTATCGAGGGTAGGGTAGGTTTATATTTTTCCCTATCAGTTGCCCCCCATTCCCAAGCTTGCACGTCTAGCTTTGGGAATGTAAATTTTTTTTTTTTTTTTTTTATTCAACCCCTGTGAACAGTACTCGCGGGTACTATTCATGCGAATAGTAACTCAGGATTTAATTTTTATTATTTTTATTTTTTTTTAACCCCTGTGAACAATACCCGCGGGTACTATTCATGCGAATAGTAACTCAGGAATGCTTTTTTTTTTTTTTTTTTTTTTTTTAACCCCTTTGAACAGTACCCGTGTGGTACTATTCCCGCGGGTACTATTCATGTGAATAGTAACTCAGGAATTTTTTTTTTTTTTTTCAACCCCTGGAACAGTTCCCTTGGATACTATTTTTGGTACCCTTAGGTATTCTGCCCCCGGATACTACTTTTAGTACCCTTGGGTATTCCGCCTCTAGGTACTCTGCCCCTGGGTACTATTTTTAGTACCCTCGAGTATTTTGCCCCTGGGTACTCTTCCCCTTGGTAAGGGAATAAATTGTACGAGCTTTACTCAGGTCGTTACTCCTTTAATAAGAAAATTAAATTTTACGAGTTTCACCCAGCTCGTCCCCTTTAATAAGGAATTTTTATTGACTATCCCTTTATAGTACATGGATGTTAATTACGGGATTTATTCAGCCCGGGTCCTTATAGTACAGGACATTTATTTACTATCCCTTATAGTACGGGGATATTTAATTACGGGATTCATTCAGCCCAGGTCCTTGTAGTACAGGATACTTATTTACTATCCCTTATAGTTCGGGGATATTGATTACAAGATTCATTCAGCCCGGGTCCTTGTAGTACATGACACTTATTTACTATCCCTTATAGTACGGGGATATTTAATTACGGGAATCATTCAACCCATCCCTTTAGCAAGGTAATAAACTTTACAAGCTTTACTCAGCTCGTCCCTTTAGTAAGGGAATTAATTACCACATAAGTATAACACGTGAGGGGGATGATCGTTTTTTGACCTGACGTTTGTAGGTTAAGTCCTGATCTCTGATGACCATACTTTTGTCAGTTAGGCCCTAGTCTTGGTCTCTGATGACCAAACTTGGGGTAACCAAGCACTAATCTTGGATGACCGAGCCTTTGTAGACTTTGGGCAATCAATTCTTAGTCTTGGTTGACTAGGCCTTGGTTTTGGATAACCAAGCCTTAATTTATAATAACCAAGGATTGTACCCTTCCCGTCGTGTAGAAACTAGAAACCCGACTAGCTCGATGTACCAAGGTACGATCAATCTTCTAAACCTTGTCATCATATGTAGATGGGCGATTGATATCGTATGATCCACTATTCTGCCCCCCATGTTGGGATCTTGGGTGATGACCCATTCTATAGACGTTTATGCAACGGATGGGGTGTCTGGTGCTGCAACAATTTACAGTTGTCTAAAAATATTGGATTGGGTTAGAAGTAATTACTAAAAATTAACCTGCAATGGATTATCAATCCAAAATTCTGCATAATCTGAAGTCGATAGGCCATTCTTGCACGGGAAGAGAGGTGACGACTGTCGTCTGGTAGGTGGAGGTTTAGTGTCCAGCGACTGGCTTGATACCTGGTGGATAGAGGCGTGGTACCCAACGGCTGACAGATGACAGTCTGGTGGTCAGTACCAGATGACGGTCTGGTGGTCAGTACCTCGTTGGGTCCAATGATCGCCCTTAACTTAGGAACCTGCTTGGGAATACAGACCTCATTGGACATGGGATCTTGAGGGACATTGGACCTCCTTGGACCTGAAGGTCTCGATACATTCTTGGGTGTAGAAGGCCACCCTGATTGTACAAACGGACGGAGTAATGAAACTCCGTTGCTAGAGACATCCTCAGTAGTAGAAGCTTTACTAGTAGGTAGAGACACCCTTGTTGGTGGTGATCTTCTTGATGAGTGAAGACCTACCCATTTATGTAGGTACAGAAAGACCAGACCTTAGTCTTCAATGATCTGGCCTTGGTAATTGGCTGCTGCCTAATATGAGATGGAGTCTGGTCTTAAATGACTAAACCTCAATAGTGAAGGGACCAAGCATCGCTAGATGGAAAACACCATATTGGACTGCCTGGGTCGACGTACCAAATTTTGAAAGCTGGCATCACGTAACCCACTGTTTTACCCCCAGTATGATAGACAAGTAATCAAGATGTAGAGTCTCGTCCTTATATAAGAACATGGAAACCCGTTGTCAACTGATGACTTTGGGAAGGTTTCCATGATCAGAAACTTTCGTCTTGCCCTCCGAGCCAAGTCACGTTGGGATTATTATTTCTTCAGAGAACTAATCGTTCCCACAGACGGAGCCAGCTGTTGATGCGTAAATCCTCACGACTCAGAACGATGGCGTTTACCTGCAAAACAAAGGGACGTCACTTTGAATGGCACCGGTGGGGTGCCAGCCAAGGACCCTCCGATGATCAAGTTAGTACTTGTAATCATATCACATAATAACTATGTATCTTTTGTTTAGGAGTTTTTTCTCATACCTTCTTTAATGGCTTGGTGCCCTATTTATGGCTGTCGATTGGAATCCAATTGGTTCCGCCGATGTCGATGGTTAATCTTATCTCCCGCTTGTGTGAGATCATAGGAGATTTGTTGCCAGATTTGTCGGGGATATGAAAAATCCTTTTGACCTCCTCCAATTATGATAGGATTATTCTTACCCTGTTGAACCACGTCAGATTTCATTATCCTTGATAATGAAATATAATCAATCTTATCGAGGGTAGGGTAGGTTTATATTTTTCCCTATCAATTGTAATTGGTTCCAATGATTGTAATGAACTAATGGGATATTACTGGGTGTTAATTAGACTCCTAAGTTCAGTTTTAAAATCCTACAGAGTGATAGGAATAGGCCAGAGATGAAGAAGACGGAGTGAAACGGAACAAAACGGGGTCAGAGACTCTCAAAGGGGGTGAGAGCCGGCTCCATGGATGTGGGAGCCGGCTCCCACACTCATTGAGCAGGCTCTAAGATGTTTAAAGCTGGCTCTAGGCTCTATTGAGCCTGCTCTTTAATTTTTAGAGCAGGCTCTTTTGAATAGTGTTTTGCTGAATTGTTTTTCTACGACTGTTTGATAGTGTGAGCACTGTTTGGGCTTTTGAATGGTTCCAATGGGTTATGGGGACTTCATAGAGGGTTTAAGGGGTTAACTCTAAGTAATATTAAACCTTTTGTTGCGTGGTTTAGGTCTCTATGATTAAGGATGAAGCAGTGTAAAAATATACAACGGTGCATGCTATTAACAGAAGAAATGAACTGAATGGCTTGATTAAATTTCAGAAATTTAATGGGACTTCACAGAGGGATTAAATAGTTAGTTTTGGGTGTGATTAAGACCTTGAATTGATTTAAGTTGATTTTTAAATCAATGGGACAAACAGTGTAAAATTTAGTAAACTTTCTATGCTGTTAACGGATGGAAAACAGATTAAATTGCTTAAATTAATTTAGCAATTTACTGGACTATAATATGATTATAAAACTTATTTTTAATGCATGATAGAGTCATTGATATATTAGATGTGATCTACGCATGCTTTGGATGCTAGTTGTTGAACCTTTAAACCGTTTCCTGCAAATACATGGTTTAACTCTTGGATTTAAATTGCTGAAACTGTAAATAGTCTCCTACAATTATTTGGGATGGTTTTGGTTTGTAAATTGCTAAACTATTAATTATATGTTGTGATTTACATGGGTTGGATGTTAATTATGGAATCTTATATATTATTCTACAATTAATTGGATTATAGTGTTGAACTGTAATTGTTGTAGCATTATATAAACTATTCTGCAATGATAGGGATATTTGGTTTTGGATTATAAATTACTTGCTTATTATTTATATATAGTAATTTACATGGATATGGAGGATTGTATGCACCGGTATGGGACGGTGACATACTAGGTATGGTTTAGCTCAAAACGCTAATTCCTACCTTATGGATTTTAATTGGTGAACAGTTTTATCTGTTCCATCAATTATATGGATTTTGTGGATTGTATGCACCAGTATGGGATGGTGGCATACTAGGGACAAACTGATTCAAAATAACTCAGTCCTACCTATTTTGGATTAAGGGTACGAATTATAAAAACATAATTCTCCTTATATTTAAGTCTGTGCAGTTAAATAAGTTGAACGACTTATTGGATCTCTTATTTAAGTCTGTGCAGCTGAATAAGCTGAACAACTTATTGGATTTCCTATGGATGGATATGAATGGATTTTACATATATTTTTATGGTACCACGAGATGAGCTTGAGTCTCAAACTCGTTGGTTAGGGTGCGTATATGCAGTAGGATGCGTAGCTAGCTATATTGGTTGAGGTATACCCTGTTAGGCTTAGGTAGTCATGCCCACTCAGGTGCGTATTGCATGTTGCCTTCTATTCAGGTTGAGACCCTCAGCATAGTTTAGTGAGAGTTTTGTAGTGTAGATATATATTTATCTATTATGGACTATATAGATATTATTGAGATGTCTAGGGTGTATCTGCGTATCGGGTCACTATTTGGATTGCAGTTAGAGAAGAATTTGCCTGTGGGCCTGACCCACTCTTATTTTTACAGGTGTTCGTTAGTTCCAGACTTAGAGCTGGATCGTGCTGAGCAGATACAGTCATTCACTCCACCGATGACCAGGATTTTATTTCATGTTTTAGACTTGGGTTTCATTTCCAATCTTTTGAGTTCAGTGAAATATTTTAGGGGTCCACTAGATGGATTCCCGAGTTGTAATAGAAATGGAGAAGTTGGATGTATCAGAATAATTCTTTATTAATAAAATTTTATTCTGAGGTTTTTGGATTATTATTCTAGTTTCTTTTCAGCAATTTATTTATTCCTGTTTTCTAAATTGTATTCTGTGTTCGTTACCTGCTAATTGATTTGATATCCTTAGGTAATCGGGCGTGGGCTTGGCCAACCCGTATCCGGAAATCCTTGGGTATCACATAGTGTTTGCCTCAGGATCATCCCCTACACCTTACTCAGGATCATAATCGTCATCACCTGGATCAACAACATAATCTTTGTCACCTAACTCACTATCAAAATCATCTGTAACTGACTGAGGAACATAATCCTCATCAGATGACTTACTATCAAAATCCTCTACATTTTTTCTTTTACCCTTCACCTACTTCTTCAAAGATTGGAGAGTTGGAGAAGGAGGAGGATCACCGATATTCTTCTTACTCCGGACAGGTAAAACAATTTTTTCCCCTTTCCTTTTTTCTTTCAAGCTATCATTTTTTTAGCCATTTAAAACCCTAAAACACCACAACAAATTTCTGCGATTTACACCAAATTTAACCAAAAAAGTGGAGGCAAGGTAACCAAACAAGCAAGGCTTTCAATAAAGAGAAGCAGATTGTTGTGTATTTAAAAGGACACAAAATTCGAGTGCTTCAATATGTACCAACCACCTCTACAGCAATAAACCAACAATAATTCATATGAACACCCAAAAGGATCACCAAATTATCTGGAAATAAACTACAGAAATTGAAAGTATAGAACATAAGATTAAAAATTGAAACAATTTATGCGACCAGACCTCTAATATGCACCAACAACCTTTGCATCAATTATGAACAAAATTTTAAGTATAAACACCAAAAACGAACACAAATTTAACTGGAAATAAACTACAATACCTTTGCACCAACCACCTCCACAACAATAAAATAAATCAAATTAACTACAACAATTGAAAGGATAGAAAAGAAGAACAAAAACAGAAACAAATAATATGACCAGTCCTCTAATATGCACGAACAATCTCTGCATCAATTATCAACAAAATTTGAAGTATAAACGCAAAAAACGAACAAAAAATTAACTGGAAATAAACTACAAGAAGCGAAATAATATCAGATAAGAAGAAGAAGTAGACCAATTTTATCTGATTTTGGGGAATGACGATCCGACCAGATGAACACCCAAATAAAGACCAAGTTGATTTGATCAACCTAAAATTTTCAGTATAAAAACTCAATCAAAAGAATGAAGACCAAGTTCACAACAAATCATCCAACTACAATATGCAACTACCAAAAATTCAGTTCTTTTCTCTTCTGATTCTCCTGTCTTCCCCACTTCCATGTCCAGATTTTTCACCTGCCTTCCCCACTTCCACTTCCACTTTCACGGCCTAAAAAATTTGGAAAGGAAAATGATAAGAGCATTTTAGACTTTTTGAAACAAAAAATAAGGACATTTTGGTAAAAAAAAATTTATTCAAATAATTATGAAGTATTTCAGAAAATACATTAAATATATATATATATATATATATATATATATATATACAGTATTTTCTCATACGCGGTTAAACTTTTGTTGCTGTGTTTTTTTTTAGTTGACGTGGCCCAATTTAGGCCACACATCCGAACCGGGGAACAGGCACTGGAGACGATATCTACCCTTGAGGGTCCATTGAGAAATCATCTTTTGATAAGCCAGATAGCTGCAATCAAACTGCCGGTTTTATCTATTTAATTTGGAAGAAAAAGCTATTTTTTCTTTTGTGTAAAATGAGATTTCTATGGTTACAAAAGAGCAGGTCAATGACTTCAATTCTCACAATCATTCAGGCAGAACGCTTGGATGCAGATTGACTCATGTGGCCGTTGAACCAACCTTGGATGTCAATACCAGCTAAAGGTGGTTGTGATGGGATCGCCGAAAGTAGTTCATGTAAGGCTTTCTATCGCTGGTGCGCCAACTGGTGAGCCTATTTCCCTTGATGGATGTTGCCATGCTGCACAGGCTTTTGGGTCTCGGTTAGCATGAAGGGGTAGTTTGGTTAATTTGCAAGAATATAAGATGGGCAGTTTGGAAATAAAAAAATGATCTACAATAAAATTTCATATCCAGGTAGGCATTTGAAAAAACTTCATTAATTTGGAAAACTATAATTTGGCTCCATTTATTTGTCCTTTGACCTCCAAAACACCATTTTTTTTTAAATTTTTCCTTTGTATAATATATAATTAAAAAATGAATAATGATAGGCAACGCGAAATAGAAATGTTGAAAACTCCTTGAATCTAATTTGGGTGGCTAAGTGTAACAAGGGTCATTTTGTCCCACATCGGAATCGGATGGGAAAGAGATTGGGTATAAATGGGTGGGTATGCAGCCTTACCTAACAGTTCGAGCTTTTGGGTAAATGGGCAAGCGGCCACCCGTTACAGTTGGTATCAGAGCCAGACCCAGTCCTTGATCCGGTGCCACGCCAAGCGCCCGGCCCGGAAGGCGTCCGGGTGAGTCATCCCGGGTAGGCAGGGTGGCCCAACCGCAAACGAGGGCGTTGCGAGTTTGGGTGGGGGAGAATGTAACAAGGGTCATTTTGTCCCACATCGGAATCGGATGGGAAAGAAATTGGGTATAAATGGGTGGGTATGCAGCCTTACCTAACAGTTCGAACTTTTGGGTAAATGGGCAAGCGCCCACCCGTTACACTAAGCCACATCAAAGTATGCATGAAAAAATAAAAAATAAAAATAAAAATAATGAAAACATAGTGTTTCCCTTTGCCCTCATAAAAATTCTCCAAAATTGGAGAAAGCGGGCAAAAAAAAAAAATCACAAACCAGGAAATGACTTGTTCCCATGTTCGGTAAATCTAAATTTATAAAGAAAAAATTCATATAACTTTTGAATATATCAAATCATTTTAACAGTCAAAATTTCCTTAACTACTGATTTTAACAAAATAAATACGGTATTATCTATATATATATTTCTAATGATTTGATATATTCAAAAGTAAACTAAAATCAATTCTTAACAGAGTATATATATCAAATCATTTTAACAGTCAAAATTTTCTTAACTATTGATTTTACCAAAATAAATGCGGTATTATTTATATTATGTTATGCATTCATTTTAGTTTTCAGTTAATGGAAGAAAAAAAAAAAAAAAAAAAGAGAGAGAGAAAAGATGACTTTTTTTTTTTTTAATTCTGAAGTAGCTTAACCAAATCAGATTGGAAAGTTTTTGCGTTGCCTATCATTATACTAACAAAAATATATAACTCATTCATGCTCTCTGTGATAATTCATATTTGATTTGTTTAACTAACTAATTAACGGAATATCGAATTCATATTGAATTCCAGCTCATTTTTTACCACTTCATAGCTTCAAACAATAATTTAATTCCATAGAGTCTTTCAATTAATTCTAGCATTATAATGCAGGCTCTTGGTACTAATATCATTTTGGTTAATTATATAAGGAATACTATTTTCTGTTGAAAAATATATATTTCATATATTACTATTTATGTGGCAAAATAGGATAATAATTAATAAACTCGCAATATGTAAATAAGAAGTAATATTTTACATATTTCTCATAGTTATATATGTATATTACATATACAGAGAGAAGTGTATTATCTGGACCGCTACACAGTCCTGTCTTTTTGGAATTAAAAATTTTCAATTTTCCTCAACAAAAGTATTTATGTAATTATTATTATACATAGTCATTTAACACAGAAGTGAAATACAATTTGCTTAGAGGGGTTTATTTGATGAGAAAATAAACCCTAAGCGGAGTATACATGTCTCTGGATTTCCTGTTCATCTCAATATTGGTTTTTTCAAGTTGTCATTCACAGCTTTGGTCATTTTCTTTGAATTGCTTCACCTGATGAAGAACACGGCTTCAACGCCAATTTTGAGTCTTCCGACCACCAAGTTTATTAACCATCTCCAAATTTGTTCAAACCTTAATTTGCTCTCTTCATCGATTGAATTCACAAACCCTAATTTTTCATGGAACAATCAGAAAAAGAATGAGATACCCTGAATTACTTTTTGTTTTCCTTTTCACCTCTTTCCTGAATTTCTTTTTGTTTCCCTTTTCACCTATTCCCTACCTACACTTTCTTCCACCTCCAGACACAACAATCCATCAGAATAACAAATCACACCCCTTGTTCTCAATAGATCGGTGCAGTTGATGGGTTATTGACGGTGTGCGTCCGACGGAGATCGTGGTGGTGCAATTGTTGATGGTGGTGGCAGAAACTGCAGGCAATTGTGGGGTGAGGTGGTGGCTGTGGCTATTATGGGACGGTATTGCCGCCGCCGTGGTGGTGTTGCGGTGGCAAATGGTTGTGGTGGTGGTGGTCTAGGAGGCGGTCGCTCGGGAGTAAAGTCTCAAATATATATATATATATATATATATATATATATATATATATATATATACACACACACACACATACACACATTATATACATGAGTAGTGATCTCTTGCTCCCTATGGAGTAAGAAAATCCTTCCACATCTTAATCGAATGGTCACATTCTAAGGTCACATTCTAAACCCACCTATATGCTTCCCTTTCAATAAAAAATCATTATCACTATTTCAAGTTTTCAAATTTAATATTTACCAATACCATTAATTATAACAATAAAAGGTAAGTAGTAAAAAAAATAAAAATAGAAATCTCTTCACCTCTCGAAATCACTTTAAAAAAAAATTATAAGTGTTAGAGAATTTCACCCGTGACTTGATACTAAAGTTGACATTGCGTATTTATTTGAGTGTGAAAAAGAAATTAAAAATTACACTATGGACATACAAAACATCAACTAAAAAAATAATAAAAGAATTAAAAATAAAATTTGTATTTTTTTATCCACTTGATTAACTTAAGGTAACCTGTGATTTGCAAAACACTTCATAATTTAAATTATTGTATACCTCCCGAAATGCATGCTATTTAAAAATTAGAAATTCAATCTATTGTTCTAATTATTGTATACCTCCCTAAATGCATGCTATTTAACAATTAGAAATTCAATCTATTGTTCTAATTATTGTATACCTCCCTAAATGCATGCTATTTAACAATTAGAAATTCAATCTATTGTTCTCTAAGAGCATCTCCAACCATTGTTTATATTTTTTTGTGTAAATTTGATGTGTCATGATGGATTTATACAAAAAATTTGGATTATTTAATTTTAGTTTCAACGGTTATTTTATAAATTTTGTGTAAAAATATATCTCACAATAACAACCAACCATGTGTCATGTCAGGATCCCACATAACTTTTACAATTATGTGTCATGCCAGGACCCCACATAACTTTTACAAACCTACTTAATATATGGTTGATTCCTTAATGGAATGAGAAAGAGGGATGAGAAAGGAAATATGTTAATATGGCGGTGTAAAAAGGTTGTGTAAAATACACAATCATTTTACACATTAGTGATGTGACAATGTATCTTAACAGAATATTGGAGATGGAAAAAATTTTACACATCATAGGTGGTAGTGTATATTTCATACAAAAGGGTATTTTAACAGACTGTAGATGGTCTAACCCCTTTGTCACAAATTATTTCATCTTTCTTATTAATTTTATTTTATTTTATCCCAGATTTTAACTAGTTGTAACACACATTCCAATTACTCATATGTCATAATAAGTCGTACAAAATCTTTTTTTCTAGTTCTACTATAATAACAAAAATTTATTCACATAATGAGGAGATTCACGACAAAAAATTATATTATTCTATGAAATTTCAGATTTCTGTTGTAAATTAGTTATTTTTCTTAGTTTTTTTCTTTAATAATGCTATTATTATTATCATTTATTTTTTTCACTATCATCATTTTTTTTTTTGGGAAGCAAAAAAATATGAAAGACCGCTAATACGTAAAGTAACAGTAAAAACATCAAAGAAAACCAAAATTCCGATTAGTGGTAGTGAGATTTATATTTTTATTTGTTTGGTACTTACCTTTAATAGTTGTAATTAGTGGTATTGGTAAATTTTAAATTTAGAAATTAGAAATAATGATAGTAGTTTTATATTAAAAGGAAAGTATATAGGTGGGTTTCGAATTTGACCATTAGATTTAATCTAATGGTCACTATAGAAAATGCGGAAGAATTTTCTTGCTCCATAGGGAGCAAGAGATTACTACTCCTATATACAGACTCATATGTGTATATATATAATTGTAAATTTGTAAAACATTTAGGGATAGTTTAGTCTTTTAGAATATTTAATTAGGTTAAAGATTTTTTTTGTCAAAGTCAAAGGGTATTTAAGTCATTTTACATGGTATAAGAGATTTGGAGTTAACGGTTGGGGTGTGAATGAAAGATGGAACAAACATTTACAACATGAGTGAAAATAATTTTCGAAATTTATTTCAGATGATATTTGGTCAAACCTGAGGGGGTGTCAGTAAAATTAACCTTTAATTTATTGGTTTAATTGTGTTACAACAAAATAATATATGGTGTATGAATGTTTGTATATTTAATATAAATATGTTGTATGAATGTTTGTATATTTAATATAAATATGTTGTATGATTGTTTTATAGTTTTGGGTTCCTTCCAAACCATGATTTTGCTTCTGTTGGCTTCAAAAGTTAATGCGTCTATAGGTATGGGCTAAGGCCGACTCTAAGTAAATCAAAGAGGAATTCACGCACAATGGAAAGTGATAGGAAAAAAAAAAAAACCTAGCCTGCCTTGACCTAATGATAGAGGTAACTAAGTGTTGACTAGCCGCCAGACATCTTCGACTTTCGAATGATGGTATTTCCATTAGATAAGAATGATAATATTTCATTATCAAGGATAATGAAAGATGACATGGTTCAACAGGGTAAGGATAACATTGGCACAATTTGAGGAAGTCAAAGGAGTAAATCATATCCCTGACAAATCTAGCAATAAACGGATCTCCTCTGATCTCGCACAAACGGATGATAAGGAAGACTTCAACCATCGACTTCGGCTGAACCAATTTGATTACGATCGACAGCCATAAATAAGGCACCAAGCCATTAAAAAAGGTACGAGAAAAAACCCCTAAAGAGATTATACATAATTATTATGTGATACGATTACAAGTACTAACTTAATCGTCGGAGGGTCCTCAGTTGGCACCCCACCGGTGCCATTCGAGGTGATGTCCCTTTATTTTGCAGGTAATCGCTGTCGTTCCGAGTCGCGAGGATTTTCGCATCAACAATTGGCGCCGTTTGTGGGAATGATTAGTTATCTGAAGAAATAATAATCCGGACGTGAATTGGCTCGGACGGCAAGACGAAAGTTTCCAATCATGGAAATCATCCTAAAGTCATCAGTTGACAACAAGTTTCCATGTTCTTATATAAGGACAGGTCTCTACATCATGATTACCTATCCATCATATTGGGGGCCAAACGGTGGGTTGCGTGATGCCACCCAGTGTATGATGACAATAATCAAAATTTAGCATATCGACCCAGGCAGTCCAATGTGGTGTTTTCCATCTAGCGATGCTTAGTCCCCTCACTACTGAGGTTTGGTCGTTTAAGACCAAACTCTATCTCATATCTGGCAGTAGCCAACTACCAAGGCCTGATCGTTGAAGACTAAGGCCTAGTCCTTCTACGCCTACATAAATGAGTAGGTCTCCACCCATTAAGAAGATCACTACCAACAAAGGGGTTTCTACCTACTAGTAAAGCCTTTACCACTGAGGATGTCTCTAGCAACGGAGTCTTATTACTCCATCCGTTCGTGCAATCAGGGTGGCCTTCTACACCTAAGAATGTATCGAGGCCTTCAGATCCAAGGAGGTCCAATATCCCTCAGGATCTTATGTCCAATGAGGTCTGTATTCCTAAGGAGGTTCCTAAGTTAAGGGCGATCATTGGACCCAATGAGGTACTAGCCACCAAACCATCATCTGTCAGCCATTGGGTACCATGCCCCTATCCACCAGGTATCAAGCCAATCACTGGACACTAAGCCTCCACCTACCAGACGACAGTCGTTATCTCTCTTCCCTTGCAAGAATTGCTTATCGACTTCAGATTATGTAGAATTTTGGGTTGATAATCCATTGCAGGTTAATTTTCAGTAATCATATCTAACACAATCTAATATTTTTAGACAACTGTAAATTGTTGCAGCACCAAGCACCCTGTCCGCTGTATAAACGTCTATAGAATGGGTCATCACCCAAGATCCCACCATCGGGGGCAGAATAGTGGATCACACGATATCAATCATCGATCTACATATTATGACAAGGTTTAGAAGATTGACGTACCAACCTTGGTACATCGAGCTAGTCGAGTTTCTAGCCTCTCTCCTTTAGCAACCCTCGGGGGCACTAGTCGTCCAAGACCTATGCCTGATCCTCCGAAACCATAACCTGGTAAGTCTCTACACACCGAGAAGGACTCTAAGTCCAGTGAAGTTTCTACAATCAATGAGTCCACCGAGTCCAAGGTGGTCCCATGAGGTTTTTAACCATCAAGCACCAATGATGGTCTTTTCAACCTGGAACCAAGCTTAGTCACATGCACTTCAAATTTGACGGGTCACTACCACCACAGCCGCAAAGTAAGGCAAGCATAAAGGATAAGTCCACGAAAGTGAAAAACTTTGACTCCCTTATTAAAGGGCAAGCATGGAAGGCTTAGGCAAAATATCCCTTTATTAAAAAGGCGAGCTGGGTGAAGCTCGTAAAAAATAACCCTTTATTAAAAGTGCGGGCTGAGTGAAGCTCGAAATTATTATTTCCCTTATCAATAGGGCATGCTGAGTGAAACTTGAACATATTACAAACCCCTTACTAAAGGAGTAAGAACCACTACTTCCCTTATTAAAGGGTCGAGACATCAATGGTCAAATAGATCTAAATACGACTCTAGAAAGAGAAAATAGTTCTAACACCAAAAGTTAGATCATAAGGGTACAACCATTAATTATCATAAATCAAGGCTTAATTATCCAAAACCAAGGCCTAGTCAACCAAGATTAAGAATTGATTACCCAAAGTCTACAAAGGCTCGGTCATTCAAGATCAGTGCCTGGTCACCCCAAGTCTGGTCATCAGAGACCAAGACTAAGGCCTTACTGACAAAAGTATGGTTATCAGAGATCAAGACTTAACATACAAAGGTCAGGTCAAAAAACGATCCTCCTCATAAGTTCATCTTTAAAGGGACGATGTTTATTGATCGGATATTTATTATTTTAAATGGAGGGTAGCTCCTCACGTGTTATACCTATGTGGTAATTAATACTTTACAAAAAGTTAACAAAAACCTAATTCCCTTACCAAAGGGACGAACTGAGTGAAGCTCGTAAAACCTAATTCCCTCACTAAAGGGACGAGCTGAATGAAGCTCGTAAAATATAATTCCCTTACTAAAGGAACGAGCTGAGTAAAGCTCGTAAAATTTAATTCCCTTATCAAAGGAGTGACGAGCTGAGTGAAGCTCGTACAATTTATTCCCTTACCAAATGGAACATTACCTAAGGGAACAGAATCTTGATTTGGTATCTGTATTAATTCCACCGTTGGGAATACTACCAAAGGAAAGATTACCCAAGGGAAAAGTACCCAAGGGTACCAAAAATAGTACCCAAGGGATGATTACCCAAGGGTATCAAAAATAGTACCCAAAGGAAGATTACCCAAGGGAAGAGTACTCAAAGGTACCAAAAATAGTACCCAAGGGTACCAGAAATAATACCCAAGGGTACCAAAAAGAATACCCAAGGGTACCACAAAAAATAAAAAATAAAAAATTACTGTTCAAGTGAACAGTACCCCCGTGGGCATTATTCCCGAGGGAACAGTGCCTAGGAAAAAATAAATAAATTTCACATTCCCAAAGCTAAAAGAGCAAGCTTGGGAATGGGAGACAACTGATAGGGAAAAATAAACCTAGCCTGCCTTGACTTAACGATAGAGGCAACTAAGTGTTGACTAGCTCGTCAGACCTCTCCGACTTTCGAACGATGATATTTCTATTGGATAAGAATGATAATATTTCATTATAAAGGACAATGAAAGATGACGTGGTTGAACAGGGTAAGGATAACCTTGGCACAATTTGAGGAAGTCAAAGAAGTAAATTATATCCCCGACAAATCTGGCAATAAACGGATCTCCTCTGATCTCGCACAAGCGGATGATAAGGGAGACCTCAATCATCGACATTGGCTGAACCAACTTGATTACAATCGACAACCATACATAGGGTACCAAGCCATTAAAGAAGGTACGAGAAAAACCCCTAAAGAGAATATATATATAATTATTATGTGATACGATTACAAGTACTAACTTAATCATTGGAAGGTCCTCGGCTGGCACCCCACCGGAGCTATTCGAGGTGATGTCCCTTTGTTTGTAGGTAAACGTTGTCGTTCCGAGTCGCGAGGATTTTCGCATCAACAGAAAGTATTCTCAATTCTCTTATCATCTAAATAATCAATTCTCTATTTTTTTAACAAATACTTCAGAAGAAAATGATTTATAGGTATTGTGTTTATGATGTAACATGTTGCAGTGTGATATATTATATTGCATTATCCAAATGAATCATACTTGGTATCCAAATTAGTGGAAACATACAATAGTTATATGATTTTATTTGTATTATTAAATCTTCTTGTTAGTGGTAAAGACTAATTTGAGTTTGCAAATCACAATTACAAATAGAGAAGTGTGATAGATCTTCCGACTTCAATTGTCGACTATTCCTCCGAATATAACATGGTTGGGAATGAGTTTAAGAGAAAGAGATGTTTACGGGAATTTTTTTAAGAATTCCAACGGGATCCAACCACGTTGTATTCAGAGGAAGAGTTGGCAATTAAGGTCAGAAGACCTATCATTTCTCTTACAAATATTATTTCACCTGTCCCTTTTGGCGTGCTCATAGGTGTTACCGAATCATTCTCATCACAACAGATTGAAATTCAGTGAAATCGGTCCACCATATATATATATATAAATCTACACTAGGCTTCACATGATTGGTGCACTTTGTTTAATTTTAATAGAATAACTCACATAGGATTACAATATATTACAAAAGTTTAATTATAATTGTAAATTGGATTTGGACAGCTAATATTTAAGTTTCGTCAATCTACAGTGACATTTCCTATCACTACTATTAAGTATTAACTGAATCGCATGAACCATTATTGTGTAATTATATTTTTATCTATATTATATATATATTATATTTTATTTCAAAATTTGAAAGACCAAAATACTCATAAATATTTTTTAATTTTTTTTTCACATACCACAATAAAACAATAGTAAAAAATAACTCCTTTCACATACCACGATAAATTTCCATTGACTGATCTCAATGCTCAGCCTGCTCTTTAAAATCAAAATTTTTTTTTTTTGTAATATATATTATATTGCTTTAAGATGGACCGAAGGCATGCAAGTAGCTACCAATCTTTTCTACTTGCTTTATTTATTTTCAATTAATTGTCATCTTTTCAGTTGGAAGATTTTGGAAACAGTTGCTATGTAATGTCCAATTCCAGAGTTTTTTATTTTTATTTTGGGTAAATTGTAGTGACACCTCCGAGGTTTACCTAAAAGATAGCTAAATACAACTTAAATTATTTTTAGACAATAACACCCCTCAGATTTGCAAACTTAAATAATGACACCCCATTCTATAAATAAAAAAAAGGAGCTAAACATAGCCTTAATTGACATAAAATGTCTAATATGCCCTAAGATATATTTTAATTCTCTCATAAAATGACCAAACTACCCTATCCTTATCTCTCTATTTTCAATCCTATTTTTGCCAAACACAGATTCTCGTCTCTCTCTTTCAACCATCTCATCTCGGTGGTAGTGGCGAATGTTGTGGGTGAAGATGTAGTGGTGGTAGCGGCAAAGATCGTGGGTGAAGATGCGGTGGTCGGATGGTGGTGGTGAAGGTCATGGATGAAATGTCGCCGAAATCGGGTTGTGGGTGAAATGGGTTTGCCGAAGTCAATTTTTTGATCGTGACACTCACACCCTACATCCCTGTAATTACCCTACGTCCGTTAAATTATATAGGATAAATCGAATATCGTGTCATTTTGCAGTTAAATTATATAGGGTCTTTAAATCATGCAAGGTTTGACATTAATCCAATAAAAGGTTTGATGTTAAATTATATAGTGTAAATTAAATAGGGTAAATTATATAGCAATAATAGCCGTCACCACCAAGATGAGAGGATTGAAAGAGAGACGAGCATATGTGTTTTTGCCAAACAATTGATTGATTTAAATATAAATATATCTTTTTAATGAGTTGTTGAAGTACTGACCTCTCCTTACAGAGAAGAAGATCCGTGTCTCTATTGTATCTTGCTCTTGATCTGCTCCCATGTCAAAACTCGCATCATTGTAGCCTTTGAATTGAAGTTGCAATAGTATGTCAACACATATGACACAATTACAAAACGGCCGTTTTGATTTTAAATATAAAAGAGATAAAAATTAAGATTTGTTTTATGTGATACCCCTCGGATCCGAGACACAGGTTGATCAGGCCAGGCCCAAACCCAAGGGAATATCAAATAATTAAAGTATTTTAAAACGAACACAAAATATAAAGATTTAAGAATTTAAATAACAAAGCTGAAAGTATTATGAAATATAAAATCCTCCAAATAAAACTGAATAATAATACTCCAATTCTCCAAAACCTCCAAGAGTGCAACTTGGGAATCCATTTAGTGGACCCCTAAACAAAAATCCCAACTGAACTGAAAAACTGAAAATTAATCAAACTAGAACATCGAGAGAAGTCCTACTAAAGCAGGTGAATGAGAGACTGTCCTCAACAAGCACGATCAAGCTCTAAGGCTGGAACTGTCCTGTACCTAAAAAGAATAAAAGAGTTGGTCAGGCTCACGAACAAGTTCTAATCTAACTGCAATCCATACAGTGACCCGATACGTAGATATACTCTAGATACTTCACAATATCTATCTAGTGCATAAGTATATATATCCACACTAAGGGACATTCATTGGACTACAACCTGAATAGAAGGCAACATGTGAAAACGCACCCAAAGGTAGGCATGAGTACCTAGACCTAATAGGGTACACCTCAACCTACCATAGCCAGCTACGCATCCACTGCATATATGCACCCTAACCAACGAACCTGAGACTTAAGCTCATCTCGTGGTACCATAACCATATATCTAAAGTCCGTCCAACACCAGAGTATGTCATTCAATGATTCATTGAGGTGACATACAAAACACAATCCAGTTAGTCACTAAACTTATTCAGTTGATATGACTTAATTACAACCAACTAATCCAAGAAGTCATTCAACTTAGTCAGTTGATCTGACTTAAACACATTTTAGGATTCAATATTTTATAATCCATTCCTTTAATCCGATAGGTTAGATCTTAGCGTTTTTGTGATACCCCTCGATTCTAGAGCCACGGGTGATCAAGTCCGAGCACAGAATACAAGGGATATCAAACAATTAATATTTAAATAAGCATTTGAATACAAAAAGAATAATAAATAAATAAATAAATAACAAGCTGAAGGAAACAAAATAATAAATCCCTATTTTAAATATCCTCAAATAAATAATAATTAAAAATCCCATAATAGAATCCTTCAATCCTCTGATACCAATAGTTAATTAAACTACAACTCAAGAATCCATAATGTGGACCCCTAATAATATCCCAAATGACATAACTGAACTGAAAAAAAAACTAATAACTAAACCATGTAGAAGAGTCCTACGTAGAGTCAGAAGAGTGAATGACTGTCTCTGATCGGCACGAACAATCTCTAAGATTGGAACTAACGAACACCTAAAAAATAATGGTGGGTCAGGCCCACATACAAGTTCTAATCTACTACATCCCAAACAGAGACCCGATACACATACACATCATAATTAATTCAACAATAACTAAATAGTCCATATATAGATATATACACACTAAAGGAACCTCACTAGACTATAGAGTTGTCTCAACCTGAATAGTAGGCAACATGCAAAAACGCACATATAGTGGGCACGAGTACCTAGACCTACCAGGGTACACAACTACACTATATCTAGCTACACATCCCTGGCGATATACGCACCCTAACCACTGATCCTGAGACTCAAGCTCATATCGTGGCGCATAATTATATATGTAAAAATTCGTCCTAATCCAACCATCAAAAATAAACTATCCAATTATTATTTTAATAAAATGTCATCCAACTATTCCGTTGACCTGACACGAATAAGTAGGACTTAACACTGTGGTTAATCCGTTCCCTTATTAGAAATAGGTAGGACTTAACTCGTAAGTTAATCCGTCCCTAATATGCCCCCATCCCATAATGGTGCATTAATCCATAACATATCCAAATAACAGTTTCCAATCCAAGGATAATGTAAATATTTTTTTTACATCTAATAAACCAAATAAATATGATATAAATCTTATACACATCCTTTGCATTTACTTGAGCAAAAATATCAATTCTAAGTAGCATGCATTTAATTTACATCACAAGACATTAACATGCATCTAAACTAAATTGTTCATCTCCATGTTCTGATTAAATTAATTTAAATCTAACAATTTATTAAAATAATTTAATCCAATAATATTTAATTAATTTATCCTTTTAAAATTAATTAAATTCCATACTTAGCATGTAAATTTAAATCATGCATTCCAATATTTAATGAATCTATTTAAATTAGATAAATATTTAATGCAGATCCATCAGGAAAAAAAACTAATAATAAAATAAATATTAATTTAATATTCCAGCATTAAATAGATTACTATTAAAAATATTTAATGCAAAAAAATACTATCCAATCAAAACAGAACAATAACCACATATAGAACAATTTAAAGAATGATTTAAATAATCGATCCTATCCTATTAAATCCATTGGATTTCTTTTCGTTCAACGTGCATAATGTATAAAAAAAACCGTGCTATTTAAATTTCTTTGAGCCATTATTTTCCATGGTCAAAACATACTGTTGCAATATTGATGATATGATTGTTTCAATAAGCCATTATTTGTTTTTTTTTTCTTTTTCCTCGTTCGGCGTGTAAGCAAAACAAATCACAAACTTCGTATAAGTTATATCACAAACTGTATCATGTAAAAGTATGCTTAAAACAATATATAATAATATGCAAGCCACCAAACAGTTTTGACTTAAAAAAATAATTAAACTCAATTATTAAAACACCTAACACATTAAAACACATTAAAAAACTTAATTTATTAAAATATAAAATCACTATCCCATTATTAAGACACATGAACTTTAATTTCTAAATTAATTCATGTAATTAAATCTGATTAATTTATTTAAAGAACCTAGAATTAATTTAGCATGCATATGGTATGAATCAAAGGAGAAGAGAAGAATTAAAACTTGTCTTTACAGATTTGATAAAAACCCTAACCTCCTTCTTCCTTTTTCTCTTCATTCCTCTTCCTTCTTTCTCTCTCTAAAATACAGTACGTGATATATTTTCTAACCTCTTTCACAACTTTATAGTTATATATTTATAGGCAACTAAAATAACCCTAATCCTTTTCCCATTCCAAGATAAACTAAAATAAAATAAAAATAAAATAAAATAAAATTTAAATACTAAAAAGGTAACTTAAATATATATTACGTATAATCTATGTGTACTCCTTTTTATATATAATATATAAATATATATCAAATTATTATTAAAGGATTTTCCTTTTATATATATATATATATATATATATATATATATTTATTTATTTATTTATTTATTTATTTATAAAATATACATATACATGGGTAATTATCCGTACCCATTAAACCCCTTATCCAAGTAGTCCATGTCAGTCCAATTGATTGGTCAATTACTACTATCCATATCCAATTCCTTAAAAATATAAAAATAAAATAAATAAAAATAAAATAATTAAATTCCAAAATAAATACACATCATCACATTTAATTCAATTTAAACAAATAATTAAATCAATTAAACAAGTAAACAATTAGCCAAGAAAACAACTAAATAATTAAATGCAATTAAAACTATAAAAATAATACCGATACTATCCTTTTAAAATTAGGGGTATTACATTCTTCCCCCCTAATAAAAGGAATTCCGTTCTCGGAATTCGCCCTTACCTTCTTCCATTATATTTGGAAACTATGAGCGAATGACATCCTCTTGTTCCTAAGTAGACTCAGCCTCATTATGGTGATTCCACTGGACACGTACTAACGATATGACTTTATTGCGAAGAACATGATCCTTACGGTCAATAATGCGACACGGTAGCTCCACATATGTTGCATCCGACTGCAACTCAATCTCTCCCACATCGATATGCTGATACCGATCTTCATCTCGCAGAAATTTTCGCAACATGGAAACATGAAATACATTGTGCACTCGATCCAAATGATCTGGAAGTGCCAACCGATAAGCTACAGCTCCAACGCGATCGGTAATCATGAATGGACCCACAAACCATGGTGATAACTTCCCTTTCTTCCCAAAGCGCATTACACCTTTCATAGAAGACACTTTGAGTAGAACCTAATCCCCAACCTGAAACTCCAATGCACGAGTACGACGATCCGCATAACTCTTCTGTCTACTCTGGGCAGTACGCATGCAATCCCTAATAAGAGCAATCTTCTCAGAAGTATCCTTAATGAACTCAGGACCCAAAAATCTACTCTCGCCAACCTCTATCCAACAAACATAAGATCTACATGGTCGGCCATATAATGCCTCAAATGGTGCCATACCAATAGTCTTCTGAAAGCTATTGTTATATGCGAACTCCACAAGTGGCAAATACTCCTCCCAATGGCCCTTAAAGTCAAGGACACAAGAACGAAGCATATCCTTCATTATCTGATTAATCCTTTCGGTCTGTCCATCAGTCTGAGGATGATAAGCAGTGCTAAGATGCAACTCTGTACCCAAAACCTGTTGAAAACTCTTCCAAAACCCTGATACAAAGCTCGAATCCCTATCCGATATAATAGATAACGGAATGCCATGTAACTTCATAATCTCTGTAATGTAAAGTCTCGCCAACTGTTCTGAAGTGTAATCAATGCGAATAGGCAAGAAATGAGCTGATTTGGTCAACCTATCAACGATGACCCAAATGGAATTGTGATTCTTGAACGAATTAGGTAATCCCTCCACAAAATTCATAGAAATGCTCTCCCATTTTCACTCCGGTATCGGCAGTGGTTGTAGAGCTCCTGGCGGCCTCTGATGACCAATCTTGACCATCTGACAAGTACTACATCGTGAGACAAATAGAGCAATGTCCCTCTTCATACCTGCCCACCAAAACTGCCGCTTCATATCCTGATACATTTTGTCACCTCCTGGATGAACCGAAAACTCAGAGTGGTGAGTCTCAGTCATTATATCATTCCTCAACTCATCAGCAGAAGGTACCACTAACCGTCCCTTGTACCTCAAACCTCCATCAGCCCCAACATAGTATAATGGAACCTCTCTGGAAGCTATCTCTGCAACTTTATCAATGCACTGCTGATCCGTGAGTTGTGCCTTCAAAACTTTGTGAATGATAGAAGGTGTAACTACCATGCAAGCCAAGAAAGCATCCGACAATTCATCTACCCTCTTCAACGCATTCCACTCAGTAGTGAATAGAGTGGAAAGACTACCAACAGGTCGACGACTGAGTGCATCCGCCACTATATTCGCTTTCCCTGGATGATACTGTATAGAAAAATAATAGTCTTTCACAAACTCCAACCACTTGCGCTGTCTCATATTCAGCTCCAGCTGAGTGAACAAATACTGCAGACTCTTGTGATCGCTGAATAATCTGAAGGACTCACCCAACAGATAATGCCTCCAAATACGTAAGGCAAAAACCACAGCTGCCAACTCCAAATCATGCGTTGGATAATTTAGCTCGTGAGGCTTAAGCTTCCGAGATCCATACGAAATCGGTCGCTCCTCCTGTATCAAAACACATCCAAGACCCTGCAACGCAGCATCTGTGTACACAAGATACTCTATCCCACTCTGTGGGGTAGACAAAACTGGTGCAGAAGTCAACTTAGTCTTCAGCTCATCAAAAGCTTTCTGACAATGTTCATCCTACACGAACTGTACACCCTTTTTAGTTAAATGAGTGAGTGGTCCCGCTATCTTTGAAAACCCCTAGATGAACCTCCTGTAATATCCTGCTAAACCGAGAAAACTCCGAATCTCGATAGGTGATGTAGGCTGTCCCCACTCAACCACCGCTGAAACCTTGGCTGGATCCACCGCTATTCCCCTTTCTGACACCACGTGACCCAGAAATTTCACTTCCCACTGCCAAAATTCACATTTATCAAACTTGGCATACAACTGGTGCTTACGAAGCGTCTGAAAGACTATTCGAAGATGTCTAGCATGATCGTCCTCTGACCTCGAATAAATCAAAATGTCATCAATGAAGACAATGACAAATTGATCCAAGTAAACCCTGAAGACTCTGTTCATTAAATCCATGAAAACCGCTGGTGCATTAGTCAACCCGAACAGCAACACCCGAAACTCATAAGATCCATATCTAGTGAGAAACGCTATTCTCGGAACATCTTGCTCCCGAACCCGAAGTTGATGATATCCAGACCGCATATCAATCTTAGAGAAATAAGTAGCTCCCTTCAACTGATCAAATAAGTCATCAATCCTGGGCAAAGGATACTTGTTATGAATAGTAACCTTGTTCAACTCCTTGTAATCTATACACAAGCGGAGCGAACCATTCTTCTTCTTCACAAATAAAATCGGTGCTCCCCAGGGTAAAGTACTCCTGCGAATGAAACCCTGGCTGAGTAGCTGCTGAATCTGATCCCTCAGCTCGCGCATCTCCACTGGTGTCATCCTATAAGGTACCCTAGCAATAGGCGTAGTGCCTGGAGCTAAGTCTATCACAAAGTCGATCTCGCGACTAGGCGGCAACCCTGGAATCTTCTGAAATACATCCGGGTAATCCTGTACAATTGGTATGTTATCCAATAATACAGTAGTCCTCCCCTCCGCTTCTTCCTTCATATGAAACAAATAGGTGCTAGTGACCCCCCTAGAATGCGGCATAGCGATGACGTACATGTCTTGACCAGGTATGGTATAAACTACTGACCTATCATAACAATCAACTTGGGTATGGTAATGTGATAACCAATCCATCCCAAGTATCACATCATAAGTGTGCATGTCCAAGACTAAAAGATTGGCTAGAAATCTGAGTCTACCAATATCTAGTGTCATAGGCCCATCACACTCATAAAGAATGGCTGTATTGCCCAACGGTGTAGAAATTCCATGTGGTCTACTGCATACTCGAGTCATCATCCCAGACAAAGTAACAAATGACCTAGCTACAAATGAGTGTGTAGCACCCGTATCAAATAAAACACGTCCAAGTAAAACATGAATAGGAAACTTACCCTCAACAGCCTGAGGTGCCCGAACATCCTGTGGGATGGGGTTGTACACCCTACCATAGTGCAACTGCTGCGGTGCCTGTCCCTGAGGCTGCGGCGGCGCTGGTAAAGCCGGATATGTCTGTCCCTGAATTCGTGGAACCTATGGAGCTGGTAAAGGCACTGGTGCCCTCTGCCCCTACTGCACATGTTGTCCCTCTCTCTGTCCCTGTCTTACTGTAGGACACTGCCTGGAAGTGTGACCATACTCTCCACAAGTATAGCAACTACCCTGGAAAGTACCAAATGGCCTCCTCTGTCGGTTAGCCTGTGGTTGACCCTGTCCTGCCAGTGGTCCCCCATTTTGCTGCCGCTGAACAGGTGCCACATCCCTGGGAGCATCTGAACCACCCTTGTGCTTCTTCCAAGGCTGCTGTCCTTGGAATTTGCCCTTGTCATTCTGTCGGTGTCCGTTCCCATTCCCTTTATCAGCTGACTGATTAGCAGAGTCTCTGTCACCCCACTTCTCACCCTTAGCCTGTCTGAAATCCACGGTCAACTGATACTGCTGTAGAGCAGCGTCTACCACCTGAGCATAGGTAGTATAGGCTGGACTACCCGTAATAGCTCTCTTGATAGACCACATCAGTCCCTTGACAAAACTGTTGCGCTTCTTCTCCTCTGTATCCACCACCTCCAGTGCAAAGAGAGACAAGCGTGTGAACTGCTGCTCATACTCCGCTACTGTCATGTTCCCCTGCTGTAGATTAAGAAACTCAGTCTTCATGACTGCCCTAACTGCATAAAGGAAATACTTTTCATCAAAGCGTGCACTGAACTGATCCAAGTGAAGATGTCGCTCGATGTCCTGTTTCCACTGATGAGCTGCTCTCGCATCGGTAGAGCCTGTGAACTCAAGTGGGCTCCTCTTTGTGAAAGAACTCCTAGCCTTCTCCCAAGTATCAATTAGAACAACCGGTGCTGGTAACGGTGCCGGCTGTACTTGAGGCTGATTCCGAAGTGTAGCGGTTACCCCTGCTTCTATAGCCCGAGCAATAAGGTCATTGATGTGAGGAGGAAACTCTGGATCTCCTCCCTGATCCCGAGTCTGCTGAACTTCCTCATGCTCCTCATAGAACTGCCCCCCATCCTCCTGACGCTGCCTACGAGCCGCCTCATTTCGTTGCCTGTTTCTTTGATTGTCCCGTCTTCTTCTAGCGTTAACCATTCTGTTAACATAGAAAAACAGACATTAGTACGATTTAACCGAACCACAAAGAATACAACGAATCCTAATCTTAGGCTCTAAATAAAAGAATAAACTACGCGGAAGTCTTAAAACGATAGATCCCTAGAGACACTTGAACCTGGAGTGCTCTGATACTAACTGTGATACCCCTCGATTCTAGAGCCACGAGTGATCAAGTCCGAGCACATAATACAAAGGATATCAAACAATTAATATTTAAATAAGCATTTGAATACAAAAAGAATAATAAAGAAATAAATAAATAATAAGCTGAAGGAAAATAAATAATAAATCCCTATTTTAAATATCCTCAACTAAATAATAATTAAAAATCCCATAATAGAATCCTTCAATCCTCTGATACCAATAGTTAATTAAACTACAACTCAAGAATCCATAATGTGGACCCCTAATAATATCCCAAATGACATAACTGAACTGAAAAAAAAACTAATAACTAAACCATGTAGAAGAGTCCTACGTAGAGTCAGAAGAGTGAATGACTGTCTCTGATCGGTACGAACAATCTCTAAGACTGGAACTAACGAACACCTAAAAAATAATGGCGGGTCAGGCCCACATACAAGTTCTAATCTACTACATCCCTAACAGAGACCCGATACACATACACATCCTAATTAATTCAACAATAACTAAATAGTCCATATATAGATATATACACACTAAAGGAACCTCACTAGACTATAGAGTTGTCTCAACCTGAATAGTAGGCAACATGCAAAAATGCACATATAGTGGGCACGAGTACCTAGACCTACCAGGGTACACAACTACACTATATCTAGCTACACATCCCTGGCGATATACGCACCCTAACCACTGATCCTGAGACTCAAGCTCATATCGTGGCGCATAATTATATATATAAAAATTCATCCTAATCCAACCATCAAAAATAAACTATCCAATTATTATTTTAATAAAATGTCATCCAACTATTCCGTTGACCTGACACGAATAAGTAGGACTTAACACTGTGGTTAATCCGTTCCCTTATTAAAAATAGGTAGGACTTAACTCGTAAGTTAATCCGTCCCTAATATGCCCCCATCCCATAATGGTGCATTAATCCATAACATATCCAAATAACAGTTTCCAATCCAAGGATAATGTAAATATTTTTTTTACATCTAATAAACCAAATAAATATGATATAAATCTTATACACATCCTTTTGCATTTACTTGAGCAAAAATATCAATTCTAAGTAGCATGCATTTAATTTACATCACAAGACATTAACATGCATCTAAACTAAATTGTTCATCTCCATGTTCTGATTAAATTAATTTAAATCTAACAATTTATTAAAATAATTTAATCCAACAATATTTAATTAATTTATCCTTTTAAAATTAATTAAATTACATACTTAGCATGTAAATTTAAATCATGCATTCCAATATTTAATGAATCTATTTAAATTAGATAAATATTTAATGCAGATCCATCAGGAAAAAAAAACTAATAATAAAATAAATATTAATTTAATATTCCAGCATTAAATAGATTACTATTAAAAATATTTAATGCAAAAAAATACTATCCAATCAAAACAGAACAACAACCACATATTGAACAATTTAAAGAATGATTTAAATAATCAATCATATCCTATTAAATCCATTGGATTTCTTTTCGTTCAACGTGCATAATGTATAAAAAAAACCGTGCTATTTAAATTTCTTTGAGCCATTATTTTCCATGGTCAAAACATACTGTTGCAATATTGATGATATGATTGTTTCAATAAGCCATTATTTGTTTTTTTTTTCTTTTTCCTCGTTCGGCGTGTAAGCAAAACAAATCACAAACTTCGTATAAGTTATATCACAAACTGTATCATGTAAAAGTATGCTTAAAACAATATATAATAATATGCAAGCCACCAAACAGTTTTGACTTAAAAAAATAATTAAACACAATTATTAAAACACCTAACACATTAAAACACATTAAAAAACTTAATTTATTAAAATATAAAATCACGATCCCATTATTAAAACACATGAACTTTAATTTCTAAATTAATTCATGTAATTAAATCTGATTAATTTATTTAAAGAACCTAGAATTAATTTAGCATGCATAGGGTATGAATCAAAGGAGAAGAGAAGAATTAAAACTTGTCTTTACAGATTTGATAAAAACCCTAGCCTCCTTCTTCCTTTTTCTCTTCCTTCCTCTTTCTTCTTTCTCTCTCTAAAATATAGTACATGATATATTTTCTAACCTCTTTCACAACTCTATAGTTATATATTTATAGGCAACTAAAATAACCTTAATCATTTTCCCATTCCAAGACAAACTAAAATAAAATAAAAATAAAATAAAATAAAATTTAAATACTAAAAAGGTAACTTAAATATATATTACGTATAATCTATGTGTACTCCTTTTTATATATAATATATAAATATATATCAGATTATTATTAAAGGATTTTCCTTTTATATATATATTTATTTATTTATTAAATATACATATACATAGGTAATTATCCGTACCCATTAAACCCCTTATCCAAGTAGTCCATGTCAGTCCAATTGATTGGTCAATTACTACTATCCATATCCAATTCCTTAAAAATATAAAAATAAAATAAAAATAAAATAATTAAATTCCTAAATAAATATGCATCATCACATTCATTTCAATTTAAACAAATAATTAAATCAATTAAACAAGTAAACAATTAGTCAAGAAAATAACTAAATAATTAAATGCAATTAAAACTATTAAAATAATACTGAGACTATCCTTTTTAAATTAGGGGTATTACAGTTTTGAGCTAAACCATCCCTAGTATGCCACCGTCCCATATCGGTGCATACCATCCTCAATATCCATGTAAATTACAACACATAAATAAAAGTTTAACAATTTACAGTCCAAAACCATTATCCAAATAATTGCAGAAGAGTATTTAATATTTCAGCAACTAAAATCCAAGCGTTAATCCATGTAATTGTAGAAAGGGTTTAATATTCCAACAATTAGCATCCAGAGTATGCATAGATCAATTCTAATAAACAAATGACCCTATCATGCATTTAAAATAAGTTTTATAATCATACTATATCCGATTAAATTGCTAAAATTAAACCAAGCAATTTATTTCCTTCCATCCGTTAATAGCATAATCAAATAGTTTAATTTTATACTATTCGTCCCATTAACTTAGAGGTAAAGCTTAATCAATTAGAGGCCTTAATAACACCCAAGATTAACTACTTAACCCCTTCGTGAAGTCCCAAAATTAACTACTTAACCCCTTCGTGAAGTCCCAAAATTAATCAGTACAATTCAAACCCTCAACAGTCTCAAAACAGTGCGTTAAAACAATTCAGAAAAGGCAAAAATTGAGAGAGCCTGCTCCATAACTTTGGGAGCAGGCTCTTGGGTGCTTGGAGCCTGCTCCATGCACCTTGGAGCCGGCTCAAAGAGTATGGGAGCCAGCTCCCACTTCCAAGGAGCCTGCTCTCTCCTCCTCTGAGAGCCTTCAGTCCATTCTTGCTCCGTTTCAGCCTATCTGCTCCATCTCCAGCCATTCCAACTCCTCTGTTTCTATTTAATACTAAACCTAAGAGTCTTATTTATACCCAGTAGCATCCCAATGGTTTGTTTACAGTAGTTGGAATCAATTACAGAGACTAGAATTGCTACAGACTTAACATGCTTTAAGAAACAAAACTGAAACCAGACATGCACGAACTGTAACAAAATTAATTTCAACACATACAGATCATCAATATAGCATATAATAAACATGTAAGTTTCATTTAATGATCAATTAAACCCTAGAGACTATCTAAGTGCACAGAAAACAAGCCAATGGGAAAGAGGAAGAAAAGAACTTGCCTGTGATTTCAGTTATGAAATCTCAGTGTTGCTTCTAAATTTTCGGCAATACTGAACACCATCAAGCCTTCTACTACTCCGGCTCTTCCCTTCTCCTAGGTCCGACCTTTAAGCCGCAGCCGAAACCCTCACCGAAACGTGCTCTGTTTTCTCAAAACCTCTCTTTGTAGCTTTTGTACGTGAATAGGGTTTTGTTTTTAACCCTAGCAGACGTACTGTTCTATATATAAAGGTTAAACAAAACCCTAATCCATGTATAATTAGAGGCAAAACCCTAACTAAATCCTAATCGGCCATAGAACAACCTAAGTTATAATATATGTCAGATACACATACATGACGTCTCAAATAAAACCCTAAATAATTAACGTATTTAAAATACCCATTTAACTTATTTACATAATTAAACCATTATAATAAATCAATTAAGGACACATAATAAATAAAAATAATTTACCAATTAAATCAAATAATTCAATTAAATCAAATAATGCAATTAAATCAAATAATTCAAATAACCAAACAACAAAAATAACTAAATAATTAAAAAAATGCAACAAAATACATAATTAAAATACCAGGACTATCTTTTTAAAATTAGGGGTATTATATTTTATTTTCTTTTAATATATTTTTAATTTAAAAAATAACTTGTGCAATTTTGATTAATTGTTCCTCTATACACAACAAAAGATAAGTTGTTTATAAGTGGTAATTTAAAAATCATCCTATCTTTTTGCAGTTAAATTATATAGGGAAAATTAAATCATGCAAGGTTTGACATAAATCCAACAAAAAGGTTTTACGTTAAGTTATATAGGGTAAATTATATAGCAATAATAGCCACCACCACTAAGATGAGAGGGTTGAAAGAGAGAGACGAGAATCTGTGTTTGGTAAAAATAAGATTGCAAATAGGAAGATAAGGAGATGGTAGTTTGGTTACTTTATGGGAGAATTAAAATATATCTTAGGGCATATTAGATATTTTATGTCAATTAAGGCTGTGTTTGGCTCATTTTTTATAGAATGGGGTGTAATTGTTCAATTTTGCAAACTTGAGGAATGTTATTGTTCAAAAATGACCGAAGTTGTATTTATCAATCTTTTGGACAAACCTCAAAGATGTCACTGTAATTTATCATTTTTATTTTTTAATGGAGAAGACAAATTCTGACTAGGATTGGATCATGTTCAAGATATTTCAATATCTTATCTTCAAGGATTGTATAGTAGTGGGTTGCTTGCAGCCACAATAGTTTATTCTATTTTATGAATAAGTTACAACTAATCGATTTTTTGTGTGATCCAACCGCGTGTCAATGGGTTTTTGATGCATATATCTAAACCTAAGTCACTCCACTCATCCATCTTAATATTTCATTATATGAAAGTGTTGTTCTTATTTCTTTTTTATTGTCCAATAATTTGCTCCATACAACATAATTAGTCTAACGGTTCTATAGAATTTTTGTTTTTGCCTATGTGTTATTCTTTTTATCACATAAAATTCCACTAGTTTATTTCTATTTTGTACCACCTTTCTAATTCTACTAGTTGCACTAAATCCTTTGGATATATAGGATCGATAATACAAAAAATGTTTGTTTTTGACTAATCAAAATTTGAAGTGTATGAATCTTTATACAATTTGCACTCCATAGATTCGATTTTAATTTGACTAATTCTCAACCTTTTGATTCTAAAGCAATTGGGGTAAGTGCAAAAAATACCCCTGAAGTATATTTTTTATAGTACTTTTACCTCATATTTAAAAAGGTGTGCAAAAAACACTCATATTCTTTTCAATTTGTGCAAAAATAGTCCTCAATTAATATAATACCTATTTTACCTTTTTACTCTTCCAAGACTTGTATGGATTCCTTCAAATATCAAAGAATTTAATTTGTTCATATCCATTTGACCATGAAAATGCAAAGATTTATAGCCATGGCAATGATTTGGCAACTCATTAACTACATATACATAATACAATTTAATATGCATGGACAGACTTTTACTCCATAATAGGGGAGAGAGAGAGAGAGGAATACCAGTGGAGGAAAATGGTTCACAAGTTGTGACAGGTAGAGGAAGACATCAAGTATGTATATATATATTCAGAGATACAAACCCTAAAAGATTTAATCCATAAAGATGAAACATATATTCAGAGATAGAAAACCTAAAAAGGCTAATTGATGGTTAAATATACCATACCCCTCAAGCAAGGAAGATGCGACCACTACCACCATTTATCCACACCAATTTCTTCTCTTCTTTCAAACAGGTAAATTTCAAAACCCCCATCTCCCAATTTCTCTATATATACATACACATAATGCATATGTGCTTTTAATTCTCTTATTTACATGAACAGGTAAAGAAGATATTGAAATTAGAACACCCATCACAGCCTCCCACTCCATCTTCAACACAACCGCCGTCGTCGCCACCACCACCACATCAACAACAGAACCCTGCTCCTCCACCACCACCGAAAAGCAATTATACATCAACAGAATCTTTTAGTACCCCTATATACCTCAACTTGGACCAACCCACCAACAGCAGCAGCTCAATCCTCCAAGACAGTGAACCCCCTCAACAATTCCCGCCGGACATGACGGGTCTTGTCGGTGGCAACCACCAAGATAAAAAAGAAGGGCCAAACCCTTTTTAGTCATTTCACAAAGTATATTTTATATATATATATATATATATATATATATATATAATGTGTTGTTAAGAGTAATTTAGTCCAATTTTTATAAATATGACTTATTTGCACAAATATCATAATTTAAGGGTATTTTTTGTACTAGAGGGGAACAATATGCACCGAAAACGTACTATAAGGTGTGAATTACACTTGACCCTAAAGCAATTCTCCTACTTTTTAGTTTTACTATTATGTTCTCTTTAGAAATATCCAAAAGCACGATATCACAAACATTCGTACACCTGGAATCTCTTTTAGGAATTATTTTATCATTTCATCTAAGATTATTTTATCATTTTGGAATTATGGGCTTTACATCCATCTTCGATGCAATTTAAACATTTTGTAATTTAAATGATTTGTAAGATAATTTTTTTTTTTTTTGAAGGGCTCACCAAATATTTATTTTCTTTCTAAATTCATAAAAGTCATACGTCTGTCTTATTTACTCTTACATTCTTCAATTAATTATCTATTTAACTTAGAATTTTTTTTTCAATTTTTTTATTTTCCCTTCTGGTAAAGAGGTGAAAATTGAAGAAATTATTCAAAATGACTAACCAAAAAGAAAATAATATTTGAAATCCAAACCAATAATAATTGTAGTGGTACAATTTTTTTAATAATATATGTCTAAGCTATATCCCAAATTCCCAATACAAACATGATAATAAATTAATAATTATGATATATCTCTTGATCTCAAATCCGTTAATTAACCAAATTTATCAAAAATTGAAATGGGCCCAACAATGAAAGATCAAACTCTCGAATGCTTCCCTGCATGCTATCTAATTTTTTAGATTAATCGAGATACATGCATGACTATGTGATTGCCGTTTGGGCTTCGAAACTAGGGTTATTTAAAATGGGCCTTGGTAATTGCTGGGATAGTGCTTTTCCCATAAATTTTTTTTTTTTTTGGGGGGGGGGGGATGGGTCTTGGCTAAAAAATGATTTTTTTTTTTTCGATAACTGGAGTGTTCGATGCTGTGTCTTGATTATTATGTTCATGAGCATGATCTTTAAGAAAATATTTGCACTTAGGAAGAATTGATCTTAAAACTTGATGCTTTATGAGACATTATGCTCAAGTCTTTTCCAACTAAAATCAACCCCTTGGGATTAAGGAGATGATGTTTAAGTAGGAACGATGGTGTTGGTGGGGCTAGGGTTGATTAGCAGACAATGTTTAAAAATTATTTTATACAATACTTATTAAATGAATGTGCTAACTAAATTATCCTCCCTTGACTTACTGTAACTATTCACGCTCTTTTTTTTATGGTTAAGGTCACTAAAAATCAATCTTTTTAATTAACCAAAATTTTCAAAAATTGGAGTGGGCCCAATAATGAAATATCAAACTCTCGCATGCTCCCTTGCATGCTAGCTAATTTTTTAGATTAATCGAGATGCATACATAACAATGCGATTGCCGTTTGGGCTTCGTAACTAGGGTTATTTAAAATGGGCTTTAGTAATTGCTGGGATAGTGCTTTTCCATGTTTTAGCCCAAAAGCCCTTCTTTTTTGTTTTTTTTCCGAATCTATTGGGCCTTGTTCATAGTTTCGTAATGGAATTTTTTTGAGAAGGTCCATCTTTGAGGTTGAAGCTGAGGTTTTTGCAAAAGGCCCATTTACTACCGTTGTTGGATCCTATGGTCGAAGATAATGCTCATCATTTAGCAAATTGGGTTTTAAAAATAAATTAATGCTTCTTGAGATTAAGATCATAAACAAAGATAATAAATCAAATCTTGTTATGGCTAGTATTGGCTACCCATAATACTTAATACTCTTTTCGTTTCAAAATATTTGTCCACTTTAAAAAAATTATTCCTAGTTACCGTTGTCGAGGTGGACAAATATTTTGAGACGAGTCACAGTTGTCAGAAGTGGACAAATATTTTGAGATGAGTCATATTTGTCAAAGGTGGACAAATATTTTGAGATGAGTATTTTAAATTGTAAGAAGTATTTATTAAACATGTCAAATTTTAAATAATAAATGTTTGAATATTCTTCTTAATTTCGCATTGAAACTATCTGCTTCTAAAACACATTTACTCTAATCATTGAGTCATGAACTTATATAGACATTCTCCTTTCATGTGGGTAGTATAACTTAAGATCAATCTAAGGGACAAGATTAACTCTCTCTAAGGTTATTTTAGGACATGTAAAACATTACTAAGAAATTGATGTAATGTTCTATAAATTTCTTAAGTTTCTAAAACTTCTCTCATATCCTAAAATATTATAACCACTTCCAGATGATTGATGCTTGAACTCCTCCAATCATGTCATAACATCTCAGAGAAATGCGTTCCCTTTATATAGACATCCTTCTTGACAATGAAGGATTAGGATGTATTTCAATCTATGGCTAAAGTAATTTTTTAGAAAATTCATCTAAAATATCTTGATTTTATAATTTTAATTTATATAAGTTTTTATACCTTTAGAATTTTTATTAATCTAGATTTTACTATAAATTATATAAAATTCTCCACTACTCTCTCTCAAAATCTCTCTCTCTCTCTCTCTCTCAAATTCTCCACTACATTCTCCACTACTCTCTTTCTAATGTCTTGAATTTTACTACAATTGTTTTTTTTTTTTTTTTTTTAATACTGACCGCCTCACATTACTCTTACCTTTCGTGTAGAAGAAGGCTATTGAAATGTCAAAAATAGCCATCCATCACGTGGACAATGTAGTCATTCAACAAAATATATATATATATATATATATATATATATATATATATATATATTGTGTGAACTCTCAATTCTCTCAAACTCTCCTTACTTTTTATTTTTATTTTTTTATTTTTATTTTTATACCTGTCATTTCATTTCTCTATAATTTTGGTCTTGTCTCACTTGACAGTGCCATAGATTTAAATAGGTAATGTAATAATTTTAAATAGACAAGACAATGCTCATGTACAATTTTAAATTATGGGTTAATTTCACTACACCTCTTTAGATTTAATCAAATATCGCTTTAAAATATCTTTCGAAAAATCATATCACTCACACCCCAAATCACTTTTCCATCAATGACACCGTCAAAATGAGTGTAAAATGACATTTTTACCCTCATTTTTAAATACCTTTTAATTTAAAATATCATAATTATATAAGGACAAAATTACCCCTCACCCTCACCGGTCACTCACACACTCTCTCTTCCAGTCACTCACACACTCTCTCTTCCGGCGCCAACCACCTCCCACCACCACACCACCTTGATGAATTGACCTTTTATCTAATATATTTTTTCTTTCATCTCCACCACCTAATTCACTAGTTGTCGCCCTTCATCATAAATGATTTTTTTTTAATTTTAATTATTACTATTTTTTCTATAAACAGTTCTTTTGGTTTCTTTTCCTTTCCTTAAAATGATTTGGAAAGAAAAAGGAAAATTTGAGAAAACTTGGAAGGCTATACATGAAGTTTCCTTGTTTGTCGAAGGTATCACCTAATTAGTGAGAGAGAAATAGTGAGAAAGTAGAGAGAAAATAGAATCATATATATATATATTCGAGTATGTATAAACACCCATATGCGTAAGGTGTTTCTTTGGCGAATATTCTAAGAAATTTCAATCTGGAACCCAAGCGGAGTCGTTCGTCATCGGAGCTTTAGTCATTTCCTTTAGATTGCTTCACCTGATGAAGAACATGGTGTCGATGCCAATTTTGAGTCTTCTAACCACTAAGTGCATTAACCAAACCCAAATTTGTTCAAACCTTAATTTGCACTCTTCATCGATTGAATTCATAAATCCTAATTTTTCATGAACAATCAGAAAGAGAATGAGATACCCTGAATTTCTTTTTGTTTCCCTTCACCTCTTCCCTAACTACAATTTCTTCCACCTCCAGACACATGCAACAATCCATCAGAACAACAAATCACACCACTTGTTCTCAACAAATCGGCGCCGTTGATAGGTTGTTGATGGTGTACGTCCGACGGAAATCGTGGTGGTGCAATTGTTAGTTATTGGTTATGATGGTGGTGGCAAAAACTGCAGGCGATTATGGGGTGAAGTGGTGGTGGTGGAGGCGGTTATGGGATAGTGATGGTATTGTCGTTGTCGTGGTGGTGTTGCGGCGGCAATCGGTTGCGGTGGTGGTGGTGTAAGAGGCGATCGCCAGGGAGTAAAAACCTTAAATATATACAAGTAAATATATGTATATATATACTATATACATATGTGTGTATAAATACGAAAAAAGTGCAGAAAACACTCCTCAAGTATACTTTGTGTAGCAATTTTACCCCCTAATTGAAAAGTGTGCAATAAACACCCCTAATCTTTTAAAATTGTGCAAAATTACCCCTCTATCATAAATCTAATATAAATTATTGCTATAATATGTGATACCCCCACCTTTCCACGTGTAGGCTGGCCAGGCCCACACCCGAAAATACGAGAATATCAAAATAATATAGTACTTAAACGAACACATAATACAAGAGGAATAAAAAAAAAATAATTAAATCGCTGAATGGAATTTTATTAATAAAATTAAATCTCTTTTACAAAAATATTTCCATGAGTTTCAAATTCTGAAAATATTATACAACTCGGGAATCCCATAAGTTAAGGACCCTTAAACCAAAATCTTATAATCCACCAGTTTATACAAAACATTTAACAATAATTAACTATACTAATTAAAGGCAAACAAGATGAGTAGATGAACGACAGTCTCCCAGCTGCGGATCCTCAACCTCGAGATTGGAACTTCTAATAACCTGAAAAATAAATCGTGGGTTAGACCCATGAGCAAGTTCCCTCTACCAAGCCTCTGAAAACCAATAAATAAAGCATCTCTAACCAACATCATCCTAATTAAAGTTTTAACCTTTAATATAAGATGTTACAAATATATATAAAAACTTTTATATAAAACAGTAATCCTATCAATTAATAGGTTCACTAATTTGATTAAACCATTCACCAACGATTAATTTTTAATCATCCCTAAACCAAAACCATCATTTATAAGTATTTAAATCACACAACTAGGCTTTGACTAATCATCCATGTCACCACCAGTAATATTTTGTTAACATGTATAAAATAATATATTATCCTGAAAATATTAAACTATTCTAATTTAAGAATATCTAATTAATCATAATCCAACCTATACATGCAGTAACCATAGATGATATATTTTAATCATCTAACACATAGCAATAATTGAACTTTGGCAAATCAACCATGCCATTAAAAATAGATTTATTTATATATTGACAATTCAACCATGCCTTCTTTAAGTATATTTATTTATACTTTTGGCAAATCACCCATGCCTCCTTTAAGTATATTTATTTATACCTTTGGCAATTTAACCATGCCTCTTTTAAATATATTTATTTATACATGTGGCAATTCAACCATGCCTCCTCTAAGTATATATATTTATACTAATAACTTAGCAACTCATCCATGCTTCCGATGTATATATTTTTATTCATACAAATACCTAGGTAATATAATTACGCCTATGGCAACTCATCCATGTACAAATTGTAAGTTTAACAATAACTAATTTATACATAGATATCCCCTACTGATTATAAGCACATACCTAATTTAATAACCAGTCTATCCAAATATATCAAATAAGAAAGAATAATACTAATAATCTTAATTCACATACATATATAACACATATTTAATATAATATATATGTGTATAATCTTTCCCTAATAACCCTTGGTTATTTCAATCCTATATATATATATATACATCCTTCCTTCCTTACTAATCATAACTTAATAAAATCCCTTTTTATACACCCATATAGGTAAATATATATATATATTTATATATACATATATACACATCCTTCCATAACAATATAATAAATTATTATATTTACTCAAAAGAAATGTTACTAATCCTCGTAGTAACACTCTATGGTTTTCAGAATACCAAGACACCTCCTCTAGTGGTTGTTTTCAACCCCAATAAGCTTAAAACAAATTCTGAAAATTCACCGGACCTCACAGGACCTTAATGGAACCCTAAACAGTATCTCACGCGCCACCACAAGCTCCTAAACACATCCCACGCGCTTCCACGCGCAACCACTAGCTGGCAGCTTCCTTCACGCGCTCCCACGCGCCTCTTACTTCTCTCTGACTGATGTGGCACACCTGCATTCGCTGGATGCATTCTTCTTTATGCAGCGCGATACACAGGATCGGCCGCCCTTCTTCAGCTAAATCTAACTGCCAGATCCGCATGTGTACCATCTTCCTATGAACCGTGCCACACTGAATCATCCCACACCCATCTACTTTAATCAACAGCCCAGATCAGCGATTGCAACCTTTCCCATGTATACGCTAACACTGGATTATTCGCTGGTCATCATGACCATCCCATGGTCTTTATTTGAGGCGCACTGAAATTCTTTATACCGCATCACACCAGATCCCTCTCCCTATGATCAAACCGCATCCAAGGGTCAGATCCGCTGCACACCATAGTTCTTTGTACCGCGCCGCACTGGATCACACCCTCTTTTGAGGCGCCAATTCTACAGATGCCACCTCCAGTGTATACAGTGTATATATATATATAATAATACACATAAATAATTATATATATAATTTCTAAAATATCAGAAAAATATAAATAAAATCCAGAAAAATATAGAAAAATTTCCAGAAATTCTAGAAAAATTCCAGCAATTATAATTAACCCTCTTGGTTCACAAATCAAACCTATATTTAATTTTAAACAATATGCACACCTATATACATAATTAAAATCCAACGAATCCACAAATTAAATATAATAATTTATGTTTTTTTTTTATTTCGATCTAACATGATTTCATTAATGATTTTAAACTAAATTTTGGCACCCAAGGTGATAAATTTATGGGTCCTAAGAGGAGAGTTAGAGACAACTTGTCTGAAGATTTCGAAACGAAATCGAAGCTCTAACCTTTGATTGTCTCTTCCAATTTCGGTATCCGCTTTCTCAGATCCAGCCTACTCCTTGTCCGTTCTCTCTTCTTCTGCCCTCTTTGTCTCTTTTATTTTTCTAACGTGAAAACTTCTTAACCCTAAACCTTATGTGTATATTTATACACATTAAACCCTAAATCCTATTCCTAGTAGGATTACAAAATAAAATAATAAACTAATATTATTTAAATAATATAATATATATATATAAACATATATTATATTACTTATGCATATATATATCTCCCATAATTAACCATCGGTTAATTAAATCCTAAATCCTATATATATATATCCATAAACCTATATCCTTCTGTAACACTTATCAATTAATTATATTTATATATAATTAAATTAATAAAAATGATTATTTAAATAATCAAATACCCATTGGCCTTTATTAATTAACCCATCAGGGCTTGATCCAATCCCAAGACCATATCTTTTGGTCCAACATTCCTTAAGCCCAAACCAATTAATAAAATAATTAAATAAATACTTAAATTAAAATACTAATTACATAAAACACATAAACAAATAAGAATTTACAACTAAGTCACATCATATCAATACGCCACAATTCAATCAATAATTAAATACACACACATCAATCATCATATCAATTCAATAAATATATAATCACAAAATAAAATCTAACTAAAATGAGACAATTAATCTAAACACTCAATTAAATAAAATAAATCATTTAAAAATAAAATTCATTAATCCCAATAAATAAATCTTTTAAATTATCGGGATATTACATTATACCCATTTTGCCCTTTTAATCTTCCGAAAATGCCCATTAAGATGTGTCATTTTACAATTTGGCCTTTAATTATATTTTAATATTTATAAACAAATTGTATGCTAAGGTGAAGCCGTTTGTTTCCGGTGGCTGTTGGCGACGATGATAACGAAGGTGAAGTAGGTGCCGGAATGTGCAGAGATCGCCGGACCAGTTATTCGCAAATCTGTGGACTATAGTATAGTGGGTTCACCCCTTACTTGCAAGCCAAAACTTATATTATGTGTTCCAAGGATTTCAGTTTGCAGATTATACATGTTGTTCATTTAATTTTGAGTTCTTGTCAACCTACACTTGTTGAGCCATAAATAGTCATACATTCTTTCTTATTTTTAGTTATTTTATTCTGTTCCCCAAGATGTCAAATTTGGTTGTGTGGGTGTAAGTAGGACAAAAAAAGGAAGAAGAACAAGAGTATAATGTAGTCTCATCTCAAGTCGCCACTTTGCATCCGCTTCATTCAACTCGGACGAGTCAGCCATCTTCAAATCGATCGATCTCTTCACCGGCACCATCTTCATCAACGGCGGACAAAATAAAGGCTACCCCTATTAACAAGCCAAAGAAGAAGAAGGCCGAAAGGGCGAGGTTGCAACAACCTCAGTTTCAGCGACGACGTAGCAAACTTCGATGAACTGAACTCTGCAATTTTCAGCCAGTAACAAATAGCAATGAAATTTCACCTCTGTAACTTCCGGCGAACAAAACCATTCCAAACCAAACCCACAAGCAGGGCGATTCGTTGGGGTGAAAGGGGAGAGAGAGAGAAGGGGTTGCCAGCCCAACACACAATTTTGTGGAATGGTGTGGGTGGTGGCCAGTGGCGGTGAGGAAGAAGAGAAGTAAGGGCCACCAACGGGCTTCACCTCTGGATAACCCCACGCAGCGGCGCCACCCAATTTCATACCCATGGTCGCCATTCTTTCGTCTGCCATCTCGTCACTGCCGTTGGCACCGTAGTCCTCATAATTGGAGTCATCTTCTTCATCGTCTGGCTCGTCCTTCACCCCCACCTCCCTGAGTTCACAGTCGCCTCCGCCACCGTCTCCCCCATCAATGCCACAGCCTCTGAGGTCACTGCCACCTGGGACATCTCTCTTCTAATTTTAAAAAAAACCCTAACACAGAATTGCAGAAGGGGTGTGCAAGACGTTTACTGTTTATGGTCCTTTTTAGTCTTTTTACAAAATGTTGTATTTTTATATATTTTATAAAATTGTTGACTAAGGGTATTTTAGTCAAGTTTGGTTTTAAATGTGACAGAGGGACTTGATTGCACCAAATTGAAACTTGAGGGGTATTTTTTGCACAAGAAGGGTGTGATATGCACTATATGCATACTTGAGAGGTGTTTTTTGCACTTCACCCGTATATATATAAGGGTAAATGCAAAAAAAACCCCTAAAGTATACTTTTTAAAAGTAGTTTTATCCTCTATTTAAAAAAGTGTACAAACAACACCCCTATTCTTTTTAATTTGTGCGAAAACACCCCCAATTAATATAATACCCATTTTACCCTTTTTCTCTTCCAAAAATATCCTTACCAAACCTTACTTCTTATTTTTCTTCTTCTTTGCGTACCCTTATCCGTAGATGGAGAGTCCCATGTTAAGGCTTGAACTTACCCTTGGAAAAGGGATCGTAGAAAAGAATCCATGCGCGCTTGAGCCGTGGTGGAAGACAGAGATAGCAGGAAGGCGGTTACAAAAGATGAGCTTTTATTCTTGTAATTGCAGAAGATGAACTTTTATTTTTGTAATCCTGTTACAGATTTACATTAATTGATATGCTTAATTAGCATATCTTTCCTTATTAATTTTATATTCCATTCCAACATAGTTGAAAACAATATTCCCTGTATCACCATCCTCATAACTCTCTCTCTCTCTCTAGGATGAACAATGATAATAGAGATTGTGCTCTGTTGTTCATGACTCTACTCATAGCATCAGCCACATTGATATTTCCATACTGCAGCTTGTTTGTGTAGTGACAAGCGATGTGCAACAAGTCAGGCAATACATGAAAATGCGGAGAGGCCGAAATCCACAAATCTAAGAACAAATAATTACCAAATCGAAATTTGTAAACAAAACTAAGAACGAAGCAGCCATAAATCCCCAAACCTAAAAAAGAATCAGCCATCACCACAACCGAAATTTGCAGACAAGAGAAAATTTTAGAGAGACAGAGACAAAAATGCAAGACCTAACGCTAGACCGCCATTGTCGACGCCGCCGGAGTCCTTGGCATCAGTTTCGACGTCTTCTCCTTCATCATCGTCTTTTGATTTGACGGCAGAATTGGCCGAATTCCAACTCCCAGCAGCGGCGCTCCTCCGCGTACTGCTCAATCAACCTATTCGTCGCCGCTCAAGATCTCGTCACCATGATGGGTCGTTTGCCACCGTCGTCTCCTGCGCTTGCCCCACCGTCTTCTTTTGCGCCGGTGTCCGTGGTGGTGTGTATAATATATATGTATGGGTGTGTATATATATATACCTGTATATATATATATATATGTCTGTAAATGCCCAGTTACGCAGAAAAAAAATTTAGTCAAACCCTTTTTAGTCATTTCACAATTTTTTTTTTTTTATATATATATTATAAAATGTGTTGCTAAGGGCATTTTAGTCCAATTTTTTTAAATAGGACCTATTTGCACAAATATTATAATTTAGGGGTTTTTTTTTGCAATGCATATTATAAAAGTGTTTTTTTGCACTTTGACCCATATATTATTGGTTTAATGGTGTTGCAACAAAATAAAATATGGTGTATGAATGTTATATATTTAATATAAATGTGTTGTATTACTGTTCTATAGTTTTGGGGTTCCACACCATGATTTTGCTTCTAAAGGCTTCAAAAGTTGTTGTCTGTGGGTATGGGCTAACGTCGACTCCAATTAAAGAGTAAGTCATGCACAATGGAAAGTATTCTCGATTCTTTTATCATCTAAAAAACCAGTTCTCCATTTTTTCAACAAATACTTCAGAAGAAAACAATTAATGAGTGTAGCATTTATGATATAACATGCTGCATTGTAATATATTGTATTGCATTGTCGAAATGAATCCCACTTGGTATCCAAATTAGTGAAAACATGCAATTAGTTATATGATTTTATTTGTTTTATTAGATCCACTCGGTAGTGGTAAAGACTAATTTGAGTTTGCAGATCACAATTAGAAATATTATTTCACCGGTCCCTTTTGGCGTGCTCATAGGTGCTACAGAATCAATCTCATCAGAACAGATTGAAATTCAGGGAAATCGGTCCACCATATGTGTGTGTGTGTATACATATATATATATAAAATCCACACTAGGCTTCATATGATTGGTGCACTTTGTTTACTTATGATAGAACAACTCACATAGGATTACAATATACACACATAAGTATAGCATTTATTACAAAAGTTGAATTATAATTGCAAATTGGACTTGGACAGCTGATGTTTATAAATACTCTAAATTAATAATAGGGATAATTACTCTTAACCTCCTTAAAGTTTCTTCAATCTACACTAATCTAGACTGACTCTTCTTATCACTACTGTTAACTGAATCGCATGTATTATTGTGTAATTACATTTTTATCCATATTATATATTATATTTTATTATAGAGTAGTAGAAGGAAATTTTATCCTTTTAATGTCATCAATAAATCTAATCCCTTCAATTATCCAAAATGGTTTTAAAAATTGGTGCTAAAATCATTTTTTTTAATATATATTATATTGCTTTAAGATGGATTGAAGGCATCCAAGTAGCTAGCAATCTTCTGCTTACTTTATTTATTTTATATTAATTGGAAACAGTTACTATATAATGTCCAACTCCAATGCAGAGTTTTTTATTTTTATCTTTTAATGGAGAAGACAAATTCTGACTGGGATTGGATCATGTTCAAGATATTTCAAAATATTATCTTGAATGGTTGTATAGTTGTGGGTCCCTGCAGTAACAATAGTTTATTATATTTTATGAATAAGGTACAACTAGTTGATTTTTTTTTTTTTTTTTTTTTTTGTTGGTATAATACGCGGGTCACTTGTTTTTCGAGATATGTATACATATATAAGTCTATTTTTTCAAATTTTCTATGCAGTGAGTGTTGCACCTAATTTAAGAACTCCATTGATTCTTCTACCCATACTTTGGTTTCTACATCGCTGGGTGATACTTCGATGGGTGAGGCTTCTAGTTTTCCATCTTCTTCCCACTGGTCTCCCCGACTTCTAGTTTTCCATCTTCTTCTCACTGGTCTCCCTCACCTATGGGTATTGTCAAATGTAACGTGGATGCTTCATTTTACTTGTCAAATAAAATTGGTGGCGGATGGGCTGTTTTTAAGAACTCCCAGGGCAGATTATGCAGTCGGTGGTTTTTTCTCCTTTCCCAGCACAGAGTGCTTCCCAGGCTGAAGCTATCTCTCTCCGTAAAGCAGTCTTATGGACTTTATCTCAGTGTTATGATCAGGTTTGGTTCGAATGTGATTCGCTGCTAGTGATTCAGACAGTGAATGGGGTGGATGGTAGTCCGGTTGAAATTCATGCTCTTTCTTTTGATGTGCAAGTGCTTCTGGAACGATTCTCCTTTTGTTATCTTAGTCATGTCCGTCGGCATGGCAATGGAGGCGCTCATGCATATCTCTCTCCGGTTGAAATAATGTTGGGGAGAGAAACTATGAATTACGGATACAAAGTGTGTGATAAGTGATCATAATTGAATAGCATTTCTATAGTTAACATCGGTAACGAAGAAAAATGAGAGTAAGATATATGTGTGTGAAATATGTACCTCGTGCAAGGTCAGAGGATGCATTTGAAGAGAAAGAAGTGTAGCAGTTTCCCTAATGCAGAAATCAATAGTCTCTCACTTCCATTCGTCTCTCTCTCTCTGTGTGGATTGAATGGTGAGTGAAAAGAAAGTACCATAATCGAACTTCCATGGTTTTGGCGCCGAAAACACCTTTGGAATTTGGGAAACTTCAAGAGCGAAGTTCATCGCCAATCTCCTTTAATTACACATTTATACTGTAATTTGGTTATTTTACATTTGTGCCCCCCTACATTAATGACTTTTTCAGTTTTTGTATGATTTTCTTTTTGAGATTTTCTACTTGGTTACTTACTACAATTCACCCTGCTAGGTATAATCATGGTTTGTGGGTGTAGCGTAGTTGAATGGTAGGATGAATTTTTAATGTCTGAATGAAGTTTGGATAGGATGAATTTTTAATGTCCGAATGAAATTTGGGTTCGAATCATTTTCACTGCGCAAGGTTATAACTTAAATCTTACCCATAAGACTGGTACCGGTAAGGGTCCTCCAATTAGATTGGTATGATTTTTTTTTTTTTTTTTAAAATTCTATTTGATTATGTACTATTCACCTTATTTGATATAATTTAGATAAGTAGTGAACTTGAATTGAATATATCATATTAGGCTAAATGAGATTCGTACTTAGCTCGAACCAATTCAATTCATAAAATATTTAATTGTATGGATCAGTTGAACCAATTTGAGAGTTAGGGCTTAGGAGATTGATGCAAATGGTTAGGAATTTATCTGTAAACATGGGGTTTTCTGTATTTTCCCCTTGTTTTATATAGCAGCAATTTTTAATAATGGATTAAAATAATGATGGTGTGGGAGCTACAACAAATTGGTCAAGCTAGGCCTGACTATTTCCTGTGGCACGAGAGCTGTGTCCAAACTTAGGGTCAGTTTGGTATAATGAAAATGAAAGGAACAGAAAATAATATTAATAATGGAAGGAAATAAAAAAATATATGTTTGGCAGGAAATCATTCTAAATTCATTACATTACAATAATTTTTCCTTTCCTTTCACATGCATGATTACTATTATTTTCTTTCTTTTTTATTAATAAACAAATAATTAACACTATTATCTCTTTTCCTTTCTTTTCTTTTTTTTCCTAATTAATATTATCATTTTTTTTTTATTTCATGGTAACAAACATAACCTTAGGCATACCATGGGTGGGAAATTAAGGGCTACAATGAAATCAAAAGCCCTCAGTGTGGCACAATCTAGTCTAGCTTGTTTTTTCAATGGATCAGCCTTGTACGTACGTCTATTTGAACTCATTAATGCTATTACATTTATCTCAAAATCAAATGCGGCATTGTATATATTATTGTTGGTTTCAACCGGTCCCGTAAACTATATTGGTTGATCCTATAATCTACATTGTACTTATTCACCTTAGGGATTGTGACTCGTCTCAAAATATTTGTCCAGAATTTTTTCAATATGGACAAATATTTTGAGAGTTTATTCAAAGTTGACAAAATGTTTTGAGACAAGGGGAGTATCAAGTATTATGTGTAGCCATAACAAGATTTGATTTGATTTATTATGTTTGGTTATGATATTAATCTCAAGGAGCTTTATTTTATCGACTGTTTGTTTCTTTTAGTAGGGATTTTATTTATTTTTATTTTTTTGACAAGAAGGCAAAAAATTTATTGATAATTTGATTTGATCCGGGATAATTCCAAGTACATCAACAACTCAAAAATAAATTTTTTTTAACACACAATGCAATCTCAAAAATAATTTTTTTTTTTTTTTTTTTTTTTTTTTTTAAATTTATTCTTAAAAGCTCAACTTGCTAAATGATGAGCATTATCTTCTACCATAGGATCACAACAACGGTAGTAAATGGGCCTTTTGCAATAACCTCAGCATCAACCTCAAAGATGGACCTTCTTAAAAAAAATTCCAATACGATACTATGAACAAGGCCCGATAGGTTCGAAATAAAAAAGGCTTTTGGGCCAAAACATGGAAAGCAGTACCCCAACAATTACTAAGGCCCATTTTAAAAAACCCTAGTTTCGAAGCCCAAAAATTAGCTAGCATGCAGGGGAGAGTTTGATATTTCATTATTGGGATAGGGCTGGCTCCACCCTTAGGTGAGGTAGCAGCTAATAAGAAGGCCTCAAATATATATATATATATTTTTTATTTCTCTATATTATAAGATTCTTAAAAATTTTATTTCCTTCTTATTTAATTACTATACATCTATATTTACCAAATCAGTTATGGTAGGTAAATATATCATCACTGATTTAGTAATGAAAGAAGACATACCCATTTTTTACTGGTCCACGTCAGCAAAAGAGATTTAATAATGGACCCAAAATATTTCTATACGTGTCTCATCTCTTCTTTGTGTTTTTCCTCTTTCTCTTCTTCATCCACATTTTTTTGGTGTTAAGGAGATATTGTTTGAATAGGAACGGTGGTGGGAGTAGGGTTGATATACAGGACGATGTTTAAAAATTATTTTATACAATACTTACTAAAAGAATTTGCTGACTAAATTATCCTCCCTTGACTTACTGTAACTACTCACTCTTTTTTTTATGTTTAAGGTCACTAAAAATCAAATTTTTTATTAAAAAATTGGTCACTAAAGTCTAATTTTCTTTATTATTCTTTCTTTTTTTATTTATTTTTAATGTGTGGCAGTTTTTCAATTTTTTGGTCGACAGTGTTAGTGACTAAGAGTATCCTCATAATTTACCACTAAGATACATTCAATTTTTTGTCCCACATATACAGAACAATTCGAATAGCAGCTTAACTTTGGGTGGACTAATTTGCAAGGTTTGAATAGCATAGGGGTGCGAAGAAGATGAGATGGGATATTCAAACAAAGCTACGAGCTCATAAATTCTTTGAAACAAGAAGATTACCTACAAGAGGTTGGCTACCAAACTCACCATAAACAATTTGCTGAAAAGTCAAAAGCTTTGGTCTTCGGGAGCAGCTATTTGTTTTCAGTATTCTCAAATTGTTCGGAACTAAGCACTAAACTGAATAGTGAATCGAGTTATCAAACAACACCTCAAGTGATTTTACCACATATACCATAAAATCGAACAGGTTACATAGGTGAGGTTATTAAAAATAACTTAACAAAGTTAAACATGGTAGGGGATGATATGCCAAAAACAAAAAAAAAAAAAAAAAAATCATGTGGTCGTTCAAATTCATACCAATTATCACCTATTCAACATAATTTACTACCAGCCTAGTACAAAACCGAACAAAACCCTAGCAAGGGGCAAAATTGATCATGCAAACTACAAATTGAAGCAGAATATGAAGACTTATAAGATCCATGGTCCCAAATAAAAAATATAACATGTTAACACCTAACAAATGGGAGAAAAAAAGGTTAAAACAAGCACATCTTTTTTAATATTCGTTGAAACCAATTCTGCCAAGAGCTTTTGTCAAATGAAATCAGATAAACCTTGAAAGACTTGAAAAAACAGAAAAATTAAGCAAAAGGCTAAAGACTTGAAAGAATAAAATAGATAAACCTTAAAGTACAACTTTCCTATCCATGAATTACATGAGGAAGTTACAAATTTATAATTCTTACTGCCAAACTGAACCTTTTTCGAATGTTTCATCAACTGTAAGTCCATTCCACTGAGTAATCGAGTTCTAAGAGCCATGTCTTCAAAATCCTGATGGAAGTGGAAATCAACACTATCAAAAATTACAAATTTAACCCGTGAAGAGATCAAATTAAAGCACAAATAATTATTAGAGACTGGACAGAACAAAATTAGATGAATTAGTAAATATATAAAAGCGATGGCTATGATATATATAGACTTCGCTTAATTATCAGGGACAACAACAGAATGTAGCAGGTGTTAAAAGTTTATTATATATATATAGCTATACACATCCCCAAGTTAAGCAAAGAATAGGGAAGTAACAAACAAAAGATCCAATGTGCACAGACACAATCACTAAGAAAATTAATCTAGTTTTTTTCAATATTCAGCAAAGCTAACAAGTTATAGGGCTTCGAAAATATTTGATTTCTATCATTGTTGGACAAACTTCACACATGTTACTATGTTAGAGAAAATCAACAAGATGACAGATTTATTATTTTTCCCGGTAAGTCCCAAGATGACAGATTGATATAATATAAAAACTATATATATAAAACCATACAAATACATACTATGGCTAAAATGCTTCAGCCGTGAAGAACAAAAGCAAAATATGCGTTATTCCTACATCTTTGTGCTCATAGACGAATATTTCTAAATAACTTATCAAGGCATGTTGTTCTGTGCAATCGTCGTCTATGGATCCCAGATCCGGCGACCTAGGTGGAGAAGAAGAAAGGCAGCGATTAACGTTTGCCAAAGACGACAGATCCCTGATGTAACGTTGACGGATCGTTGTTAAGAGGCGATGTCCTTCATGTTCAGTTTGATGAACTTGTTCACACCTGTCGCCGTCACCGTCCACCTCCTGGATCATCATGTCCAGCTCCTCCACGGTGGTGTCATTGCCGAGCTCCGATGACGAGATCTTGCAGTTGCCATTCACATTGAATTTCTTGAACACTTGGGTCAGCCCTTCCTAGATCTGGGCACGAGAGGACGAGTTCGACGCCATTGATGGTGAGGCCGTGTCAATATCACAATTCCGATGGAGAGGTTGTTGGTTAAGTTCTGTAGATGGGTTATGTTTGGGTGTGATTGGTGCAAGGGTTTTGCAATTGGGTCTTGTGGCAAGCGTCGCCGATGTTCTCCACCTCTCAACTAGCCGCGATCTCCGTCTTCAAGTTCAATTCAGGTGTTGTGGTTGCCTTGGGCCTCTTACTTGTTTTTGAATTTTGCTTAATTCGTTATTCAAAGGTAGGTGGACCAATTTGATCTCTAGAGTTAATTTATGCAACACATTCAGTTCTGAAACGCATATTATACAATCATTGAATGTAAAGTCGAAAAACTCGAACTGGGTGCATAACATTGAAAGAATGGTAGCTAAAATCAGAATCCACCTATATTTATCTCTGAGTTCTATCTAAACATGCAATATATACATGTGTGTGTGTGTACATAATCTTTTAGCAGTTTCAACATTTTATTAACTTATGTTTGAGAGAGAAAGAGAGAGAGAGAGAGAGTAAACAAACTATGCAATTCAAAACAAGGTTATATACAAGTATGTAATCCAATATTTTTAAAAATAGATGCATATAAATGGTAAAACTTAGCCATTTTTCTTAAAGTGCTCCATAACTTTGAAAACCGAGTCACTTGGTACAGCAAAACTCAAACCAGCAGTAGCTAATTTGAGAATGTTAACACCTATGATATCTCCATCAAGGTCAACAAGGGGTCCACCAGAGTGTCCCTATAGCACAAAAGCTATCAAAATACTTACAAAAAGGATGTGAAGAAATATGGGGGAGAGAGAGAGAGAGAAGCCGAGGAAGAAGCTATGGTACCATATTGATCGCACAATCAGTTTGAACATACTCTCTCTGCATTCCTCCAAGACCCATTACATTGCTTTTACGGACAACACAACTAGTTTAAAAGGGAGAAAAATACGGGTAAAAACATAGTTAATTAACTGTTCTCCTCAATTCATCTCAAGTATAGAAAATTTCGGCCCATGATCAAGAAACACACTAAAATGCAATACATAAATCCCAAACACAAATCCAATAATGGTTATAAAGCAATTAATAAGCAAGATTTATTATTTAAACTATATTTACATATTTGTAGTTATATCAAGACAAACTTTTTAAACTCTCAATATACAATATTAAGAAGCAGAAAAATCCATATCATTCAGTTAATTTTGTATACCTCCAAGACCCATTACATTGCTTTTACGGTCAACATAACTAGTTTAAAAGGGAGAAAAATAGGGTTAAAAACATAGTTAATTAACTGTTCTCCTCAATTCATCTCAAGTATAGAAAATTTCGGCCCATGATCAAGAAACACACTAAAATGCAATACATAAATCCCAAACACAAATCCAATAATGGTTATAAAGCAATTAATAAGCAAGATTTATTATTTAAACTATATTACATATTTGTAGTTATATCAAGACAAACCTTTTAAACTCTCAATATACAATATTAAGAAGCAGAAAAATCCATATCATTCAGTTAATTTTGGATACCTGACAACACCGGCTGTAACAGAGTTTTGAAGGGAAAGGGGACAGCCCAAAGCTACCACCCATTCCCCCGGACGTAGCTTACTTGAAGAACCAAGTTTTGCTGATGGAAGTGGAAGTGTAGAATTGATATTCACAATAGCAATATCTGAAAGTAAATCAGCATTTACCACAGTACCGACAAATGTTCAGCCATCTTACAAAGTCACATCAACCTACAACGTTCAACCACTTTCGGATATAACTAATCAAGAGATGAACTATACATTATACTGTTGCAAATTGTGCACATCTCCATACACCCATTTCGATCATTGCACAACACAAACCACACATACCAGGGATTACACGCAAATTCAAAGATAGCAACCATAGATTCCTAACCTTTCACTGTCCATTTAGAGTTTATAGGCAATAGTTTAAACATTAAAACATTTGCCAAATCATTTTTCTCATTTTATATAATTCATGACATTCCTACCCTATCAAAACAGCATGATTATTGTTCCACAAACCGAAAGTTTGAATTACTTAATATAAATACTGTCAAGTCAAAAACTCCAAAACAGTGTGTTTGTCAAATTGGTCCAACTCTCTTCAGTACTATTCATTTTTACCACAGTGTCACTGTTCACAAGCTATATGTTCTATTCTATTAAGATGGCATAGAATTTTGGCACTTAAATTACCTTTGATTAAGCAAGTTTAAGAAACATTCAAATAAAAAAGGATTTTAAGATATTATCAATCCCTTATTCAAGGAAGCAGCAAAGTTAAAAAAGAATGACAAGGGTAGGAAATTGGTGCTTTTGTTCCATTCAAAAATGTAACTTTTGAAGCTAAAAACCTCTCTTGAAACAAAATCTACAGGGAAAGATGATTGTTTCCAATTTCACTTCCTTGAAGTTTAAAATATATAACCAATTTTTCACGGATCAATTGATTACTCGTACCATTTAGTTATTGTATCCTATCATTCCAGTATTGTTGCAAACTCCAATTTGCTACAAACCATTAATGACTTGTTACCAAATAGCTATTGTATTCTATGCATTGATGCCAACTCCACCATAACACAGATCTCTCAACAAGCCCAAGATAATTCCTTCATTGGTTGAATCATTGATTATTTTACAAAATCAAAGGATTAAAAAATCATTCTCTTGGGCTTGTTGAGAGATCTGTGTTATGGGTGCAGTTGGCAGCAATGCATAGAATACAATAGCTAAAGATGGACATTTTTTGTGGGACGGAGGGATTATATATGATTGGTATTCATACATCACAAATATTAGTCACACGAGTCAAGACATATATGCTTATAGGAGTAAGGGAGCACAGCATTGGTAGCCATTACACGAGACTAAAACTGAACAAAACTAATGCATCAAATATTGTAGTTAAAATGCTAAAATCACTAGACTAAAGCTGAACATGACAAAGATATCAAATTTAAAAATAAAAATAAAATGAAAAAATGAGGTCATATAATCCACAAAAGAAGATGGAGATCAACAGTGCAAACAAAGACCGCAAGATATATTTAGCTTGTTTTTTCAATATTTAAATTTGTTCTTTGGATCAGCCTTGTACGTACGTCTATTTGAACTCATCGTGCAAGGTCAAATGCATTAAGTTAACTCTAAATATGTATGTTCTCTGACACAAAAACTAAAAATGACAACATAGACACAAATCACACTCATACCCAAATACATTAAGTTATATGATGTCCATATTTCTAATCTAATTTTGTAAATTTGCACAAGGCCATCAAATTTATTAGCTCCATACATGCGAAATGAACCAACTTGAGGTAAATAAATTTCATAACATAATAGTGATAAAACAGAGAGAATTAGAAAACAGAACAGTCAACAAGGCATGAAAAGGAACAGCAAACAAAAAATGAATCTACTAAACGGACAAGCTAAGCCATGTTTTTCAGAGTAGTACACCATATGGATACAAGAAAGAAAAATTGTGAATATCTAGCGCAAAAGGGTACCTACTTACCTGCCATGCTATGCCGCCAAGCCATTGCTTCTCGGAAAACAGATTCAGTCTCAGCCTGCCTCAAGTATTAAATCATGAAGTCCCAAAGGATGTCATGATCTTTAAGCACATATTTCTGCTTTCTATGAGGCCTTCTTAACCACAAATAATTCACCAACTTCATCTGAATAAGGGAGTACATATTTCTCAAAGAACTTCTTCTCAGTGATATTGCATGCGGTCACCAAACTCGGCTTTTTAAGAAGCAAATTCATGCTTTCCAGAACCTCCAGAACTCTTATCTGTGGCTCAAGCCTATTCTCAATACTGTAACTAAATAATTATGGGTGATTAACAACAAATGAGATATCACATTTGCTCGTGCTGAGGAACAACTGTGTTATCGCCTTAATTTTCCTCTTTGACCGAACAAAAATCAAAAGCAATCTCCTAAAAACCGACAAAATGTCATCTTCTGAAAATCCCAAACTCTTAAAGACCTCCAATTTCAACTCCCAATTCTCTTTAGTCATCAAACCAATAGCCTTAATCGCATGAAGAAACATCTTAGACTCCCTGTCAAGGCCCATCTCATCAACCCTCTTGACATATTCTCTAATACGTGTCGGTTTAAACAAGAAAAGTCACGACGGAAGAGACTTTCAAAGCAGTTTCATGAGAAAATTTGTGTCTATCAATCAAGTAATCCGCCACCGGAATGGGGGGTTTTGGAGACGAAGAGAAGAAGAGGAGAGAAGAGGGATTCGAGTTTTGTAGAAATGTGAAGACTTGTTGAGAGAGAGAGAGATGAGAGTTTTGCAGATATATATAGTCATTTCTTGAAGAAACACAGTGATGTAGTATGTATAATATGCTTTCAATCAAAGCAAAGAGTGTAGAGATGAGTACTTGCCTGTAAAGTGGTGAGCTTCATAGACTTGCAGTGATTCGATTTTCTCTCCTCTCTCGCTCTGGTTCTCTGGAAGTGATTGAATGATGAACTGTGTGCCCTAAAAATAGTTTGAATTCTCTAGATTAAGGCCTTAAACCCAAAGCGATAATGTTACTTCAATGTTTGATTGAGTGAAAGCCCTGGCCCAAGAATTAGGTGGCTGGTGCAAACAATTTTTTTTATGTTTTTTTCCGCTCCAATGTGCCAGAGGTATTAACCTATTGGGTCAACCCACTGACCTAGGCATCTGTAACAAAATTAATAGTAAAATAGTAACATTGGAGGGTGTTGGTATAATTTCATTTGAATAAGTGGGGTATACAATTGTCAAAAGAGGGTACTGAAAAGGGACATAGGACGTTTATCACAGATTTATTACTTATAATGCATCACATTAACAAAATTAAAATTAAAGTTATTTAAGCGAGTACAAAGAAAAGTTGTTAACTAATACTAAAGCTAAAGTTGTTTAATCCATTAACAGAAAAATATTCGTTAGCATTTCTGTAGTTAACAATGGTGATGAATAAAAATGAGAGTTTAATATATACGGGTGTATATAAACATACGCATATATGTACCTCGTGCAAGGTCAGGATGCAATCGAAGAGAAAGAAGTATAGCAGTTCCCCTCTATGATGGAGAAATCAGTAGTCTCCCACTTCCATTCGTCCTTCTCTCTCTGTGGATTGAATGGTGAGAGAAAAGAAAGCGCCACTTTGATGGTTTTGGCGCCGAAAACACCTTTGGAAATTGGTAAAGTACAAGAGCAAAGGTCATCGCCAATCTCCTTTAATTACACATTTATACTGTAATTTGGTTATTTTACATTTGTGCCCCCTACATTAAAGACTTTCAGGTTTAATATGATTTTCTTTTTGAGATTTTCTAGTTGGTTATTTACTACTATTCACCTGCTTGGTATAATCATGGTTTGTGGGCGTAACTCAGTTGAATGGTACGATGGATTTTTAATGTCTAAATAAAGTTTGGGTAGAATGAATTTTGAATGTCTGAATGAAGTTAGAGTTCGAATCATTTTCGTTACGTAAATTTACAACTTATATCTTACTCGTGAGACTAGTACGGGTAAGGGTCCTTTAATTAGATTGGTATGATTTTTTTTTCTAAAAAAGTTCTTTTTGATTATTTACTAGGCTTGATATAATTAAGAAAAGGAGTGATCTCGAACTGAATATATCATATTAGGCTAAATTAAATTTATGAGAAGGCTTAGTTCGAACCAATTCAATTCATAAAATATTTAATTGGATCGAATCAGTTGAAACAATTTGAGAGTTAGGAACTTGGGAGATAGATGCAAATGGTTAGGGATTTATCTATAAATCAGAGCAAGCTCATGGGTTTTTTTTTTTTTTTTAATTTTATTTTCCCCTTGTTTTATATACAGTAGCAGCAATTTTTAATAATGGATTAAAATAATGATGGTGTGGGTGTAGGCAAACGTGCTAGTTTAAAAGCTTTTCGAGGGATTTTAAATTCATAGATCTTGATTCATCACATGGAGACAAGTTTTATGCAAAAATAAAACATGATGTATCATTCAATTAAAAGATTGAATACTTACATCAAGATTTGAGTAAACCTTAAATCTCTCCTCTAAAGTGAATGTTCTCACTTATTATAGATCTCTTTTGCTAGACACATTTTTCATGGATCTCCATCTTCTTGGTAATAGTCTTGCCTTTAGAAATCAATCATAAGCCTGCATGAATGATCTTGGAAAATTAGGCTTGTGGGAGCCTTCATTAGATGAGAACACTAACCCTAATTTTCTAGAGAGAGAAATTTATTCATTTTTTCTTCTTAAAAAAAAATCACCCCCAAAATATACATAAACCATGTATATTTATAGGCAACATAAAAATAAAGAAAAGGAAACAACAAATCCTTCTCAATCTCTAATTCATATGTCTCAGATCTAATATGATTCCAATATCAAGTTGGGTTATGAGTGAGAATCCATTGGGCCTATTATTTTATTGGCTACAATGAATTAATAATTGGCCCGGTTCATGGATCCAATTCAATTAATTCATAAATTAATTTCTATTCTACTAAAAGAAATTAATTAAACTCTAATTAAATAATAAATAACCTCTAAGTCAATATTGCACTTTGACTCCTCTATGCATAATTAGTTATCGGATAAATAAAGCCATCAATCCAACTACGTAATTAATATATTTATTTTGGTACCTTTAATTATTTCTAACTCGATCACAATAAAACATTTATTTGACAAAAATAATAATTTAAATAAATAAATATATAATAAATCATTTTGTCTAAAAACACACGAAGGCCTTTGAATTTACTTTGTGATTAACCATAATCAATACAAAATAAATACAAGTAGCAATGCTGCAAATATTGAAAATATAACCCTCTAATTATTAATTACCTAACTACCCAAAGTGTCGGTCTAAGGATTCCGAAGAATCCGCCGAACAAATCAAAGTAATTATTAATTAATAAAAGAGTCTATAATTTTCTCATACTTAAGAGTCAAATGCCATGACGGTGATAGGGAGTAATTGCATACGACGGCTCTCGCAATATATCTCAACTTAACGCGGATCCAGTTTAAATCTTAATTAATTATGAGTCCATCCATAATTACCAACTATGAACCATTTATGATTACTATTTATATATCATGCATTGATTGCCATCACATACATATATATAAATATCTCTTGTAATCAAATGGACACTATCAATTCTATAATGAATCGAAATATAATACATTGAATTCACCAATTGTATAAAACATAAATATTTCAGAAACGTCAGGAACATATGTCACTTTAATCCAAACAGGAATTTGCTATGCCAGGGCATATAAATCCCAACAGCTCCCACTTGCCCTCATAGCCAATTCAAATTGCACCTAACTCCAATGCTATCCAAATGATGATCAAAATTATTGATCAATGACACCTTTGATAATGGATCAACAAAGTTGTGTTCCAATGCAATGTTCTAGCTACAAGTATATTTTCTTGCCAGACAATATCATGTAGAACATGATACTTCCTCTCAGTGTATCTTGTTCCTCTATAGAAGCTTGGGTTATTGGTTTGGACTACTTTTGCACTAATATCACAACATAGCTCAATAGGCAGGCTAGTATACTCCACAACCTCCAAATCAGTAAGATCAAACCAATAGGCTTCATTTGCCGCCTTTAAGGCTGCAATATATTCCACCTGCAAGTTTGAGTCAGCAGTTGAAATCTGCTTAACAATCTACCAACTAATTTTCCTTCCATTAAGTGAACATACACTAAGTCATGAACCTCATAGTATCTACTTCTGATTGAAAATCAGAACTAACATACCTGACTAGAACCATATCATCACATCCATAAATGAGTATGATATCATTGGTTCTCCTTAGGTACTTAATGATATTTTTCACAACAGACCAGTTATCAAGTCCAGAATTGGACTGATATCTACTGACTATCCCTACTATGTAGCGGATGTCCTATTTGGTATAGACCATGGCATATATGAGACTCCCATATGCCAAAGCATATAGTTCCAGTCTCATTTGCTCAATCTCCTCTGCTAGTCTTGGAAAACTACTTACTAGAGAGAGCAATCCATATAAATAAAGCAAGAACTCATTCTTTGAGTTATACATACCAAACCTGGTCAAAACTTTATCAATGTAGGATTATTAAGATAAGCCTATTTTCCTTTTAACCTGATCTTGCAAAAGCTTGATCCTAGAAATATAGCTTACATCTTGAAAATCCTTCATTTAAAAGTAATTGAACAACTACCTCTTTATTGATGACAAAACTTCCACATCATTCTAAATGAGTAGGATGTCATCAATATATATAGAATCAGAAAAATAATGACATTCCCTTGTACACTCATGATTTATTCACTAAGAAATCTTCTGGTATCTTTTTGTAGATTAACTTGCCTTCCATAGGAATCACCCTACTAGAAAGTTCTACAAGATCCCAGAATTTATTAGAATACATAGATTCCAACTCTGATTTCATAATAACTCGCCGAAACGATCTGTATCCATATCGGTTCACGCTTCCATATAGCTTACTGGGTTCAACTCATGTTTAACAGGGATGTCCATAATGGTCTCACCTAAAAACATGATTCTGTCGGATTGGATGATAATCCTCTCATTACATCAATGTACCGATGCAAGAATCTGTGTAGTAGATGATGCTAACGCATCAATAGGGAATTCATATATTATTCTCAATCTCTATAATAAGTGTGTTCACATGTGGTACATCTGGTACTCATACCAAATTCTCTAACATTATGCTACTAGGTATGTGATTCATAATATGATTCTCTTATAGATAAACAGTGAGTGAAAACAATCAACTTTTATCTTTGAGATCATAAACTAATACATCCTAGTGACTTTTGAGTAGCTATCAAATCTACCATGCCTATCATCTGCTTCCAACTTACTTGTCTATATTAAGCGCACATGTGCAAGACTACCCCATATGTGCATATGATTCAAACTAATATTTAGTCAAAAAAACAGCTCAAACGGTATCCTTGAGACAGACTAAGATGGAATGCAGTTCATAATACGCATCGACATCATTAACGTTAAACTCTTAAATGAAAAAGATAATGTAGCATAACTGATCATAGATCTAACCATGTTAAGTGGAATTCTGTTATTCCTATTTGACACCTAAATGCATTTAGCGTCAATTGCGAAAAACTGGTACACAACACCCTCATTAACCATATAGTCTTTGCACTATCCCAAGAAAAACTCATATCCTCGATCAGATCGAAATGTCTTGATAAGTTTACCTAATCTGTGCTCCACATCAGTCTTAACCTTCTCAGAATATACCAAGAGTTTAAGACTTGTGTTGCATCAGATGAACTTATCCAAAACGTGAGTAATCTTGCTTGGATGTTCATAAGACCACACGTGTCAGTGTGTACCGACTCCAATTGTCCTTTATGTCTATTTCATCTGGCTGATTAAGCCCTAAGAGTTATCTATCCTTCAAAACAGGGTTCACAAGTTTGGTTTAGGCTCCTCTGCCTCACTAGGTAATTAACCTTCTTTGACCAATCTTTGAATCTCATTTTGACTGATTACAACCCAAAAATAGACACTAAAAATACAATGAGTCAGGAATAACAATTTTTCTCTTAACATTCAATCTAGAAGATGCAACATTAGTTTCTACATTCTGCAAATCTTAAGAGCTTATGATTATAGTATATTAACCATCTTTCAATACACCAGAAGTAATCGCATATCTATTCAATTTTATAAAACCAGTTTTACAAAATAACAACACAGTTTTTATAAACCACAAGTGAAACAAGAATAAGATAGTGTCTAACTTCTGTGCATAAAGATAGTTCTCTAATACTAATAACCTCATACTCTCTAATTTCAGATGTAATACTCCCACTGACTTAGCTACAACCTTGACATCAGGTCAAATACAAATATATTCCATATCATTGAGGCTTCTGGATTCCTGAAATCCTTGCAACGAATTGCAAAAATGTTTAATGGCTCCAAAATCTATCCATCAGGAATTAATAGATACAACCACATAACATGGCTCAATGATTAAATATATATTTACCTATACCACGTCATTGCTTAGACAGTTCGTCCTTTAGTGTCTTCGTTAGCAGCAAAAGAAACAATTTAATTTGCTCTCCACATACACTGCCTTATTCCCTTTAACCTTTTGGATACCCATGTTTTGTGCTAGCCTAGTCCTATTATCATCCTTCTTCTTTGCTTTGCCCGTCCACTTAGGCCTAGAAGAAGATGGTATAGACTAGGTTAGATTAATAGGAACGCCCATACTTTTGATTATCCCTTCATCTGTTACCAATTCTATAAGAATATCAGCGAGTGTGAACTCAAACCGATTCCTTATTTAGTTCACTTTAACAGTGTCGAACGAGTTTGGTAACAAGGCAATAATCATGTCAACTTGAAACTTACCACCTAAGTCAGCCCTATTGATCTCCAGCTAATTTTTAAATAATAAACAATCATTTTCCAAAATTCGATTTCATACTGGAGTTCCTTAGGCTATCTTGATGTTATTCAAGTCTGACATAGTACTTTGACATACTCTCTATCTAATCTCATCAAAATATCTTATTGATATTTAACATGATGCTTGAAGAAAATAAAATAATGTAAATGTTAGCTTTGGAGAGTATTCGAGGTAAACTCTAGAATATTGCACCAAGTCATCTCATTTGCCTTATTTCATTTATTCAAAGTATTAATGTTCTCTCGGGTATCTTAAAGTAAAAGAATTAGGTTTAGAAGTAGTAAATACATTTGTACCCTTACGTTGTGAATAAAATATCTAAGTTCCTTTCCCAGTCAATATTAATGAGGTCCAGTTACATTGAATATGTAAGCAAGCAGATAAATTGAATTAGACATAATTAATCTGAATATAAATGCATTCATACAATATGCAAGGTGAATTATTAATATTGTCATGTATATTTAAAATTTAAATGAGTTTGTTAACCACATAATATAATAAATCTCAATCGAACAAGAGATCATTATCATTATTGGTGAACAATCCCTTTTAATTAATGCGGGTCCCTCAACTCTGCAGCATAATAAATCAACCAATCAATATGTCAATAACTTCCTGTTGGAGAAGTTCATTATTACTATTGTTGAGATTCATTTACTATTAGGCGAACACTTCCATTAAAATAGTATGTGGGTCCCTTAACCACTACATGAAAAATCGGATAACCAATACGCCAATAACTTATTCGGTTGGCGAAGTTCATTATTGCTATTAGCGGGCAAATCCCATCATCTCCATATCTCTTAAGACAATGCCTTATCTATCTATATAAAATGATTCCCGATTTTGTTTAACCTTTCTAAAATCACCTAGTGTAGATCACTCCGTTGGGGAGCTAACACTATTGATTTTAGATTGAGTGTATAACGTTATTAAAGCTCCAATGAAAAATAAAATATTAAATATCTTGTCATTATAATCTAGACTCTTTAAATCATGCGTAGGGCCTTATTTTTAAAGATCTAATTATAATGAATATTTAATATTATTATTTTCATAAGATAACCATTCTTGTAATATTAAGACTCTTCAAATCATGTGTGGGGCCTTATTTTTGAAGATTTAATTATAATGGTGTTAATAACGAAGGCCATGGGGCAATGTATAAAAATCCCCGCTCCCACTCAATTTTTAATCATTCATAATTAGGGTTTTCATTTTATTCATTTACATGATATAATGCATGCAAAACGTCTTGATTTTAATCCAATTAAATTTAGAAAATATTTGGACTTTAAACGATTCACTAATATTTAATTTGAAGCATATTTTAAAAATAATTTACAAAAATAATTTTTCGTTTCCCAATAAGTGCCCTCAAATTAATTAGTAATCAAATCCAATTAATTTTCATAATTTAATTAATATAAATCAAGTCATTTAATTAAATATCATGGATCCAATGTATGAACAATCATAATCAGTATTAAATTATTCCATGCATCAAATAAATAATCAAACTACAGACAGAAGCAATTTAAATGGCCAATGGATTTAACTTTTAACATTTAATTACTCTAAGTATTGTACAGGCGTCCTCCAACAGCTTGTAAACACCTGTAGGGAGCTGGTACGCGCTTACGGAGGCAAAACAACACTTGGAATGCGCTTAGAGGGCCCCACACGCGCTCACACTCGCCTGGGGCATGCACTAGGTAATGGCACGCGCTCCCACGCGCCCCCACGCTCTGGGACGCACCTGTGGCGCGTGGGACGCGCCCCTACGCGCCTCCACAAGCTTGGGAACAATTTCCCTTGGCTGGCGCGTGAGATCCACGCGCCAGCCCATGTCCACCTCTTGGCGCGTGTTCCACACGCGCCAGGTGCACTTCCTTGTGCCGCATGAAATAACTTCCCATCATCCAAAAGCTCAGATTTCAGTTGCACCATATAATTGTGTTCCGCGAAGCATGTGATCATCAGTCCTTCTATCTCCCGCCAATACCTCGCCGCCGGCAATTTTTCAGTCGCCGGAAAAATGCCGAAAATTCCAGAAAATATAAATTAAGCCAAAAAAATTCCAGAAAAATTCCGAAAAATTCTGGAAAAATTCCAGAAAATTCCTGAAGCCTAATTTAACCCTCTTAGACCTTCTTGAAGCTTCATAGCATCCTTTGATGAAGATTACATGACTTTAAATAAATTTACAATTTGAAATACAATGGAAAAAATTAAATTACATCATTGAACTTTCAAACGGCTAAATCAAAGCCTTAATTACATTCATCCAAAGATAAAATTACATTCCAATAACTTATAAGCTTCATCCATGGCCCAAACACAAATCATCATCCATTCACAATTATACATACATCATTATCTATCAATATATATTAACATATTATATCCTACATCAACATACATCAATAAAAAATATATATGAATATAATTTTGGATCCATGATGATGAAATTCATAAAAACATGATCTCTAGTAATGAATCAAACCATGCTCTGATACCACTGTAGGGAAACGTGCTAGTTTAAAAACTTTTCGAGGGATTTTAAATTCATAGATCTTGATTCATCACATAGAGACAAGTTTTATGCAAAAATAAAACATGATGTATCATTCAATTAAAAGATTGAATGCTTACATCAAGGTTTGAGTAAACCTTAGATCTCTCCTCTAAAGTGAATGTTCTCACTTATTATAGATCCCTTTTGCTAGACACCTTTTCCATGGATCTCCATCTTCTTGGTAATAGTCTTGCCTTTAGAAATCACTCATAAGCCTCCATGAATGACCTTAGAAAACTAGGCTTGTGGGAGCCTTCATTAGATGAGAACACTGACCCTAATTTTCTAGAGAGAGAAAATTTATTCCTTTTTCCTTCTTAAAAAAAAATCACCCCCAAAATATACATAGACCATGTATATTTATAGGCAACATAAAAATAAAGAAAAGGAAACAACAAATCCTTCTCAATCTCTAATTCATATGTCTCAAATCTAATATGATTCCAATATCAAGTTGGGCTATGAGTGAGAATCCATTGGGCCTATTATTTTATTGGCTACAATGAATTAATAATTGGCCCGGTCCATGGACCCAATTCAATTAATTCATAAATTAATTTCTACTCCACTAAAAGAAATTAATTAAACTCCAATTAAATAATAAATAACCTCTAAGTCAATATTACACTTTGACTCCTCTATGCATAATTAGTTATCGGATAAATAAAGCCATCAATCCGACTACTTAATTAATATATTTATTTTGGTACCTTTGATTATTTCTGGCTCGATCACAATAAAACATTTGTTTGACAAAAATAATAATTTAAATAAATAAATATATAATAAATCATTTTGTCTAAAAACACACGAAGGCCTTTGAATTTACTTTGTGATCAACCATAATCAATACAAAATAAATACAAGTAGTAATGATGCAAATATTGAAAATATAACCCTCTAATTATTAATTACCTAACTACCCAAAGTGTCGGTCTAAGGATTCCGAAGAATCCGCCGAACAAATCAAAGTAATTATTAATTAATAAAAGAGTCTATAATTTTCTCATACTTAAGAGTCAAATGCTATGACGGTGATAGGGAGCAATCGCATACGACGGCTCTCGCAATATATCTCGACCTAACGCGGATCCAGTTCAAATCTTAATTAATTATGAGTCTATCCATAATTACCGACTATGAACCATTTATGATTACTATTTATATATCATGCATTGATTGTCATCACATACATATATATAAATATCTCTTGTAATCAAATGGACACTATCAATTCTATAATGAATCGAAATATAATACATTGAATTCACCAATGGTATAAAACATAAATATTTCAGAAACGTCAGGAACATATGTTACTTTAATCCAAACAGGAATTTGCTATGCCAGGGCATATAAATCCCAACAGTGGGACCAGCTAACCCAATTGATCAAGAGCTACAACAAATTGGTCAAGCTGGGCCTGACTATTTTCCTCTGGTACTAGAGCAATGTCCAAACTTAGGGTAATGAAAATGAAAGGAAAAGAAAATAATATTAATAATCGAAGGAAACAAAAAATTAAAAAATAAATATGTTTGGCAGGAAATGATTCTAATTCATTACATTACAATAATTTTTTTTTTCTTTTCTTCCACAAACATAATTATTATTATTATTTTCTTTCTTTTCTTTTACTAATAAATAATCAACTAACATTAAAATATATGCTTCATATATTAATATTTTAAACTCTTGTTACATATATATTTTAAGTATACACGTTTAATACTTATCCCGAGCCGAGCCGAGCCCAAGTCGGCTATATAAGGCACCAACCTCAGTCCATGTGCCTGCGTAACAGAATTTGATTTTGAAATGGAATTTTCATTTAGCCATTCGAATTCCTTCTATAGGATCGCAAATTTGCTCAGCAGTGTGTGCGCAGTGGGTTGGATTGAATGTTGCACTAGAAGGGTATACATGCACACAAGGGTTGAAGCGAATGGGCTAGTTGTAATGGGGGGTCTTGCTGCTTTTGATGCGTCGACGTTCGATTCATTCACAACTTCAAGAATTATCGCAGTGAATGTCAATCTTGGAGCTTTCATGGCTTCTTTGGCCGGAGAAGGGACTTTCCGGGTTCGAATTGACGAGGACTCGGTTGAAGTGACAAATGCCGAAGGTTAGACTTATAGATTTTGTTGATTTTGCGTATATTGTCAATAATCCGCATTAAATGTATGTTTCTTGATGTTTCATCGTCTGATTTTAAAGGTGTTCAAAGCCGTCTTGAGAATCATACGCATTAATTTTGTATAACTGGTTTCATCCTCTTCATCGTTCCGTCCTGTTCTTGTTCAGTGATGGTTCTTGATTTTGCGTTTTCAATCAATCGCATTAAATGTATGTTTCTTGGTGTTTCATTGTCTTATTTTAAAGGTGTTCAAATCCGTCTCAAGAATCTCGACGCCCCTCTCGAAAAGCTTGACGAAGTTGAAGATTACAGCGTCGTGGTGGCCATTCCATCTCCACCGTCATCTCCTGGTACTAGGGTTTTCTTGTTCTTTCTTTCTTTTTCTTTTTCTTTTTTTGTTTTTCTCTCTCTGTTCTAATAATTAGTTACATAAACTTGCAGTGATGATTTTGGTAAAGGATTGTGAACTTACTATACATACGGCGCCTGGTCATTTTTGTTGATTTGACTGAGGCAAGTAGCTGTATCTCGATTCTGTGTTAGTAATTTGTTTCTTTATTGTTTAAGTTCTTATATGTATATGTATATTTTTCTTGAATGTTTGAGTTCTTATACGTATATGAATATGTATATGTATATGTAATTTGATTCTTGTTTGTTCAAGTTCTTATATGTATATGTAGATGTAGATGTTTCTTGATGGTTTAAGTTCTTGTATGTATTTATTTTTAAAATTTTGATTTCAGGAACAATTTGACATATGGTCTGAGTTCTGGGCCTTTGAAAAACACGAGGATGAAGACAAACACGAGGATGAAGCTGTCTTCCAAGGGAGTGTTCTAACTCACCCGATGCCAATTCCGGAACAGCTCTCCCTGATCTTTGACCAAATGGTCCTACTGGCATCGGACCTTGTGTGGCTCCACCTCTCCGACGCCGGCTGGAAGATGACGTTTTCAGTGCAGAACATGAGGATCAGCGTTTGTTTTCTGCTGTAGTACTTACAATAGTCTCTTACATGATACTTACAGTGTCAAAGTTCATTTTTTGTGGCGGGGTACAAAAGACTTAGAGAAGGCTTAGAACTTAGCAGTTTAGATGGAGAGACGGTAGGTACATAGTATGACATTTTTTTTGAACATTCATTATAAAAGTGAAATACATTTGTCTCTGTTTGTCAAGATATTGGCATTGATTTACATTCCTCTTATTGATTTACTGTTTGTGTTTGAGGAGTTAACGGAGGACCACAACTTACCCACTAGCTCCTTGATACAAATCTCTACCAAAACAGAACTGAAAACCCCATTTGGGCAATTTTACAATCACTTTGTGGGTTCTTCCAAATGTTCATATATTGAACCCATTTGGGCATTTTTACAAACACTTTGTGGTTTCACATCCTCACGACTGAATTGACTCACTTGACTCACTAGCCAATAGAGAGTGGGACCTTCCCTGGTCTGTTCTTCGCCCACCGGACTGAATTGACTCGCAGAGGATGCTCTGCATTTGATGCGTTACCGGAGGTTTTTTTTTTAAATTTCTTTTATGATGGAGGAGGCTGTGTGTTGGTTTGGGCTTTGTTATCTTGGGCCTGGGCTCTTTTGTTGCATACTTTGGGCTCCTATTTGGAGCCTTTGTAAGTCCAAGTCTGCTCAGGTGCTCTCTAATTTATTTTGAGCTGAGACTAATTTTATTTATCCAAATAATCACTAACAATTTGAAATTAAGATATCTTAATCCTGTACCTTATTATGTTTCTTTTTCTTCATCTGAAATTCATCTCGATTGTGAGAAATTACTTACAGTAAATAGTTAAAAACCACGTTGAAATGGGAAAGGGAGTATTATTCTCACTCCGCTCCTTAGTTTTGAAACAAGAAAAAAATAAAAACAAAAACAAAATAAAAGATAAAATTTAAAATAAATAAACTAAAAAACTGAGAGATGTAATTAGTAAGATCCTCCTCATTAAGTCTACTTATTGTTTTTTTATTTTTTTTTATATTGATTTGGGATTTTCTTTTAGTAATCGTGTGTAGTTGCTTGCATTTTATGGGAATTAAAATTTGCCAATTTGAATTGATACACGTGGGTGCAGTAGAGGAATTAAGAAGTACTCCGTATACAACTTCAATACAAAAGATTGGGCTCCGAACTTAGTGTGGTACCTTCGGCTAGTGTGGGTCCCAACAACAGTATAAAGTGCAAGACTTGATATGATGAAATCTTACTGGGGCCCCATCACCTGTTCAAAAATAAAATAAAATGAAATGAAGCTTTGAGTATGATTATACATGTGTCTTATAGTTTGTGTGTTCTGTGTTTGTGCTTCTTAGACAATAAGTCGCTAACCATCTCTAGCATTATTTGTTGTACAAAGAAATTTAAACTCTATGGCTGTCTGTCATCTTATATCATCAGCGGTGAGCTCTAATGATATATAACAATGTCATGTATGTCGATTTTTGCTTAAAAGGATTGGTCGCATTTGTTAAGATATCTTTTTCTATCATATAACATGTTATGTTATGTTCCGTTTGGTGTTAGCGATTAAAAATGATAATGGAACAGAGTTGGGGTGGATTCGGGTAAACCCTACTATGTCTCTTTAAAAATTTCGTCATATCAATCCCGTCTCTACTTTGGATTGGGTTTATAATTAGTATACTATTTACGTCCCTACTTTGACATATAAGGTACATATTCTATTTCGTGTACTTCGTTTAATTGTCATGAGAGGACGAACGGGTTATGCCACTTTTATTATTTTGTTAAAAAAAAAAAAAATGTAGTCCAATATGTTCAAATTAGACGGGTAAATAAGCTGGTACAACTTTTAAATTATAAAATATTAAATATTAATATATTAACTGACTTAGCAAAGTAACAATGGCTTTAAAAATATTATATATTATATATAATTTTTTTAAAAGTATATATATATATATATATATATATATATATATATATAATAGGAGTGAGTTTATCACTATTGCGCTTTCAATTTTTAATTATATTATTATATTCGATTCAAATTTATCCCGTTAACGGGACCCGACAAAAACCATCGTGACATGAGAAATTGCAGTTTTTGTTAAAACATTTTCAATCATTTTCAACCTAAAAATGCGAGTCACAAATGTCTAAACATTGGACTTCTGAGAGGGACATTGCGAAAAAAATGAATGAAATAGGTCGGAACATTTTGTTGTTATTATAAGGTGAAATTGCGCGTGCACACATATATATATTTATGCTACTATAATACGAGTGGTATTGAAAACTACAATTAATTGAATCAAAATCCTCTTCAACATTTTATAGTATGGATTATTTATTTAACATTCATTTGGCTGGTTGGTTTTAGATCCATAATCCATTCCACCCCTAAATAAGAATTTAATTTGGCCACGGTTTTGTAACTCAATTTTCGTATTTGAATTCAAAACCAGAGAAGCAGTTCAGTGTGACAAGACGTTGCCGTGTTGTTCGATGCCAATGCCTACAACAAACTCGCCAAGTCTTGTAACTATACACCTCTCTCTTGTAATTATTGTTCATCGTTTAATTAAGATCTTAATTAATAAAATTGGTTTGATATCATAATGCAATTCACAAGCTGATACAACAAATGCACAACCACACGCAGACAAAAGTGATAATATAACCCTCTATTATATAGATTGTCACGTTATTACCGTGGCATAAAATACACCCCTACGCAAGCTATGACTTAACGAATTCAGAAGCTACTTAATATACATATAATACCATTATTAATTGGGTGGTTAATTTTTCCATGCTTCTCTGACTTTTTCGGTCATACTAATCTTTACACACGCAAAGGTTTTCGGTGATACTAATCTTTAAACACACGCAAAGTTTGACCACTTATAACGTGTACGTGGTCGTAATTGGAATATTTATATACTAATTAACAAGTTTTACCTTTTTTACCCCCCAGATTTGATGTCTTTTGCCATTTAATTTAGTCATGAACTAAAATGCTTTTTAGTCAATCATAATGTTTGAAAGGAAAGCATATTGTGAGACTAATTGTGACCTAAATTAACAAAATCATAATTACGAGTGCACGTCCTCCAATGTGATTGTGATTTAATTAGTTTATGAATACGGTTTACAAATTTAAGTCTCTCCGACTTCTAAAACATCAATAATAACAATAAAAGTGCTACTAAAAAATTATTAAGAATTTATAAAAGTGTTATTTACTTATTTAGAAAATAAAACTAGAAAGGTAAAGTTGACATTACATGGAACTCTGAGGGCAAAAGTAAAGTGTTGTGGGAAAATGAAGCATACAAAAAGACCCTTCTGCCCCTTATCTCTCTATATAAGATATCTTCCTACGTTCTTGGATTCCTTACCCTCTTCTCTCTCTATCTACTCTCTCTCTCTCTCTCTCTCTCTCTCTCTAAGCTTAGGCGTGTTTATTGTGCAAGAACTGGCAAATTCAGAGGAAATTCTGGAGGAATCCAACAATCGAAGGGTGGTGCTCGCCCTGTATGAAGCCTTAAGCGCTCGAGACGTCGAAACCGTCCACAAGCTCCTCGCCGCCGATCTCGAGTGGTGGTTCCATGGTCCACCGTCCCACCAGTATATGATGCGACTGCTCACCGGCACTACCTCGCCGGAAAAATCCTTCGAATTCGAGCCCCTCTCCGTCGCCGATTTCGGATCAACCGTCCTCGTCGAGGGCTGCGATCACAGCCGTTCAATCTCTTGGGTCCACGCCTGGACTGTCGCTGATGGGATAATTACCCAGGTCAGAGAGTACTTCAACACGTCCCTCACTGTGACCCGCTTCCGGAACACAAACCAATCATCACCGTCGGATTATCCATCATCATCGATCAACTCTCTTCACTGCCCGTCCGTTTGGGTGAGCAGGCTTCCGGGTCGGGCCGGAAAATCCGTGCCGGGTGTTGTTCTGGCAATATAAGTAATCTGTGTGATCAGGTGCGGCCGGACGTAGTGTGACATCGTAGTACAGAATAAAGGGTAGTGATTTAAATATGGGCTGAATATCTCTTGTTTCTTTGTCCTTTCCATTTATTGTGTGTTTTATTTTAAGGGAGTGTTTGGTTGTAGTTTTTTTGTGCGTCTGTGTGTGGGGTGATCAATATGGTGAAAGTGAAAGCCAATTGGTTCTTTCCTGATACGTGTGTTTTGTGCTGTGATCTAATAAAAAAGCTTATTTTATTTGATTGGCTCGTGAATCTTCTCTTATTTAATTCTTATATATATATATATATATATATATATATGAATATGACATGTCAAAGCATACTTTACATGGTAAAGTAGAGTTGAAACAATATTAAAGGAAATTAATTAGAAATCAAAAGATATTCTACACCTCAAGAAAAATTTCAATCTATCTTGATCTAATAAATCTCACTTGAATTTCCATTTAACGTAAAACTATCAACTTTGCCCAAACTCTTTCCTTTGCAAAAAGAAGAAAAATGGTATATTCTTTTAAAATATCAACGGATATTCAATTATCTATATTTGTTATATTGGAATTTGTTTTTTTTTTAATTAATTAAGTTCAATAAATTTCTTTAATGACAATACTTAATGCTCTTTCGAACCGCACCCCTATTTCATCTGCACAATTTTCCATAAAATTGGTTTGGACAAAGACGTGTCATAGACTCATACCTAATCCTACTTTGATTCTTATGGCACATAAAAAGCAACAAATATGAGTTGGATATGAAAAGGATGTGTTTATTTGTATCCAAATTAAGGGATATTATTACTTGTAAGAATCATCAAAAGTTTGAAATTAAGGAGGTCTACATCTCCCATTTGGATAAAGTTATTTCGACAATCTTCAAATTCACTGTCCCAAAGAAATTCAAATTGGAATTATTTTTCTTCTAATTTCACCTTGCATTCAAATCAAGCTTCAAAAAAATTTAAACCTACAAAAGGAATATCAATTTTATACCATTTAAATGATTTCTTCAATTAAAAAAGTCAGAATGCCTACTCTTGCTTTATTAAAGGTGGAGATTAAACGATGAGGTGAAAATCATGATGATTTTATTTCTATTTCTGATGGAGTACAAATTATTTATTTATTTTTAAATGTTACAATTTATCATAAAACACAAAAACAATATATAAACACACTTGTGGTTAATTAACTTTTTATTGGTTACTTGGGACTGCTAATTCAAACCATATATGATACTAGTAAAAATTATTGATATCTCAGCTTTCAATTAACATTTTATAAAGTAGATAAGTTGTCTTTGTTATGTGATAAGGCAGATGTAGACTGGGAATATGTGAGCGTTGGTGACCCACCCAGAGTGAGTGTGATGTATAACTTATTGACACTGCCAGTTTTGACCTTTGATTTGATAGGTTGGTGAACCAATTTTCATTTTATCAAATTTTCTTCAATCTCTTTTAATTTAATTTTCCTCTAAAACGTACAATTTTATCTTCTGTATCCGGATTAATTTTAATAAAAATATAAATAAATAACATTGGTTTGGTGAGAAAAAAAAAAAAAAAAAAAAACAAAAATTGAAAGGAAAAGATTTTATTAATTTTAATAATTTTTTTTTTTCGAGAAATATAATAGTAATTATGTTTTGGGGAAGTAAAGAAAAAGAAACTATTTTAATAAAATTACTACCGTACAATTTTTAATAGATTTTGTCTTTTAAAAAGATAAAAATAAATTTGGTATTAACAAAGATTCATTAAAAATATTAATCTTTCTTTATATTTTTTTTTTCATATTTGAGAGGATAACAAAACCAACCCAATTTGTCCAATTTGTATTATTCCTAATCCCTTTGTTTCCTTTCTTTTTCTTTAATAATCTATACCAAATATAATATTTCATTTCCTTCAATTACCCTCTAACAACACTGGACCTTGGTCTCAACAAAATTCAAAGTCTTTCCAGTTGGAAAGTACAAAATTATATTATAAGTAGATTCAATTCGGTATATGTACAAGCAGACCCAAAAATATATTTTGGAGTAGGCTAGTATTACACTACCATTTTTTTTTTTTTTGGTGGGGTTTTTTTTGGGGGGCTCTGGTGGGAATTTTAATCCAACAAAATTTAGTGTTTGAGTGACAATAAGAAATTAATAAGTTTTCATGCAACAAAGTTAGTAACAAGTTTTAAAAAAATATATATATAAAAATTCAGCAGCAATTAGCTCAAACTTTTAATCAGTGTCTTAAAACTTAGAAAGAGTAATATTATGATGAGTAAACTCTCACAGTGAGCTAGCATCTCATTGTAATATTTTCCAAACTTAAATAATAAGTTCACACACAACAAAGTTACTATTAAAAAATAAAAAATAAAATCAGCAGCAAAATAAAGGAACTGAAATTAGGCAATTATGGTAATGTTTCATAAACAATAGGATAAAGTGCATAAAACTCCCCCGAACTTTCAGCTAATTGCACAAAACTCTCTTGAATTAACAATTGCCCTCTGAACTATGATAAAGTTGCAATTTAGGACATCAAGTGAGGTCTCCAGCACCGGAAAAAGAGGATTACAATATTACCCTTTAGTATGTGTCAAACAAATCTTAACCATCCAATAGAATTATGACAGCACACCTTATCTACCTCATCCTTATCACTAAACCACCACTCAATTCAGCGCGCCAAACACGGCCTTACACATAAGGCTTTCGCTCTCTTTACGCTCTAGTTTTCCCACCGTCGATGACATTGTTGACCAAAAAAGTTTCGCCTTGGGTCTGTATGATACTCATCAAAAAGGTTTGTTTGTGGTTCACTGGAATGAGACTTCACTTGTTTGCTCGCAGTGAGGCGATCATGGAGTTTGAGGTTGGCTCTCACCAGTTTCGCTACTTGTTGATTCTTAAAGCTTCTCATCGGCGTCAGCGGTAATGGAGTTTGAGGTTGGGCTCTCACCGGTTTTAATGGAAAAACTTTCATTTTGATTGGAATGGCCGAAAACAATTCCAATCTTATCCCCTTTGGCGGGCACAGTTAAGTGTGATTACCAACAAAAAATCCATCAACACCATCCGCATCCCTACACCGGTGACCTAAAAGAGAGAATCCATCAACACCGGTGACCAAAAATAAAGAATTCATCAACATCATCCCACGCCGCACCGGTGACCCAAAAAAGAATCCATCGAAGCTACCATCTTACTTTATTGGGGCCAAATTAGTAAACACTAATCCTTAATCTATACCTCCAATTTATCTGTAAACCATTTGGGTGTCCTCTGTTTCTTCTTGGCAAACGCGAAATAGTCACGTAGTAATTTGCAAAGGGTTTTGTCGCCGTTGCTTAGGCTATAAAAGTGAAATCCCCAAATCAACCGCAGCAATTGAAGCCTTGCCCCTGCCCATTCGAACCTTAAGCTTGCAAATCGCCGATGTTCACCGTTTTGATTCTCTGCAACTGCAAGGCATTGTAGATTCACAAATTGAAGCAGTGTCTGTGATCTACAAACCCTTATAAGTTAAATTTCTTTGATTTATAGTGTGAGAAACGAAAATTTTGTTGAGCTTTGTTGAAGCTTTCTTTATCTTTGGTTTGGTAGATAAGCTCTGTTACTTTGCCGAAGTAAGCTCTAATACAATATTTCTGTGTGTGTACAGGTTTGGTTTGTGACGGTTGTGTGGCTGGTAGAGAACTAAAACGGCATAGGGAGTCTCGACTTTTAGGGTTTCAATAATTTGGGATTTTTTTATTTTGATTTTATACATTTAATAGTATAAGGGTAGCTTTGTCATTTTAAAAATAGAGTACTGGCATGTGTTCATCACGCGCTTAATTGGCCGGAGACCGGAGAAAAACAAACAGAATTTTAAGAATGGGTAATTTTTGCAAAAAAATTAATAGTTTAGGAAGTTAATGATAACAAAACTAATTTAGGAAGGTTTTTAGGAAGAGCGAGTTAAGTTTTATTACACTTTACCCTAAACAATATGACAAGTTATATGCATGTGATTGTATATTAAAACGCATTTGGAACTAAAAATAGGTCCAACACAGACTTCATTTTATATTCTTTAAAGCAAGAAAAAAGTCCCATAATCACATAATAACCGTCTCTGTCTTGTCTTCAATTCTTCCTCAACCAGCAACCAACACACACACACTGTGGAGGGGAAGGGGGGGCTACATATAAGCTGTCTTGTTGTAGCAGATATAGCTTTCATTGTTCATGTACAGTTGTCTAACGGTGGGGGACTACATGCAAGTGTTTCGCCACTTTATTGACTACTGTATTTCACTATTTCCTTTTAGAGAATTTGAAAGTGTTGTCATTGAAAGTTTGAATGAACCACTTCATATAATTGAAGCCCAGGGACCTACTGTGTCACATCTATGGATTCAGTGAAAACATCACATTTTTCTAAGCAACCCTTCTTCTCTTGCTAAATTATAAGAAGGGACGGTTTCAAAATGTGTAGTCTGAAATTTAATGGAGAGCAGCAACACCTCCTCTGTGAGGAGGTTCACTTTCATAGGTTTATGCTAATTTTTTTGGCATTCTGTTATCGGAAAAAAAACTACTAAATCGCTATTAAGTGATATCTCCTTTCATTTTAAAGTAAAAAAATAAAAACAATTTAAGTCTTCCCAAAAATATTGTCCGAGTTCTTTGCAAAAAAAAGAAAAGAAATTAAGGCTTTTACATCTTTTGAGGGAGTTTCATAACCAACTTGATTTACTTATTTATTGGATTTTTTTATTAAGTCTAGTCGTGCTTTATTTTTTTTATTCTAAAATGAAAATAAATAAGGAAATTATATTATGAGAAAATATCTTTATCTTTCTTTTGTTCTTTAAATTCTTTAATTTTTTTTTTTTAAAAAACGTCAAATTTCTATTTTTGAATTATACTCTAATTTAGTCAAGATGTGTATATATATAATAAAGTTTATTACCTTTTATTTCATTTTCTCCTATTTTTGAAAGAATAACAAAACCAATCAAAATGCCTAAATTGAATCCTTCCAAATCTCTCTAATTTTTTTTTTGTTTAATGATACATGGTCAAACATGATATTTCACTTCTACCTTTTTACTTTTCCTTTCTTTTTCTTCGTAACCCTCCAACCAAACTGACCCTCAAAGCCACTTTTTAGCCATCCGCAAAGGTCACTTGTATAATTTGTCCAAGAGAAAAATTAGTGTAATTTATCCAAAGTGATATTGAACCTTGAAGTGCTTCAAAACAAGAGTAGTGATGATATTGTGGCAGTGGTTGGACAAGAATGACACTGTTTGTTATTCCGGCAGTGGCTTTGATGATGTGTGTGTTTTGGAGATATTTGTTGGTGTTGTGTTGCATTTCATGGATAAGTTAAAGGGTTTCCCACTTTTGTCCCAAACTGGCTCCTCCTTCGTATTTTTTGGTATGAAAACCAGGAGAAGTTATTCAGTACCCCATAGGTACCATGTCATTGTGCTGACATGGTACCTCCATCCACTACAAACACGACATGTGTTAAAAATTAAAAAAACATTTCAAGTCGGCACAAGTTTCACAAAATAGGGAAGGTAGCAAACGGAATAGTAACTCCGTTTGAAATTTCAAAATACCTCCACTTTTTTTTTAACTCAAATTTCAAATTTTAAAAATCAGACTAAAGATTATTTACTCTAAAAGCTTCTTTTTCATAATTCTCATCCTCTTTCTCTCTCCTGAATCTATCCATACACTGAAAATCATCCCAAGCTGTCCTTCATCACTAGAACCCTGGCCGTGAGTAGATCATTGTGGTGGCTGACATCCCATGGCCGTGACTATCACCGCCTTCAAAGAAAGCACCTTTGACTTCACTATAGTTGCCATATACATTGATTCTGGCAGTAGCAGACTTGGAGGCTTCATCTTTCTCCACGAGGTGTTGTTGCTACAACCTTGTCTTTGTAGCAATGGAGGGACGCCAAAAAAATGGTGTATTTTTTTAAAATATCAATGAAATTTTTGAATTTTGTTTTTATTGTTTCTTTTGCTTCTTGCATCTTGTTCATCTATATGATCCATTAGATTCTCTACATTAACATTTTATCTGTTTTTAACTTTTTTATTATTAATGATATCACTAACTCGGTAATTTTGTTTACTTATTAGGCTCTGTTATGAATTGAGGATGCTTCTTGTGATTGCGAATTGGTGGCTCCATTAAAGACTGCAAGGATGGAAATAGGGAGATGAATAACAGCATCATCCTTTAACCAAAAGACAAAGAAACTTTTTAAATACTTCTATTGTCAAATTCTTGTTGGTGTTCTTATTGGTTGTAATGAGAATGACTTTTGATGGTTTGCAATAGGACCTATAACCTATTGTTCAAATAGAAGAAAAACTATTGTAATAAGAATTTGTATTGTGATGAAAGTTTCTTGGTATGAATTTTTTTTGGAGGTAAGTTTGCTTTTTCAACACTGGATTTGGTCATGTTTCTTGGTCATGTTTGCATTCCAATCATCCCAGAAATTTGTAAGGGATTCCTAAAAACATAACTCACAAAAAATAAAAAAATACATTGAAGATAATACTAGACTAAGATGTGGCATCTATTGACCACAATATCACATTGAAGCAATCTAGTAAAACTTAACTTTTGCTGTTAAAATATTCACTTGAAGAGAAGACATGGAATGAGAACTGGATTATTTGGCAACCCATACGTCATAAAAAATTACAAAGTCCAAGTAGACTTGCTACAAATGGTTGATAAGGAGCAGACTGATGAGGGCACAATTTGTTTCCAATACAAATTACTCTCAACCACAATTAAGGATAAAGTTTATTACTTTATATTGGTGCCGATTCGAGCAGTATTGGATCTTCTTCAAGTTTATGGGCCAGTCTTGGCGGCATTGGATATGAATCAAAGTCTGAAACATGGTAGTCACCATATTTCTTTGATTATCTACCATTTGATAAGAATCCAAAAATACCTGAAATTTATTAATGTCAACCTAAAACCACCATCTCGCCTGGACACTTCGATCCACATACGCGAGAACACTGCACCTCCATCCTCCTCCGTCAAGGTAGATGGGTCATCAAGGATCGGGATTCTCCGTTTCTCTATCTTTGTGAACATGAACATTCAAGCAAAAATACCCATGCTTTCTAATGGTGCTTTAGGAAAAAAGTGAGGAATTTGTGAGTACTCAATGATCGAAAATGGCCGGTCATCAAGGCATCGGAGAGAGTTACTTACCAATTGGTGTCATAACGGACGAGATTGCAAAGAATTGAAACCACGATGAAATAGAAGGTGTTGTATTTGAAGGTTGTGATAGTCACGACCATGGATGTTAGCCACAACAATGAACTATTCACAGCCATGGTGTTCCATTGATGGACAGCTTGGGATGATTTTCAGTGTATGGATAGATTCAGAAGAGAGAAAGAGTGAGAAATAGGGTGAGAATTATGAGAGAGAAGATTTTAGAGCATATAATCTTTAGTCTGATTTTTAAAATTTGAAATTTGAGTTAAAAAAAGTGGAGGGATTTTGAAATTTCGGACGGAGTTACTCCTCCTTTTGCTACCTTCCCTATTTTGTGAAACTTGTGTTGACATGGAATTTTTTTTTAATTTTTAACACGTCGTGTTTGTAGTGGATGGAGGTACCATGTCAGCACAATGACATGGTACCTATGGGGTACTGAATAACTTCTCGAAAACCAGATAAGAGGAGGGCCGCACCCCCACTGAAAAGAAAAAAAAAAAAAAACAAAGCCATTCCAAAGGAAAAAGAAAGAAATCCATTTACTTTTCCATCTCCTTCTTTCTCGCAATCACCTCCAGTGTAACGGGTGGGCGCTTGCCCATTTACTCAGAAGTTCGAATTATTGGATAATACTGCATACCCACCCATTTATACACACTTCAACCCACATCCAAATCCAATGTGGGACAAGTTTCACTTGTAACATTCTCCCTCACCCGAACTCGGGCAACGCTCTCGTTGCGGTTGGACCACCCTACCTACCCGGAGGCAGACCGGAACACTCTCCGGGGCGGGTGGGTTTGACTCTGATACCAACTATAACGGGTGGGTGCTTGCCCATTTATCCAAAAACTCGAACTATTCGGTATTACTGCATACCCACCCATTTATACACACTTTAACCCCCATCCAAATCCGATGTGGGACAAGTTTCACTTGTAACACCAGCCACAGTATAACTAGTACACATCTTCTTTCCATTTGTTTGTTTTATGGGAAAATCACTTCCCTCTACACTCACCCTCCAAGATTTTCCCAGGATTGTCTCCTTGGACAAGCAGCTCCAAGGTCCCAAATCCGTCAAACCCGCCGCGTCCACAAACCGATTCCTGTAGCCCAGGGTGAAGATGGAGGAGACCTCGGAGAAGACCCGCGTGCGGCTGGCGGAGGTGGTCTCCGACTGCGTCAAGCGGTGGTTTCAGGACATCCTCAAGGAGGCCAAAACCGGTGACAGCGCATTGCAGGTCTTGGTGGGTCAGATGTATTGCAGTGGCTATGGTATCCCTAGACACACCCAGAAGGTGTTTGATTTTTTTCATTCTTGGGGTTTCTTTGTTTATTTTGTTGGGTTTAATATGTGATCAATAAACTTTATTGAGTGCCACTTATTTTCATATCAAGGTATGGACTTTGTTGTTTTTTTTTTTTTTTGGATGTTATTGAACTCAATGGGAACTTTTTGGATATTGGGGTTTATTTAATGTCTTTTAAGAACTGACATGCCACTGTTACAGTCTATATGGTGTCCCTAGAGATACCCAGAAGGTGTCAACTTTATAATTCTTGGGGTTCCTTTGTTTTTCTTGTTTATTTTCTTGGGTTTAATCTGTGATCATGGTTAAACTGAGAGGGCAATTTTATTGAGAGGCACTTGTTTTCCTATCCAGGCTTGGACTTTATTGGTTTTTTTAAATGTTTTTGAGCTCATTGGGAACTTTTAAATTTAGGGACGAGCTTGGATTAGTAAAGCTTCAAAGAGTCGATCTTCTGTGTGGAAAGTTAGTGATAAACTCTCTCTCTCCATTTGTATTTATGTACAAACATATACATATAGTGGCTCTGCTTCTTGTTATTGGTATTAATTGTATTTTTTTCATTTAGGTTACAATGCTAGTGATTTCGATTCAGATGATGTGAAGAATGATGCGAAGTAGGATTAAATGTTCGTTCTTGGTGAGTCGAATCCTCTCCCATTTTTATTGTTTTTGTTGTACTTTCAAATATTTACCTGATTTTCTTTTATTTGACATGGTATTGCATGAATTTGGGATATGAGTATATATGGTGATGTACTCACCAATTCTTAATTTGTAGGAGGTGTTTGTATTTTTGTTCTGCCTTCTTATTTCATGATGCAAACAAAATTAGGTAACCTGGAGAACTTATCTTCTGGCTATGAGTCATGACTTATGATCTTCAAACTCACGTCTTCCTTCGATAAGAAGGTGCTTCAAAGATTTTAAACTCCCAACACACGCAAAGCTTAGGCGTGTTTATTGTGCAAGAACTGGCAAATTCAGAGGAAATTCTGGAGGAATCCTACAATCGAAGGGTGGTGCTCGCCCTGTATGAAGCCTTAAGCGCTCTAGACGTCGAAACCGTCCACAAGCTCCTCGCCGCCGACCTCGAGTGGTGGTTCCATGGTCCGCTGTCCCACCAGTATATGATGCGACTGCTCACCGGCACTACCTCGCCGAAAAAATCCTTCGAATTCGAGCCCCTCTCCGTCGCCGATTTCGGATCAACCGTCCTCGTCGAGGGCTGCGATCTCAGCCGTTCAATCTCTTGGGTCCACGCCTGGCCTGTCGCTGATGGGATAATTACCCAGGTCAGAGAGTTCTTAAACACGTCCCTCACTGTGACCCGCTTCCGGAACACAAACCAATCATCACCGTCCAATTATCCATCATTATCATCGATCAACTGTCTCCACTGCACATCCGTTTGGGTGAGCAGGCTTCCGGGTCGGGTCGGAAAATCAGTGTCGGGTCGGAAAATCAGTGTCGGTTGTTGTTCTGGCAATATAAGTAATCTGTGTGATTAGGTGCGGCCGGACGTAGTGTGACATCGTAGTACAGAATAAAGGGTACAACCCAGTGCAGCGTGTGATTTTTTTTTTGCCACCCAACAAACAAAGAAAACACAAAAAAGGAAAACAAAAAAACAAAACCAACCCACTAAGCCCCATGGTCCAGAGTATCCAGATCAATAGCCTTCAGCACCTCGGATGGCCAAACATCCCAACTTACATCACTAGATTGAAAGGCCATTGTCAATTGACTGATAATGTGAGCAACTGAATTGTTACCCCTTGGCTTCCACCCAAGTCGAAAATGAGAATTTTTCTCCATCATGAATTGGATATCTTCCCTTAAAGGAAATGAGAGGGAGTCCTGAGGATGGGTAGAAATGATGGATAAGCAATCACCTTCTATATCTACCTTATCATAACCCCATTGAAATAGCAACTTCAATCCTTCACGGAGAACTCAAGCCTCAGCGACCTTTGAACTGGCCACATAAAAAGTAAAAGCCGATACAATTCTTGTTGGATTACTGGCAGAATTTCTCACAATAAGGCCACCGCCAGCTACTTTTGAAAAAGAGCCAAGGTTGCAGCGTGTGATTTACATATGGGCTGAATATCTCTAGTTTCCGTTTATTGGGCGTTTTATTGTAAGGGAGTGTTTGGTTGTAGTGTTTTTTTTTTTTGTGCGTCAAGTTTGTGTGGGTGACCAATATGGTGGATGTGAAAGGCAATTGGTTCTTTCCTGATGTGCGTGCTTTGTGGTGTGTTTGTCGTCTAATAAAAAAGCTTATTTTATTTGATTGGCTCGTGAATCTTCTCTTACTTAATTCTTATATATATAAATCTGAATATGACGTGTCATATGCACAATTCATATTCATCTATTGAAGGAATATGATAGTTAGGTTTTTTCCATACCAAATACAAATTGAAGCTCGACTTGATACTATGATTCTTATCCCACAAAAAAGCTAAGTTGGATATGAAAAAGCATGCGTTTTTTCTATCCAAATTAAGGGATAATATTACGGATAAGAATCATCAATTTTGAAATTAAAAATATTAAAGTGGATTTTGACAATCTTCAAAGCCACTGTCTAAAGAAATTCAAATTGGATTTTTCCTTTTTTTCATTCACACCAAACATTAAAAATTACAAAAGAATATTAATTTTACACCATTTAAATGATTTCTTCAACTAAAAATGTCAAAATTCGCTGGCACATAGAGATTACATACTTGATCCAAGATAACTGATATAACAGATTTTTATATGAAAAATAAATGCAACTTAAACTTCAATTTGTCACCACACTAGTGGTTAATTAACTTTTTATTGTTAATTTGGACTGCTAATTCAAATCATATGATAAAAATAAAAATTATTGACATCTCAGGTTTCAATTAACATTTTATAAAGTAAGATAAGTTGTCATTGTTTTGATAAGAAGAGATGTAGACAATTGGCTGGAATATGTGAGGGTTGGCGACCCACCCAAAGTGAGTGTGATATAACTTCTCCATACCGCCAGTTTGCATAATTGACCTTTGATTTGATATACACGTGAACCTATTTTTTCAGCTTTATCAAATTTTCTTCAATCTCTTAATTTAATTTCCCTCTAAAACGTACGATTTTATCTTCTGTGTCCGGCGAAGAAAAAAAAAAAGAAAAAAAAAAGTAATATTAATTTGGAGAGATATTATTAAGCACTTATTTTGTTTGGTTGATTAATAAAATATAAAAAAAATGATAGTAATTATGTTTTAAAAAAGAAAAGAAAAAATTATTTTAATGAATTTATTACCATACTTTTTTTTAATAGATTTTTTCTTTTAAATAGATAAATGTAAATTTGATATTAACAAAATTTTATTAAAAATATTTACATTTCTTTTTATTTTTTCTATTTTTGAAAGGATAACAAAATTAACACAGTATGCTTAATTTGTATCATTTCAAATCCCTTTCTTTTTCTTTAATAATTTATACCAACATAATATTTCATTTTCTTCAATTACCCTCTAACTACACCGTACTTTAGTATCAACAAGATCACTATTCAAAGTCTTTCCCGCTAGAAAGTACAAAATTATCTCCTGAGTATATTAATTTGGTATATGAACTATTCAAATTACGACATAATTCTCCTTTCGTATTACTCTATTGTTTATATTAAAATTTTATCATTATGACCAATATAATGATAAAATTTGACCAATATAATGGTAAATTTTAATATTATTAGTGTCTCAATGTTGAATTGTAAAACAAAATCCTTTTGTTAAGTAAGTGATGTAATCAAATTTTACCATTACAAATGGGTGAAATTCGAAAGATAAAACCTGGTAAATGTTGCACATTTTGTTTCATTAGATTTACTTTGGGAGTGGAGAGAATTTTAGCCCAGCAAAATATTTAGTGTTTGAGTGACAATAAGAAATTAATAAGTTTTCATGCAACAAAAGTTAGTAACAAGTTAAAAAAAATAAAATATAAAAATTCAGCAGCAATTAGCTCAAACTTTTAATCAGTGTCTTAAAACTTAAAAAGAGTAAATATATTATGATGAGTAAACTCTCAAAGTGAGCTAGCATCTCATTGTAATATTTTCCAAACTTAAATAATAAGTTCTCACACAACAAAGTTACTATTAAAAAAAAATAATAATAAAAAATAAAAAAAATAAAAAAAAAAATCAGCAGCAAAATAAAGGAACTGAAATTAGTCAATTATGGTTACTTTCATAAACAATATGAAAAGTTATATGCATGTGATTGCAAATTACAATGCATTTGGAACTAAAAATAGGTCCAACACATACTTCATTTATATTCTTTAAAGCAAGAAAAGAGTCCCATAATCACATGATAACAGTCTATGTCTTGTCTTCAATTCTCCCTCAATCAGCAACCAACACACACACACACACACACACAGAGTCAGACACACAGAGAAGAGGGGGAGGTGGGGCTACATATATGTAGTCAGTCCCCGTCTGTTAGACAACTAGTACATGAACAATGAAAGCTATATCTAATACAACAAGACAGCTTAAGTGTTTTTGCCACTTTATTGACTACTACTGTATTTCACTATTTCCTTTTCATGAATTTGAAAGTGTTGTCATTCAAAGAATCAATGAACCACTTCAAATAATTGAAGCCCCAGGACCTATTGTGTCACATTTATGGAGTCAGTAAACACAATCACATTTTTCTCAGCAACCCTTCTTCTCTTGCTAAATTATAAGAAGGGATAGTTTCAAAATGTATAGTCTGAAATTAATTTAATAGAGCAGTAACACCTCCTCTGTGAGGAGGTTCACTTTGATAGGTTTATGCTATTTTTTTTGGCATTCTGTTATGGAAAAAACTACTAAATCAATATCTCCTCTCATTTCAAAGTAAAAAATAGAAACAGTTCAAGTCTTCTCAAAAACATTGTTCTAACTCTTTGCGAAGGAAAAAAAAAAAAAAAAATTCAGATTTTTACATCTTTGTGGGAGTTTCATAACCAATTTGATTTACTTATTTATCGGATTTTTTTTATTAAGTCTAGTTGTGCTTTATTTCTTCATCCTAAAGTGAAAATAAGTAAGAATATTATATCTTTCTTCTCAAAGGAAGTATATTATGAGGGTGAATTTTATTTTATTTTATTTTATTTATTTTTTTGTCCTCAAAATTAAAGTTAATTGTATTAATATATATGAGTGCCCATTCTTGGTGTCTCCATAATAGGCCCATAGTGAACTTGGAGGTTCACATGCCCTGAGGCTATCCTGACTCAGAACATGTCATCTCCAAGTGACAACAAGGAATTTTATTGTTGTCTTAAGATTCGCCATCTCTCGATTAGTTAGCTAAACAAAATTAAAGGTAAATTACATTGAATTGTATGAGGTTTGAGCAAATAACTTACGGTAGATGGTTTAACGTTTATTATTTTAACCTCCATCGAGAATTGATGCGTGTGTTCAATGACAGTTTTAAATTTTCTTTTTTTTCTCATAATTTTTTCATCTCCTTATGTAATGTTAGAATATATTGTAGAATATAAGTGGAATATATTATTACCATATATAAGATATATTATTACCATATTGTAGTTGTAGAATATATTCTAACCATGTATATAAAATATAATTATGTATAAATAATCCTATATATGGTTAGAATATATTTAATTACCATAAGCATATAGAATTTACTTGTCCATCACACATTACCCCTTTTATATAAACCATATATCTCTTAATATATCAATATACATGTTAGAATATATTCCAATAAAATAAAATAAAATATATTATTTATATAATAAAAATATTACTCCCTACTGAGTTTTCACACTCAAAATTACTTCTTAAACATCAACAAAGGTTAATTGTATAATTTACACAAACCACAGAAAAAAACAGGAGTGGCAGTGGCTGCACAAGAATGATACTGTTTGTTATTCTGGCAGTGGCTTTGATGATGTGTGTGTTTTTGGAGATATTTGTTGGTGTTGTGTTGCATTTGATGGATAAGTTAAAGGGTTTCCCACTTTTGCCCCAAACTGGCTCCTTCTTTGTATTTTTTTGTTTGAAAACCGGATAAGGGGAGGGCCCACCCCCACTGAAAAGAAAAAAAAAACGCACGAAGCCATTCCGAAGGAAAAAGAAAGAAATCCATTTACTTTTCCGTCTCTTTCTTTCTCGCAATCACCCCAGCCACAATATCACTAGTACACATTTTCTTTCCATTTGTTTGTTGTATGGGAAAATCACTTCCCTCTGCACTCACTCTCCAAGATTTTCCCAGGATTGTCTTCTTGGACAAGCAGCTCCAGGGTCCCAAATCCGTCAAACCCGCCGCGTCCACAACCCGATTCGTGCAGCCCAGGGTGAAGATGGAGGAGACCTCGGAGAAGACCCGCGTGCCGCTGGCGGAGGTGGTCTCCGACTGCGTCAAGCGGTGGTTTCAGGACACCCTCAAGGAGGCCAAAGCCGGTGACAGCGCCATGCAGGTCTTGGTGGGTCAGATGTATTACAGTGGCTATGGTATCCCTAGAGACACCCAGAAGGTGTTTGATTTTTTTTCATTCTTGGGGTTTCTTTGTTTATTTTTTTGGGTTTAATCTGTGATCATGTTTATTGAGTGTCACTTATTTTCATATCAAGGTTGGACTTTGTTGTTGTTGTTTTTTTTTTTTTTGGGATGTTATTGAACTCAATGGGAACTTTTTGGATATTGGGGTTTATTTAATGTCTGTTAAGAACTGATATGCCACTGCTATGGTGTACCTAGAGATACACAGTTTGACTTTATCATTCTTGGGTTTCCTTTGCTTTTCTTGTTTATTTTCTTGGGTTTAATGTGTGATCATGGTTAGACTTAGAGGACAATTTTATTGAGAGGCACTTGTTTCCCTATCAGGACTCGTTCCTTTTCTTTCTTTTTTTGAGCTCATTGGGAACTTTAAGATTTTGGGGTTTATCTTATTTTTTCTTTATTGTCTGTTAAAAACTGGTATGCCACTTTGAGCTATGACTTTGTATTATTTTCTTTGCTGTGAAAGTATATTGTGGTGAATATAACAATTTCAGTTGCCTTTTGAATTTAGGGACGAGCTTGGATTAGTAAAGCTTCAAAGAGTCGATCTTCTGTGTGGAAAGTTAGTGATAAACATCCAGGTTAGCCCTTTCTCTCCACACATATTTGTGTACACACACATACATATAGTGGCTCTGCTTCTTGCTTCTTGTTATTGGTTTTAATTGCATTTTTTTCATTTAGGTTACAATGCTAGTGATTCCGATTCAGATGATGTGAAGAATGATGCCAAGTAGGATTAAATGTTCGTTCTTGTAGAATTAACAATGACAAAGTGAGTTGAATCCTCTCCCATTTTTATTGTTTTGTTATACTTTCAATTATTTACCTGATTTTCTTTTATTTGACAAGGTATTGCATTAATTTGGGATGTGAGTATGTATTGTGATGTATACATTATATATTGGATGCACTCACCAATTCTTAATTTGTAGGACGTGTTTGTATTTTTGTTCTGCCTTCTTATTTCACGATGTAAACAAAATTAGGTAACCTGGAGAACTTATCTTCTGGCTATGACTTCTGATCTTCAAACTCACATCTTCCTTCGATAAGAAAGTGCTTCAAAGATTTTAAATTCCCAACACACACAAAGAAAAGTAAAAAAAAAAAAAGAACAGAAAAAAGTGCTTCAAACTTCAAAGAGAGCTCGAACGCTTGTAATTAAAATCCAATACTGTATCATCCACATTCAAATTTGCTTTGGGCAGAAAGATTGAGTTGTGTGAGCCCCTTAAGTATCTCTTTCGTGACTGTGAGGTTTGTAATGCTCAACTCAAAATTGTTCTCTCTTGATTTTCAAACCCTATAAACTTCTTGATCAGTAAGGTGCTTCTGAGGATAAACCCCTTGTAGTTTAGGAACTTGATATGTTTTCCATTCAATTGGAACATTTACAGGCCAAAAATTGGATGGAGAAGCAAGACGGGAAGTGCCTCGACTGATGTTACAGTTTTTTAGGCCCAAGTGAATGTCATTAACCAAATCTTTTCTTTGGTTTTTCAAATTTTTGGAACAGTTATTTCAAAAGCACTGTCTTTGGTACTTATAGAAACTGGTGAAGACCTAAATTTTCAGTGCTAGGTTTGTACATGTTAAAGCTATCCTGCAAGAAAAGTATTACTTCTATTTATAGTTGTCAGTATGACTAGTGTCTTGAAATTTAATGGCATTCAATCCCTTATGCAAAGTACTGCACTAAGTCACTAAAACCCTGGGCACCTGGACATAGAACCAATGTTTTGCTTCCTTGAGTCTTCTCTTGATTTGTCATGTCGGCTATGTATTTTGCTTCGTTTAACAATTTTATATTCTTGATAATGCCAATGAATATCTGAGACACTTCTCAGTTGTGCTTCCTATAGTTGATTTTATTGAAGGATTAGATGAATAAAACACTTGTAGATATTTTGGTTCTAAACTTCTAATAAGTAGAAAAATGTTATAGGGTGTATAAATAAAGAAAAAAAGAAAAAGAAAAAGAATTGGCTTGGTTTCAAACCGGTAGGTTGCAGGAAATTCAGAGTAAAAAAATATATATATAGAAAGGAAGTGTTTTGTGTTTACTCTTTGGAGAGCAAGTAATTTTACAATTTTGACACAGATTAGTCGTCAAAAGGAGGGGAAAAAGGTTATATTTGATTAGGGCTTGGTACTGTAGAATTCTGGTAACAAAATATAGGCTATCTAAGGCTGTGAAAAAAAGCTGAGTGAAGAAGATAAGGAGGTTGTTCATTAATTTTTTGGTACAACACAAACTTGAATTTTCAAAAACTCAGCTCTTCACTGAGTAGAAAGTCTGTATAGATATTCATAAGCTACTGGGAATTTCCTATTTTTACAAGGATTTGACAATAGGAAACTTCGCCAATAACGAAATAAGCTTTGAGTATGAAAAGTATTTTAGACCCAATAAAGAATGCATAACAATCTAGTAAAATGATCCACAATGAAAAGCATTTTAGACCTGATAAAGAACACATAACCACAGCCCATGCCTTATAAATATGGAAATCACAGAATAGCCCTTAAATCTTAACAAAGTATAAATGCATCTGATCAGCTTTCTTCTAACTTGCAAAAAACATAAATCGGCTTTTCAAGTTACACAAAGCCTTACTCGTACATTGTTCCAGGTAAGGTCTGTAGAAGTTCGGAATTTGCTTCTGTTGTGTTCAGCATGTTCTGCATTACTAATGTCTTGCACATTTATGGGCTTACTTTCTCAATGAGATGGGATAGTTATCTATCTTAAATTCACTTATCAAAAAAACAAAAAAGTTATCTATCTTAAATTGGGTGTAAAGATTCCCAAGTGGATTTGAAGATCATGTGGTGGCTTTTGCTTTCACAAATAATTTTTAGTTCACAATAGACTGTAAACTTAATATTTCATGAGCACACGATTTGTTGTGGTATTGGTACCTATATTTAGAAAGAACAAATAACTAAAAGAAAAGAAGCTCGCTGTAATGCAGAATGCACCTTTATTGCACATCTAGTCTTTCTTGGTGGCATCCAATTTCTCACTGGGAAGGCCATAATACCACACAAACTTTGTAGACCCAATCAATCAGTTCTTGACTTATTGCAACCCAACATCTGTAATCAATTTCGTTATAGAAAATGGCAATCTTTAATGCTTGTAAACAACAAAACCTTTTATTTTCTACTAATCAGCGTCTCGTCTTTCCGCAGTGTATTGTTGGAGTGGGCAAGTGCCCATACTCAGGCTTCGGTAGCACTCGCGCCTGCAAGTTAGTTTCTCCCTTAATTTTTCTTTAATTTGTAACCTTAAGTTATTCGCTGTTGGTGATAAAATTGGACGGTGATAAAATTGGTGCTTGTCCAAAGAGTAAGTGCCCCTGTAATTATACTGATCTTTCTGTATGAATCATCTTGCCATTTCTGTTTACATGGGCTTGATTTCTTTATCCTATCAGCAATGTAATGCTTAGCGAGACAATTACAGATGTGATGAATAAATAGAACATATTCTTCTTGTTGCTACAATAGTTGGGATCATTTTGGCCTTGATATTGTTGTACGGTAAGTTTACGCTATGTTTTTCACTTCATTTTCTTTAAAGAATCTAGATGTATGTGTATGTGGTTAAATAAGGGTGGTTATTACATTTGTTGTTCTAGATTTGGAATTGCTGTCAGTTGTGCAAGATGATTACTAGCTTATGAATCTTTCAGTTCGGCCCTCAAATTATACATCATCTAGCTTGCTACAGCCTTGAATATGATTGAATACATTTAAGTTTAAATATGACCGGCTTAGCAGGCGAACAGAACTCTTATTACTTAGTTTTTGTATCCTTCTGTTTTGCTAGCCTGCATTTATCATTGATGTGAGCCTTCTTTACCATGAATGACACTGGTTTCGAATATGTTTCCCAATACCGGTTCATGGCAAACTGGACGCAAATCACTTGACAAAGTGATTTCTTCCATTAGAACAAGATCATCTTCCTTCACGCCGGTCCTTTCTCCAGTCCCATGGTTTCTCAGGGTTTGATGCTGCCCACAAGCCAACCCTCTTTGCTCGAGCCTCTTTCTCCCACTGACATGATTCAGATTGCCGTTTAGAAAAAGATGGTCTTAATCTAGGCACAAGAATGAACATATATAGGCATTACCTTTTCCAGTTCTGATCGTCGGTCATAGGCTGTGTAGTGCCATGCAAAACCTTTCTTCAGCATCAGTTCCTGTGTGTGACATTAGAATGAATACTCATTGGGTTGCGAAGACTCATTCTGATTAGGGCATATTGAAAGCGTAGAAGAACATCATAATCAGTACCTGTACAAATATGCCATTGCAATATATGTCCCCCACGCAGCGACCATAGCGATCCTCTGCAAAAACAAGGATTCTCAAACACTTTCCCTGAACAAGATTAGTTAGCTCCTCCTTTGCCTCTTTCCCATATGGCATTTTACTCTCTGGTGCATCTATTCCCCTGTTTTGTTCAGAAAGCCATCAACCCCCCACATTGTACCAAGAAACAAGTTGAAAGTAGTATCACTGTAAGAAAATGCTAGACTATACCTTAATCGAATCCTATACTTTCGAGCTAAGACCTCCTCGTTTTGAATTTTGAGTACCCTATGAAGAAAGAACGGTAAGAAAAAAGGAAATGCTAATGAGAATTCATGTAATAAGAGCATTCTGATGACCAACCGATATCCAGCATCAACAATTTTCTCATGCAATGCATCTGCCTTTGTATAATTCCTCTCAGCACGCGCTTTTGATCTTTGAACAGCCGCGACTTGTACATCGTTAGGAACATATGACGACTCCCTCGGATCTGTGGTACTAACATACACAGTTACAGTATCCCCATCAGCTACAGCTTTTGCATCCACCTGATTACAGTGAAATACTTCATCTTACCAAAATACAAACATAATATGTATGTGTGCGCGTGAGAATTTGGGGATGATGAGTTGATAAAGAAGGTTGTTCTCACTGGAAGTGTCTGCAATTCGAATTTGAGTCCTTCGGGGAGTGAAGTGGGCACCTCAGAAGAAAGTTCAACCAGAGTTTGAGGGAGAGGAAGACCATAAAAAGCCAAGAGACCCTATGGAATACAAGCAACCACAGTTGAAATGCAGTACTTAGATTTCTTACCCTTTTGGTGTTTGTAGTACTTCTATATTCAACCAACTCGTTGTGACAAGGTTTATAACTCATACCTCCACATCTGCCTTAAGATGTCTTTTTAGGGTCTTAATGACTAGCCTTGAAGCTTCTTCAGGTGTTCTTGGTGGAGGTTTTGCTTCTCTCCATGCATCTAAAAGTTTCTTATACCTTCATTTATGGTTGAAATTCAGACAATTCAAAGTAGGAAAAAGAAAGGGGAATCAAGCAAGAGACATAATTCAATTATAGTTAATAAAAATGCCCCAATTACTAAAGGGCTACAGCAGTGCACAAGACTCCCACTATATGAGTACCTCCGTATGGAGAGGCTGTTTTCGGATTCGACCCCCTGACCTCCCGTTCACAATGGATCAAACATTTCCATTGCACCAATGCCCCAATTACTAAACAAATTTAGTTTATAGTTTCCTTCATTTTTCAATAATTTAATCCAAGAACACATATTCACTTCACAATCATAATATTGTTTCAAGAATACTAGAGGAAAAAAAAAGAAAAAAAGAAAGAAGAAGAAAATTACCAGTTAGCCTGAGCTTTCTTGGATGAGACAACATGTTTGCTTAGTCCTTCTGGCACCTTGAAATGGAAAAATTGGGATTTTTTTAGCAGATGGGTATGAAATCAATGATACCAAAATTCCAAAATTAGCTCCTAAACTTATGACCCAAATTGGGGATAACAAACTGTTAAGCATTAAAAATTAAAATCGTTAAACAAGGCTTGAATTGAAGCTGTAACGCTGATGAAACACACACACACACACACACACCCACCCACCTGGGAGGTGATATCAAAGTGAAAGATATCTTGGGCAAGGGCCGAAACACCGACGGTGGTGGCCGACACGCCATGGGGCCCGAGAGATCCAGAGTCTGCAGATGGTTCCGTACATTGGGCACACAAAAACCTGAGGGCGTTTCCCATTTTTGGATACTCCTATCTATCCCCTATGTGCTGTGTAAAGTGTTATCTATATCTCTCAGGTGGATCAATTGAAGCTGAAGAAGAATCAAGAGAGAATTGTAAGAGTGCAGGAATGAATTGAAGCTGAAGAAGAATCAAGAGAGAGAAAGAAGAGAGAGAAACAGGGGGCTGGAAATGCTTTTGTTGGGGAATCGTAAGAGTGCAGGAACGAATCAGAACACACAAGGCCACGTGGGGTTTTCTAATTGGCGATTGTGCAGTTATTTGTGCTAACCTTACGCGATGTAGATCTCTTACCTGGCGGCGGGTTAAAAATCATTGTCAACGGTTTTTGTTTTTTTCAGATAATTACTATTTCTGAAATTAGTTTTCTTTTAACCCAACTTATTACTAATTTTTATTTTTCATTACTTATTATTATTTTAACTTATATTGTTGTTAAAATCAAAATTAATGCTACTGTTGCAGGGCTATCAATTAAACAAGACATAAAGAAAAATAATCAATAAATATATTCTTGTTAAGTGTCAAATGATTAACTAATATGTTTGGTCATTTTTTTTTTCTTATTTTTTTTTTCATTTATCCAATTTGGTTATGTGGTTAGTTTTTTATTTTTGAAAAATTATCTGCTAAAATGATAAATTAGAAGTATAGCATTGCGAAATAACTCTCGAGACTCTTGAGATAGCTTTGTAATATAGTATTTCCTATGTTTATGGTCAATAAGGTCAAAGGAGAAAATCTGTTTATGTTAAAAAAACTAAATTACAAGATTTCTCCTTGTATTGTGACTTTAATTTCACTTTCAATTAAAAGTAATATAATAATATTTGAGGGCAAAAAGGTAAAAATATATCACTCTACTGAGTCGTCTGATAGAAATTTAAGAGAGATGAGTATAATTTGTAGGAAAGAAAAAAAAAAAAAAAAAAAAAAGAATCAATCATACAGACGCTTTTACTTGAGTTCATGCATTTATTATAATTGAGAAATTTTTTAAAATTTAAAGCGCAGGAAACACCCCTAAAGTATGCTTACAGTGCATATCACACCTCTCAAAAAACACTCCTAAAGTTTCAATTTTATGTAAATAGGTCCCTCAAACAAATTTAAATCCTAAATTGACTAAATTTCCCTTATTGAACCATTTTATAAAATATATAAATATAAATAATTTTGTAAAATGACCTAAAAAGACATTATTGGAGAATGTCTAAAGACACTCCTATGCAAAAAGCATCTCTAAAGTTTCAATCTGGTGCAAATAGGTCATTCTGACAAATTTAAACTCTAAGTTGACTAAATTATCATTACTGAACCATTTTATAAAATATATTAAAGTAAATAATTTTATAAAATGACCGAAAATGACACTATTGGAAGACACCGTCAATGGACAAGTAAAGATAAAAATATAAAATAAAAATAAAAGTATAAAAGAAAATTAAAGATAAAAATAAAAAATAAAAATAAAATGCAAATTAAAGAAAACAAAATTTTTCCAAACTCCGAAACCAGTGCACACTGATATTAGGATTTTTTTTATTTTTTTTTATAACAATGTTGGTACCAAATAATAATAATAATAAATTAATAGAAAAGAGTTAACTGGAATTTCAAAAAATTCGAATCCTTATTTTACAAATTCTTAAAGTTTTTTTAAAAAATTGTTTAGACATATAAATAGATTAAAAAAAAAGTTTAAATAATATCTTTATATTATGATATTAGTAGATATAAAATGTATTTCTTTTCCAAAACAATTGTCATGAATTTATTTATATTTTAAAAAGAAATAGAAAATCATCTTATTAGTGGGACCACGAGATCAACACAAACATAAATAGTGTGATTCCGAGAGTTCTTTTATCTCTCTCATGAGAGTTCTCAGTTTGGCTGAGTTCTCTGTCTGATTAGAGTATGTTTTTCTATCTTTCTGGTTCCTGATTTTGCTATTCTTTGTTAGTGTTGTGGTTTGGGTGTGATGTTTCTTCAAGGCTTTTCGCGCTTCCGCATTCGCTTTGGTCATGAGGTCTTCTTTTTGTGGTCTTGGTGGTATATTATCCTTGTGATGATTTTGCCTCTGGTATTTGTTTTTGTTTGGCTGGTTTCTCGGCGATGCTGTTTGGTGCTTGGTTTTGCCTTTATTGTTTGTTGGCGGTTGGTTGGAGCTCGTCGTCGTCTCCGATGGTAGGGGTGTTCTTGGTTGGTGTGGCTTTGGATTTGGCATGTATTGTGTGGTTGGGCTAATTTCTGGTGGGCCCAGTTTGGTCAATTTTTTATGGGGCTTGCTCACGTGGGCTTTGGTCAGACTCTAAAGGTGCGTTTAATGCTTTCTTTTTGTTTATGTGTGCTTGGCTAGTTTTGTTGCCACGTGGGTGAATTCTTGCCCTTGCAGTCATCATATATCAATCTGTTTCTTCGTCTAATAATTCATGTGGATCTCTGTCAGCTTTTTTTTTTTTTCACTTTTGTGAGTTATTTTCACCCACGTTTATTTGCAGTTGTTTTTCCTATAGTACTTCTTCTTATTTATGGTTGGGTTCTTTTCCTTGGAGTCCACAGGTTGACTAGTTTCTATACATTTCTCGTATGTTCCTCTTTAGGGTTATCTTCTCTAGCCTGCTGTGTTTCTTTTTGGGTTTCCTGTTTTTTACTTTCCAAAGTCGGTGGCAGCTTCAGGTCTCCTTGTGTTGTCTTGTTTTTTCTTCTGTTTGTCTTGGGTTGATGGCATCTTCGTTGATTGTTCAATTGAATGGGTTAATACTTCCGTCGGCGGAGAAGCAGCCTGTTCATTTATCAGCTAAGGATGCAGCTCAAAGGGTGAATATGTGCCGTAATAGTCTGTTTGGCAAAGTTTGGGCTTCAAAGTCTATTACTTTAGCTCGTGCTAAGTATACGTTTAGCCGAATGTTTCACAAGCTGTGGCCAAAGGAAAAACAGTCTGAAGTTATGTCCTTACGTCTCATTGTCTATAAGATTGCCGGGAACTTGTTTCAACTGGTTATTCCGGATAGTTCGGTTCATCTCCGGATCTTTTCTAGCTGTCCAAGGTTGTTTAATGGGCATCTGTTGGTTCTCAAAGAGTAGAAGGATGGTCTTCTCTTTTCTGAGTCGGTGTTTCGGATTTCCCCATTTTAGCTACAACTTTGTGATGTTCCAGCTAATTATCTCTCTGAAAAGGTTGGGCGGCACATTGTTGACTTTTTGGGACGCTGTTTGAAGGTGGAATAGCGTGACAAAGGTGTGATGGAGAACAAGGAGACATTACTGGTTGATAGTAGGGTGATCCGTCTCAAAGTGGAGTTGGATATATCTCAACTGCTTCGTTGGAATGTGTGGTTGTTAGGTCCTTTGGATACGGAGTTTTAGATTCAAGTGCGCTATGAAAAGCTCCCGTCCTTGTGTTTTGCTTGTGGTATTATTGGGTATAACTGGAAGGCTTGTTCGATTGGTGTTTCTCGGCCCTTTATAGAGTTGTTGGAGTATGGTCCTTGGTTAGGAGTGGAGGGTTACTTGGGGAAGGATATTTGGAATCCTGGTGGTGATCGAAATAACTCTTTAGCTGTGAGTTCTGGAAAGAATTGGCTCTATGTGGAGGTGATGATTCCGACGGGGTTGTAGGCGACCTCACTTTGACTGAGCCTCAAAGTCCAGCTCCTTCTGCTACTGTTCCTGTTGTGGAAGGGGAGTTGTCAACCGTTGGGGTGGCGGTTTTGGGATCGGTTGGTGTTGCTCATGGTGCATGTTCTAAGCCTTCACTTGTAGGGTCTCATTTAGGTGTTAATGAGGTTGCAAGTGCTGGTCCTTCTGGTGACGGTGTTCCGGTAGGGGCGAGCGTCTATGGTTCGGCCAATCATGAAGTTCATGGTTCCCCCTTTCAGAGTTTTGTTGCTTCGGCCCATATTGAGGAGCCAGTTCAGTGTGTGCCCTCCGTTTCTCAGGGCCAAGGGCTGGTGTTGCCTTTGTCTCGATGAAACCAACTTTCTAAAGGTGGTAGGAAAGGTAAAGGTCTGGCGGTACCTCATAAAGGTCGTTCTTCTGATTCGTCGGCATCATCTCAAAGATAAGGCTCCTTTCCTGCGCGAAATAGTCGTAAGTGTCGACCTCTTAATCTTATGTCGGGTCAGGGATCACCTTTGATTGATAGGAAGAAACCTAAGGTCTCAATGGCTCCTTTTACGGCCTTTTTGGTCACGGATCAGTTTTCTTTTAATGCTGCGGGTAACATTCCTCTTAGTGCTCAGACTGGCAATTCAGTTAACTCGGAATCATCTCCGTCGCAATCTTTTGCTACGCAGCTGGCTCTTTTGATTGGTGATGTTCAACCTAGGGATGACACGCCTAATTGATCTGTTGCTTGTGTACTTTTTGCAGGGCTGTGGTTCTTTTGTTCCTTTGGTTGTTTGTTCTTTTTGTTGGTTGTTTTGTTGTTCAGTGCTTGTAGATGCCGTAGGGCATTCTATTGCCAGGAGAAAAAAAAAAAAAAAATAATGTGATTCCCCTTTTCCTTTTTAAGCTAATTTTATATCCCTGTTGACATGCCTATAAACAATAGAAAAAAATGTCTTTTTAGTACTGTACTAGTTTCAGAAGCCTCCTTTTTTTTCTTTTTTTTTTTTTCCAAGTTTTATTAAACAATGAGCAGACACTACAACCATTATTAGCTTCATCCTGTTACAAAATCTAAACAATTCAAAATTATCAGGTTGTTATTGGTTCACTTATTTTGTATTATTATTATTTTTGTGTAGGACTAGCTTTTTTGGTATTTTTGTGAGAAGGAAGCCAGTGTATTTTGTTTTTAACAAAAATATATATATGTGTAATTTGGAAGAATATATGTCCCGAAGATTAAAACATTTCATACCTTTTCATGAAATGGAATTTTTTTTTTTTTTTTAAAAAAAAAAACCAATATTTTTTTTTAGACTCGGAGCAACTTAAAAAAGATGGATATAAAAAAAATTATTGCTTACTTTTGTGAAAATGTCTTCATGACACGTTGGAGTGCATGTCTATTGCATCACATTGGTAAAATTTTAGAGGTGATATCGTGACATGACGTTCCGAATTTTTTGGAATTTTTTGTATTTATTTATTTTTTGTCTCATTTTGCGTGTCGTGTGAGTCTAGGGAGTTGATTATAGCATTTCTTTAAGTTTAGGACTCTTAGAAATGCACTTCGAGTCGTTTAGGCATTTTTCAGAATTTTGATCCGGGAGGTCCCGTGTGGACCCTAAGCCAGGATATCCCGTGCTAGGGGCTATTTTTCGGGTTTATGACATTCGTTATTTAGATTTGATATATAATTATATATGGATGTGTTTAATTAGACTAATGGGGCATGTATGGAGTTACTTATTGCATGAAGGGCTTTTAGGACATTTTAAGGGTCAGAGAGGGACTCACCTTAATCAAAGTTAGTAGGAGGACAAGAGTCTCATTTTTTCTGCATTTCCTCCCCTCCTCAGTCAAAATTCCGTATCTCTTTATAAATGTAATACCCCGTATTTTTAAAGAGTTTATTTAAATTAATTCTGTATTGGGTTAATTAGTTAATGTGTAGAATTATTCACCTATTAATTGTGTATGCTAAATTATTAACTTAATCTTATTTATTTGTACATGTAATATTAATTATATGTTCTTTGTATTGTAATGTTAATTGGTTATGTTTTATATTAAGTAATATTAGTTAATTAAAGTAGTACGTTTGTAAAGTAGTGTATTATTATGTAATAATAATAATATTATTATTATTAAAACTATGTCATGATGTAACTTTGAGATTAGGATAGAATCTCATTTACTATGGTGGAATTTTATGCTAATTTTTTGACTTAGATTGCATGGCTTAAAGTAATATAGGTGGGAAGGTTTTGATAGTTATGATAAATTAGATATTTGTAATATTTATATTATATAAGTTAGTATATATATATTTATATATATATATATATATATGTTAGTTAGCTTATCAATTGAAGGGGATTCACGTAAGTAGGATAGGAAACGAAAAAATAACAGTGAGTAATTTTAGAAAAGTGAAAGGAAAAGAGAGAGAAAGAAGCTTGGACCGGTGTAGGTGATTTTACCCGACTACGCGCAACCGGCGGATTTGTTTCAGATTCATAAGGCAAGTTATTATCTACTTTTCCCATTTGAATCCATAAATTAATTATTTAATTTATTTAGGTTATTTTGGAGTATCGAAACTATGCTAGGAATTTTAATAAATTAATTGTTAGTTTATTAAATTATTGAAATTTTAATTATTAGGCTGTTAGATATTTATTTATTTGTCAATGTAATTAAAATATAGCTAAAAATAATTATTTAAGGCTTTAGGAATTTTTTTAGAATTTTCTGGAATTTTCCGAGAATTTTCTGAAATTTCCGGCAAGATTTCCGGCCACCGGCAGTGAGGAAGGTGACCGAAGTAATCCGGTGTGATGCAGCGCACTGTAAACCCGCATCCTGGCCATTAGTTGAATCTGATTGATCCGGTGCATCGCAGTCCATGTTACTGCAGTACACCCAGATCAAGAACCTTTGGATTAGGTGAAGATAAGGTAGATTGATTCAGTGTAGCGCGTCCATAGGAGTCTGTTACAACCAACCAACTAGAACGCGCCATGTCATCAGGATTTATTAGTGTGCGCGTGGCAGCGCGTGCGCGCGCATGACGCGTGTAAGCACGTGCGCGTGTGAGGAAGATGGCGGCGCGTGTGGGAAGCTCTGGGAGGCGCGTGAGGGAGCATGTGGGGTCTCTGCAGCAGCTAGAAAAGTACATAATACCCCTAGGGACTGATTTGTAATTTCCAGAACCTTCAACTTGCATTTTTGGGCCTCGGGTTGATATTTTCGGGATTAACGAGACAGTTAAATTATTATTTTATTACCCGTTAATTATTATTAGGTCCGATTAATATTTCTAAACATTAATTGTATCATTTACAGTATGGATCGCTATGAAACAGATGTAATTAATGTAATGACATATTTGAATATAAATTGTGTTATTATTTAATGTTAAATGAAATGATTACATGATGTGATTCCTATAAATTGTCTATTATACATTACAGGATTATTATGTTGTTAATGACATATAGATCATTATTATTATGTTGTGTGCATTTCAGGTAGTAAGTGGACTGTTTAATAAATTATGTCGCATTTATATTATATGGATGTGTTGCCATATAGAATCACGTGAGCTGACTAATATGTTTAGACTCATTTATACCTTATGCATTCGTTGCCATAGACAGCTGTGTGACTGTCGGGGTATGTGGTTTAATATTATTGGCATGTGTTGCCTAAGTGATATGCTCAGTATATTCATTAGTACCTTGAGATATGTTATCACTGTGTAGGACTTATAGTCTGTGTATTCAGTACCGTGCACCCTGTATTAATAGCTAATTTCTCAGGTAGGGAAAGGAGACACTTAACCACCTCGTGTGAGTCTAAGTGATCACTGTCTATTCTGGTTGAGGTCATATTATACATTGTGTAGTCTCATTAGGGTGTATACAGATATAGTATACTTCCAAAGATTAATGATTAATTTATTTGATTATCTGATTTGGGTCATAGTAGAGAGGACTTGCTCATGGGGTTGACCCACCATTGTTGTTATTTCAGGACACGGTCAGTACCCGTTTCAAGGTTGAGGCTTAGCAGTGTGGGACCACCATCCGAACTCATCTACTCTAACGGTCTTGTTCAGGGTAGAAGTTTTATGTATTATGTTGATTTCAGTTTTATGTACTTCCGACGTTGAACTTTCAGGTTTATATTTAGGGATCCTTGACATAGGATTTCCAAGTTGTATAAAGGAGTATTGTATTTAATAAAGGATAGATAGATGTTTTATCATTTAGTTTTCCTTTCCTGTCTAAGTTCTTCTATTATTATCATTTTGTATTCCACGCTTGTATATTACCAATTATTTTTGATATCCCTCATTTTTCGTGTATAAGCCTGATCAACTTATGCGTGGAAAATGTGGGGGTATCACAGTTGGTATCAGAGCATTCCAGGTTCGAGTGTCTTAGGTATCTGTGGTTACTATACTTCCGCGTTGTGTATTCTGATAATTAGAGCCTAAGTCTTAGGATTCTTTGTACTCTTTAGTCGGTCCATTATAATGTACTGACGTTAGATTTTCTAATTCAACAGAAGAATGGTTAGACGTGGGACAAGGAGTGCGAACAGAAATCGTAGTATTTCCCCAAATCAAGATGAGAATCAGGAATTTTCTCCTCAAGTTGCTGATATCATTGCACGAGCTGTAGCAGCAGGAGTAGCATCTGCTCTACGAAACCAACAACCTCCTCAGATTGCACCTGTTCCTGAACCAGTAGCACAGCCAATGTCATGGGACAAAACTTGTCACTTGTTCATCAGAGGGAATCCACCGTCATTTGTAGGGTCTATAGATGTCATGTTAGCATATCAGTGGAAACAGGAGAGCGAACATCATCTTCGGATGGTAGTTTGTACCGAAGTGCAGAAATAGATGCTAGCTGCTTTTATATTGATAGGGAATGCGTTGAAGTGGTAGAAGTCTATCACTACCATTGAAAAGAGGACCAGATTGACATATGCTGAATTTCAAACTCGCTTTGATAGCAAGTATTTTCCCTTGTCAGTAAGATCAGTAATGAAGACCGAATTTCTGGATCTATAGCAGGGGGATATGACCGTGGCCGAATATGAACAGAGGTTCATTAATTTATCTTTGTTCGCACCAGAGGAGGTGAATACTGAAGAAAATAAGAGAGACCGTTTTGTTAAGGGGTTAATATGGCCAATTAAAATGGTGATCGTAGGTAGTCCTGCATATACTACTTACATACAGGTGGTTAATGCCGCTTTACAGCACTGCCAGATAAGGAGTGATTACCGGAAATCCAAGGCAGATAAGCGGGCTAACCGAGATTTCACTCACCAGACAGTGGAGAGGGGAAACAGTAGTGGTACCAAGTTTAATGACCAGGGCAGAGTTCAAGGACATCAACCTTGGAAGAAAAACAAAAGAAACACAGCTGTGCAGAGAGATGGGGTTTATAATCAGGGTAGGCAAGTTGTAATACCTCAGACTGGACAGGAATAGTTTTCGGGAAATCAACAGAGGAGGCAGACAGGTCCTTTTCAGGGATGTTGTTATCACTGTAGAGAGATTGGGCATCCAGCCAAGATGTGTCCCAAAGCTAAAAATGGACAGTACGGGCAGCTGAGACCTAATCAGCCATTACCTTTACCGGCCCCACAGATACCACGTGGGTAAGTTCAGAACTTTCTGGCACTTCCAGCACCACCACTTCCTTAGGGACAACCTCTACAACAGTTGCACCATGGCAGGGTATATAACTTCATGCCACATAATGGGCAGTCTCCTCAGGCTATTGAGGGTACGTTTTCTATACATGGTAGATTTGCTCGTATACTGTTTGACACTGGTGCATCACATTCTTTTATGTCTAGATCTTTTGTTATCTTATCTGGTATGACGACTCAGTTTTGTGACCAACCTCTCAATATTTATACACCATTGGGAGTTAGCGTAATTTTACGAGAGTGTATCGGTGATATCCTCATAGATATGGGCCGGCTTCGATTTCTTGTAAATTTGTTAGTATTGGATATGCATTCTTATGATGTTATAGTTGGGATGGATTGGTTATCTCAGTACCATACTCAGGTTAACTGTTACGAAAAGTCTATTGTATTTGCTATACCAGGACATGAGATGCATCTTATTGTTGTACCACAACCTGATGGAGGGCCTAGCACTTATTTATTCGTCATTGAGGAGGACTCACAGGAAGAGACTGCGGTATCTCTTGACAGTATCCCGGTAGTGCAAGAATTTTAGGATATATTCCAGGAAATTCCAGACTTGCCACCGAGTCGGGAGATAGACTTCGTCATTGATTTAGCTCCAGGCACTACGCCTATTGCTAAGGCGCCATATAGAATGGCACTAGTGGAGATGCGAGAATTAAAAGATCAAATTCAGCAGTTATTCAGCCAGGGATTTATTCGCAGGAATACTTCACCATGGGGAGCACCAGTATTGTTTGTTAAGAAAAAGGATGGATCTCTTCGTCTTTGTATTGATTACAGAGAACTGAATAAGGTCACTATTCGCAACAAGTACCCGTTGCCCAGAATTGATGACATGTTTGATCAGTTGAAGGGAGCTACTTACTTCTTGAAGATTGATTTGAGATCTGGTTATCATCAGCTACGAGTCAGAGAACAAGATGTTCCAAAGACAACATTTCTCACAAGGTACAGATCTTATGAGTTTCGTGTTATGCCTTTCGGCTTAACTAATGCCCCAGCTGTCTTTATAGACTTGATGAACAGAGTATTCAGAGAGTACTTAGATCAGTTTGTCATTGTTTTCATCGATGATATTCTGGTTTACTCTAAATCGGAGAAAGACCATGCCAGACATTTACACACCGTCTTGCAGACACTTCGCGAACATCAGTTGTTTGCAAAGTTTGAGAAGTGTGAATTTTGGCAGAAAAAGGTCAAATTTCTGGGCCATGTAGTGTCAGAAGAAGGGTTAGCAGTAGATCCAGCCAAGGTTGCCGCAGTTATGGAGTGGAGACAGCCTACCTCACCGACAGAGATTTGCAGTTTTCTGGGATTGGCAAGTATTATCGCAGGTTCATCCGGGGATTTTCTAAAATTACGGGTCCACTTACTCATCTGACCAAGAAGAATGTACTATTCGTATGGGATGATTCTTGTCAGATCACTTTTGTTGAATTGAAGAGTAAGTTAACTTCTGCACCTGTCTTAGCCACACCTCAGAGTGGAATCGAGTATTTAGTATATACCGACGTTTCTCTGAAGGGTTTGGGTTGTGTGTTGATGCAAGAAGAGCGACCAGTTTCTTATGGGTCCCGGAAGCTTAAGCCTCATGAACTTAATTACCCGACTCACAATTTGGAGTTAGCAGCAATGGTTTTTGCCTTGCGTATATGGAGGCATTATTTTTTGGGGGAAACTTTTCATTTGTTTAGTGATCATAAGAGTTTATAGTATTTGTTCACTCAGAGCGAACTGAATATGAGACAGCGCAGATGGTTGGAGTACGTGAAAGATTATCACTTCTCTATCTAATATCATCCAGGGAAAGCGAATGTAGTAGCAGATGCACTCAGCCGCCGACCCTATGTTAGCCTTTCAACCTTGTTTTTGCAACAGAGTGGGATGCTTTGAAGGCTGCTGATGAGTTAGCAAAAGCTTTTATGGCATGTGTGGTAGTAACTCCTTCTATCATTCACCAGGTCATTAAAGCTCAACTCACAGATCAACAGTGTATTGATCGTGTTTTGGAGTTAGCTTCAGGAGATGTTCCTTTTTATTCCATAGGTATCGATGGAGGATTGAGGTACAAGGGACGTTTAATTGTTCCTTTAGCTGACAATTTGAGAAATGTTGTGATGAGAGAGACACACACTTCTTAGTTCTCTGTATATCCAGGGGGAGACAAGATGTATCAGGACATGAAACGCCAGTTTTGGTGGGCCGGCATGAAGAGAGATATAGCTATCTTTGTCTCTAAATACAGCACTTGTCAGATGGTTAAGATTGATCATCAGAGACCGTCAGGATCTTTACAACCACTTCCCATACCAGAGTGGAAATGGGAGAGTATTTCCATGGACTTTATAGAGGGATTACCTACTTCACATCATAATCACAATTCTATTTGGGTCATTGTTGATAGATTGACCAAGTCCGCATATTTTCTGCCTGTTCGTTCAAACTTTACGTCAGAACAGTATGCTAAGCTTTATATTACAGAAATGGTGAAACTCCATGGCATACCATTGTCCATCTTGGAGGAGCTTTCAGCAGGCTTTGGGTACAGAACTGTATCTTAGCACTGCCTATCATCCTCAAACAGATGGACAGACAGAGCGAGTTAATCAGATTTTAGAAGACATGTTGCGGGCATGTGTTCTTGATTTTAAGGGCAATTGGGAGGAATATTTGCCGCTTTCAGAGTTTGCTTATAACAATAGTTATCAGAAAACTATTGGTATGGCACCATTTGAGGCTTTGTACGGTAGACCGTGTAGGTATCCTATTTGTTGGCTTGGAGTTGGCGAGAAGAGCTTTTTGGGTCCTGAATTTATTAAGGACACGTCAGAAAAGATCGCTATCATTAGGGATCGGATGCGTATAGCCCAAAGCAAACAGAAAAGTGATGCTGATCGTCGAACTCGTGTTTTGGAGTTTAAGGTTGGTGATCAGGTTTTACTTAAGGTTTCTCCCATGAAGGGAGTAATGCGGTTTGGGTCAAAAGGTAAGTTATCGCCTCGTTTTGTGGGTCCTATTATGATTACAGATCAGATTGGGGCAGTAGCTTATCGTCTGGCTTTACCAGATAATCTTCATAGGGTACATAATGTTTTTCATGTATCCATGCTGCGAAAATTTCTACGGGAAGAAGACAGATATCAACACATTAATGTGGGTGAGATTGAGTTGCAACCCGATGCAACCTATTTAGAACAACTTTACTTTATTCTCGATCGTAGGAATTAAATACTGCGCACGAAGACTATTCCATTAGTACATGTACAGTGGAGTCATCATAGTGAGACAGAGTCTACTTGGGAACGAGAAGATATTATCCGTGCCAAATATCTAGAGCTCTTTCATACAGGTATGTAGTGAATTTCGGGGATGAAATTCCTTTATTAAGGGGGGAGAATGTAATACCCCGTATTTTTAAAGAGTTTATTTAAATTAATTCTGTATTGGGTTAATTAGTTAATGTGTAGAATTATTCACCTATTAATTGTGTATGCTAAATTATTAACTTAATCTTATTTATTTGTACATGTAATATTAATTATATGTTCTTTATATTGTAATGTTAATTGGTTATGTTTTATATTAAGTAATATTAGTTAATTAAAGTAGTACGTTTGTAAAGTAGTGTATTATTATGTAGTAATAATAATAACAATATTAATAATATTAATAATAATAATAATAATAATAATAATATTAAAACTATGTCATGATGTAACTTTGAGATTAGGATAGAATCTCATTTACTATGGTGGAATTTTATGCCAATTTTTTTGACTTAGATTGCATGGCTTAAAGTAATATAGGTGGGAAGGTTTTGATAGTTATGATAAATTAGATATTTGTAATATTTATATTATATAAGTTAGTATATATATATATATATATATATATATATATATATATGTTAGTTAGCTTATCAATTGAAGGGGATTCACGTAAGTAGGATAGGAAACGAAAAAATAACAGTGAGTTATTTTAGAAAAGTGAAAGGAAAAGAGAGAGAAAGAAGCTTGGACCGGTGTAGGTGATTTTACCCGACTACGCGCAACCGGCGGATTTGTTTCAAATCCATAAGGCAAGTTATTATCTACTTTTCCCCTTTGAATCCATAAATTAATTATTTAATTTATTTAGGTTATTTTGAAGTATCGAAACCGTGTTAGGAATTTTAATAAATTAATTGTTAGTTTATTAAATTAATGAAATTTTAATTATTAGGCAGTTAGATATTTATTTATTTGTCTATGTAATTAAAATATAGCTAAAAATAATTATTTAAGGCTTTAGGAGTTTTTTTAGAATTTTCTGGAATTTTTCGAGAATTTTCTGAAATTTCCGGCGAGATTCCGGTGAGATTTCCGATCACGGGCAGTGAGGAAGGTGACCGGAGTAATCCGGTGTGATGCGACGCACTGTAAACCCGTATCCTGGCCATTAGTTGAATCTGATTGATCCGGTGCATCGCAGTCCATGTTACTGCAGTACACCAGGATTAAGAACCTTTGGATTAGGTGAAGATAAGGTAGATTGATTCAGTGTAGCGCGTCCATAGGAGTCTGTTACAACCAACCAACTAGAACGCGCCACGTCATCAGGATTCATTAGTGCGCGCGTGGCAGATGCCAAACGTGCGTGGGGGAGCGTGTAAGCGCGTGCGCGTGTGAGGAAGGTGGCGGCGCGTGTGGGAAGCTCTAGGAGGCGCGTGAGGGCGCGTGTGGGGTCTCTTCAGCAGCTGAAAAAGTCCAGAATACCCTTAGGGACTGATTTGTAATTTCCAGAACCTTCAACTTGCATTTTTGGGCCTCGGGTTGATATTTTCGGGATTAACAGGATAGTTAAATTATTATTTTATTACCCGTTAATTATTATTAGGTCCGATTAATATTTCTAAACATTAATTGTATCATTTACAGTATGGATCGCTATGAAACAGATGTAATTAATGTAATGACATATTTGAATATAAATTGTGTTATTATTTAATGCTAAATGAAATGATTACATGATGTGATTCCTATAAATTGTCCGTTATACATTACAGGATTATTTATGTTGTTAATGACATATAGATCATTATTATTATGCTGTGTGCATTTCAGGTAGTAAGTGGACTGCTTAATAAATTATGTCGCATTTATATTATATGGATGTGTTGCCATATAGAACCATGTGAGCTGACTAATAGGTTTAGACTCATTTATACCTTATGCATTCGTTGCCATAGACAGCTGTGTGACTGTCAGGGTATGTGGTTTAATATTATTGGCATGTGTTGCCTAAGTGATATGCTCAGTATATTCATTAGTACCTTGAGATGTGTTATCACTGTGTAGGACTTATAGTCTGTGTTGTTAGTACCGTGCACCCTGTATTAATAGCTGATTTCCCAAGTAGGGAAAGGAGACACTTAACCACCTTGTGTGAGTCTAAGTGATCACCGTCTATTCTGGTTGAGGTCATATTATACATTGTGTAGTCTCATTAGGGTGTATATAGATATAGTATAATTCTGAAGATTAATGATTAATTTATTTGATTCTCTGATTTGGGTCATAGTAGAGAGGACTTGCTTGTGGGGTTGACCCACAATTGTTGTTATTTCAGGACACGGTCAGTACCCGTTTCAAGGTTGAGGCTTAGCAGTGTGGGACCACCATCCGAACTCATCTACTCTTACGGTCTTGTTCAGGGTAGAAGTTTTATGTATTATGTTGATTTTAGTTTTATGTACTTCCGACGTTGAACTTTCAGGTTTATATTTAGGAATCCTTGACATAGGATTTCCAAGTTGTATAAAGGAGTATTGTATTTAATAAAGGATGGATGGATGTTTTATCATTTAGTTTTCCTTTCCTGTCTAAGTTCTTCTATTATTATCATTTTGTATTCCATGCTTGTATATTACCAATTGTTTTTTATATCCCTCATTTTTCGTGTATAAGCCTGATCAACTTATGCGTGAAAAATGTAGGAGTATCACAATAAACTCTTTCTCTTTCTACAAACTCATGAAATCCACATTTTAAGCTTCATTTTGGACCCTTTCCTTTTAGATGTTGTTGACGCCATAGAAGATAAAGTCAGAGAGCTCGTCAAGGGCTTCGATTTGATCCGAGCAAAGTTCCATTTGGGTGATATTGGAATTTTCAAAATTTGGGGGTTGTAATACCCCTAATTTTAAAAGGATAGTATCGGTATTTATTTACTTGTTTTAACTGTATTTTTACTTATTTAATTTTAATTATTTTTTTAATTATTTAATTGATTATTTGACTAATTGCTTATGTGTTTAATTGAATTAGATATTACTTAATTATTTGATTATGTGTCTATGTATTATTTGTATTTGTCTATGTGTTAATTGTTTAATTAGATTATGTGCTTAAATGGTTTTTTGATTAATTTCAAAGTAAATATTTTCTTTTCTTTTATTATTTTAGTTTTCTTTTATGGTTATGGTTAGTAGTCATGGGCCAACCAATTGAGTCCCATGGATTACTTGAATAGGAGGTTGAATGTGTATGGATTATTACTCATGGATTGTTGTGCATGTATATATATAGATATATATTATATACATATATAAAAAGGAAAGTAATTTATTAATTACTTTTATGGTAAATTGGGCAGTAATATTTAATCTGATGTATATGTTTTATATTTAAATAATAAAAATATACATAAATTTGATACGTGTTATGTTTTAAGTTATTTTATAATATTATGGTAAGTTAAGTATTATTGGATAATCCATTAATAAATAATGGAATGTGTATAATTTATTTATTTAAGAAAGATATACATAAATTATATACGTAACATATTTACTTACCTTTTTTAATATATATAAAAGGGAAAGTAATTTATTAATTACTTTTATGGTAACTTGGGTAGTAATATTCAATCTGATGTATATGTTTTATATTTAAATAGTAAAAATATACATAGATTTGATACGTGTTATGTTTTAAGTTACTTTATAATATTATAGTAACTTAAGTATTATTGGATAATCCATTAATAAATAATGGGATGTGTATAATTTATTTATTTAATAAAGATATACATAAATTATATACGTAACATATTTTACTTACCTTTTTAATATTTTAATATTTATTTTTTTAAGTTGACTTGGATTGGAAAAAGAGTTAGGGCTATTTTATTTAGCCTATAAATATATAGCTATAGGTTGTAAAAGGGGGTTAAAAAATATTCACGTAATGTATTCTAGAGAGAGAGTTAGAGAGGGAATGAGGAAAAAAACCCTGTAGAGAGAAGATCAAGGAAGAAGAAGTTTAACTTTCGATCCAAAAGTTTAAGGCAAGTTCTTCTTCTATCTTTTTCGCTTTGATTCGTGTTTCTGTACATGCCTAGGAAATTTCAGGATTTATTAAACACATAAAATTAAATAATTATGCATGTTTAATTGGGTTAGAACATAGGTTTTATGAAATTGGTTCATATCTGTTCTTGTGTTATGAATTGATAAAATGCATGATTTTGATTTGATTTCTTATGTGAATTTTTACATGTTTAAATTACGTATTTTTCATATCTGTGGAATGATGGAACGTAAAAACATGCCTAGGATTCCTAAACATTAAATAGGGACTAGGTTTGGGTTTTAATAAATTTAAATAAACTCAATCATAATGATGCTTGCTATTTGAATGTTTTAAACAAACGAATGGATTTAATCTTTTAAAATATTTTAGCAATTGAGATTAAATGTGTAGGATGAATTGGATATAGAGAATCCTTATTTAACGGTATAATAAAATATCATCATGCATAAGATTCAGTTTGTGTAAGACATATGATATAGGAAGTTTAAAGAAATAATAAGTCATTCCTATTATGTGATAACTTGATATCATATTTATCATAGTTATTTATGGAATATTTGATATATTTTCTTAATTGTTACATCAATTGTTGGATTGTGTGGTTTAATGCACCGGTATGCGACGGTGGCATTCTAGGGATGGATTAACTTATCAGTTAAGTCCTACCTATTTTATATAAAGGAATGGATTAACTAAAATGTTAAATCCTACTTATATTTAAGTCAGGTCAGCTGAACAAGTTGAATGACTTATGGAGGATTAATTTATTATATAAGGGAATGAATTAACTAAAATGTTAAGTCCTATTTATATTCAAGTTAGGTCAACTGAACAAGTTGAATGACTTATGGAGGATTAATTTATTCTTCTTTATTCTTTTGTACTCTGTGTTCGTTTATTATCAATTTGTTTTGATATCCTCGGGTATTCGGGCGTGGGCCTGGCCAACCCGCATTCGGAAACTCGGAGGTATCACAGGGGTTTTGCTCTTAAAAGAGGTAGAGTTGTCTGATTGGTTTATTCCTTAATTTTGTAGATAATTTCATGTTTTTCCCTATCTCTAATATACCAATTTGATGTTTATTTGGATGATTCCAGGGTTTATACATGTTGAATATTATTGCAATTTGTTGTAATGTATATGACTATGTGGTTGAATGTTGCAAAAATTTAAATAATATGTTGCCTAAGGTGGTATGTGAAAATTTTCATAATCAAAACATGCTAAATGCGATGGCAATGTGTTGATTGTGTGTAAATTGCCGATATTGCTTTCCTATGACATTGTGACCAATAAATGTAGTCTTGTTATGAATATGAATTGCTTAAAAAAAAAAAAACTGAGAAAACATGTTAATAAGTGGAACGGTTTAAGATTTTTATGTTCTTTCACATGGCATTAACATCATTTTATAATCATATGAGATGGGTGTGTGTAGAGGCATGTGTAGGAATGTAAAGGGACGAATTTACAAATTTTGAGAAGTTTTGAGAAAATGTTTTCTCAAACCCGGCCTTGGGGAGGAACCCCTTTGTCAGCGGTGCTAGTTAGCTAATAGGGATACGGGAGGTACTTGTGAGAAATTTATAGCGACTCGAGCCCCAAATGACAGTTTGGAGGTACCCTCCATCAGGGACGATAGTAGAATTCTTCTTAAGGATCAAGTAAGGTACCCGAGGTTCGGTTATCTTGTGCGTTTTCGGTGCGAGTGTGTGGATATGCGGGGATGCGTGTGTAGTTTACGGTTGCATAATGCATTTCCATGCATGACATTGTTTGAAAATGATGGTTAATACTATTGATGATCTAAATGGTGTAATTGAGACCCCTAGCATGACCCCGTCTTCATTTCTCTATTCTTTGCGTGTAAAGCATGTTGTTATTTACTTTGCTTGAGGAGATGCCACTTAGGCAATCTTTACGGTGTCTTGTGCTCACCCTCTACATTTTTCAAGAACTGAGAAAGAAATAATAGACAATCCTCAACCTCATACACAATGACATTGAGGACAATCCTCAACCTCATACACAATGACATTAAGGACACCTTTTGTTGACTAGAGGTTAGTATTGTGATGTATGATTGTATTTGATGTAGAAATGGGAACTATAATCAAATATGTATATTTTGCCCTAAGCTAGTGTATGAAGGCTATCTTTATGTATTTTGTGGATGAAAATAGTATTGAGACCGTTTTGTATCTTTTTGTGGTTTCTTTAGGATTTTCTAATCCATTGATGTAATTTGAACCGTTTTGATAAAGAAATGATGTAATTGTATCTATTTTGTTACGTGGATGATAAATTGTCGTTACTTTCATTTAAATGCATGAATGTTATTTCATTATTAAAGTCGTGTTTCTTTGCGAGTTGGGACAGGTTTGGCATGACCTAAGTGGTTAATTCACGACTTAAGATGGATGGTTACCATAGAGAGGCTAAATGACCATTTTAGGGTTTCTACGACCGGTCATAGGGAGGTAGATCTTATACTTGGAATTTTCATGCCATGTTATTGTAGAGCGGTGAGTTTCCTACGACCAGACGTAGCCCTTTTGCCTCAGCCAATTTTCCATCTTTCTCTCTTTTTCGCACTTAAGCCTGGAACTTCATGAAACGTATCCTAATACTATTTAATGACTCTTAATCACTTAATGGATTATAATAAACCTGGTAAAGGACCTAATGACTTAGATTAGCCATTTTGTCCTTGGATTATCTCGAGTTCGGGTAAGGACCCAGTTAGCAATTCAGACCCTCAGGTTTGGGTCGTTACATCTCCATACATATTTGTGTGATAATATGATGATGATGCTTCCACTGTGTGTGTTGAATGAGATATTTAACTCTCAACAATAGCCAACTGTTGAGTTGAATGAGTTAGAGGGAGTTAATATCCCTAACAATCACAACATTAAAATAACTTGATGAACACACATTCTTGTTGGATTTTTTGGCTCGAATTTGGTGTGCAAGTAATGTTCTGGGATAAGTGAATAAGTTCAAGTTGTTTAGAACCAATTCAAAATTTTCTTAAACTGGTTTGATATGATTGTAACCCTAATTGAACCAGTTCAAGAAAAGTTGAACAAGTTTGAAATGGAAGGCATAAGACTGATATGGTAACTCTTTATAAGCAAGTTGTGGAATACTTGTTCAACAAAGAATTAAGTTTAAAGACTCTATAAATAGAGATGGGTTTGGGTAGAGAGATATAGAGAGAAGAGAGAAAAGATGTAAGGGGTTTAGGGGTATGTATAGTGTGGAGAGGGGAGACTATATGTAATTCTCGAGTATATAAATGTAGCCTCAAAATAAATGAGAGAGTGAATGGGGTTTTGACATCAGGTTGTATATTCTCTTCTTTAATTTATGATAGTGAAATCTCTCTGTCCATAGACGTGTCCTAGAGTTGGGTGAACCATGTAAAATATTGTCTTGTGCGTGAATGTTTATGATTGTTTTCTCCATATATGCTTGTGTGATGATGATGCTTCCGCTATGTGTGATGAAAGAGGAATTTAACTCTTAACAATAACTGACCGTTGAGTGGGTTGGAGGGAGTTCATTTTCCCCAACAATCTTTATTATTATTATTATTGTCATAATTATTTATAATGGCGGGAGTCCTCATTTCCTTGTGGGGGATTAATCTAGTCAAATAATCGCAATCATTCAAGTAAATTCAGGTAGAAGATACTAAGGGTTATAGTTCAGTGGTACTTATTCACTTTCCAAAGAGAAAAGTCGAGAGTTCAAATCCCATAGGAGCATACGAATGTGTACTCCTTGCCATAAAAAATAAAAAAAAAATAAAATCTCAACTAGAAATTTTTTGACAATCAAGAATTGAACACAGGACCTTTAGGTATGTTAAGATATTTTATGCCAACTCAGTTATTCCGTGAGAGTTCCAAAAAAAAAAAAAAAAAAAGAGGCAAACTACCTCATGGTTCACACAGGGAAAAAAAAAAGAGAGAAATAATAAAAAGGTAAAGTACACTTTATCTCCTGTGCGGTTTGGACAAATTATAAATGGGTAAACAGTTCAGTTTTTATTACTTTGACCTTCCATGAAATTTAGTGTGTGTACTTAGTGATAACTCTTACATTTCTTTTCGACAAACGTGTTAACTAAATTTTATAAAACGATAAATTTGTCATTCTCTTAGTATAAAATATAATATAATATATTTATTATAATTTAAGAGTATTATTATTTTTTCACACTAAAATTATATTTCGACCGTGGGCAGCCGTAGGGGTTCCTAAAATGAGGAACCGTTGAGATTCGGTTCAGTTCCGGTTCTGGTCTCACGGTTCGGTTTCGGAACCAAACCAAACCGTAATACATATATATATATTTGATTATATTATTAGTAATTCTAAACCAAAAAAAAATATATATTTTTAGGGCAAATCATTTCAGCCTCCCCAATCGCCTACATCTCTATTCTCGTTCTCGACTTTGAACTTCTCTCTCTCTCTCTGCAATCGCCTACATCTCTATTCTCGTTCTCGACTTTGAACTTCTCTCTCTCTCTCTCTGCAACTGCAAACTACAAAATCTACAAGAATCAGAAGTTCAAAACCCATATATTTCACTTTATCTATCCGTCTACAAGAATCAAAAGTTCAAAACCCATATCGGCATATCATTTCAGATTGTTCAAAAAATCAAAACTCATATATTTCAGTTTCCATCACCCGCTGTTCCAGTTCGGGTTCGCCGTTCACAAGCTTCAGCCGCCGTCTCTCAACTCTCAAGCTTGCCCCCCTCTCTCTGCAACTGCTAACTTGTATGTATGGGTTTTGTTTTATTTATTTATTTTTTTTTCCCTAAATCAATTAATCAAGGTCTGTAAGATTGTAATTCTTGTTTTGCGAACTAAATCCTATTCTATTTCTTCTTTCTTTTTTCTTTTTTTTTGGTACCAAAATGACCTTTCATATTAAGCCTTGGAAGAAAGAGGGGTGGCCGGAGATTTGCAAAGCTCTTAGAAAATTTAGGTTTCCATTGTAGCAGTCAACGACAGTCAACGGTTCCTTGGAACCGAACCGTGAATGATAGTTCAATTCGGTCCGGTTTCAGATCTCAACGGTTTCAGTTCTGAACCAAATCGGATCGAACAGGACCGTGTACATCCCTAGACAGGCGAGTATAAAAAAGATTAAAATAACAAATAAAAAATTGTCCCTCTTGGGCAAGTAAAATTTGTCCGGTTAGGAAGACGTAACGATGAAAGCTGTCACAAATGAAAATTGATGGGTGCCTCCCAGCTCAATACCAATGATTACATAGAATTATCACCTTTCTTTATTCCCTCTTTTTCCTCTTATTATGAATGTATAGAAATAGAAGAAAAGTGAATTCATAAAGCCTTGTATTGTGCCTCACATTACATCAATAATATTATTGGAACATTAAACGGGTATTTGTATCTTTAATTATTAAAAAAGGTTATATTTTAAAGTGGAATAAAATTTAGTTTTATAATGTCAATTTATGGTTTAGATTTCAATAGTGCTATTGAAAAATAGGCAAAGTTCCCTTCTTTTGTTGCATCCAAACCTGACAAAAACATCATTTTGGGCCGCTCACTTTGTGTGGACATTGATTTCCCAGAAGTCAACAAAGAAAAAATAAAGTTAGCTTTTGGAAAAGTTAAGTCTCTATCAATAAAGAATGGAATCAATACCTAACCTCAGTTTCTACTCATTTAAACGCATTTGTGGACTCACAGACACAAAAATCAAAAGCACTTTCCCACTTCTTCCTTCTCTCAGCTACTAAGAGAGCTTCACACAAGTGAAACCACAAACCCTGAATTTCAACTCAGCAAATCTACACTCTCCAAATCTTCCAAACTCACCAATCCATATGGGAAATGTAAGTACCTCAACTCTACACTATTAAGTATTGAAAGCCGAGAAGTCTAGTTCAGGAATTTCTATCCCTTGAATGCATCGGTTAAGATCAAAGCTTTGATCTTATCTGATGCATTCAAGGGATAAGAACCTTTAGCTAGCTTTCTCGGTTAGACTGTTAGATCTGAATAACATTGTCCATGTAAGTAATTCATTATTCTCTCTTTGCTATGTTTATTTTGATGAATGATGACACTGGGCGATTCAAATGGCATGCACTAGGTGGTGGAATTGAAGGTAGGGTTGCATTGTGACGAGTGCATCAGAAAAATCCTGAAAGCCATCAAGAAGATGGATGGTATATTTCACATCACCTAATCTTTACAAGTCCTTAAATTTTAATTATCCGAAACTGTTCATCTTCAACCCATGTCTCAAGATTTTTTAATTTTCGGCTTAGCAGAAATCGAAACATACGATGTTGACACACAGCTGAATAAGGTCATAGTTTCCGGCAACGTGACGGCAGAAGAAGTCATCAGAGTTCTTCACAAGATTGGGAAGGCAGCAAGCACTTGGGAGGAACATGAAATGAAGCCTGAGAACCAGTAAAACACACACATCTCACACAACATTTTATCAGTTGTAAGCATGGAGATTTCCAAGTTCATCTACTAACGAATAGAGAATTATTAAGTACTAATATAGTATTGTAGTTTGATCTTAGTAATATTTATCTTATTTTTCAGATATGTTGGAGCCATTTTTTCTTTTCCATTGTTATAATATATATATATATATATATTAATGTACTCTTCCTAGAGTAAAATCATTCTGTTTGGATATATCTTAATCCAATCTGTCATGAAAATTTAGATACTAGCTTTCCGTAAATTTGATGAATGAAAATCTTGGTGTTGACCACTAAATTCGAAGGCTCTGCCAATTCAAAAATTGTTTAACGCAAGTGTGCTAGAACCAATAGGCTTGGTTCAAAATTAAAACAGGGTGGTCGAACTTTGTCTTTTTGAAGAAATAAATCATTAACACGTAATTTGCCAAAATGAGTGCCAACACTAGGTTAAGGTGGTTGATGATCGATGTAATTTGTGTTACAGGGAGTGAAACTGTAATCTAATAACGAGGCCAACAATGTATATTAAGCTCTAAAACTGTATTACGAAATGTTGCAATCAATCTTGTGTCTGAGGAGGCAAAAATATCACAAAGTACATAAAAAGGAAAAAAATGAGTTTACTTCTGCCAATAGTGCTTGGTAACCAAATCAGTAATGTTGCGTTTGATAACACCAAATCAAAGAATGAGGAAGAAGAAAATGCATTTTTGAAACATTTATCCGTGTTAATGTAAGCTCTGTTTTGGACCTAAAAACCTGCCCAGAATTTCGGAATTAAATCAATTCACTGTAAGAATCCAATGAAATCCATCATTTTAATGTTTTTAATTAATATTGGTAAAAATTTCGGATGAATTATTTGAATATTTGATCAAGTCTGATTCTTTTTGCCAAATAATAATAATAATAATAATAAATGGAAGCACAAATTTTTTATATTACCAAAAAAAATATTATATTGTCGGGTGAAATGATAAAATAATTGGGTGATAAACATTATTCAGTTAATAAGTAAGAATCTCTCTCCCATATTTCCTCCCACGTAGAGAGATATGAAAGAAATAAATATAAATTAACAATCCTTTAATTTAATTTCTACAGCAATTTAAATCAAAGGAAGGATAGTATCCGTATAAGAGGCATGTGATAGCATATGTAAATTTGTAGACCGCCTACTAATAACCACCTTTGGCTCCAAAACTTGAGCCTCACCATGCCTTTGCACTCTCTCTCTCTCTCTCTCCAACTTCACATTTTCTTCTTCCCCATTTTCCTCTCTCTCTCTCTCTCTCTCTCTCTCTCTCTCTCTCTCACACACACACACACACACACAGCAATGGCAGCAGGCGGCACCATGCTGCTGGCAGAAAACAGGACTCTTGTGTGCCAAGACCCAGGAAGCATCAATTCCTGGGGTGTCTTCATGCATCACAACCCTTTACATTATTCTGCTCCACTTCTGATGATGCAGCTCTCTCTAATTTCCATAACCTCTAAGATTATTGATTTCTGTCTCAGGCCTTTTGGACAATCCAGTATCATCTCACAAATTTTCGTAAGAATTTCTCTTTTCTTCACATTTATGCAGATTATATCTATCTATCTATCTATCTATCTATATATATACACACACACACACATTGTAATCAAATGCAATTTAGTAAATGTAATTCAATACTACTCTGCAACCCAGGATGAGTTATATAGCATATGCATGAAAAAATAATTAAAAGTGGTAGAGGTCACATATAGACACTCGAACCAAATCCCAACCACACACACACAGAAAAAACAACAAATAAGCAATATATCCCTAGAAAAAACAGAATCCCCTGGCATTTAGGAGAAATAAAAAGAAAATTAAGCAAGTCAATGTAATGTAAATAGTTGAAAGTGATGAGCATTACTTTACAGATAAAAGGAACATATTCTATATGGCCTTAAACTAATGAGTAAGGAAAACATATTACCTATGAAGTTAGAACTAGTTATCATAGTAAACTTGAATCATTTTCTGCATCAAACTGTTGTTGAACTAAATTCAAGAAACATCAACATTCAACTATAGATGATAACACCTAACAATTTTAAACTTGACTACTTGGGCATGTAAGATATGACAGCATCATTTTACACACACACAAAAAAACATATTCTATATGATATTAGAACTAGTATAGGAAAAATGATCATTGACTGCATCAAACTGTTGTTGAATTAATTTTTCAAGAAAGATCAACATTCAACTAAAAGTTTTTAAAATTCACTTCCAGGGTGGTATAGTATTTGGACCTTCACTTCTTGGGCATGACGAAGTGATTGCCAGACGGTTATTCCCGGCAACAGGCACCCTGGTACTTGAAACTGTGGCAACATTTGGCCTCATGTACTTCCTTTTCTCAGTAGGAGTGAAGATGGATTCAAGAATGATGGTACGACCAGAGCGCAAGGCAATTACCATAGGGTGCTCAGTAATGTTCACTACATTGGCGTTCACTACTCCAGTATCCCTTCTTCTAAGAAAATATCTCCCCATGGATGATAGCCTTGCAAAAGCGCTTCCAATGATAGCATCATCACAGTTTCTAACACCTTTTGCGAACATCGCTTGCCTACTAGCTGAACTCAAGATTCTAAACACTGACATTGGCCGTCTGGCCATCTCTTCATCCATGTTTTGTGATATCGTTGGTATTAGCATAACAGTAGTTGGTTTATCAATACAAGAAACTAGAGACGGCCAAATAATAACATGCATCTGGGCAATTTTATCAACATTTGCAGTGTTGTTAGGCATTGTGTTCGTCTCCCGACCAGCATTGAAATGGATTCTACGCCGTACACCAGAAGGGAAACCTGTAGGAGAGACGCATATCCATTTCATTCTCGCAGCAGTTCTTGTTGCTAGCTTATTGAGCGAGGTTATTGGCCAACATTTTGTATTCGGAGCGATAGTTTTTGGCTTGTCTGTACCAGATGGACCACCTTTAGGAGCCACCTTATCGTTGAAGATTGATTCCCTTGCTTCAGGATTGCTCTACCCGACCTTTCTCACCGTCAGTGGGCTGAAAACCAATGTCTTCAAAGTTCATCTTCGGTCTTTCTGCATTTTGGGGCTTGTGGTTCTCTGCACTACCCTAGTCAAGATTACAGCAGTTATAGTGCCTGCGTACTTTCTCAACATCCCCATTCGAGAAGGTTTTGTGCTCGGACTCATACTGAATGCAAGAGGCATTTGTGAGCTCATCCTGTACAACTTGTGGATGGATGGTGAGGTGTGAAACACAATACATTTGCTATATCTTTGTCCATTTTCTGAAATTGTTGCTAATCCTAAAATGAACTCAATTTCTTTGTAATAATAGATGCTGACTGATCAAGAGTTCACTCTGGCTGTTATCTCGGTGATAGGAGTGACATCGGTCATATCGCCACTTATAGCAGCCCTCTACAATCCATCTAAGCAACACCTCCCGATCAAGAGAACGACCATCCAACATGCCAAGCACGACACAGAGCTACGGATACTGATTGGCATCCATAACCAAGACAATATCCCTTCATTGATAAACCTGTTAGAAGCTTCCAATGCAACTGAAGAGAGCCACATTGCAGTCATAGCAGTACTCCTTGTGCCGCTTGTTGGCCGGAGCACCCCCGTCCTCATAGAGCACCAACCTGAACAAAACCTTGAACACAGTATGGCCAGATCCAATCACATAATCAATGCCTTGCGACATTTTGAGCTCTACAATGAAGGCTTTGTCACCATCAAATCATTCACTTCACTCACATATCACCACATTATGTATGACGACATTTGCAGGGTGGCACGTGACCAAAATGCCACCATTGTGATTCTGCCCTTTCATAAGCAATGGGCCATTGATGGCTCCATTGCATCAGCGAACCGTCACACCCGAGCCATGAACCACAAGATCATGGACATAGCACCATTTTCAGTTGGAATCCTCATCGACCGGGGAGTTCTAAACAGCTCAATGTCCATCTTAAATACTCAATCAGAATATCATGTGGCTGTGATCTACATTAGCGGTGCAGATGACGCAGAGGCACTGTCTTATGCTGCTCGCATGGTGACACACGGAAATATCACTCTAACCATAATTCGCTTCCTCCTTTTCGGATGTGATAACGCTCGAGAACGGAAGCTTGACAATGACTTGATCGAGGAAGTCCGTCATGTCAACATAGGAAATGAAGGTTTCTTCTATGAAGAAGAGGTGGTGAGAAACGGGGTAGGGCTAGCTTCATCTATTAGACAATTGGAAAACTGCTATGACCTAATTATGGTTGGGAGGAACCATCAGGAGTCCCCTCTTCTTATCGGACTTGATGCATGGAGCGAGTGCCCAGAACTTGGTGTCGTTGGTGACTTGCTTGCTTCACCGGATCTTGAGACCACAGCATCGATATTGGTGGTGCAACAACAAAGAATAGGGGGTAATTTAGTCGGCCGCACCGCAAATCCGGACATTCATGACAAAAATCCCCTCAATAGCACGCAATACCAAAGTACAGCAAATACATCCGCAGGCGAAAATATTACATGGACTATTTCAATGAATAGAGTATAGAATTTGTACTGAAACTAGAGTTAGTTCATAAGCAACATTTTGTTTTCATTTTTTGTCCCCAACTCCCCCTAAATCTTTGTTCCCCGTGTCCCCTTTATTTAAGAAATCTTGTTATTCATCTTTATTAATTTTCTAGTGAAGAAAAAAGAAAAACGAAAGGCCAGAAGTGGTGCAAGGGGCGAGGAATTGCTAGACTAAATCTTACAGACGAGGATGGAGAGCCCCTACCTAAGAAGATAATGAGAGGCAATTGTCCCCCATGCCGCAATTATACAGTGCCAATCATTGAGTTCGACTGAGCCCGAAAGATGTCTTTAGTTATTAATGCTGGATTGTCATCATGCTCATCTTTATAATTGGGACAGACATTGCAGAGAGTCGATTTCCACTTCTTCAACCTAAATTCTTGTCTTCTCACTGGTGTCAGGCAGATTGTGAGTATAACTATACACACAGAAGGCACATATTATAGGAGTCCAGTTTTGTTAGCTCATCTTCAGAGGGCAGGATAGTCCTAATAAAATAGTCCTAGTGAAATGTTTGTGATAACTGAAGATGGAAAGGATTAGTTTTGTGTAAATAGCTTTCCTAAGGGTTTTGGTTTCCATTAGGGTGCACAAAAACCGTGGAACCAGTACAAATCGAAAGTTCGTTTCAGTTAGTATTGTGTTCCTGATCATTACTTTGACCGAAAAAGAAATTGATCTAAACATCTATGCCTGGAATGTACTGCACAGTGCCCTTTCCCTGAGCTATCTCCGTTAGGCGCACAGCATATTCTTAACAATATCTCAACCCAGTTACCAGTGGACACAAACTTTTTGATTTTCGTTCACAAATCTTTCCCTATCTTGCTATGTCTTCCTAATTCCAATCATCGACCTAGTTCCACATATCGTGGTCACTGCAAGTGCGCACACAAAAATTCCTATAATCTCAAGTACACCCGGGAGATGCTTTATCAAACTCATTCCTAAACTCCGATGACATCCCACATTTAAGAATAATGCAAGTGCACTCTGCATTAGACATCGTACACTATATACTAATTTGTAACTAGTAGTAACATTAGGTAGCCTAGAAGATGATTTTCTGGAATTGGATCATTCAACATTTCGCTGTACATTCACCAGTAGAAGAAACATGGAAGCTGAAGGGAGTAATATACTACAAAGATCGCAGCAATAACAAATTAATATAGTATCACTGCATTAGGCTTGCAATCCAAATAATAAATTGTATCACATATAGATTATTCAGCATTAGAAAGATGCGATCTATCAACCCAAATGGCCAAGATTTGACATGGTTTTTGATGAGATGATATGGTTTTCTTTTCAACAATTGTGCCAATTTATACCATGGTGATTAAACTCAAAAAATATGTAAGTGATTAAACTCAAAAAAATATGTTAATCAAGTATTCCCAATCTAAGCTCCAAGTGAATATCCTGGTTAGCTTAATCTAGTGTATCGCCATGTGTGCTGGCTAAAACTTAAAAGAACTACTTTGAAGAATTTACACTTTGGGACTACAAAAAAACACATACAGCATATAGATTGGAATTCACGTATTACAGATTATGCCAGAACTTTACAAACTATATGAAGTGAAATTATCACCTCATTGATTCTTCATTTCATCAACACTGGCTTCTTCTGAAGTTTTACATTCTAGTGCAGCATGATTTGGAGAATCTGGAGTTTGGAAAGAGGGTGTTTTGCTCTTCCGAGTCTGCAATCCTGTAAACCGTGCAAGATTGACCCATTGCTGCACCATTTGGGATACAAAATTAAACCAACAGTAAGCAAGAGAAATAATTCAATTGCACTAGTGATAGTGCTGGCGAAAATTAAGCGAAAATGATGGATTAATGCTGGAAGATATTGAAACGTGCAATTTATCAGTTCAATAAGGCTTGATTACGTGCCAGAAGCACCAATGAATATCAACTCCACTTGCATAACCACCACCAATTACCAATACTTTATATACTGTTCAAACAGTTCTACGGACATACAGAAAAGAAATAGCATGCCAATACATTGTAGTCTCTCTAGTCAAAAGTACATACGTATCTATCATCTCGACTCAAATTTCAAAACTTAGTAATTAAAAAAGATGCAACTATCTGGCAAGAACAATCATGATATTGATGTCACGGTTAGAAAATAAACCAAAAAAGTAAAAACAAGGAGATAAACGCTAGAACTTCAAGGGAACTAAAGTGTAACTAACCTGGGTTCCCCAATAGGAGTTGATTGTCCGAACAAAAAAAGATAGCATATTTACAAGAACTGTTTGAGAAGCAAATTGGTCAGAAATTCTATGCTCCACTATTCCAGCAATAACCTGCATTAAATTATATTTTGATATCAATCTCAGACACACACTTAAGCTTGAAACATCAAAAACATATAGAAATTCTTTCTTGTGGTAAAGGAGATTGACATCTACATTGTCATCATATTGTTCAATAATTCATGATTAGGTAATCATTCCATAGATAGGCAAATGTAACATCAACCTAAGCTTGTAGCCTGAGTATTTTGGAATGTTGATAGCACCAGAGACAACACCATGCAAATTTTTGGCTTAAAAGGAAATGTCTCAGAAGATAACTCATATTATGGGTTTAACAATTATGACATGGGAACACTCGCTAAGAAATGTGTGGCCCTTCATTATATTTTATCATAATGAATAAGCTAAACACATTACGAGCACTAACTCAATAAGAGGAGCCCCATCTACTAGATCTTTTAGACCAATATCAACCATGTGTAACCTAGCCGGTCATTTATGAACACTCTATTGACTGATCCCTGATTGGTCAGGATTATCTGCTCAGGTCATTTTCCAAAACAGATTCCTTTTGTAGGACCATCTTTAGTGAATCCAGCACATAAGCAAAAGAAAATAAACCAGAATTTCGTTGACACCATGAATGGTGTAGACATTACTGATTACCTCTATCTTATGCTCTCTTGAAATACATTTTCTTTTGAACATAAACAGACATATAAAAAATAAAAATAAAAAACATGAGCACCGCTATTCACTCTACCTGATAACGAAGATTTGCCGATGTTCCAAGAAAGAATCCATATACAACTGCAGTTTTAAATATTGGTAATCTTTTATTCTTTAGATTTGTAGCAACTGCTGGGTTCAGTAATCTGCGTACTGCGTACAAAATATTTGACGCAGCCACAGTCCCAATACTTGAAATAAAACCAACGCTGGCAAGTTTTAAACCACCAAAAAGCACCGATGCAACTCTATGACTCAAATTCCAATCCTTTCCAGCCAGAGTCTTTTGAAATGCATTATCAGGAATGGACCCAAGAAGACCCTTAAATGCTTCCATGCTATCAGTTGTATCCATCTGATCAGCAAATGAAAAGAAAGACAGAGTTGGAGCTGGAAGCCATACGGTGAAAAAGTCGACAACTGATCCCCTGACAGTATCCGTAATAACATAGTCAAGTTCTTCAAAGAAATTCTCTTTACGCCTCTCATACTGTGCTAGGAGAGTAGTTGTAATTGATATAGCTTCTTCTATAGCTAATCTATGTAAGAACTTTGGATCTGCCAATAATCTCTCCCTGAAACCCTGCATCACTAAGATGAGCTGTTGTCAACATTGAGCACCTAATCAACGATACATTTGGTTTTTAATTGTTCTCACATCATCACAAAGAAAAAATATAAATTGTGATTCTCCCACATGCACATTGTGTCTAAATTTACAATGATACATAATAAAATTTTAAGGTTGAAAGCCTTGAATACCAAACAAAGATTAATTACAAAACCAAGCCTACCTGGAACCGATGTGTGAGTTCTGAAATAATAGGATATTGCTCCAGATCAAAGAAATTTTGTAGCACTTCAGGAGATACCAAGCCAAGATCAAGTCCTTTTTGAAGGTCCTGATAAGAGTATGTCACAATATTTAGTCAATCATACAATACTTATCTTGTGGATTTTATCTTATCAGTGATGACATAAAATGTTAGTTCTATAAGATTTGGTTATATGAAGCTAGCATGACATCAGAATTAATTTTTAAAACAATGGCATGAACAACAAATCATTGATAATGAAATCATTGATCTATTCAAAGACTAAAAATATCAACTAAGATACAATGTCATTTCCGCAATCTCTATCCAATGTTGCTTTCACAATGAACTCACACATTTCTTGAGATTGTCATTCCAATTCTCATCAGGTCAAATCATCATAGAGGGGTCTCAAGTCTCTAAATAAGTCATCATTGTGAATTGCTCGCTGTATCTAGAAATTCTAATACGACATTGCACATACATGTGCATAAGGCGCATTAAATTATTGCTCAAAGTGATTTTCCACTCTAATAAATTCAGAAAGAATAATTTTAAAATCAGAAATCTGCAAGTAGACATTTTACGTGTTTGTTCAAGGTCAAGGGTGCACAACACTACCTTTTAATTGATATTCAAAAGATAATAAATTTAAAACAACCACATCAGCAGCACCAAACTTGCCTGCTGAATGCTACGGATCCATTTTCTACATAACAAAATTTAAAAATTATACAGTTGCAAAGAAATTCATCACCAGAAAGGTGTCAAATCAGTAACAGTTCAACTTCCAACAAAGTAGGATCAAACTTTGCAATAATGCACATCTCAAGGAAGCTCAAATCTGAAACTAAGACAACAAAATAGTAAATGCCGCCTTATCACAAGAAATCAGCCATAGGAACAACGTACCTGGGGTAGGGCATCTCGCCTCCGACCAGCTGCATTCATGACTCGGGCAATTTCAGCACGATCAAAGCAGTTTCTACTGCAGGGTCTTGCTGCAGAATACCACAAGAAATCAGCCATAGGAACTTCTCCCTCCCGTCTTATGTATTGCCTTTCAGGGTCGAGTAAAACAACAAATTGATTTTTCTTCTGTATTTTCCTTGAAATTCTTGCTGGTAGTCCAGTCCCTTTTGATCCATATGTTACATGGCTTGCACCTGTCACCACTATGAGCATACCAGAGGCACCGCCATCTACCATTGCTCTTAAGATGATCTGGGACATAGTATAGTCCTCAACCACCCTTGCTTGTGCAGAGAGATATGAGCTTGGCCCAAAGGAAGCATTCTGATTTGGAGAATTCATATCCATTGATGATCTACGAGGGATAGAAGTAAAGCCTGAGATGAAGCCTGAACCAGCTGGAGGAGCATATATCTTACGATCAGCTTTAGAAAGGCCATGAATACCTTCGGCTTGAACAGTCCTTAGGACCTAGACAAACAATCGTATCAAAATAATTAGGAAGTTCTCCGTAATTACAATATCAACTCTTGCACAAACTGAAAAATAAGAGGACAAATTAAGAATAACAAAAAAAAATGGTAAAGTTTGGAAAATAATAAGTAAGGGTTGTAAAAATAGATGTGTATTAAAAATGACCTATAAAATACTTAAAAATAAATAAATAACTAAATAAAATTTGCCATTACAAGCTTAAGATGTAGGTGGGTACCCAAAAGTTGGAAGCATGAATATTCTGTTGCATAGATATGATAGCATTTCTTAGAAGAAAATTGCTAGAAAAGAGCATTAAGTGCTAGGGTTGTCAAAATGTTCACATATGACATAAAGGCTAGCATAAGATATCCTTAATGTAAATTTTTTTTTTTTTTTTTTTTAATCAAAGATTTGAGTGAGGAGAACTCCCATTCCAGGGGAATAAGTGTATGCAGAACTTATCTTCTTAAGCTTAGGGGTTGATATGCCATCTTGAGGTCTTTTATTCTCTCTCATTCAGACTGATTATTATTTTTCTTTGTGTATATTTGTTTAATTATATTCCCTGCCCTGCAAGCATGGACATTTCAGTAATAGATTCACAAATTCACATGGAATTGCACTAGTACCTCAAGTGGAGTACCACAAGCAACTAAACGAACTCCATTATCACGACAATAACTCAAGAGAGGCTCGTATTCCTGCCAGCGCTGAGGAGGCCAATGCGATGCAAAAGACTTTAAGGTTTCTCCATTAATCCTGCCATCATGTGAAGGCTTCAACATAAGCAGCTCAAAAATATATGAATTGATAATTTGATACACAAGAAGAATATATAAACCCCAATAAAGTAAGTAAATGTTACAAAATAAGCATATTCTACAGGATGCATGGAACAAAGCCATATTACTCTAGGCTTCAAAATAGCAATAATAAAGTTCAATAATTAATGAGCTTCATCAGAAACCTTTCAAGCCATTAAACCATTTGAGTCACAAACTAACACATAATCATAAAGTTCACCACAAATCAATCATATAAAAGGTACACTACTCTGTAAATCTCTGTCAGCAACTATCTTAATAACATGATATGTAATAAAGATCATACCTTTTATCCATGAATTGGTCCAGTTGCTCTTGTAGATTGCAAGGAAAAGCTTCCAAAGCCAACGAAATTGGACGCTCCGCTTCAACACACCTTCTTCTCAAATGCCTCACAATCTCAAGCTCCAATTCCTTGTCGTCGCGAATTGGAACTTGTTCGGCTTCGCCAAGATACACAATCCGACCATTCATCAACTTCTCCCAAACCTTCCTCTTATCCTTCCCCACCGCCATCGGCTCTCCGATCACCGTCGCATCATAAATCCTCGAACTTATCACATCCTCCTGCTTCTCCTCCACCTTCGCCTCCGAATTTGCCGCCGTCGTCACAGGAGCCTCCGCAGTCTCCGCCGCCTTCTCAGCCGCCCTCGCCACCGTCGATCGAAGGAAACACGCACCGGTGGCCAGGAACGGCGCGACCAGAACATCTCTCCTTCTCGTGTTCGGATTCCGTTGAACTCCGTCGACATGTTCCGCTTCTTCTGGTGGATTCTGACGACGACCGGCGGCGAGAACAACGTGCCGGTTCCTTTTAGTTGAAATACAGCTGAAAGCATGGTTTTCCGGCGAGAATCGTCGCCGGAGACGGTGTTCGAGTGGAACAGAGACACTACGGCGAGCGGTGTGTAAATGAAGTGGTGCTTTGAAACTGAAGCCTCGGTGAGTGTGCGTGTGCGTGTGGGGCTTCATTTCTTCCACTTTCCAGGTCCAGCTGCTGAGAATAATGTTGCCAAAAGGTCAGCAAACATACTGTCCAACCAACTCTACTTAAATTTTTGTTAATTTGTGCTGACGTGTCGGATATATACAATTTTAGTGGTCAGATCCACCAGTAAACTTGCGGTTCTGGTAGCACCAGATCGTCGTCACAATGCATTTTATTTTCCATTATTTTTGGCACCACATAATATATTCTTTCATTTTTCTTCTACGAGCATCTTATCACGTCAAAATTGAAGTACAAAGTACAATGGTACTTTGAATAATAAGAGCGGATTTATTTCATTTTATTTTTAAACAGAAGAATAAGTTGAGCGTAAAAGAAAAAAAAAAAAAAAGTAAAGTACAGTCTCACCTTTTAATGCTCGGTAAAAAAACACTTAAATAAAATTTATTTATTTTTTAGATAAAGACACCCCTTTGTACGAGAAATTAACCAAATTACCTTTTAACTATTTAAGAGACTTTTTTAACTTTACAATTTAATAAATTGAACCAATCTATCCCCATGAACAATTTATGCATTAAAAAAAAAAAAAAAAAAAAACTTTATATTATTTACTTTATTCTTTTTTTTTTTTGTTATTTACTTTATAAATATTCCAACTTCTTAAAAATGTAGACGTCTAAAATTATTTTTTGATCCAATACATATATTTCATATAAATTATATTTTGTTATTACCTCTTTTTTCTTTCTTTTTTTTTAAACTAAGATGCTTAATTCTTTCATCTAAAAAAATTAAACTAATTTTTTTTTCATAAAAATAAAAAATATGGTACTTGTATAACTTTATGCATTTTAAATTATATATTAAATATTATACATTTTCCAACATAAAAGGGAAAAAATAATAATAATAAAACAAAGGGAAAAAAAAAACAACAAAGGCATGCATAAAGTTACACTGGTACCTATTTTCTTTTATGTTGAAAAATGCATAATATTTTATATATAATTTAAGATGTATAAAGTTATACTGGTATCATATTTTTTATTTTTAAAGAAAAAAGATTGGTTTAATTTTTTTTAAATGAAAGAATTAAGTATCTTAATTAAAATAATAATAATAATAATAAAGTAATAACAAAATATAATTTAATTGAAATATATGTATTGAATCAAAAAATTATTTTAAATGTTTACATTTTTAAGAAGTTGGGAAATTTATAAAGTAAAAAAAAAAAAAAAAAACTTTTTTTATTTTTTTTATGCATAAATTATTCATGAAGGTAGATTGGTCCAATTTATTAAATTGTAAAGTTAAAAAAGTCTCATAAATGGTTGAAGGATAATTTGATCAATTTTTCATATAAAGGGATGTCTTTGTCCATTTTTAAACTTTCAGGGGATCTCTTTATCCAAAAAACAGGTAAATTTCTTCTTAGTATTCTTTTGCCAAACCTCATGGGGTGTGGTTGTAATTTATCCAAGAAAAAAAGTAGAGTACGAAATATTATCACCCAAAATTTTAATTTATGTCATTATTTATACGGGCTATATAACTGAAAAAAAATTAAAACCTGAAGCTTTATATTTATTTTGACATTAATGGCAATTAAGTATTGTTGATTTTAAAGTACAATAAGAAAAACAGTATTTGTTTAGGGTAGAAGTTCAGAATCAATTTTCACATTAAAATTGTCAAATTGACCGTCCTAATAATTAAATTATTTTTCAAATTTAAAAGTCCATGATCGAACTTACACCGTGCATACAATGTCAAACGTTGGGCCTTAAAAATAATTTGTATATCTAAATTACCATAAGCAACTGTAAAGATGCTAATTAACACCAAAATCCATGTGGTGCCAAGTCATCAAGCATATCTAATCTTGGCACGAGATGCCAAGTCAGTACCACATGCCAGGTTAGTGTCACGAACTCTGTAATAATCATCCTGTTGTACTTTCAAAATATAAAGTCAATTAAGTCATTTTGGTAACATGTGCCACTCTATTTTGCAGTACATGCATTTGTAACATATAATATTTATTTGATTCAAAATTCATTGTTCTGTATCAGTTTAGTCACCTCATTCTTTCAAATGGGGGATGCTATCAGGCTCTTGCTCGTGTGTTATGCACACTTCTGTTTCTAATTTTACTATGTCATTTAAATTTTGTAATTTTTACACTTCCGCATTTGTTCCTACACTCATTAGGTATAATTTAGTGTATTAGTCCCTTCAAAGCCATATGGAGAATGTCAAAATTTTCAAATTTTTATTGGAGCTTGAATTAGATTTGAATTTAGTTGACTTTTGATAATTATCTTATTCTTGTGATTATTAGAGCAACTTTAATGCATCTCTAAAATTTGGCGGTTCAAATTTGTAGCATTTTTCAATAGCTACGTCATCATGAGAGCCATGTTAACGTTTTGGACTCTTCAAATTTTAGTTATTATATGTGTTCCAATTGTCCATTTTTGCTCTCCAAAAATATTTTAATAATTTTTTTTTTTTTTTAAAACTTTATCCTAAAGTATATATCTAAAAGCTAAATTATAAAAAGAAATTAAACAATATAATATTCCTTATAAATTAAAACAACATTATGATATGAATTTTTTAAAAAAATTAAACAATACAATATCTATTAAACAATATAATATCCCTTATAAAAATCAACTAATACAATATTCATTAAGCCTTTAAGTAATACAATATTAGTTGTGCAGAAAAAGTAAAAACAAAAAACAAAGAAAAAAAAATTGAATTTCTCCTTCTTTTTTTGCCTAAAAAACCTTAAGGCCTTAACCGCTCTTTGGTTCACTTTTGTTGGAGAAAAAAAAAAAAATTTAAAAGCCAAAAAAGTTATTTATGCATTTATTATTATTATTATCCAAATACACCCTTAAAAAAAAAATGATCTTTTGCTAATTTCAAAATTTATATATATCGCGGGCCGACAATCGCTATATCGGTTGCCAAAAAGGGTGACTCATTTAGATTGCTATATTTTTGGACCAGATTTTGGCGAGCCCATTTGAGGGATTGGGTCACCGGGCCAAAATTGCCAGATAAGCAACCATTGGAGTTGCGCTTAGATTAATATGTACAGAGAGTGTCAAATTGAGTCATTTTTAAGAATCTATTGCCTAAACAACTTGTAGCTTTAGTATTCAACAATTATTTGTTATGCTTCATCTCAACTTTGTAGATTCAAAATTGTTGTAACATTTACTTTCATAAATTCCATTCAGTCAAGATATCTATAATCCGGGCCTTTTTGAACGAAGCATTAATATTCAAAATTCATAATGATGTGAACAGTTAATCAACACATTTATTTCTTCAAACAATTAGTAAATCTAGAAGTTACATGGATAGATGATCTGTATATCTATTTTTTTTTTATTTTTTTTCAGCTAAGCATGAGTAAGATGAAGAACTTCACATTGAAAAGAAGAGAAAGACCAAAGTTAATTTGGGTAGAGTTAGTAAAAAATATATATAAGAGTAATAATATATAAATTATTAAATTGCCTAAGGTTGTGGCCGGCTCAAATAAAATTCATGTAGCTGATCCAAATAAAAAGAAAATAAAAAACTAATTGCTAGTGATGTTGTATGAATTTATCAACCAAATTTTATTTTATGTCATACATGGTTTTCTTTCTTGGTTTCGTATTCTTTCTATCTCTTAATATTGAAGGCAATTCCGAAATATAATGGAAAAACAGTAATTAGGTTAAGGATAATGGTTTGGAGTTCAAAAGTTAGACAAATCGGACTAAAAATGTGAGTGAGAGCTGGCATCGACATCATCGTGATATCATTTATATTGCAATAATTAGGTCAAGGATAATGATTTGGAGTCCAAAAGTCAGACAAATCGGACTGAAAATGTGAGTGAGAGCTGATATCATCGTGATGTCATTAATATTAATGATATTATCCGTTTTGACTTACATAAAACTAATGGAATATGTCAAACTCTCTGTCATCACTCTTTTAAGTTAATTATTTTATGCCAAATCAATCCAACTTTTGACACACTTGCCAGCAGGTTCGTATGATGAATTGTCAGGTCTAAAAAAAAACTGTAAAATATTTTAATTATATGAAAGCAAATTGAGAGTCATTGGCTAAGAGCCTAACATACTTTGTATGTCTAGATTATAACCAGATTGCCAAATCAGCATCCATGTGGTGCCAAGTCATCAAACATATCTCATCTTGACACGAGATGCAAGTCAGTACCACATGCCATGTTAGTATCACGAGACTTTTGGTTATAATCATCCTTTTACGCTTTCTCATTCATTCTCTGCCTCTTTATATGTAGCGTACAAAGTTAAAACTTCAAAATATGAAAAATTGTAGTCGCTTGGACTGACTCGTTTTTAGATTGGAATTCGAACCGGACACAGATAAAATATATATATTTTTTTCTGTTCACACCAGAACCCTCCTGAAGAGGTTAACTTATGTCATTTGAATTATCCTACCAGTTTATTCAATTTGTACAGGCACGAACCCAACATAGAGGATGAGTGGGGACGGATGCTCTCATTGAAATTTTTATATTTTCATTTTATACGTCATTTTTTTTTAGAATTTATAAAGATATTTCCGCTAAAATTGTAATTTGTCTTTACTGAATTCTTTTTTTTTTTTTTTTAAACATTTTTTACTTTAAATGTTTAAGAATTTATGAAGATGCCCCCATTAAAATTACAATTTTCCCCCAGTATTTTTTATTTTTATTTTTATTGCATTTTATACTTTAAATTTTTGCTAATTTATGAAAAAAAAAATTCCATTAAAATTACAAAAATAAACCCACCATATAAATTTGTCCTCACAAATTAAAAGGCTACCTTCCTCACAAATTTTTTTAGATCTGAATTTGTATAATACTATTCTTTTGAAAAAAACAACATGAAGCATTTTATCTCTCAACATTGATGACCATGGGTAATTAAGAAGAGCACTTAGCAGCTTAAGTTGCATATTCTAAAAACAGTGTGTATATCTAAATTACAAGAATGTCACAATGCAGAGCAATTGTATGGGTAACACACCAAATCAGCATCCATGTGGTGCCAAGTCATTCTATTGTACATTTTCATTTCTTCACGCGGTGTACAAAATTTAAATTTCAAAAAATTATACGAAAAGACTAATTATTAACTTAACTTGTTTTGAATGAGAATGAACTGTTTGAATAGTTTAGAAGGTCAAATATTGAAACACAATAACATCAAATTATACTCACATAAAATTAATCAAATTATTCGATTCTTGAACTCTCTATCATCACTATATTTATATATAATCGTGCTTTTTTGAACAAGAAATAATATTCAAATTTCAAAATGACAGAGAACAATATGTTAAACACATTTGTTTCATCAAACAATTAGGAAAACTAAAAGTTACATATATAGATGATCTGTATATCATTTTCTTTTTCAGCTAAGCAAGTGTAAGATGAAGAACTTCTCTGAATTCCAACCTCCTGGTCTCAGTATAGAAGGTCCTGTGTTTGTTTGGCCAATATGTTAACCAAATCCACCCTCTTATCTCCCACTCCATACACTTCCCCACAGCTTCTTTCTCCATCTTCCAACAAACACTCTCCCCATACTCATCACCAGCAAAAATCACCCCTCCTTGCCTAGTGAAAGGGCGGTAAACATTCGAATACCGGTTCTTGAACCACGCCTTGGGATGAATCAATGCGAGTTTCGAAGGCTTTGACGAGAACACCTCCCTTCCATCCTCACTGTCATGAAGAAACCAGTTCAATTTCGCGCTGTCACCGTACACTGATTGCTCGAATTTCCATGGCCTCAAGTTCACGGTCGTGGTCTCTCCGGTTGAAACCGTGAGTCCAAAGGAGTTTGGTGGATCGAATGAAGCCTCCAGGGTCCTCTCTGAGCCAATCTCTCTTGTGGGGTTGTCAGAAGACTTGCTCACTGATATGCTCAACACGCTGCTTTGAAGAGTTGGAGTAAGTTGCAGAGATATTCTCGAAGGGAAGTGTTTTTCGGCTGTCCCAGCTCCTCTCTCCTTCATAAGAGTCTCGTTTACAAGTCGAATTACATCACATCTGTTTGAAAAAACAATACAAAAATTGAAGATATACCTAGGCAAAATTCATCATCTTTGATGAGTTTAAGGTTTTGTCCAAGAAACTTATAATTGGTTTCTTTATAGTGTTGTAACCTTGTTTGGTTAGTGTTTTTGCTTCGTATTTTTTACTTTTGCTAGTCAGCTAGTATACTGTAGCGAAGCAAAAGCACAAACAATATTTGGTAATATGTGATGTGCTTTTGAATAGTACTGAAGCGCTTCAAAATTGAGACCAAAATCGGAAGCATTAAAATGATGTTTTTGTTTACTTCTGCACTGTAACAAAAGCACTGTTTAAAATATAAAAAAAATCTAAAATAACATTTTTAACTAACCATTCAAAATTTTAAACTTGCAGCACTTTTTACTAATTATGCTTTCATGTTTTTGCTTCTAAAAATCTTATAACAAATTCACATTATCAAAGAAACTTCTAACTAGTGTTGAACACACTTTAAAGTAGAAACATTTCTTTTTCTTCGGGTCAAAGCAAAAGCATAAAACAACGTAATTGTCACGTGTGTCATTTGATAAATGCTTAGAGGTGTTTCAGCTCACCAATTAATGTTGTGTGTTATCTGATAAAATGCTTAGAGAATTTTACCTTATGTTGTCTGTATTTACCATGACATCAATCCACTTCTCACGAACTATGACTTTGTAGTTGAGCTGGATCACGCCCTCGAGCTGATGATAGTTGAGAGCGAACTGCAGGCGCTCATCCGGTGAAGGATTGCTAGACTTCGCGACATCCATGGCTATTACAGGACAATACAATTGAACTTTCCACAACCCTGTTGTCGAAACTGCATAGGAGAACAGTGGGGACGGTGTTTTGAGGCTGTGGTTCGACGCTCTGACCTCCACAATCCAATTAGTGATTGCAAGGTTTATAGAACGCATCCATTGCTCTTCTGTGTTGGATCCCAGGAGTCTCATAAGCAGCTTCGACGCCTCTCTTGACTGCGAACATGCTAAGTGATTCTTGAGAGTATTGAGGCATTCTGACCTTATATCTGCAGGAGCTTCATAGATGCAAATGAGGAAAGTTAGAGTGAGAAAAGAGAGATTGAAGACGTCTTTTAGATTGGTGATTGAGTCAGTTTTTGGGATTTTGAGCAGGGAAGTGTTTTTGTTTGGACAGTAATTGAGGACATCTTCAATGAGATTGTATAGAAGTTTGGGAATGGTGGTTTCATCTAATAAGTTTGTGGATGTGGAGTTGAGTTTGAGTGGTTTGGAGGTCCAAAGAGGGATAGGAAGATTGAAGTCTGCGAAAATAGAGAAGCAAAAAGAGAAGGATTGGAGGTTTTTGGTTATGGAGAGTTTGAGAGAAGAACATATGCATATGGACATGGAATCTGTTCTCCATTGGGTGATTGGTGGAAGGTTCTGAATCCAACCCCATACATTAGGAAAGGAGGAAGAAGCCATGAGAACTCTCTCTCTTTTTCTCTGAGTATGGATTTAAAATACCTCTTAATTCACATATATTTAAAGACATTTTCCATGCTTGAATGTAAAGCTTAGATTCTGATTGGAGGAAAGGTCAAAAGACGAGGCATATTTAATTAATTGATTGGATGCAGAATATCTTCAGCTTTGAGGAAGAAAGTTATAAGATGAACTTTGTACATGCTTAAAACTCATCAGAAGGAAGAGGACAACTTTTTGCTATAATGGTAGGATTTTGATTTTCTTCATTAGTTTTTCTCTCATGTGCCATCTTATCACTTTTGTTAGAATTTAATTATACGTTGTTATTATAACTAATTGCACAAGTTATAATTTTTTAAGGAAGCGGTGTTCGCTTCGTTCAGGCTTAAACATATTCAACCTTTCTATTTTGAAAGGAAAGTTTATAGCATCTGAGCTAATGTTTATTTATTTTGAATGATTATAGAGGATGCATTAGAATCTTTTCGGTAGATTTTTAATGCGACTTTAGTTTATTATTCTATATTTATACACTGTTACATATGCCAAGTGTATATAACACAAGCAGGGAATTAATTTAGTGTCTTTGGCTAGCTAGCTATCTTTTAGTTGAATTGGCATGTGAAAGTCAATGTTATTCTATGCGTGTGTTGTTATTGGATTATCTTTTGCTGGCAAAAGTTCAAGAAAGCCTTATCTTTGCCATTCTGGTCTCTTGTGTGCATGTTAGGACTTGGGCATCTTATATATCTTTCCTATCTCTCATTCCAAACTCCAGCAAAAGGAGGGTCGCGTGAAATACTAACCTACCTATTTAACATTTTAAAAAATCAGTTTATCACAGCTTAATTAATTAAAATTAACTATGGCCCAATTTGATTGGAAAAAAATGGAAGGAAGAGAAATGAAATGGAGGAATATGATTTTTTGTGTTTGGCATAAAACTTTGAAAGAAAAATAAAGGAAGTGGAAGAATTTGTAAGGATACCTTAAAGGTCATGAGTTGTTTTGTTATCTTTTCAAGAATAGAAGGAAAAAGTAAGGGCACTTGGTTTGTAATTCTAAAAATGATTTTTTTTTAAATTCAGAAAATAGAGATAAGTTTTCAATGAATAATAAAATAATATTATCTGAAAACAAACTTTTTTATAATTGAGTTTTCAGAAATTTGAACTAAACAAAAAAAAATTTTGTACAATTTTCTCAGAACAGAAAATTATTTTTATAGTTACAAATCAAGCATGCCCTAACATTTTTAATGAAACTTTGTTAATATCAAATTTGTCCTTATTTTTATAAAAGACAAAATTTATGAAAAATGTATGATACTAAATTCATTTAAATAGTTTCATTTTCTTTTTTTACCTTTTTTTTTTTTTTATTAGTCAACCAAATATCACGCTATCATGTCATTTTATTCCTTTTCTCTTCTCTTATAATTAATATTATCCTCTTTTCCTTTCTTTTCTTTTCTTTTTTCTTTTTTCACTCTATCAAACATTTCCTATACAAAGTGATCATTGTTTGTTTTTCGCCGTTAGATAGCATAGGACTCACGTAAAACTCATCGGAACTCACATCATTCAACATCGAAGAATAAACAAGTTATGAGAGTCTGTAACATTCCAATTCACATCATTCAACAATAAAGAATAAACAAGTCACGACTATCTGTTTAATACACCGACACTTTTTTATCCTTTTATCGGAGCAATTATGGTGGATTGAGGTGACACACACATATATATATATATGCCGTCTTCATGGCCTTTCACGTAACCAACTTTGTCCAACTCATCAATAAATTAAATTGTACGTCAAAGAATGTACATAGATGAGAACGTACGCATGATACGTGAAGGAGTTAACCATGGTATTGAATTAGCCAAAGTTTATCTTCTGCAGCTTAATTACATTCAAAAGCTTCTCAACTTTCTCTTAATTATGGAGTATTCTTCTACTTTAATTAGGCTAAATTACATTGTACCTCAAAGAATGCTTTAATGATGCCTTCCGTATCTTTAAATAGAAACTAACCTAACCCTAATATTCTCATACGTATATAGAATTAGACTAGCTTGGTATCCCAAAACAAAAATAATGATGCCTAATTTGACTAAAATCTCTAATAAAAGTTTGTAAGTGGGGTTTATATAAAAACTAACTCATTTTAATGATCCGTATAAAAAATTTTAAAAAAACAAACAACACTTGATTAGATTATGAATTATTCTGAGAGGCCTGACTTAACCTGATAACCATTTTAAGTTGATTAAATTACATTATCTGCTCTCGATACTCACTATTTTTTTCAAAGAACGTCTACGTAATTAAGGATGTCCACGTATACAAGTATATCAAACCTCTCTCTAGATAATGTGGAACGTTACAATCACCCTCATAGGCTTATGGTCGAACTTTTACAGGCTTATGCATACTCTCCCATTTTTTGTCAGGGATTAAGTCTGATATTACAACTAGTCCTAACTTGTATAAATTGTCAAAAATTAATATACCAAATATGATATACAAAATTATATGAGTATATAGGTTATGATTAGTTATTATATACTATGTACGTATACTAGTTCCTTATAATTATAAACTTACAAAAATACCCTAAATACCCAGAGTCAAGTATTTGTTGTTGACGAGATTGTATACTTTGCCAAATTTGTGCGGTTTTAGTTTATGCGACACTTGGAGGAGGAATCTACTACTATATGATCATTTTGACTTTTGGCCTCCGGAATGCCATTTGATGCAGATTGAAGTTGTCTCTAATAAAGCCAACAAAATATGTATCACGAGTTCTATAATACGTGTTGCTCTTGTTTACCACAGCCATCATAATCATTCACATTCAATGAAACGAGACTAATTCTCACTGCAATTTATCTACTAAAATTTATTTCCCGCGGATTTTTTTTTTTTTTTTTTTTCTTGGTTTGGGTTTGATTTATAGCAAGTAATTAAATCCCTATCTTGTGAGTGTTTTTCTCTTTTTTTCTCCCTTTTATTTTTTATTTTTTGCTGACCAAAAATCGAACATCTCATGTGATAATGGTTTTCTTTCTTGTTTGATAGATAACTCTTTACTTGGGGAAAAAAGAAAAGTTAAAAAGGCACGTGACCAAAATATGAGCCTAATCAATAATATCCTCATATTATAATAATATATTATATTACATTTTATATAAGACAAAATTGTTATTTTATAAAAATTGATCAACAATTCTGTTAATAAAAAACACTAGGGGTGTCGTTGAACCATGGACCAGACTCTAGAGCAAGATCTGGCACACTGCAGAGAGTTTAAAATCCTTTGAAGAATTGATTAAAAAATTTCTCCCAAGTCTTACCATTCCAATTATGCAATAACCATGAAATCAAAAAGTCCAAGTCGAGAGTTGCAACAAAAAAGAAAATGGCATAAAAGTTGCAATAAGTGCAAAGAGAAGCAGAAACCAACATCATCATATTTAAGCTTTACCAGCTTCTTCAAAACGAAAAATTAATAAACCTATTATCTGCTCAACCAACCCCTCCTACAAAACAAGAACTCCTTTATAAACATCTTTGGCCTCAATATGTCAAAATTATATGTTATCCAATCATTATATGAAAATTAAGGAAAACAGAAAAATAATAAAAATTTGCTTATAATGCTAAAAGGGAACTATTCTATGAGAGTTATATAGTATAAAGTTTTAAACAACCCCAATAATCATAAAAAGAAAAATAAATATGAAAGATTATACCACAATCAGTAGAATAGTGGTGACAGAATAAAATCTTTCACATCATATGCATACCATGAATAACTTCTTAAGGAGTAAAAAGAAATAATCAACATCCAATTATGCAAGGCAATGAGCAAGAGAGGGGGAGGGAGGAGAGAATTTATGAAAAGAAGTAAAATTAAGGTTAATAAAATATTATAGATACAAAGTTCGAATTTATTATTATTATTATTATTTTAAGTCTTGCAATATCATTAAAAAGCAAATTGCTAACACAATCTCTTTCTAATGTCTCTCTATTTATTGCTCACATATATATATATATATATATATATATATATATATATATATATATCAATTTCTTCTGCTAGGTTCTCACATAGATCAACTAATACGATCTCTTTTCTATAAAGATAAAACATGGATATAGCATGCATTTGGCCCCTGAACATAGACACAAAAATGGCCTTTTTAGGATTAAATTTCTCTTGATCTACCTACAAAAATCTAAGGTTGCAACTGAGTTTATGGATTTCAACAGGTATATTCCCACCCTAGTTACCGAAGAAAAAGAAAACAGACAGTTGATAGATGATCGAGCAGAAGAAGAGATCATTTGAATTGATATATGAAATAATGGGAAAAAGCTTTGCTAATATTATCAAATAATGGGGAAAAAAACTTTGCTAACTTTTTAATGTCGTAAAAAGTTCCAAAACGTATAAATAGAGTACAAAATAGAAGGAGAAAACTGAACACAAAATTTACACCCACATACTTCATCTACCATCCTTCACATAACCACTCGTTTCTTCTGCAACCATTTCCCACACATTTGCCATCTTTTCTGCATATCCAACCTGTTAAAACAAGTGATATGACTACTAATCTTGTTCAAACATTTTGAGAAGGGGTATCGAAAACGGCAATATAGAAAGAAAACCATACAAGAGATATAATTTCTATAGTTCAAGCATATTGAGAAGGGAGCTCACAAATGGGTAATATAGAAAGAAAAATATACAAGAGAAAAAGACAAAGCTAAATGAAAGGTTCAACCAATTTTGGTAAAAATCAATTGCTCCAGTCCTACCAAAACCGAGAAAGAGGAAAGGCAAAGAAGAGGAGAGGAAGAGAGAGGGGGGGAGGGGGGGTAACTATGACCAGGCCCAAAGAAGCAGGACTTTCATCAACCATATTCTTCAATTTAACCCACAGGTGAATGTTCTTCCTGGCGCAAGTTTAACTGAGTCTATCTAGATGCATTTTCAGCAAGATTTGGACAACCTAAACTATGTACCATGCAGGTTTTAATTTAGTCTATCATAAACGGAATGGGATGGGGCAATGCACTAGCTCATCATGCAAGTTTTTTTTTTTTTAGTTAAAAGGGTAAGCTTCTCATCACGCAAGTTTTTCTCTCTCTAGCTCACCATTCTTCTAGGCTCAGGTTACCAGTACCACAGGGGCCTGTTCCAGATATCCAAAGAACAAAGACAGATTGTTCCAAGAAAAAGGTGGAATCGTTGCTCCAAGAAACCAAGTAGTGAACAATAAGCAGACTAATCCATGGAACTATGGAGGGGATAAAAAACAAGGAGTGAACCAACTTGGTCCACTTCCTACAAATCCCAATAGCCACCAAAATTCCTCAAGTTCAAGCATGTCACTCTCCTAATTTTATACCTTAGACAAAAAACACCACCCTAGATCTTATACAAAATTGGTGTGAATGAAGAATAAATAGACCATGGTGAGACCACTAGCAGCTTCACACACCAAGAATTTCAAATAAATAAATAAATACATAAAATAATGTTAAAGTGTCAAAAACAGAAATAAAAGGTACCTGATTAACTACGAAACCTTTCAGCATGCACAGGAAGTCATCATTAATCTCTTTGTCCAGCCTTTCAAGCTCATTCTTATTGTTATCCTGCAATCATTTCACCGCTACATATTTAAATGACTCACCGTGAAAAAAAAAAAAAAAAAAAAACTGTTGACATAATTTATATAACTGATGTAAGTTCAAAAAAAAATAATGAGAAAAGAAGCATAATTCCAACTGAAAGCATTTAAGTAAATAAACCAACAAAACGTATATATATAACTCTATATACACACATATATATATAAAATCTGGTAGTCTCTCAAAAATAGTCACTTGGGGCACACACACACACAAAAAATAAATAAATAAATAAAATGTGATGAAGAAAAAATTAAGCAAGAATTGTTGTTGGGTGAAAAGAAGACACAAATTTGTTGCTGAATTGCATAATTACTGAACAGTGACAAATTGAGCCAATATGTTTGTACATTTAACCTAACAAGTTATGAAAAGTGACATATTAAGGAGCAGAGAAATTATTTCACCACAGTGCAACAGTAGTTCTCAGTTCAATATAAAATAGTTGAGCACTGAGGATTGCAAAATGACCCGCCCCGTTCCCTCCCCCCAAGATTTTTTGGAGGTTCTCTAATAGGGTTTGGATGGGGAAGGGGTTAAGGAGGAAAAACCCGCACAGGTTCGGTGCAGGGACAGGAAAAGGTACCTCTGCCCCTGCAAATGCCCCATCCCATTCCGTTTATGATACAAAAATACAATATTACCCCTATACTTTAAAAAATATACTAAAGCACCACATACACACACATACTTATGACTCAAGTCTGAACCTTAAATCTAACACCTCCAACACTCTTTACTACTACCAGCAGCCCCCATGCAGGGACGCCCCCTCCCCAACCTCCCCTTGATATTCAATCCCCATAGCCAACATGCGAGTGTTCAAGGATCTGTGATTAATCCATCAGTTGCAAATCTCCTACTCTAGAATCGGAGATTTCGAACCACACAGATACTTCACCCCCCATAGACGTTTGAGTGTTTGACGATCTGTGAATAATCCATCAATTTAGAATCCTATCCATAGTCAACGATCTGTGAATACTCCATTGATCAGTGAAGTTCTGCAATGTTTGACTTTCGCAAGGTTGGTTCTACAAAGTTATCTCTTTCACAGCTTGAGTTCGGTAGGGAAGAGCAGGGTCGCACAGGAGAGGGGTGGGATAATTTAAACGGGAGAGGAGGGCTCTTCTGTTAAACAATTTTAGGCTGGGATAGGGAATATGCTTAAACTTAGATAGGGATGGGGAAGGGACCCCCTCCCTGTTCCAACCCTAGGCACTGTCAACATGTCAAACTAAATCGATAGAATCTACAAATAAAACAGGTTCCATCAGCAATGAGCCCGGAGCATACATACAAATTCCTTCAGATATATATAAAAATATATATAAATAAAAAAAATCTTTGAGAATTCTAAATTTTATAAAACAAAAAATGCAAGAAGCACTGATCAACTTTAAGATATCTGGAACTCTCAAACAACATATTAATCATAAGAGCAATTGAGAAAGATCTAAAAGTTGTTATTAGAGCAATTGAAACAGAAAAAATAGCTTCAATTTCCATTGCCTTAGACTGTACCGGACACAAGATGTTAGTTACCTTGATCCGTTCATATTCATTAATTGCACAGCTTTTAGCATCCTCTGTAATTCTGACAGTTTCTTTCAGCTCTTCTATTTTTCGAATTCTAGACCTATCTCCACCAAATATTTTGGATGAAGCAGCTTCAAGCTTTTCAATCCTTGATTCCAAGGAAGATAAGTCGGATAAAAGAGTCTGTACAGTTAGCAATGCACTTGATCTGTCTGAAAATGCATTGTTGACAGCTAACATCACCCCAAGATACTCATGGAGTTTAGCCTGCAATTTGTATAACATAAGAATGTATAAACAAATAAAAACAACATTTCCTTCAAGGGCAGTGAATAGTGAGCCAAAATATTGCATGCACTGAATTCACTCAATTAAGAAATTTTCCTGATTATGTAAAAAGCTTTGGGTGCCTCTAAACAGTTACGAACCACCTAGGTCAAACATCTAAAGTTCAAAAAAACAAAAAACAAATATCCACAGATTTGGTGGAAGAAAGCACATGATAAATAGTACAAAATTCACCACCGGCTATTAGATTGTGTGATTTTACCTGCACTCAAAGCTATAGCTGAAGGGTTCAAGTTCCATTCCGATGTGTGTGTGTGTGTGTGTGTGTGTGTGTGTGTGTCATTCCTATAAAATAGATAAATATGCATAAAGTAAAATTCTTGTACTATACCAAATGTTTGACTGTTTGTGCATTTAACTCCCGATACAATCTGCTTGCTTTAACAGCAGCAGTTGCCACATTTTTCATGTCAGCAGCCCTCACTCTCTGCGAGTTATAAATAGCTTCCTCTGTCTCGAACTTTGTCAGTTTGACAAAGGCCAACCCCAATTCTCCCAACGTCTCTCCAATGTCTTGCTGAGCTTTGACAAGTGATTCAGCCTAAAAGGATCAATAAAAATAACAAAGTTCTGAGTTTCAAAAAAAAAAAAAAAAAAAATTACTTTAACTCATACCAAAACTAAAATTGCTAATATGAGGTTGTTAGTACATGATATATTTATAGTTGCATTAGACTATAAGTAGGTGGTAGCCATTCCAACTCTGCCAAGCCAAATTCAGGTTGTTCAAACAAACACAAATTCAGCTTGAGTCACAGTGGCCCCAACAATGCGTAGTTGAGCTTTATTCATGCAGATTCAACCAGGCTTGATCACAAGTAACAACGTAATTACCAACTACAACAATCATACCAACTACAACATACTTTAAGAGCTAGCTAAATTCTCTATCATCCATCTACAAATTATTTTCCTTTTACTTAATCCGTTTTGAGTAAATATATATTTTTTTTTGATAAATATTCCTCTCTATAACTTAAAGTTGCATGCTTTCGCAATCCATTATACATAATCTAAACCTATCTATCTATATATACACACATATACATAACCATGGTCTGAGTCAATAAATTGAATGAATAATTGAACACAAAAACTGACCTGCTGAGACACATTACTGAGTTGTTGCTCAAAATCCTGCAACTTCTCTTTCTTCTCCAAAAACTCCTTATCCTCCTCCACCACCGGCGGCTTTGTCCCACCCCAATCATTAGCCACATACTGCTTCAACTCCTTAAAGAGCCTCAACAAGTCTCTCCCTCCCTTCGCTGGCTGCACGACCTCATTCGGGTCCACCATTCCTACAGACTCCCCAAACAGCTGCCCCGGAAGCTTCACTGCTCCGTCCAGCATCCTCGACGCCACATCCGTGGTCTGTACCAGCGGAAGCTTCCCCTGCACCTGCAAAAACACTCTCAATTCATCGCTGTTCTTAATCACCGGATGCGCAGCCAATCTACGGAGGTATTTCTCCAATGCCTCCCTCCTCTGCTCCACAAATTCTTGTTTTTGCATCACCTGAGACTCCACCACATTCTTATCTGGCCTTATCGGCACAAAAAACCCTCGATACGACTCCGATAACCTATCGGAAAGTGTGACAATGTCCTTGAACCGCCTCCGAACACTGAATTCAGGTCCACCAAACTCCGGCATGTTCGTTCTCGTCGTAATCAGGTAGGTTATATAGGTGTTTCCGCCAGGAACGAGCGAATTCGAGAGCTCTTGCTCTCTCTGCGGGTCCGAAACCGAAATCTTTATATACTCGGAGCTCGACGACGGCGACGAGGATAGCACTCCGGAGCTATCGTGGCCGTTGATCTCGCCGCTGCTGCTGTGGTCTCCGTCGAAGGATCTGAAGATCGCGTCGGCGTATGAGGGGGGTTCGAGGATTGAATTGAAGGAAAAGTTAGGGCTTTGAGAGTGCAGAATCGACGATGGAGAAGAGATTTGGGGATCATCGTCGGTGGCGATCTCGGCGAACGGTAGGGATGATGATAAGGGATCGGTGTGAGAGTCTCCGCCGTTGGATGGCTCGTCGAGGACGAGACTCTCCATCTCTTCTCGCGATGCGTAGAGATGGGCTTCTTCGTAGCCCTGGTTCTCATACCCCATCATTTTTGTTCTCTTTCTTCACTCTAATTTGTTGAAAATATGAATAGTTTTGAGAGATCTTTGTTTTCTACAGTCGAATGGCTTTGTTTGTCATTTTTACGAATTGAGAAGCTATATCGCCGCCGTGGGCGATTGGTTTTGGTGGTGGTTGTTGCTAAGAGGGAGGAGACGACGGCGACAACGGTAGTGAAGTGAGGAGGAGACGGTGATGAAACGGCATGTGGATTCTGGGATTACACGGCAAGTGAGGGAAGCGACACGGTATGAAGAGTACAGAGAGCTTGCAACAAGGTCCGAGTCGTTGGTGTTGACTCGGGGTCACAGAGTTAACTCGGTGAAGAAATAAGAAATAATTACTAGACAACTCCATAATTATGATATTGAATAAGATTTACATATTTAGTATCGAGTAAGTACATTCAATATTCAATAATAACAAAGAGTGAGTGCCCTTGACATCATCATTTCAAAATGATCAACGTACTGATTTATGTGAGTATAACATTTTGTGAAGATTAATTCATGTGAATTAAAGAATTATGATATGAAGTTCTAGTTAGATAAATTTGATTAATTTAATAATAAATTTCTAGTTAGATAAATCTCTTTAACATGATAATTAAAAAGTCAAATAAATCTTACTAATTTAATATTAACTTTTACTCATATAAATTAATTAAAAATATTTAACTTTTAAAATCGAAATTATTATCCCATGAAAAAATTCAAAAAGAGTGGACTCTCGACAATTGGGGTAAATAGTGTGTTTCCAAGCCCAAATAAGTATTGCAGAAACATATAAATGGATTATATGTAATGGGCTAAAGGGTTTTTTTCAGAAAGTGAGACTCTTTTAGCCCATTAGGCTGAAATAAGAAAAAACAAAAAATAATAATAATAATAAAATCTAAAAACGCGTTGTCGAAAAGTTGAGTCTCACTTTGAAATAAATTTGGATTAGAAAGTTGTTTTTTGTATATTAATTATATATTATATTTTTCATTATTATAAAACGAAATTGTGGAACAAATATTAGATTTTATTAATTTCCAAGGAATAGGAGGTAGTCAAATTATTTTATAATAAAAAGAATTTTTTTTTTTTTTTTTTTTTTAAACTTGAACTCTCATCATTTACTTTAAAAATTAAAAAAGATACCATTGAATCACAAGGCTCTTAATACATGACAAAGAGCTTGACTGTGTTAACTTTCTTCAAAATTAAAGAAAGCTCAAAGAAAAAAAGACATATTATGGATGAGTTAGATCATGAACTATATTTAAAATATTCAAAAAAGAAAAAAAAAACTTTGTTGTTCTTGAAATCTTGATACGTGTTTACTGTGAGATCTGCATTCAAGAACTTTTGACTTAAAACTTAATTTTGACTTCCTGGTCAATTGAATTTAATGCCTACAAGCATATTTTATTTTATTAGTTTACTGAAATACTACTTCAATTGAGGACAGATTTTGCCCCCAGCCTCTCACACCAATTTTTTTTAATAATTCCATAATTATACATTGCTTCTCCCTTGTGTCTAAATTAAGAATTCACTTTCTTTTTTAATTTTGAAAAATCAATTAAACATACACCCCTTATATATTTTATGCATCCGAGAGAAGAACGTTCAACCTCTTCATTTTAAAAAGAAAATTTATACCATTTAAACTAGTGTCCATTGGTTTAAAAGGTCAGCTAGTTATTACACATTTAGTTATATAAACAGGAAATGTAAGGCCAAATGGACAATAATCCATTTATTTGTATTTTATGACCAATTGGCGGTGTGGGATGTCTCAATTTTCCATTTTCTTCTCCATATTTTCTATTTCCAAGTTGTCATTCATTCTACACTTCAGCAATTGTACTTGGCTTTACACTTATTTTGGAAACTAGAAGTTCTTGTTATGGATTCATTTTTTCATTCTACACTTTATTATTGAGATAAAGAATATCTGTAGGTGCAAAATTTCTCATTATAAAAGAAATTAAGAAAAATAATACAATTCACTCAATATAAAACAATATTTAACAACCATTACTTAGATAAAAGCGTATATTGCTAGATGATCTTTATTGGAGGTACATGCCTCTATTTATATGCAAAAAGATGATAGAATTATGGTAGGATTTTGTCCTCCAATACATTCTATCTATAACTCTTTACTTATAAAGTTACTTCCTTTTATAATTATTTCTATGTCAGACTTTTCCTTTTGTAGAACTTTTTTTTATGTAGAATCCTTCGTTTAGTAGGACTTATTCAATCTTTCACACATTTGGACCGAATACATCTTAGGCCGGCTGAGCTTGCTTAACGGGCTGAAAGCTTAACATTAGCGATCTTGTGCTAATAAAGACTTAATTTGCGGTTGACCAAGGCTGGGCTTTTACAATACATCCAAAGGTTAAAAGCGTGGTTTTTTTTTTTTTTTTTATTATAGTGACGTGAACAATTCTTATTGGAGGGGAATTTTTCCCTCCACAAGCGTGAACATATTTTACAATGAATGCCTCCGCCAGATAAGCCAACATCCCTCCGACAATACATTCGAGACCCAACAATGTTGGCCACACACATTTTCGGTCGCTTTAGAAGAATTCGCAATAGAGCGGATAAAGCTGATCTCAAGAGACATTTGATGAAACATTTGTGTAATTAATTTAGTGGTAAAGATGTTAAAATTTGGTATAATCAAATAAAATGTAATTTTTATATTATTAAGCAAATTATTTAATCAGTGATGAAGATGTTTAAATTTATTGTAATCGAATAAAATGTAATTTTTTATATTATTATGCAAATTAATTAAATTATTATGTAATAAATAAATAAATTAAATTGATAAGTCAAAAAGTACGAATAATTTTTTTTTAAAAAAATAATTAAATTCTTATGCAAATTAAATTACTCTTTTTATTTATTTTTTAAAAAAAATGACTCTTTTTTAATTAATTAAATTATGACTCTTTTGACATTAATTATTTAATACAATACACATAGAAAAACATACACAATAAATCTTAAATAAATACATATAAGAATTATTCTATACACCATCACACAATATCATTTTTGCATTTTATATTATTAATCACACACAAAGACCGATCAGGCGCTACTCAATTCTCCATATATGAAAGTATCAAGTGTATAATATGTAGTGGGGGTCCACGAGTATGAAATGCGCTCACCAAACACTGCTTCTCGACGACAACAGCAGATATTTTCCACAGATGGTTTGTGCTAGGATGCTCTTAGGGAACCACATTCTCTCGAACAGATTGTTCTATGTTTAGATTGTTATTCAGAAATTTGATTGATTTCATAAACTACATATAAAACAAGTTTATACTAACTCATAAAGTTTATGAAGCCATTCACATGCTGATTTTTAATTTTTTTTCAAAAAAAATTACCCACCAACTTACTCTTCAACAACAAGAGGTAGAAATTTATTAATAGCATACTCGACCAAACGGGTAATTTTCTCCCCAGCAAAGAATGCGATTACATTGAAATTTGAGAATTTTTATGGTATGGGATCATAGTCGAAATAGAATCATAATCTAAAAGTATCTATTAATCATAGTTTTAAAAAGTCAGGTATGGCCTGCAATAATCTATCTTCTGGGCATACAATGATTCTTTCATCGTTGGGGCGTTAATTTACCTACTAAAATATCCCCAGTCTCTGAATCATGAAACTTTAACCAATGTATCTTGCAGCCCGTATTGTTTGTTGACCATAATTCATGAACCCAGTTACCATAGGGAACATAGAGCGAATATCTATTAAAAAAAAAGTTTATGCCTGTTTCTTTCTTTTGTTTCCTTTGATTCCACTTCCAGTCCCTGTGTTAATAAGAGTAGGGCTTCTTCTTTTTCCAACGGCAACAAAAAATCTCTGCCGTATATGGGCTTTGCAGCCCGTATTGTTTGTTAAGTACTCATCAGATACTGAAATATTGATAGGTGTAGAATCTGCAGATTCTATCCTGAGAAGATTATTAGTATCTGCAGGGCAGCCCTCTAAACCCTAATGAACTGATCAAACACCAAATCAATAATCAAACTCAGTTGGATCAAGAACACATAGAACCACCTTTCAAAAAACACACACACACACACACACACACAACCAACCTAACACAATATTTGACCAAAAACAATGTAAACAAAGGCATTGCATGCAATATTATTACCCATATTTAGGTGCAATTTCAGCTCATAAACACAAAATTAAACTTAGAAAACAAAGTAATCTCCCGATTGCGCTAACCTCCGCAGAGTACTGTAGCACTTTGAATCTTCCAAACACCGCTGCTGCATTTGGGAAGAAGGGCACATAAATTGCAGGCCTAAGGGTTTCTTTTATATGGCAATTCAAGAAAGATTATGTTAGTGTTAGACAGTTAATTTTTTTCAAATTAATGTGAAGTGTGACACAATTAATTTATGACCTAAAATGGTCCATTTGTTGGATTTAATTTGTTTTAATGATGGAAGTAACAATGAAAAAAATTCTCACCCACCTATAACTACTTGTGAAAAACGAGTACCCAACTAATTAAAGACTAACTAATAAGTGGTGTGGAAGGCAAAACATGATCAGATCTAGGGAATTTAACTTCAGCTCTTCAATCAATTTTTTCCTATTTTCCACTATTTTTTAAGGACTTCAAATCTTCAATCTCTGTACTTTTTTCTTCTTATGCATCTCAACAAGTCAATAACAAACTTGCCAACTTTGATTTTTATGTTCTTTCTTGTTCAACAGTCTCTCTCTCTCTCTCTCTCTCTCTCTCTCTCTCTCTCTCTATATATATATATATATATATATATATATATATTTATACTTCAATTTAAAGAGACTAATGGTTGTCACTCTTCTTAATTATATATATATATATATATATTTATACTTCAATTCAAAGAGACTAATGGTTGTCACTCTTCTTAATTACTTCTTTTATTTCGGTTGTAAGTGTAACCATCCCAAGATCAAGAAAAGGTGTAACAAAACAAAATCATTTTTCTATAACTTAAAGAAATTTCCATCATCAATTATACACTATGATGCGTATATATAGATTAAGAGTTAATTTGAATAATGAAGAGCGCGAAAAGAAAAAAAATGATAACATTAATTATGAGAAAGAAGAAAAGAGGAGGAAAAAAAAGGAATAAACTATGAAGAAAATGAAAGCATTCTTGTTGAGACAGTAAAAAGAGAAGGAAAAGAAAGTATTTTAATCAATTTACAATTATATTCCAATGTTAAGGGGTGGTGACTCAAATGTTTTTAAAATTTTCTTTATTAAAATGTTAATGTTATTTTCTTATTATAAAAGTATAACTTGAGTTGTTACATTTCTCTCTAAAATTTCTCATTTTTTGAAGGATAATCAAAGGGACTTCTCCAAATCCTTTATTTTTTCTTGTTAGTAATAAACTAAATATAAAAATTACTATCATTCCCTTTGTTATATATATATATATATATGTATGTATTTCTTTTCTTTTCAATTCCACCAATTTAAACCGCTGATTTACCAAAAAAATTCCATTTCATATAGATATTTTAGTCAAATCTACTTTTTTCACCAACCCTAAAAATTCATTCATATAGATATTTTAGTCAAATCTACTTTTTTTCACCAACACTAAAAATTCATTGACACTGGACAGTATCATTCAGGTTAAAAAAAGATGTAATATTTTCATTCTCGATGATAATATATTTCTAGACACTCTATACTTCATTACAAGTCATAGGAACTCCCTCGTCATATATGCACTAGACATATAATTATCAAAAAAAAAATTCAAACAGTAGGCAACAAATTCGAGCTCTTAACCTCCAAACCCTCTCACCTGCACCAAGCATGCAATTTTGAAAAAAAAAAAAAAAAAAAAAAAAAAAAGATTTTAACCTTCACACTGAGATCAGAGTCCCACATTAAACTATCACCTTTGAGGTTAAGAAAAGTATGATTTGGGTCAAGTATGATTTAAGTATTCATATATATATATATATATATATATACTCTAACACACCGTATTACGAATGGATTGAACCCATAAAAAGTGTGTTACTCACATAATTAAAAAATATTACCAACACTTGATGATAATGAAACATGCACGCATCCGCAAACAGGAAGCCTATGAGACTATGAGTGCATGTTGTTTGATCATAAAATATATATATATATATATATATATATATGAGAAGAAGAAGAAGTAAGTTTTGTGTAAAAAGGGCAATATATATATATGAGAAGAAGTACAAGTCTAAACACCGTTCATTGACAGCCCACCTAATTTAGATGGGATTAATCAGTCAGTCATTTTTAATTTAATTGGCAATCTCTAACTGAATTGTTGTTGAACTCCAGTTAGATCAGCAACAACAATTTATTATCATGTTTGACACCTTATCAAGGAACAGCTTTCCCTCTATCCGGTTTTATTTCACAATTCTAACCTAAAACTAGCAACCCTCTAGTTTTTCAAACTTGCCCGTACATAGTCAAAAGGACATTTTCTGTCATTATCATAGTCAAAATATATGTATATCTATCCATAGGGTGTACTTGGTGGATCACAATTGTTGTGTTTTTACTTTGATTCTGTTTTATAGTGTATTTAATATTATTCGAATGTTTGTTTAATAACTAATATTTGTTGTGAGATTTTTAAAAATAAAAATATAAAAATATGTTAGGTAACAAAATGTTACAAGATTAAAAATTTTAATTGACCGCTTAAAAAGGTCATTTTACAATTTTTTTCTTTTGTTGTTTTTTCTACATTGATTCCAACCTCTTTTTCGAAAGTGTTTTCATTACTACTTAAATCACAACAAAAGTTACTATATACATTTCGTACTTTTGTTTTGTTCCACTATACTGGCAAAAGTAAAAAACACAAAGCTAAGGGCCCGTTTGGTAACCACAATTATTTTGTGCTTTTGCTCTGACCCGAAGTAGATTTCTACTTTAAAATGTGTTCAACATTATTTAAAAACTTGTTTGATAACGTAAATTTGTTACAAGATTTTTAAAAGCAAAAACATGAAAACATATTTGGTAAAAAGTGTTGCAAGTTTAAAAATTTAAATGATTAGTTAAAAATGTTATTTTAGAATTTATTTATTTATTATTAATACTTTTTTAACAGTGCTTTGTTACAATACGGAAGCAAACAAAAGCATCATTTTGATGTTTCCGATTTTGGCCTTAATTTTGAAAGCGCTTCTGTACTATTCAAAAGCACACCAAACATGCTTCGTACTTTTGTTTCATTACAATACACTAACAAAAATAAAAAAAAAAACACGAAACAAAAACACTAACCAAACATGCCCAAGGGATTTCCAAAGAGACCATGTACATTGATTGTGTACCTGTCTTGGCTTGAAAAAATTAATCTTTAATCTACAACAAGTATTGATGTAAGTTGCCCACTTTGTAAAAGCTAGTCCTAAACTTTAAGGTCATCGTTTCAATTTTTGAGAAGTCAATTAGTCACAAACATTATGTTTAATCTTTCTTTTTGGGGGGGTAACGTAAATGGTCATGAACTAATTGAATGACTCTCCCACCACGTTAACGAAAAAATATCATGTATATGCTATTAAGAGTAAGAAGTAGAACATAGAACATATTTCATCTACTTTTATGTAATTTTTTATTTTTATTTTTATGGAACCATATCACAAAAGTGAGACTAGTAAAGAATACTTGCTCCAAAAAATTATAATAATAATAAAAAAAAATTAAGAAAAATGAAAGAGATCTAGTAAAAGACTAAAGACTACTCTCTCATCTATATGTTTACACTCTCAATCCAACAACTAGACAAGGAAGCTGGCAAGAAGAGAAATCTCAACATAAATTTTCCTATTTTTGTGTGATTGTGATTTGATTAGAAGACAAATCCAATATGTCAATTTTATTTTTGTGTGTGTGGAAAGGAGTGAATTGTAATTCTACTTTGAAATGTTGGAATGCTCACATCAGTTGTTTTCCTTGGACATGCAATATGAAAATGAGTTTGACTAGTTTGATTGTTCCAATAATTTTGGAAATAACATTTGCTAATTAAACATAAAAAATAAAATAAAAATAAAACCATTCTCATTTCTAATTATTATAAACCTAAAATAAACTTGCTCTGTAGAAATTCAACCCCAGTGGAGAAGAAGAGACTTGTAAAGCAAGCATTCATGAAATTTGTTTTCAGTTTTGATAGGCCAGTGGGTGCACCAACTCTTTAGGGTTGAACTAAGTTTTTTTTTTTTTTTAGAATCAGACCATCTTGCTTAATCAAAACCTAATCTGCCAACCTCATAACAACCATCTCTCTCTTTTCTTGCCCCATAAAAGCACCCTCTCTTCCCCTCTACACACACCCACTCTCAGTCTCTTAATCACAACCATTACCACCCAAACCATCATTCAACAAAGTCTTGACACACCAAGTAAATGATCATCAACATGGAAGCTTTCAACACCATACACAAAACTTGGTGCTCCTTCCTCCTCTTGGGACTCCTGCTTCTACTTGCTAATGTCGCACCGCTAGCGAATGCAAAAACTCACTATCATGGTTTTGTTGTGAGTACTCTCTCTCTATCTATCTAGCTATCTATCTATATATATATATATATTAATTTATACAACCTTGGACAGTGATTAATAACTGTTTGTAATGGAATAGGTTCAAGCAACAAAAGTGAAGAGGCTATGCAAAACCCACAACAGCATCACAGTGAATGGACAATTTCCAGGACCAACATTGGAAGTGAATAATGGAGACTCTCTAGTGGTCAAGGTCGTCAACAGAGCTCGATACAATGTCACTATTCACTGGTATGTAGTGTGCATGATGCATGCATGCACGTCAACATGTACCTCTACAAAATATACATAATCATATTTGATATTTTACATGTCTATAGTGTGTGTGAATATATGTCTAAGTACGCATGCACAAAGAGTGCGTTTGATCCTACGAAAGAATAAGAACCCTAACGTAACTTTCAGCATCAAAAGGTCTCTCATTCTTTTTGATGAGTAGTTTCGGCTATTTTAACATTTTCTATAATTTTTCACTATTACCTCTCTTCAGGCATGGAATTCGACAGATGAGAACAGCGTGGGCAGACGGCCCAGAATTCATAACCCAATGCCCGATTAGACCAGGAGGGAGTTACACCTACCGATTCACAATTGATGGACAAGAAGGGACACTATGGTGGCATGCCCATAGCTCCTGGCTCAGAGCCACTGTTTATGGAGCTCTGATTATTCACCCTAAAGAAGGATCTTCCTACCCACACACAAAGCCAAAACGTGAAACACCCATTCTTCTTGGTATTCACTCTCTCTTTTTACTTGTCTTAATGATAACATCTAATTTACTCACTCAGTAATAATCAACACAGCAAAAATATTCGACTCATCTTTTTTTAATGTAAATTTATTTCACATGTTATAAAACAACTGTCTGAAAATAACCAGGTGAATGGTGGGATTCAAACCCTATTGATGTTGTGAATGAGGCCAGAAGAACAGGAGCATCTCCAAACGTGTCTGATGCATACACCATCAATGGCCAACCTGGTGATCTCTACAAATGCTCCAGCAAAGGTTTGCTACTATATCAACTCATCAGCTCCTCTGTTCTCCTTTACCGAACTCCTAAGATGAAATCCTTCTACCTGAAAATGAATTGAGATATAAAATAATCAGCCTAGTGAATTCGGTAGCATTGATCCAAGCATCATTATTTTACAAGATTACTTCACCATTGTAAACTAAGCACAGCTTAATTACTGATATTCAAAATCAAATTCCCCAAATACCAAGGATAGATTAAACCTATACATAAATACATACATATATATATATATATATACTGGTTCGTTAGCATGAAAAAAGGTTTGAAAACCACCACCTGACATAAACATCATAACTAAGAGAGGGAGACATTTGGCCATGATGGGCAAATGAACAGAGGGTCTTTCAAAGGATAGGGCATGAATCACCCACCAACACTAACATAGATTCCACATCACGCATGCTTAACTTATGATTTCGAGAAAATGATCTGCTGATATTGCTACCATGCAGACACAGTGATAGTTCCAGTGGACTCCGGCGAGACCAACCTGCTTCGAGTCATCAATGCTGCACTCAATCAACAGCTTTTCTTCACGGTTGCCAACCACAAGCTCACAGTAGTTGGAGCTGATGCTTCTTATCTTAAACCCTTCACTACCTCAGTTATCATGTTGGGGCCTGGACAAACCACTGATGTCCTAATCACTGCCGATCAGCCACCAGCTAGATATTACATTGCAGCACGTGCCTACGCCAGCGCTCAAGGCGCACCATTTGACAATACAACCACCACAGCCATCCTTGAATACAAGACTGCCCCTTGCCCAGCCAAGGGTGCTTCAATCAAACCCGTTTCCCCATCTTTACCTGCATATAATGACACAGCCACTGCCACAGCCTTCACTACCACCCTTAGAAGTCCCCGAAAAGTTTCAGTCCCTACTGATATCGATGAAAACCTCCTATTCACAGTTGGTCTAGGACTCAACAGTTGTCCAAAGGGTGCCAGGGCACGCAACTGCCAGGGTCCAAATGGAACCCGCTTCACTGCAAGCATGAACAACGTATCTTTTGTGCTCCCTTCCAGCGTATCTTTACTGCAAGCACATCAGCAAGGTATTCCAGGAGTCTTCACCACCAACTTTCCACCAAATCCACCAGTAAAATTTGATTACACTGGAAACGTGAGCCGAGCACTCTGGCAACCTATTCCGGGAACTGAAGTGTACAAGTTGAAGTATGGGTCAAGGGTGCAGCTGGTGCTACAGGGAACGAGCATATTCACAGCAGAGAACCATCCAATTCATCTTCATGGATATGATTTCTACATCGTTGCTGAGGGCTTCGGAAACTTCAATCCCAAAACCGATACAGCTAAGTTTAACCTTGTTGATCCACCTATGAGGAATACAGCTAGTGTACCCGTCAAAGGATGGGCAGCCATTAGATTTGTTGCTGATAATCCAGGTAAATATATCTGAAAATTTTACAGAAACAGCTATCTCAAATATCGCATTCTTCCTGCATATTTTCATTCAGCAATTTGATGTTCAAATTCTTATGTTTGGACAAAAACAGGACTTTGGATCATGCATTGTCACTTGGATGTTCACCTCACCTGGGGCTTGGCCATGGCTTTCATCGTGGAAAATGGAGTTGGGGAATTGCAGTCACTAGAGCCTCCTCCAAATGATCTGCCTCTCTGTTAATATCATGGACAGAAGCAAAGCCACAAATTAAATTTAGTGTGCCCTGTAACAAGGGTAGTCACTTTTTTCTGATTCTAGTACACGAGTTCAGTGTTGTTTTCCCCGCATTGGGGCCAGTTCTTTGTTCTTAATTTTTATTTTTATTTTTCCTTTCATTGTTCTTTTTTTATAGATAAAGAGTCAAGAGATGGTAACATGATTGCAAAACCAAGAACCATCTATTTAGAATCAGACCCAACTTGTTACTTGATTATAGATTCTATTGTTTCTGGAGCCGATTATAGAAAATCTTTTTGTTTCTGAACAATTGAGCATTTATTGTATAATGTCAATATGGGAAAGAAAGATAAAGAAAATGGTAAAATAAAAGTTAAACCTCAACAAAAAACAGGAATGTTCACAACATGGACCATCATTTGCAATCTGAAGGTTACAATGAATAAAAAAAATTAAAAATTAAAAAGAATTGATGCTGGTGAATTGCCATTCTGGCATTCAAGTGAATCTATGATCCATTCTGAACAACATCAAAAATGCAATTAAAGCCACTTCCGATATCAAGTACCAGAATATTTATACTATGAGACTTAAAGAATCATACACGAGTCAATGTATCTCAAGAGATTCATTGAGCTTTTTAGAAAATTTAGATTATGTCAGTAATATTCACAAAATATACCTTCTTCTTTTTTCCCTGAATAAATATGCATTCTGAAGCCAACAATCTCTACTAGTTATTAATATAAACTATAAAGACATAGTACACTGGCATGGTACTATATATTTGAAATTTTGAATTAGCCAAGGGACACAAGGTCATCAACTTCTGATAAGCATACAGTAAACTATTGACATAGTGATAACAAATCATGAGATTTATTCAACCCCTAAATAATTTAGAATGCAGCAGGAAAGAGGACTAATGACAGGACTAAATCGTAAAAGGTTCTTGCATGTATTTTAAAATGAGGGAAGAAAAGAGAAGTATAAGAACAAAGGAAATATAAGCTGTCGTATTATTTAATATATAGCAAATTGTTTAAAAGTATTATTTGAAATATTACAAATAGTTCCTTAAATATTTACAATATTTTAGATGTTTTATGATTGAGTTTAGGAAAGTAAATGGATAAAGTTCCAAAATGTTTCATCTGTTAACTTGGGGTATAACTTGAGACCACGTTCTAAAAATTCAGAGCTCATATCCCATGGTTCTCAATAAGTATAGATGGCACTAAATTTAATCGTTAAGGAACAGCAAGAAGTCCCTCTCTGCCCTCAAACACACAAGAAAATATGGTATGAGACTCGAAATTTCCCTACATTGATTTAAGGAGTGGCAAATTAGCTGAGTTCACCAAGAAGGCAATTAAATCCAGCAATATATGCCAACCATCAGGAAATAGAATCATTGTCTCCCATTTTTTGTACGTATATTATATATCCAACCATTTTATTTTCTCAGCAGTCCGAAATAAATTTATAAACTAGTGTATAATTATTTGTACAGTATCAAGTTTAGGATTCAATGAAGGACGACTCCTACTTTTTTACCACGTCAAGCAATTCCTTTACTACCTCTTGTACATGAAGGATATTGGTACCCTTTCCTTTCACCACCTAAATTATGTGTCATTCATTCGGCCGCGACTTTTCGATGCAAGTTGTTAAAAAGCAAGATGGAGATCTAAAATTCACTAAATCTTTCTAGGCTTCTACAAATATATAGGCAGATTGCAAAACAATCTAATCAAGCTGAATATCGTGGTGTTTGGAAAAAGTTCTGGCATGAGTGTTCAAGATTGGGTCAAAATTCAAATAGTTTGGGGCACTCAAGATTGGCTCAGCTCCACTAGGATAGGCCACTGATTAACCAAAATAAATCATTTATATTTGATAATTCTAGACAGCATTAACTCATCAAAGTCAAATGAGATCATAAAAAAACAGAAAATAGAAAATGCAATAGAGATCTGAATCAAGCTAAATAATAAATTAATAATCATGTATGAGATCATCAAAGTGAAATGCCTAAACCCAAAGACATCCTGAAAAATCAAATACCACATACACCAAAGTTCCAAAAATAAATCAAACAAGAGAGATATAAGAAAAACCCCAATCAGGTATTGAAGAAACACCTCAAAAAAAGAAGGCAAAGCTTACAGAATATGGAGAATCGGATCAGACCTGTGTATTGGCAACATCTGACCCAATAAACAATGGTAAAATGACCTCCACGCACGTCTTCAGTAAAAATGGAGGAAGAGAACTTGGGGTTAGGGTTTAAGACTTGAATTGATAGTTCAAAACATGAAAGGAGGAGTTCTGGGTCCGTTGAAGTTCTGAAATTTTCTGAGATCGACTCACTGAAATGTGTTAAGTTTGCAGAGTTGAAAATCTGCAAATTTACTGAATCGTCAGTTTTTTTTTTTTAAACAAATCGTCAGTGTTAATTCGGGTTCATGGGTCATTGTGTAGAAATATTCGTGTCAAAATAGTACATGCAAGAAATTTTTTGGTTTAGATGGTCAAAATGGTCAAATACACTTTTTGATTTGGATATGATAAAATTTTCAAGGGTTAATTACAGTGACACCCCTTGAGGTTTACTATAATTACAGCCATATACAAGTTAGACCATTTTTAAACGATGACACCCCACTAGGTTTGATAAAGTTAACAAGACACCCCTTGTTAGAATTTTTTATCCAAACAAACCCTTAAAAGGTGAGAAAAGACTAAATTGCCCTTCAATAAAATACTAATTTTTAATTTAAAATATCCAAATCTTCAAATGACAGAATTACCCTTATGACTTCTAATTTTATATCTCTATCCTCTTTCACTGAAAACCAGAAATTTTGCCCCCAAAACCACCACTGCCACCTCCAACAAAAAACGAAACAGAGAGATTGCAAATGGGTTTAGTGAGAATTATTGCATACTATTAATTAATTTCTCTATGCCTATCCAATGTGTTTCTTCAATTTTGTGGGCAAATATATATATATATATATATATATATATATATATATATATATATATATATATTTCTTGAAAGAATGAACAGAGGCAATAGTGGTAGAGAGAGTGGAGGCGGTGCCGGGCCTTCGTCAAAGCATCCACTGGCCGTGGAGACTCGGCGGCGAGCTTGCGAGCAAGATGGAGAGCACGGGTGTGGATGAACTGCGGCAAAGCGGTGACGGACTAGCTGTGACGGCTTGATGAAGCCGATAGAGACGGGCTGGTTAACTGCGGCGGTGAGCGAGGAGGGACTCTCGGCTTTGATGATGTCCACCGACGGGCAAGGAGAACTCGGTTGTGGATATTTGCGACCGGCGATGAGAGCGACGGCGAGCTCGGCCAGTGGCTGTGGATCGGTGAGACAGATCTGGATGTCCACCGGCAGGGACTCTCGGCTTTGATGATGTCCACTGGCGGGCAAGGAGAAATCGGCTATGATTTGCGACCGGCGATGAGAGCGACGGCGAGCTCAGCCGGTGGCTGTGGACGGTGAGACAGATCCGGCAAGGGAGGTGGAGCTCGGCTGTGGTTGGCGACGGTGCTACTATCCTAATTTTTTGTTGGACTTGGTTTTATATATATATGATGGTGTTGATGTAATAATGTATATATATAAGGGCAAAATTGACTTTTCATAAGTTCTGATATTTTTTCTCAAAAATGAATTAAACATTGAAGGGCAATTTCGTCTTTTTAACATTTTAAGGGCTTGTTTGGATCAAAATTCTCACAGGGGGTGTCATTGTTCAAAAAATGGCTACGTTATATATGGCTGTTAATACATCAAACCTCAGGGGTTTTCGTTGTAATTAACCCAATTTTCAACTTTAGAGAATCAACGAGGTTTACATGGTGTAACCGTATTTTTTTATATATATAATAATAAAAAAAAAAATAAGTGACATGAGTACATGTGCTTTAGAAAATATTAATTTAATTTCTTTTTTAGATTATATGTAATACTTAGGGTGTGTTTGGATAGACGGGGAGAAAAAAAAAAAAGAAATGATAGTATTAGTTATGAAAGAAATGAAAATAAATGATAGTAATAATTTTAATTCGTGTTTGGATAGATATGGGAGAAAAGAAAAGAAAAGAAAGAATAGTTATTCTTGTTTGGATAAGGTATAGGAGAGAAAAGAAAATAAAGGATAATGACCAAATTACTATCCTACCCTTTTATAACCACTTCACATATTATCCATTTCCAAAATCTCATATAGGATATTTGGAATGTTTCTTTGTGATAGTTCAATGCAATGAGTAAAAACAAAAGTAAAAAAGAAAAATAAAAAATAAAAAAATAAAAATAATGGATGAAAACAAAATTAGGACATAAATGGAATAACTTTTATTTATATTGATTTGTAGAGGGTATTTTTTGTATTAAGAATTTACAACTTACTCCACTATTCTTTCTCTCCCTATCTTTTCAAATTGGGAGAGAAAATTTATAAGGGATAAGGAGGGATAGCTATCACTCCTTCTCTCCCTATCTTTTCTTTTTTCTTCAATTAAGTTACCCAAACATACTCTCAAACTATCCTCTCTTTTCTTTTCTCTCCTTATCCCTCCAAATCAACCCTACCAAACATACCCTTAAGTAAATATATTAATTTTAATTAATTTGAGATTTTTTGGTTTAGATGGTCAAAATAGTCGAATACACTTTGTGATTTGGATAAGATAAAATTTCCAACTTTAGAGTATCAATGAGGTGTATGCTTACATGGTGTAACCGTATTTTTTTATATATAATAATAAAATAAGAGACATGAGTACATGTGCTTTAGAAAATATTAATTTAATTTCATTTTTTAGATGATATGTAATACGTAAGTAAATAAATTAACTTTAATTAATTTGTTTTTTAAAAAAATTTGTGTCAACTAAAATTTCAGCACTATGTAATAATTTTTTCATAAGTTTATAGCTTAAAATGTTACATGAAGATTAAATTTTAGAATTAGTGCAAAGATCTTATGGAGTACGCTTTTCATACTTATAATTGGCTAAGCAAGCCATGCTAGTTAACCCGAAGTTCTTCAATTTGAATAAGGTTTGAACATGAACAATTAAAAATTTTAACATAATCTCAAATGTAAATATTTAAGATGTTATAACGAGACTATTGAAAATTTTAAGAAAGGGATTTTAATTAGGTGTTGACCTTTTAATTAATTAACAAGTTAAGAATTTTTAATATTTTTTCAAATTATAACTGTTGAATTTAAATGTTTTAAATAAAAATAATAATTTAAATGTTTAATGTGATGTAAAGTTGGCCTTACTTACAAATTTTGAGTTCTCAAACAACATCTAACTCTAATATTTATTTTATTATTTTATTTTTATTTTTTAAAGTTAAACAAAATTACAGTAATTTTATATCTTTCTTTTCTTATAATTTTTTTTTTTAATTTTCTGAACATCCATGATATGGTAGTATGGCACAACCATACCTTTATTTTCCTCTACACATTATTTATTAATAAAAATATATATATTTGATAGTATCTGATAGTTTAGTTGAATCAAAATTTACATTCAAGACCTCTTTATCAAGTTGTTGATTTAGGTCGTTTGGCATGTGTTTTATTTTTGCTATTTTTGTTTTTTTGTTGTTACAGTGTCGATTTTAACTAGTGACGGAGCCAGGATTTCAAGTGAGGGGGACGCACTGCCAAACAAATATATATATATATATATATATAACAACTATAAAATTCAAAAAGAAGAAGAACATTATTAAAATATAAAAGGAAAGAAAAATGAAAGAACTTTAATAGGAAATAGTTAAAAAGTTTCAATTGAGGAAGAAAAATTTTACTTTTTCTACTAAGAAAATTTAAGAAATGTGAAAAGTAAAAGAAAAAAAAAAAAAGAATATAATTTTAGGAACTACAAATTTGAGGGGGGCACTATATAAATTTTTTCATATGTATGGAAATTTTTTTTAAAATTACCACATATATTATAGGTTGCTCACCAACTTAGGGGGGCAGGTGCCCCCTAGGCCTTCATTGGCTCCGTCCCTGATTTTAACAATAAAAACATGTTTGATGCGACCTTATTTTATTTTACGCAGTGCTAAAATATTTCGTGAATAGTGGTGCAAAATTAAAACACCAAAAATTAATTTTTAATAACTATTCAAGGCTCAAAACTATATTTTGCATATTTGTATTTCCGACATTTTCACAACAAAATATTATTTACAAACATGATTTCGAATTTTTACCAAAACACTCTTAAGCAAAAAAAAAAATTATTTCTGTTTTAACAAAAAATAAAACGCTTAAAATAAAACGCATGCTAGACGGTCCTAAATAGTTAGCTTATATGTTCAATTCTTGTGTCAAAAGTTCTAAAATTGAAAAAAATTCATATTCAATATATAATTTTTGGAATCACACATTATTCATAGGGATTCAAACCCTCCTTGAACATTAAAAAATATATATATATATATATTATTGATTTAATGTCCCACTAATTCATATTCAAATTTAATTTAGTTTACTATCTTAGTATTAAATTAGCATTAATTCAATTTACTTAGTTAAAAGGTTTTATTTGTTAAGAGTATCTAATACAACAACTGCGCAATAACTTTTAACATTTAACTTTGACTGTCTTAATACTAAAGCCACAGGTCATGAATGACATCCCCATCTCTGACTCTTTGAAAAATGCACGTCAAAAGCAAGAACATTTGAGGGCATTAGAGTAACTTCGAGAAAATGGTATAGCTGAAAGAAAACAAGAACTTTATACAACGTAATAAAAAATCGAAGAGGATAGAACGAAGGAATTACTGCTGAACAGGCACGTGTCGTTCATGAAACTTCGGTAACACGGGTCAAAGGATCCTTATGCCACGTTATACTACATATGAGGACAATGTATATTTGCTGTCAAGAGAAGGCTATAAATATCTCTAACAAGTCTCAGCCGATCCCAGATTTTTTTCTCTCCCTCTCATTCCGGTCGAAGAGAAAATAAAACACTTCGAAGACGAACAACCAATATTGAATCGATCGAGCAGAAGCAGTTTCACAAAACACATACGATTTTCTATTCAGCGCTCTCTTAGTCTCACATCGAGTCCAAATTTATTAAGAGGTACGAGGATTATAATCTTACTCCTCATTTCCTCTTTACACACGCATACACACACAAATATTGGTTTTTTTTTTTTTTTTTAAGAACTTAGAGGTTTTGGTTAAATATTCTAGAACTTTAGGGTTTTAGAGTTTTATTTCATTATTTTCCCCCTACAAGTCTTGGAATTTTGATTGATAAGCTGATATTTGGGGAGATTAGAAAATATTCTAAAAGTGAAGAGATTAAAAATATTTGTGGAGGGTAAAAAATATTCTAAAAGAGTAAGTAGTTTTGTAAAGTTACTAAATATTTGTACTTAGGAGGTGTATATATAGAACCGAGGTAGTCCTCCAAAACTAACCAATTTTAGGAATGAGCATTGAGCATTATTTCCTCTTATGAACTATTTCCATGTTTTTAGGTAGCAATTTCAACTTATTGAGAATATTGTATACTTGGGTGCCAAGCAGTATTTTAAGCCCAAAGAATAGGGGCTTAAAATATTGTATAATATTGTTTTTCTCATCGTTTCTTCTTTTCTGTCTAATTTTCTTTGTAACCAAGCATTTTAATGATAGATTCAGTCTGTTTAATGATAGATTCAGGCTGAATAATAAACTCTACATCCATCAGATCAGAGATGGAAGAGCCTCTAATTGGACTTCTGTCACCCTATGGGGCTGGTCCATCAAAGAGTTCGATGAATGAATCAATGGAAGTGGTTACGGATATCAATCAGGACAATGGGTTCACATTGCATACCATTTCAGCGATGAAATGTTCGATGTGGAAGAGCTACTTGGGGATGAAATGTTCGATGTGGAAGAGCTACTTGGGGTTCTAACTTCTCCCTATTCTGGTCCACTGTCCAACTATGACAATGTGGGGCATGAAATGTTGGAATTTATATATATATATTTAAATAATAAAAATTATTTTATGGTCCTATGCATTACGCTTTTTAAAATAGGATTGCAATGTGATTATTGATACTTGATGGATTGGGTTGTACTTTCCAATTTGATGGTCTAATTGGGAGTATAGTTTTATACTGTTGGATTGTGGCTTTTTAACTTATTTGGTGTGATTTAATTATAACCATTAATATCTAAGTTTCTATGATAGGAAGAGAAACTTAAGTATGCTTGTTTGTAGAGAAGCCGTTCCCACTGTTGTTGTTATATATAAGGGTTTTAAAACTCTTATTCAGACCTATCGTATCGACAACTTTCAGAAGGAGGTAAAACGCTCTAATTTTTCAGATCTCTCAAAAGGTGCTAAGAAATTCTTAAAGGTATCAAAAGATTTAATCATCAATCAAGTACGAGCCTAAATTCCCTATTTAATTAATTGTAATATTCTTGATTTCTACATGTGAATTATTTATTTAAACTCAACAATTGGTATCAAAGCTATGTTAGGGTTTAAATTTTTTAGTGTAGAAATCATAAATAAATATTGCACAAATTATATTGATGTCCGTGGTGATAGTTAACTCGGGATTACGCCGTATTACTACGTCTACCTGTATGTATGTATATTATAGATGTTAGATCAAATCTGACGAAACTTGAACAGATAGCATTAGTAGGGTATGGTGAAAAGAACTCTCTTTTAAAAACTTACAGGTTGAGTTGACAAAACTGATGGGGTAGACAATTTGACAAAGAATTGATATTATAACTACATATACGAATGTGTGTGATGAAGAGTCAATTAGTCTTCCATGTGCTGTCATAAAAGGAACAAATGCTTTATATATATATATATATATATATATATGTTGTTTCCTATATATATGTTTGCTTCTGATGGGCTTAGTTTCGTGAGCTTGTGACCCAAGTGGGAGCTTTAAGGCGTTGGAAAATTTGTATTGGGTCAGGTGGTGAGTGCACACTCATAAAGTTCTTCACGAACTAGATGATTTGTGGAGATTTAGCCGACTTGTCAGAGCAGCAAGAAAACAGAGCTTAAGGGGTTAAGCTGGCCTGTGCCTTCTATTTGGCGGCCCTTGGAGTGAGTTGCAATGAGCCTCTCTTCACCATCCAAACCCAATTGTTTCTTATGAAACCAAATTGAAAAGAAAAATTCTAAATATTTGAATTTATAATTCCAATTGGATTTTCCATCTATGTTGAATGAATTTTCATATCTATTTATATATAGACAGGATTACATATGTTCATTAATGACTTATTTGAGAAGATTTCAAGTGTTAAGTTTGATTGAATTTTAATTAATATAATATTCAAGCTAAAGTATGTTGTGATACATGTAGTATATTTGCGATTGTACTCCTACGGTTTGGAGGAGGAGGAGAATTGATTGATTAATATTTTTAATATTATTTATTAAAATCTAATATTTTATGTGTATCAATATGAGGTATATATCTTGAATTACATGTACAAATAAATTTTAGTTTAATATGAAGCTGTGTGGCCGGCTATCTAGCCATGCTTTATGTCGAGTACTTTTATTAAGTAATTCATGATATTTGTTTAATTTTTAAATTAAACAACTTATAGGACTTGTGTGCTATAAGCAAACAGTATTAACTTGATTAATTTAAAGAATCTAGTATTTTAAATTATTCATCGGATATATAATATACATGCATCAAAGTTTTTATTATTATTTTATTTTAATTAAAGTATATAAAGAATTGAGACTTTAAATCTCAATTGATGTACATGTTATTATTATATTGTTCACTGTAATTTCTTAAGATGTATGAGGGGGCTTTATTTTTTTTTTGTGTTAAAGCAATTTATATTACGGTGAAATCAAATGTTCCATAATATTTGGGTTTAGTTTATGTGCATTATAAAGAAATTATTGAACTTAAATAAATGAAACTTCTGCAGTTTAGGTTCTTCCTTGGGGTTTAGGAAAACTGGTAAAGTGACCGTTTCAAATGTGGTAGCCAAAGTGGGTGATGTCTGCCAAAAGGTGACACGCTCACTGAAGTTATTATTTTAACATTTTAAGATATTGGTCTTATTGAGGTCTCACAGTACATTTACCTACATGAAGGCATTAGTTCTGCCAAAAGGTGATGAATGTCTTAGTGTGGGATAAGTAAGTAGAATATTTGAGAGTGCTTGGATTATAACTAAATAACCCTCTTGCCAAAAAGTAGTGGAAGTGTTTAGCAATAATTCAAGTATAATCAAATAGGTCTATGTGCGATTTGATCGCAGGTTTGGGGGTAAAATAAAATCTAAAATTCTGCCAAAAGTTAATTTTTAGATGACATTTTATTTGTTCCCGCGGGGTAGATGGTTTTGCACATAGTAAAACACCTTGATAAATTCGACTTAAGACCCCAAGCACGAATTAAAGTTATAATCCCTAAAGCTGAGATATATTACTATATGTTGTTTATGTGATGTTATTCAATATAACATTTATTCAGGTTACAAACGTTTCCGCAATTTAAAGATATCGCATAAGGATTGAACCATTGAATGGTTAAAATTATATTGTCTAGAAGACATATTTTGATATTATATTGGATTTATTGGACTACGTGTCTGTTGTTTTAGAAAGAAACCCATATGCCCAGTGCATTGTTTTCTTAAGTAGAAAAGTTGTTGCATTTTTTAAGTGAACTACAGGTACTACCATGCCATTAGATTAATTTATACTTCTATTGGTGATACTATTCAGGGTGGTATTCTAGTTTTGATACTGCCAAGGAGCTTCTTGATTTGATCAAGAAAGAGTTAATGGGTATTAAGAAATAACTACAATACTATTATCTGACATAGATTATGTTAGTGAGATATGATAGTAATGGTTCAGTGAGGGAGTATATCTATAAGATGTGCAAGCTGGTTAATAATCTGAGGTAGTAGAGAATCATATTTGCTAATAAGTTAATTAGTCCACATGGTGATCTATTCTCTGCTTAGGTTTTTCCAACTTTTCAAGATGAATTATAATTCACAATAAGTTAAATGTGGCATTAACCAGCTGTTTGCATTTTGTGTTATTGAATGGAAACGACTCAAGGGTGTTAGAACTGAGTCAGCTTATCTTGCGGTGATAGTAAGATAGTTTCAAGAAGAAACTAGGCGGCAAGAAAGTGTGTAAGGCTAATAAAGAAAGGCAGAACAATACATGAAAAGACATTGATCATAGAATGATAAATGTTAGTTCTGTAGAAATAAAAGGATATCAAAAGAAAAGGTTATTGTGGTGGAAAAGAAAACTAAAGTAGGAAAAGAAAATTCCCATGTTAATAGTTGAGCCTAACCTGGTAAAAGTATAGGTATAGACATGGTGGATGGATTCGAGTGTGATCCTACTTGTTTTTTGTTTTTCTATAGACTCGATACCTTCCGAATAAAATCGTGATTTGCTTAGAGGGGATTCATCTATGCTATGCATAGGATATTGGGGAATGTCTCTCCAAAGAGACTTGAACGCTTGGTCAAGGATGCGATTATTGGGCTGCCACAAATTTTATGCGTTGGTTGTGTCAAAGGATAGATGCTAAGAAACGCAATTTTGAGGCTAATCGGTCATTTGGTTTTTTGGACTATATTTATACCGACATTTGTGGTCCATTTTTATTGTAGCGACAAAGGTATTTCATTGTCTTCATTGATGGGTTCTCAATGTATGATTGTATACTTAATCCACCAGAAGTCCGAAACACTTGATGTGTGTAAAAACTTCTAGACTAAAGTTGAAAGTAGTTGGTATAAAGATTATGGTTTTAAAATCGGACTAAGGTGATGAGTTTTATTGGGAGAATGGTAAGGAGGGTGTAAATTGTAGTACTTTCAGTACATACTTGAAGAGTAGGGTATTGTGCCACAGTACACCATTCCTAGTTCTCCTGGGCAAAATAAAGTTACAGAAAAGAAAGTGTGGAGATGTCTTATAGAGACAGAGTTATATAATGCAGATATTAAGGAGCTTAATACTCACATTACCAATGATTATTTTATTAGACATCTTGAAAGATTAAAGAATTCGAGATTTTACTGTCCTGTAGACCTATAGAGATTATTGGAATATGTCATGCATATTTAATGAGAGTGGCGAATCCAGTAAGAGTTTAAGATATTGTAATTTCTTTTGCAGAAAAGTATTTTCAGCATATATTCTATTTATTTCAGGCTTTATTCCATTTTCTATAGTGGTTTCAGTTAAAGCTCTAATTCCCACTCTTTCAATTATTCCCACTCATTTAGTTATTTCTTCTTTGTATGCCTTTCTTTTAGTTTCCAATCTAGTTCCCAAGCCAGTTTAGCTTAGGAGATCTTCTAGAGCTTAGAAGTATACTGTAGTTGGTAATTTTGAGGTGTCTGGTGGATATAAGACAAAATTGGTGGTCAAGTGCTTAAGCAAAAGTGAAGTGTTATTTTCTTTGAGATTATTTTCCGGTTTCATTAAAGAACTCTTTAAAAGTCATTCTTTCATTATCACTCATTTATGGCTTAAATAAGTTTTACAGTAGTAGTATCCAAAATTTTGATACAGTGGTTACTAATTGTAAGTTCAAAGAGAATGTTATGGATAAATGCATATACCTTAAGTTCAGTGGGAGTCATTTTGTTTTCCTTGTCCTATTTGTTGATATTTTGCAAGGTAGCAATAACATTCATGTGATTCATAATATTAAGAATTTTATGTAAAGAATTGACATGAAGGACATAAGTATGCAAAGTATGTCCTTGGCATTAGGATTCATAAAGAACACGCTACAGGAATACTTGGACTTTCTCTAAAGGCTTATATTAATTTAGTATATGGAACAATTTAAGGGTGATCAAGCGTAGTAAGCCCATTGACATAAAGTACATTTTCAAGCATGAGAAGGTTAAGGTTGAAGTGTCATTAAGATTTTCCTATATGGTTACAGAAAGATTGTTGTAAGTCCTTTTACTAAAATCTTCAGTCGAAGATAATAAAGTATTTAAAGAGCACGTGATTCGGATAGGTGTTTGAGAGTCATTATGGTATGATGTCTTGTATTTCTTTTGTATATGCTATATTATAGTTAGTTTCTTTACGCCTTGTGGTGACAGTTATTTTTCCTCCAGTTTACGCCTTATGGTGATAGTTATTTGCATCCAAAATAAAGTTATGATACATAATTATTATTATTTTAATATATATGGTTTATGCACGTGCTATTATGTTTGCCTGGAGTGATATTTCACTTATGAGGTTGTTTGGGTTAGATGTGAGATTGACACCACATCAATAAATCCAAAATAATTATTAAAGGTTGTCTGAGAGTGATAATTCACTCATACGGATGTTTGGGCTAGATATGAGATTGACGCCATATCGGTAAATCCAAATATAAGATTTGTCTGGGAGTGGTATTTCACTCATGAGGTTGTTTGGATTAGATGTGAGATTAACACCACATTGGTAAATCCAAACATAAATATTAAAGTTTGCCTATGGGAGTTTTTTCACACTCCATGAGGATAGCTTGGGCTAGATATGAGATTGACTCCATATCGGTAAACCCTCACACTGAACAGAAGGTTGGCGGTTTGCTGTAATATGTTCAGGTGATATACCGCGATGGTATGAAGTAGGATGGATAGCTTGGGCTAGATATGGGATTGGCTCCATATCGATAAACCCTCACACTGAACAAAAGGTTGGCGGTTTGCTGTAATATGTTTAGGTGACATACTGCGATGGTATGAAGCAGGACGGATAGTGAGGTGTGCGTTTAAACCACATGCAGTTTGCACATCTCATGAAATACAGTAAAAACCACTATGTTTGCTTGAATCCTAGATGGAATCGGTTTTGAGACCATGGAATTGTTTAGACTAATATATTACTTGTCTACGCATTCATGATCCACTATTGAGGAAATTTATGGAGGAGAGTGTTCTAAGGTTTTCAATCCATCAATTTCGATAATTGTGTTTTCTAAATAAAAATGAGTGGCCACTCGACTTTTATAAAGTGTTGTTGCAATCCATAGTGTCATTTTATAAAACATGCATGGATCAAGTGGGAGATTGTTGGAATTTTTATATATATATTTAAATAATAAAAATTATTTTATGGTCCTATGCACTACGCTGTCTAAAATAGGATTGCAATGTGATTATTGATACTTGATGGATTGGGTTGTACTTTCCAATTTGGTGGTCTAATTGGGAGTATAGTTTTATACCGTTGGTTGTGATTTTCTAACTTATTTGGTGTGATTTAATTATAACCATTAATATCTAAGTTTCTATGATAGGAAGGGAAACTTAGGTATGCTTGTTTGTAGAGAAGTCGTCCCCCCCTGTTGTTGTTATATATAAGGGTTTTAAAACTCTTATTCAAACCTATCGTATCGACAACTTTCAGAAGGGGGTAAACTGCTCTAATTTTTCAGATTTCTCAAAAGGTGCTAAGGAATTCTTAAAGGTATTAAAAGATCTAATCATCAATCAGGTACGAGCCTAAATTCCTTATTTAATTAATTGTAATATTCTTAATTTCTACGCGTGAATTATTTATTTAAACTCAACATGAAAGGCATTCAGATTCAATATACCAATTGTAGAAGTGCGATGCAAAGTTATTTGAAAATATGCACTGTGAGCAGGAATATTATGGAGCTGATCATGGTTTCGATTTCTTGAAACCGGGCAGAGAGGAGGATTACAATTTTGGGGGACTTTTGAATTTGGAATCAGATTTGGGAGCTTGAAGTCATTGGTGGCATTCTGGTGTATAGGCATATGAAAAGAGATGGTAAAGCTTGGTGTTAAATCTCTCAAGCTTGATTATCAGAGTTCTTTATTATTTGGATGATGTTTTTCTTTCCCAAATCTTTTACTCAAATTTCTCCATGTGTTTTTGAATTGGAGAAGGTCCATCTTAGCAATGGAGTTGATATGTGACTTATAATCTTTGAACATTATGTATATACTAGGGAATTCTTTCTTGAACATGCTAGGGAAGATAATTTGAGTGGCATTGTTCCGTGGAATTTATTATTACATAAAAAGTATATTGCATAAATAAAGATATCAACATTTATGCTGCTTGTGTAGTTTCTGATCTTGCTCTGTGAGCTGTTTACTTTGAATATTCAATTATCCAACGTTACAAATGTAACTCTCTCTCTATATATATATTGACTCGTGACCTTTGAACATTATATATATGCCATTATAACAATTTTTTTTTGAATGTGATCATTTTTAATCTTATCACACATTCATCTCAAAATTGGTATTCTAGCCGGCCCATACTCACTCTTTGCACAAGTTATTTCCTAACTGTCCAATATTTTGTGCGATAAAATATAATTAGTCTAACATTTTTTTGACTGAACCCTGTAGGTGGCCTTAGGTCACTCTATTGAGTCTCCGCAAAACTATTGGAGACTTACTCAGTTGTTAATTTCAGGGCTTCATGAGATTAATCGAGGTGCACGCAAATCGGCCCAGACACCCACAATTACAAAAAAAAAAAAAAAAAAAAACAAAAGGGGACATGTACTCTTCTATTTAACTTGTGATTTTCTTTTAAAGGAAATGATAGACTACCAATAGCTACCTAAGTTCATCTCATCAATTAAATCATGTAAAAAATTCTTAATTAAAAGGAATGATATAGAGTCCAGGTGTGCGTGATAATGTCAGAGTAATCTCAATTCTTACTCATCGAATATATTCAATTATTTAACGTTATATCACAACTCAATTTATATATATATGTCATGACATGACTCATAATCTTTGAACATTATGTATATGTTTACTTTGAATATACATATTAAATCATTGATAGTGTAAACATATCTGAATACTCAACTCATAGAAATTATACAAAAGTAATGTATAACGTTGGCAACGCCACAATGGGGAATCAAGTCCCCTTCAAGAAAAAAATTAAATTTCGTTCCAAGCCAACAGTCCGTTAATCCGATTTTTCTGTTTAACATTCTTTGCCATAAAATATAATTAGTTTAATATATTTTTTGATATAATTTTTAATTTTTCTTTCAATAGTAACATGTGCTCCTCTATTTAACTTATATTGTCTTAATTTTATTATAAACGTAATTTCCAATTTATCCTTCAATAAATAAAAAAAATTAAATAAACATAACTTTACTAGAAGATACAGTATTATTTTGCAAGTTAATTATTTCTCTAAATTATTGTTTTAGCCCAAACATTTTCTTTATTAAAAAAAAAACAGAGTGTATTGTGACGTGCCTTTAGCTGCAGCACATATATGCTATGTGTACTTTGGAAAGAGTTACTAGAATTGACTATGCCAGTATGCCACCCGTGACACTTACTGCATACTGATTTACCCAATCAGTAAATAAGAAAAATTTACACTACTCAACACTTTGTTCATGGTGTTCTATGGACCACCGCCAATCTGTTCTCCGCCGCTCTCATTTAGCCAGAATCTGACATCAAGTTCGTTAATTTCACTGGAATTTGAGTTCCAGTTCACTCTATTAATCTGCTTTCAGGTCCAATTGCTTCACGCCTGTGTTTTTCTGCTTTCCATTTTCTTGTATTTTCCTGGGATTTTTTTTTGATCCCTGCACTACTTTATTCGTTTTCATCACTTTTTCTTTTCCTGAAAAAAAAAAAACTCTGCTTTAAGGTTCGTTTGTTTGGACATAAAATATTTTTCAGAAAATATTTTTTTATTTTTTGATATTTGGTTGTCGTAAATAAAAAAAAATATATTAAAATTTAACAAAAATAACTTATTCATCAATTTTCGACAAATTATTTTACATGCCCTGCTTGATAAACTCAACTTCAACCTTGACGTAGGCCTTTGCCAAACACCGACAAAGTAAGAATAAAAAAATATTTTACTTGAAAAAAAAATTTCAAAAAAAATATTTTACGTCGAAATAAACCGAGCCTAACTTTATTGTAATTTAGTAAACTTTTGTTTTTGCTTTTTACGGAGTGTTTTTTATTTTTCGTTTTCATTTTCTTCTTTAACCTCTTTGGGGATTTTGACCAACGTACATAATTTGGTACTCAAATACGTCTTTAAATATTTGATTTACCTTTCTTAAATGACGATATTTCATCATCTAAATATCTAATGTTAACTTGTGTTATATACGACTAAGTCTATATATATATCATCATCCTCCACCAAAAAAAAAAAAAAATATATATATAAACTAGTGTATAATTATTTGTACAGTACCAAGGTTAGGATTCAATGGAGGACAATGACACCTACTTTTTTACCACGTCAAGCAATTCCTTTACTACCTCTTGTACATGAAGGATATTGGTACCCTTTCCTTTCACCACCTAAATTATGTGCCATTCATTCGGCCGCGACTTTTCGATGCAAGTTATTAAAAAGCAAGATGGAGATCTAAAATTCACTAAATCTTTCTAGGCTTCTACAAATATATAGGCAGATTGCAAAACAATCTAATCAAAGCTGATACTGTGGTGTTTGGAAAAAGTTAGGGCATTAGTGTTCAAGATTGGGTCAAAATTCAAATAGTTTGGGGCACTCAAGATTGGCTCAGCTCCACTAGGATAGGCCACTGATTAACCAAAATAAATCATATATATCTGATAATTCTAGACAGCACTAAGTCATCAAAGTCAAATGAGATCATCAAAAAATAGAAAAATGGAAAATACAATAGAGATCTGAATCAAGCTAAATAATAAATTAATAATCATGTATGAGATCATTAAAGTGAAATGCCCAAACCGCAAAACATCCTGAAACATCAAATACCACAGACACCAAAGTTCCAAAAATAAATCAAACAAGAGAGATATAAGAAAAACCCCAATCAAGTATTGAAGATGAACCTCATTTTTTTTTTTTTCTTCGGATATGTAATATGTACCGTAAGTAAATATATTAACTTTAATTAATTTGTTTTTAAAAAAATTGTGTCAACTAAAATTTCAGCACTATGTAATAATTTTTTCATAGGTTTTTTATAGCTTAAAATGTTACATGAAGATTAAAGTTTAGAATTAGTGCAAAGATCCTATGTAGAGCCTTAGGGGTATAGTAGTTTTGGTAGGAATTTAAGAGGTAAGTCTTTGAAGTCTCGCTTTCTAACCGCACTCCGGACTTGAATGATGCGTGTATTGTGGGGCGCATACACATACTTTAAGAAGGAAAAAAATATAAAAAATCCTATGCAGTACATTTTTCATACTTAGATTTGGCTAAGCAAGTCTTGCTAGTTAAGCTAGAGTTCTTCAATTTATATTCAAAGTCAAGTTTCAACGTTTACAACTTGATTAAGGTTTGAGAATGAACAATTAAAATTTTTAACATAATCTCAAAATGTAAATATTTAAGATGTTATATAACGAGAACATTGAAAATTTTAAGAAAGGGATTTTAATTAAGTGTTGAACTTTTAATTGTTAATTACAAGTTAAGAATTTATAATATTTTTTCAAATTATAACTGTTGAATTTAAGTGTTCTAAATACAAATAATATTTCAAATGTTTAATAATATGTAAAGTTGGCATTACTTAAAAATTTTGAGTTATCAAACAACATTTAACTCTATTTATCTTATTATTTTATTTTTATTTTTAAAATTAAACAAAATTACAGTAATTATATATCTTTCTTTTCTTATTAAATTTTTTTATTTTATTTTCTGAACATCTATGATATGGTAGTATGGCACAACCATACCTTTATTTTCCTCAACACATTATTTATTAATAATAAAAAAATAGTATCTGATATTTAGTTCAATTTGGTCAATTTTTGTGTCAAAAGTTCAAAATTTAACAAGAAAAAGAAAAAGAAAAATTCATATTCAATTTTTTATTTTGATAAGTAATCACATATATTATTCATAGGGATTCAAACCCTTCTCTCCCCCTCCTTAAACAAAAAAAATTATATTATTGATTTAATGACCAACTAATTCATATTCAAATTTAATTTAGTTGTACTATCTTAGTATTAAATTAGCATTAATTCAATTTTCTTAGTTAAAAAGTTTTATTTGTTAACAGTATCTAATACGTACAACAACTAGGCAATAAGAGCATCTACAATGCTAAAAGCTATTTTCGCATGCCAAATCTATATTTTGACAGATGCTACAGTGTTAAAATGCTATATTTTAGCAATTCTGCTCCAATGGTGCATTTCGCAAAATGCTATTTTTTGACACAACCACTCTACTTTTTCCACTACCATTCCCACCATTCATACTTTATCAACAACCATTCCCACTAAAAAAAAAATGAACCTAAAATTAAACCTAATTTGGCTATGACAACTATTTCAATTTGGCTATGAACCTACAGATATTATATATTGTAGGAAAAAGCTCATCCTCCACAGGACATTCAATCATGCACTGCTTACCTTAATAGGGGGCAGAAAAATAAAGCAATGCTATGATTTTTGTGAATGTAATAACAATATGGTAAATACCAGAGTGTTATAGCAAGTAGCTCTTCCCCATATTTATATTTATGAATATTCTATCTATGCATTAAATTGTTAATAAGAAGAAAAAAAGAAGAACCAATTCCTGAGCAGTGAGCATCCAAGACAATCTCGAAGTTTCTAACCTGAGGTGTTTTCTTAGACACTTATGATGCAGAGACAGTTAAAATCTTATTGTATTGCAAACTTCAATATTATACTGATTATCACTTTTAAGCTTTACAGGAATGAAATGGTTTAAAAGAAATTCTCCTGGGATTGTCATTCTAAAATCAACTTCTCTTGATTTCTCTTGCAGAGACCTCAGCTTTAACAAACTAAGTGGAGAAATTCCAAGCAGCTTTGTTTCCCTATCAAACACAGATTACATGTAAGAAATTTGATCCTTAATTTTTTGCTTTTCTTCTTAAAGTCTTTGATGCTAATTTTTGCTCGCCAGTGATGCCGTTCTTGCTGATCCATTGGACTTAAATTTCCCTGAAAAGCCGTGGTAGAAACCAAGACCAACCGAAGACCCAAAATAACCAGGCATCCTTAAAAGCCACCAAATTAAATTTCTCAAGTAGCAAGGAGAGAATGGTCTAAAAGGAGCAACGGATGGGCAAATGGCACTAGCTACATAAACCTAAATCAGATTGTTTTCTGTATTTTCTTTGGTTAAAATGAGGATAATTTTTTCATTTAAGTTTTGTAGAGGAGGAATTCATTCTTTCTCTTGATGTATTAAACCTGGAAAGGCGATGTTAGTAAAGGGGAGGTAGTTACTAATATATAGACCAACCTCTACTAAATATTTTAACCAGTACCATGTTTTCCAAACATTTGATGCAATATTCTTTCTACCCAATTAACAAATTAAGTTCAGCAAAAGATGATCATGGAGGGGGAAAATTAAGTTTTCAAGATATGGGATTTTCCCACATTATTCAAGCTAAACAAAGTGATGCAAATAACTTTCTCTAAGCTTCAAGAAGAACATTTATCAAGATAAATAAAGGATTGATATTTTACAGAAATTTTTTTTACAAAAATCATCTTGCCGAGATGCAAACATATCACCATAAATTCCATATCAGTCATCCAATATTTCATAAAACTAAGATTCCAACAAGTAAAAATAACAAAAACACGAAATTAAATTATAAGAATAATTATCAGGTTCAAATTTGAACTTAGTTATCAACACATCAATTAAGTTTAAGGGTACTTTTGAAATCAACCGAACAGAAACGTAGCAGAAATTGCAAAGCAGAGCTCAAAATCGAATATGACAAATCAGATATTGATTGTATAACTTGTTTAGAGAGAGAATAGTATAAACGTGTTTAGAATGAAATTGAAATTCATTGGACAAAATACATAAAACGAGTATAAACAACAACAAATCTAACAAGAACCTAACATGGGGCTTTCCATTCAACAAAAAAATCATAACGGCACAACACTTACAGATATCAAATTTGTAATGGAGAAAACAATCTGCAAACGAACGCGATCAGCTTTCAACAAACCCTAGAAATAGCTTCGGGTAAGCTTCATTCAATACAACAAAATAAAAAACTGAAGAGGATAATATGGGACCCTCAGTACGAAGGAAATAACTGCGGAACAGGCACGTGTGGTTCATGAAACTTCGGTCAACACGAGTCAAATCGCCACGTCATCACTACATACAATGTATATTGTTCCTTGGAATTTATTATTACATAAAAACTATATTGCATAAATAAAGATATCAACATTTATGCTGCTTGTGCTGAATTTCTGATCTTGCTCTGTGAGCTGTGCGTGACTTGTTCATGTTGAATTTCCTCTTCTCCCATATCACTGTGTGTCTGTCTTTCCTTCAGAACCAGCCCATGCCCTCTGGTGCCCATTTGGGAGGTTTTTTCAGCAGGCAAGAAAAGTTCTCAGTGGATTGTGCAAATTTTGAATCTTTGTGAATTAAAAGTTCATTCCTATTCCATCTTATTTGATGTCATGTTTGGGAACGTCGAATTGATATTTTAAATTTGAAATTAGAGAAAAATTATTTTGAAATTTAAATTAAATTTCTTTTAAATTTAAATTCAAAACGATGATATGATTCTTGCATCCATCTTGTAATGGTGAACAAGAAAACAATCATTTGTTTATGTGGGAGCAATGTTTATACCAATAATGTCATGGTCACCTAAATCTTTCTCCTATAAAATAGTCAAATATATTCAATTATCCAACGTTATATCACGACTCTATATATATATATATATATATATATATTGACTCGTGACAACAATATATATATATGCTTACTTTGAATTTACATATTAAATCATTGATAGTTTAAAACATATTTGAATACTTAACTCAATAGACAATGCCACAATGGGGAATCAAGTCGTCCATTCGAGAAAAAAATTAAAACTCGCTCCAAGCCAAGAGCCCATTACTCGGGCCAGGCTTTGGTTTTTTAAAATGCTTTCAGGCCCTGCCTAGCCCATCAAACATTCAAAGCCCAACGATCTCGGGTCTGGCAACAGGTCCGCCTAGCTTGGCCTGCCCGTTCTGCACCGTCGTCTTTGCACATGTTTGAAACTATCTAAATTTATGGGATTTTTACATATAAATAGAGTTAGGGAGCCATATTTACTCATGAATGGAATCAAAGTCTTATATTTTCACAAAAATGAGTTTGACCTAAATGATGACATGGCATATGAAGTTTTACTGTTTAAAATTTTGTTACCTAAAATGCCCTTTTTCCCTATTCCAATGCATTTACCTTATCACCCTTGTTCAGAAAACATGGTACCTGGAGGCCAAAAATTGGTACCTTCAGTTCAAAAATGTGATACCTTTAGAACAAAAGTGGTACCTTCGTAAAAGGGAATTGTTTTTGCAATTGAAAATGACATTGAACCCCACACCGCTAATTAAGTTGCACATTATATCCATAAACAGCTCCATTAGCGCCATGAATAACACAAATTATTCTTCAAGCTAGCTAAGCGAGTGTTTAGAAAATATGGTACCTGAAGGCTAAAAAGTGGTACCTTCAATTCAAAAACGTGGTACCTTTAGAACAAAAGTGGTACCTTCGTAAAAGGAACTTATTTTTGCAATTGAAAATGGTATTAAACCCCACACCGTTAATTAAATTGCACATTAGATCCATAAACTGCTGTTGAAAAATTTATAAACCTTCTTATTAAATATAAGAGCCTAACATGCATGTATTTATTAAATGGAACAACCAAAATCCATTACTTTTTATTAAATCAAAACCATCAAGTAAAGTACCATGTCTACAAAATACTTTAAGTCACCACGAATGTCAAAAAAGTTATGATCCATCCAATCTAATAAAGTCAACAAAAAATAAAAAACTATATCACTAAATTTAAAGAAAGCAATCATCTTTTGCAAAATAAGAACATAATTATTAAGTTTGAACATTTATTAGCCCCTACTCGTCCATACAAAGTCTTGATTGCAATATTAGCCCCCACTCATCCATACAAAGTCTAAATGGCAAGAATCGATCCTCCAACACACTGTCAAAAAAAAAAAAAAAAAAAAGGTTACTACATTTAATTGTATCACATTAACGAAAAAATTAACCAACCTTAAAGAAGTAAGCGAAACGGAAAAAGTGAAGGAGAGGAACTGAAAACATGGACAAATTTTAAAACTCTTAAACAAAATGAAAAAATATAATTAAATGCATAAGATGAGGCATTCCAAAATTTCTAAACTGGGGCATTCCAAAATTTCAATAACACATCAGTATAATTATAATTGTATGCAAAGAAAAATATAATTCTAGACTAGGGCATTCTAGAATCTCAATAACACATTAATCTCTTTAAGTTATAATGTATAGGATGTATGTTTGAATTCATACAATTAATATATATATATATATATATATATATATATATATATATATATATAAGTAGCATCCTACAATTAATTAGGACCCAGATCTATATCAAAATTCTAAATGGTCTTCATGTATAAGAGGTCTAGAGACCAAATTGTCTCCCTATTATCATTGAAAAATTCTAAAGATTTAATTATGACCTAGATCCATATCAAACATGATCTTTGGATACCATAATTTTTTTAACAATTGCATTATTGAAATAGTTATTCAAAAGTCCCAAACAGCCTTGCCGATTAAAATGGTGCAAAAAAAAAAAATCTACCATACCAACTATCTAGATGTAGTATATGATAATTAAGAAATATTTGTGTTATTTATGGCGCTAATGAAGCTGTTTATGGATCTAATGTGCAACTTAATTAGCGGTGTGGGGTTTAATACCATTTTCAATTGCAAAAATAAGTTCCTTTTACGAAGATACCACTTTTATTCTAAAGGTACCACGTTTTTGAACTGAAGGTACCACTTTTTGGCCTCCAGGTACCATGTTTTCTAAATACTCGCTTAGCTAGCTTGGAGAATATTTTGTGTTATTCATGGCGCTAATGGAGCTGTTTATGGATGTAATGTGCAACTTAATTAGCGGTGTGGGGTTTAATGCCATTTTCAATAGCAAAAATAAGTCCCTTTTACGAAGGTACCACTTTTGTTCTAAAGGTATAACATTTTTGAACTGAAGGTACCACTTTTTGGCCTCCAGGTTCCATGTTTTCTAAACAAAGGGTAGTAAGGTAAATGCATTAGAATAGGAAGAAGGGTATTTTAGGTAACAAAAATTTTAAACAGTAAAACTTCATGTGCCATGTCATCATTTAGGTCAAACTCATTTTTGTAAAAATATAAGACTTTGACTTCATCCATGAGTAAATATACCTCCCTAACTCTATTTATATGTAAAAATCCCTAAATTTATTTTCTCTTATTTTATCTTAAATTTGTACTATTACAACAATTTTTTTGAATATGATCATTTTTAATCTTGTCACACATTCATCTCAAAGTTCGTATTCTAGCCGGCCCATACTCACTCTTTCCACAAGTTATTTCCTAATTGTCTCTGTGCCATAAAATATAATTAGTCTAAAATCTTTTTTGATATAATTTTTAATTTTTCTTTCAATAGTAACATGTACTGAACACTATAGGTCGTCTAGGGTTTGCTCCCCAATGATTATCTGTTTGAGTCTCCACAGAACTACTGGAAACTTATCCGGTCGTTAATTTTAGGATCTCGTGAGATTAGTCAAGGTGCGCACAAATTGGCCCAGACACCCGCGATTGAAAAAAAACCACACATGTACTCCTCTATTTTACTTGTGATTTTCTTTTAAAGAAAATGATAAGAAGGTCTTTGAAATCATTAATGCACAATTCATTAATTTATAATGTTATATTTACCTTTTACACAACATTAATTTTTTATTTTTTATTTTTTATTTTTTATTTTTTATTTTTTTTTCGGGGTTCTCACAAAGAAAATAATTTATTCTATGCTAATAATTTTATTTTTGGCCGTCAAAATGGATAATTTATTCCATAGTGACTTTTTTTATACTATTGAAAGAGATATTTATTCAACAAAATTAACTTTTTTGCAATTCCGTCGAAAGAGGTAACTTTATTTTTTGATAATTTTTTATGGGTCTTGTTAAAAGAAATAATTCATTCAATAAAAACCTCTTTTTTTTTTTTATCTTACCAAAAGAGATAATTTATTCAGTAGAGATAAAATAATAATAATAATAATAATAATAATTTAATCATCTTCCTTTTGTACTTTTTATTTTTATTATTTTTTGGGATCTTGACAACGGAGATAATTTCTTCAATAAATTTTTTTTTTTGTGGGTTTTTTCTTTTTTTATGTCAAAAGAGATAATTTTTTTAAATGGTTACTTTTTATTTTTTTGATCCAGTCAAAAAGGCAATTTATTCAACATAACAAATTTTTTATTTTTTGGTCCCTTTAAAAAATATATATATTCAATTTTTATTTTATTTTATTTCATTTGTGTTATAAAAAAATAATTAAAATATTAAAGATTAAAGAAAAGAAAAGAAAAAATGAAAGGACAGTTGTATCATTTAAAAATTAATAATTATTTATTTGTAAAGTTAAGGTCATTTCATTTAAGAGTATCTTAATTTTATTATAAATGTAATTTCCAATTTATCTTTCATTAAAAAAAAATTAAATAAACATAACTTTACTAGAAGATATTATTTTGCAGGTTAATTATTTCTCTGAATTATTGTTTTAGCCCAAACATTTCCTTTATTAAAAAAAATAAAAAATAAGAGTGTATTGTTACGTGCCTCTAGCTGCAGCACATATATGCTACATGTAATTTGGAAAAAATTACTAGAATTGACTGTGCCACACGTAGCACTTACTACCTACCGACCTGGTAAATAAGAAAAAATTACAGTACTCAACACTTTGTTCATGGTGTTCCATGGACCACCGCCAATCTGTTCTCTGCCGCTCTCATTTTGCTGGAATCTGTCATCAAGTCCGTTAATTTCGCCGGAATTTGAGTCCCAGTTTACTCTATTAATTTGCTTTCAGGTCCAATTGCTTCACGCCTGTGTTTTTCTGCTTTCCATTTTCTTGTATTTTCCAGGAATTTTTTTTTATTTTTTTATCACTGCACTAGTTTATTCGTTTTCATCACTTTTTCTTTCTCGGGAAAAACTCTGTTTTAAGGTTCCATTTATTTAGACGTAAAATATTTTTTTAAAAATATTATTTTTATTTTTTGGTGTTTGATTATCGTAAAATATTTATGAAGAAAAACAATATTAAAATTTAACAAAAATAATTTATCCATCAATTTTCGACAAGTTATTTTACATTCCATACTCGATGAACTCGACCTCAACCTCAACACAGACCTTTGTAAAATACCGACAAAGTAAGAATAAAAGAATATTTTACCCGAAAAAAAAAAAAAAAACATTCAAAAAAGAATATTTTACTAACTTTATCGCAATTTGGTAAATTTTTGTTTTTGATTTTTACAGAGTGTTTTTTATTTTTCGTTTTCATTTTCTTCTTTAGCCTCTTTGGGGATTTTTTTATCAACGTGCATAATTTGGTGCTCAAATACGTCTTTAAATATCTAATTTACCTTTCTTAAGTTACGATATTTCATTATCTGAATATCTAATGTTAACTTGTGCTATATATGGCTAAGTCTATATATATATATATATATCTTTCTTTTTTTCTTTTTTCTTTTTTTTTATGGAGATTGGTGACGTCGGACTTCTTAGAGCACCTCCATAATTTACCGCCAATCCCATCATACATATGTATTTTGATGGTTAGAAAATAAGTGATTTATTAGGCTTGAAGTACAAAGATATCTAGGAAATTTTAGTGGCCTACTAAACTTGTGAGTGATACTTCTAGAAATAGGATGTGAATGCATGGATATATAATGATTTTTATTATTGTAAAATTTGTGTCTGTTTGTTTAGCGGGAAAAAAAGAACTAGGAAAAGAAACTGTCCGGTTAGGCTGCACGTTATTATTACCAATTGTAAGGTTAGTGAAGTTTGGGAAAATTTGGAAAATTATACTGACGATAGACCATGTTATTTTGAAAACTTTACATTTCATGTGATAAATATAGTTTTCTATTTGTGTCTTGCTGGAAATATGCACCAATATTATATGGATGCACAAGCAGCATTAGATGGTGAGTTTGAGTGAGATGTTAATATTGCACTATTTGGTAGTTTCTTAGGGTCATGTGCTTACAAAGGCTGTGGATTAGATATGATCTTTATGAAAATTGGGAAATAGTCAAAATACACTTTTTAATACACTTTTTGATTTGGATAAGATAAAATTTCCAACTTTAGAGTATCAATGAGGTGTATGCTTATATCACGTAACCGTATTTCTTTATATATATAATAATAATAATAAAATAAGAGACACGAGTCCATGTGCTTTAGAAATTATTAATTAAAATTTTTTTTTTTGGCTGATATTTAATAGGGATTTTACACATAAATGGTGCGATTGAGTAATTGCCTATATTTATTATTTGATGGAGTCAAAATTTCTTAGTTTCGAAAAAATAGAGCTAGCCAAAATGCTGATATACAAATAGAAAAATAATGTTTACTCTCATAGATGTACCACTTTTTATGCACACATATACCATTTTTTGTGCATTAGATACCACTTTTGTTTTGGACATAGAGATACCATTTTTATTTACACAAGTACTACGATGACAAAAAATGGTATCTACATGCACAAAAAGTGGTACCTATGTGCCTAAATGTGATACCTCTTTGAGAGTAAACCGTGTTTTTCCATATCTATATTTTTTCGAAACTACGAGACTTTAACTCCATTAAATGGAATATGAATCATCATCACCATTTATATGTAAGTAAATATATTAACTTTATTTTAACCAAAAATATATACATATATTAACTATAATTAATTTGTTTTGTATAAAAAAATTGTGTTAACTAAAATTTCAGCACTATGTAATAATTTTTCATATGTTTTATAGCTTAAAATGTTACATGAAGATTAAATTTTAGAATTAGTGCAAAGATCTTATGTAGTACACTTTCATACTTAGAATTGGCTAAAGCAAGTCATGCTAGTTAAGCTGGAGTTCTTCAATTTATATTCAAAGTCGAGCTCAAACATCTACAACTTGAATAAGGTTTGAGAATGAACAATTAAAATTTTTAACATAATCTCAAAATGTAAATATTTAAGATGTTATATAACCAGAATATTGAAAATTTTAAGCAAGGGACTTTAATTAGGTGTTCAACTTTTAATTGTTAAAAAAAAAATAAGAATTTTTAATATTTTTTCAAATTATAACTGTTGAATTTAAATGTTTTAAATAAAAATAATAATTTAAATGTTTAATGATATGTAAAGTTGGCATTACTTAAAAATTTTGAGTTCTCAAACAACATCTAACTCTATTTATCTTATTATTTTATTTATATTTTTTAAAATGAAACAAAATTACAATAATTATATATCTTTCTTTTTTTATCAATTTTTTAATAAATTTTATGAACATCTATGAAATGGTAGTATGACACAACTATACCTTTATTTTCCTCTACACATTATTTATTAATAAAAAAATTATTTGATAGTATGTGATAGCTTAGTTGAATCAAAATTTACATTCAAGACCTCTTTACCAGATTTCTTGATTTAGGTTCTGTTTGGTATGCGTTTTCTTTTTTCTGTTTTTATTTTTAGGTTGCTACAGTATGAATTTTGGCAATAAAAGCATGTTTAGTGCGGCTTTGTTTTATTTTACACAGTGCCAAAACACTTCGTGAATAGTGGTTCAAAACCAAAACACTGAAAAATTATTATTATTATTATTTTATTTCTTATTTTAACAATCATTCATGGTCCAAAACCATATTTCGTATATTTGTGTTTCCGACATTTTGACATCGTTCCCAAACGTGTTTTCGATTTTTTCTCAAAACACTCCTATAGCAAAAAAATTGTTTCTGTTTTAGCCAAAAACAAAAAGCTGAAAACAAAGCGCATGCAAGCCTGGCTCTTAGTAGTTGGCTTATGTGGTCAATTCTAGTGTCAAAAGTTCGAAAATTAAGGAGAAAAAGAAAAAAAATGCATATTCAATATATATATTTTTGGATTAGATAAGTAATGACACATTATTCATAGGGGTTGAAATCGTTCTCTCCCCCTCCTTAAACATAAAAAATTATATTATTGATTTAATGACCCACCATATTCAAATTTAATTAGCATTACTTCAATTTCCTTAGTTAAAAGGTTTTATTTGTTAAGAGTAGTATCTAACACAACAACCTTTAACATTTAACTTTGACTATCTTAATACTAAAGCCAAAGGTCATGAATGACAACCCCATCTCTTTGACTATTTGAAAATACACGTCAAAAGCAAGAACATTTGAGGGCATTATAGTAACTTCGAGAAAATGGTGAAAACAAGAACTTTATACAACGTAATAAAAAACCGAAGGGGATAGAACGAAGGAATTACTGCTAAAAAGGCACGTGTCGTTCATGAAACTTCGGTCAACACGGGTCAAAGGCCTTATACCACGTCATCTACTACATACGAGTACAATGTATATTTGCTGTCAAGAGAAGGCTATAAATATCTCTAACGAGACTCAGCCGATGCCAGATTCTCTCTCTCTCTCATTCCGGTTGAAGAGAAAATAAAACACTTCGAAGACGAACAACCAATATTGAATCGATCGAGCAGAACCCATCACAAAAAACCCTAGTTTCATCGCGGAGAAAAATCTTTGATCGCAACTTCACAAAACGCATACGATTTTCTATTCAGCGCTCTCTTAGTCTCACATGGAGTCCGAATTTATTAAGAGGTACGAGGATTATAATCTTACTCCTCATTTCCTCTTTACACACACAAATTTTGGGGTTTTTTTTTTTTCCTCTAGAACTTAGATTTATAATACCATTGTCCTAATTTGTTGTCTTGAAGTATTGTTTTTGATGTATACAAAACTAAAAGGATGGGTCTTGGTCAAGCTTCTAACATAGCGTCTCTGCCCTTGGATTATTTCAGGAAGAAGAAGCCCCGTAGGTCGAAAACTGTAGCAGAGACACTTGCAGAATGGAAGGAGCACGGTTCTTTGGGTGATGATAAAGGCAAACCAGCTTGCAGAGTTCCTGCCAAGGGATCAAAGAAGGGATGTATGAAGGGTAAAGGAGGACCCGAGAACTCCCAATGTAACTATAGAGGCGTTAGGCAGAGGACATGGGGTAAATGGGTAGCGGAAATTCGAGAACCCAAGAAGGGTAATAGGCTCTGGTTGGGTACTTTTCCAACCGCCCTTGAAGCTGCCCTCGCTTATGATGAAGCGGCAAGAACCTTGTATGGTGCTTGTGCTCGCCTCAACCTTCCAAATTGCAGTTCTTCTTCGGTGCTAACAAGTTCGAGTTCAGATTCCACAATGAAACAAGAAGCAACGGAAGAGCCTCTAATCGACAGTAATAGGCTTCTGTCAGCTGGTCCACCAAAGGATTCATTAAAACAAGAAGATATGGAAGAGCCTCCAATTGATGGTAATAGACTTCTGTCACCCTATAGAGCTGGTCCATCAGAGGGCTCAATGAAGCAACCAGCAATGGAAGAGCCTCTAATTGGACTTCTGTCACCCTATGGGGCTGGTCCATCAAAGAGTTCGATGAATGAATCAATGGAAGAGGTTACGGATATCAATCAGGACAATGGGTTCACATTGCATAACTTATCAGCGGATGAAATCTTCGATTTGGAAGAGCTACTTGGGGATGAAATGTTTGATGTGGAAGGGCTACTTGGGGTTCTAACTTCTCCCTATTCTGCACCACTGTCCAACTATGACAATGTGGGGCATGAAAGGCATTCAGATTCAATATCCCAATTCCAGAAGTGCGATACAAAGTTATTTGATAATATGCACTGTGAGCAGGAATATTATGGAGCTGATCATGGTTTCGATTTCTTGAAACCGGGCAGAGAGGAGGATTACAATTTTGGGGGTATTTTGAATTTGGAATCAGATTTGAGAGTTTGAAGTCATTGGTGGCATACGGGTGTATGGGCATAAGAAAAGAGATGGTAAACCTTGGTGTTAAATGGATACTCTCTTCAACAAGAGGCTATTAGGAGGATTCAATTACTTTTAGTTCTTAGAATGGTTCATGTTCTTTAGTTTTGTTTTATCTCTCAAGCTTGATTCTCAGAGATCTTTATTATTTGGATGATGTTTTTCTTTCCCAGTTCTCTCACTCAAATTTTTCCAAATTGGAGAAGGTCCATCTTAGCAATGGAGTTGATGTGTGACTTATAATCTTTGAACATTATGTACATACTAGGGAATTCTTTCTTGTACATACTAGGGAAGACAATTTGAGTGGCATTGTTCCTTGGAATTTATTATTACATAAAAAGTATATTGCATAAATAAAGATATCAAACATTTATGCTGCTTGTGTTGAGTTTCTGATCTTGCTCTGTGAGCTGTGTGTGACTTGTTCATGTTGAATTTCCTCTTCTCCCATATCACTGTGTGTCTGTCTTTCCTTCAGAACCAGCCCATGCCCTCTGTGCCCATTTGGGAGGTTTTTTCAAATTTTGAATCTTTGTGAATTGGAAGTTCATTCCTATTCCATCTTATTTGATGCTATGTTCTCAGTGGACAGCATTAACTCATCAAAGTCAAATGAGATCATCAAAAAATAGAAAAATGGAAAATGCAATAGAGATCTGAATCAAGCTAAATAATAAATTAATAATCATGTATGAGATCATCAAAGTGAAATGCCCAAACCCCAAAACATCCCGAAACATCAAATACCACAGACACCTAAGTTCCAAAAATAAATCAAACAAGAGAAATATAAGAAAAACCCCAATCAAGTATTGAAGAAACACCTCAATAAAGAAGGCAAAGCTTACAGGATATGGAGAATCGGATCAGACCTGTGTACTGGCAACATCTGATCCAATAAACAATGGTAAAATGACCTCCACGCACGTCTTCAGTGAAAATGGAGTAAGAGAACTTAGGGTTAGGGTTTAAGACTTCAATTGATAGTTCAAAACATGAAAAGGAGGAGTTCTGAGTCCGTTTAAGTTCGGAAATTTTCTGATATCGACTCACTGAAATGTGTTAAGTTTGCAGAGTCCTATTCTCTGTGAAAATCTGCAAATTACTAAATCGTCATTTTCTTTTCTTTTTTTCTTTTTCTTTTTAACAAATCGTCAGTGTTTATACGTTTCTTGGGTCATTGTCTAAAAATATTCGTGTCAAAAATAGTCAATACATGATTATTTTTTTTAGATGGTCAAAATAGTCGAATACACTTTTTAATACACTTTTTGATTTGGATAAGATAAAATTTCTGACTTTAGAGTATCAAAGAGGTGTATGCTTACAGCAGTAAGCGTATTTCTTTATATATAATAATGATAATAATAATAATAATATAAGAGACGTGAGTGCATGTGCTTTAGAAATTATTAATTTTAATTTTTAATTTTTTTTTGGTCTAGCGGATATGTAATAAGTACTGTAAGTAAATATATTAACTTTAATTAATTTGTTTTTTAAAAAAAATTGCATCAACTAAAATTTCAGCATTATGTAATAATTTTTTCATAGGTTTATAGCTTAAAATGCTACATGAAGATTAAATTTTAGAATTAGTGTAAAGATAGAGTCTCAGGGGTATAACGGTGTTGGCAGGAATTTGAAAAGTAAGTTATTAAAGTCTCGCTTTTGAACCGCACCCCTAATTTAAATAGTACTTGTATTGTGGGGCCGATACACGTACTCTAAAAATTAAAAAAATCCTACGTAGTACACTTTTCATACTTAGAATTGGCTAAGCAAGTCATGTAAGTTGAGCTACAGGCTCTTTAATTTATATTCAAAGTCGGGCTTAAACATTTAAAACTTGAATAAGGTTTGAGAATGAACAATTAAAAATTTTAACATAATCTCAAAATGTAAATACTTAAGATGTTATATAACGAGATCATTGAAAATTTTAAGAAATGGATTTTAATTAAGTGTTGAACTTTTAATTGTTAATTAAAAGTTAAGAATTTTTAGTATTTTTTCAAATTATAACCGTTGAATTTCAATGTTTTAAATAAAAATAATAATTTAAATGTTTAATAGTATGTAAAGTTGGCATTACTTAAAAATTTTGAGTTGTCAAACAACATCTAACTCTATTTATCTTATTATTTTATTTTTATTTTTTAGAATTAAACGAAATTACAGTAATTATATATCTTTCTTTTCTTATTAATTTTTTTTTTTTTAATTTTCTGAACATCTATGATATGGTAGTATGGCACAACCATACCTTTATTTTTCTCTACACATTATTTATTAATAAAAAAATTATTTGATAGTATCTGATAGTTTAGTTCAATTTGGTCAATTTTTGTGTCAAAAGTTCAAAATTTAACGAGAAAAAGAAAAAAAATTCATATTCAATTTTTTATTTTGATAAGTAATCACACATATTATTCATAGGGATTCAAACCCTTCTCTCCCCCTCCTTAAACAAAAAAAAAAAAAAAAAAATTATATTATTGATTTAATGACCAACTAATTCATATTCAAATTTAATTTAGTTGTACAATCTTAGTATTAAATTAGCATTAATTCAATTTTCTTAGTTAAAAAGTTTTATTTGTTAACAGTGTCTAATACAACAACTAGCCAAAAACTTTTGACTTTTAACTTTGACTGTCTTAATACTAAAGCCAAAGGTCATGAATGACATCCCTATCTCTTTGAAATAGACGTCAAAAGCAAGAACATTTGAGGGCATTATGGTAACTTCGGGAAAAGGTGTAGCAGAAAGAAAGCAACAACTTTCTGGCAAGCTTCATTCAATACAACGTAATAAAAAACTGAAGAGGATAATATGGGACCTTCAGTACGAAGGAAATACTGCGGAACAGGCACGTGGGGTTCAGGAAACTTCGGTCAACACGAGTTAAATCGCCACGTCATCACTACATACAATGGATATTAGCTGTCGAAAAATCCAGAGAAGGCTATAAATACCTCTAACAAGTCGCGGCTGTTTCTAGATTTTTACTCTCGCTCATTCCGGTTGAACAGAAAAGAAAACACTACAAACAACCAATCTTGAATCGATCGAGCAGAATCACAAAAAAACCCTAGTTTCGAATCGATCGGGCTGAACCCAGGCAGGCGGATCACAAAAAAACCCTAGTTTCGTCGCGGTCCCGTGGAGAAGCAAATCTTTGATCACAGATTCAGCGCTCTCTTAGTCTCCCATGGCGTCCGAAATTATTGATAGGTACGTCGATTTTCATCTTACTTCTCATTTCCTCTTTTCACACACAAACACACACAAATAAAAAAACAATTTTGGGTTTTGGTTAAGTATTGGGTTTTTTCTAGAACTTAGGGTTTTAGTGTTTGATTTCATTACTTTCCCTACGAGGGTCCGATCAGTTATGCGCGTTCTGTTACTGAGAAAATGTCAATTAGAGAAAGTTAGTTTCAGTTTCAATTTCTTGGGTACCAAGAAAAGAACGAAAATTTTTTAGTGTTCACACTGTGCCTGATATTTAGTCTTTACACTAGGCCTGACACGAACACGAGGTTTTCAGTATTTTCTCCCTAATTTTCTTTGCATAGTGAAAAACATTATTTGATTTTGGCTTATGGATTCTGCATGGAGTTTTGCTGCATATCCTTGGGTAGATTGGGGGAGGTTAAATAGGGTTTAGGAGTCTTATTGTAGTTTTTGAGATTTTCAAGTTTGGTTTTGGATTTTGAGGGAGTGTATAAACCATTGTTCTAATTTGTTGTCTTGAATGGTATTGAAGTATTGTCTGTGTTGTTTACAAAACTAAAAGGATGGGTCTTGGTCGAGCTTCTAACATACCTCCTCTGCCCTTGGATTATTACAGGAAGAAGAAGCCCCGTAGGTCGAAAACTGTAGCCGAGACACTTGCAGAGTGGAAAGAGCATGGTTCTTTGGATGATGATAAAGGCAAAGCAGTTTGCAGAGTTCCTGCCAAGGGATCAAAGAAGGGATGTATGAAGGGTAAAGGAGGACCAGAGAACTCCCGTTGTAACTATAGAGGCGTTAGGCAGAGGACTTGGGGTAAATGGGTAGCTGAAATTCGAGAACCCAAGAAGGGTAAAAGACTCTGGTTGGGTACTTTTCCAACTGCCCTTGAAGCTGCCCTCGCTTATGATGAAGCGGCAAGAACCTTGTATGGTGCTTGTGCTCGCCTCAACCTTCCGAATTGCAGTTCTTCTTCGGTGCTAACAAGCTCGAGTTCAGATTCCACAATGAAACAAGAAGCTATGGAAGAGCCTCCAATTGATGGTAATAGACTTCTGTCACCGTATAGAGCTGGTCCATCAGAGGGCTCAATGAAGCAACCAGCAATGGAAGAGCCTCTAATTGGACTTCTGTCACCCTATGGGGCTGGTCCATCAAAGAGTTCGATGAATGAATCAATGGATGAGGTTACGGATATCAATCAGGACAATGGGTTCACATTGCATAACTTATCAGCGGATGAAATGTTCGATTTGGAAGAGCTACTTGGGGATGAAATGTTCGATGTGGAAGAGCTACTTGGGGTTCTAACTTCTCCTTATTCTGCTCCACTGTCCAACTATGACAATGTGGGGCATGAAAGGCATTCAGATTCAGTATACCAATTGCAGAAGTGCGATGCAAAGTTATTTGAAAATATGCACTGTGAGCAGGAATATTATGGATCTGATCATGGTTTCGATTTCTTGAAACCGGGCAGAGAGGAGGATTACAATTTGGGGGGACTTCTGAATTTGGAATCAGATTTGGGAGTTTGAAGTCATTGGTGGCATACTGGTGTATGGGCATATGAAAAGAGATGGTAAAGCTTGGTGTTAAATGGATACTCTCTTCAACAAGAGGCGATTAGGAGGATTCAATTACTTTTAGTTCTTAGAATGGTTCATGTTCTTTAGTTTTGTTTTATCTCAAGCTTGATTCTCAGAGATCTTTATTATTTGGGTGATGTTTTTCTTTCCCAGTTCTCTTACTCAAATTTCTCCATATATTTTTGAATTGGAGAAGGTCCATCTTAGCAATGGAGTTGATGTGTGACTTATAATCTTTGAACATTATGTATATACTAGGGAATTCTTTCTTGTACATACTAGGGAAGACAATTTGAGTGGCATTGTTCCTTGGAATTTATTATTACATAAAAAGTATATTGCATAAATAAAGATATCGACATTTATGCTGCTTGTGTTGAGTTTCTGATCTTGCTCTGTGAGCTGTGTATGACTTGTTCATGTTGAATTTCCTCTTCTCCCATATCACTATGTGTCTGTCTTTCCTTCAGAACCAGCCCATGCCTTCTGTGCCCATTTGGGAGGTTTTTTCAGCAGCAAGAAAAGTTCTCAGTGGATTGAGCAAATTTTGAATCTTTGTGAATTGGAAGTTCATTCCTATTCCATCTCATTTGATGCTATATTTGGGAACGCCAAATCGGTGTTTTGAATTTTAAATTGGAGAAAAATTACTTTAAAATTAAAATTAAATTTCTTTTAATTTTAAATTCAAAACGATGATATGATACTTGCATCCATCTTGTACTGGTGAACAAGAAAACAATCATTTGTTTATGTGGGATCAATTTTTATACCAATATGTCATGTCATCTGTAAGGTGGATTTTAATTTTTCAACAGTAGAAGAATATTGGTGGAATACTGTGAGTAGTGTGAATTCAGTAAGAAAACAAAGGGAATAAAACAGTCCAGAAGGACTAAACCACTCATTAAGGAAGGAATTCAATAAGAAAATTGCTAAATTCAGGGAATAAAATAGTTGGCCAATGGGGGCATTAGCCCAATAATATAACCTTCGGGGTTGTATTTAGGTTGTATCTCTTCAATTTATTAAATTGAAATATTAAAATTTAAAGATGAGGATGTTGTTCATTTCTTTCTGAGGTGGTTAAGAAAATTTTTCTTTTAGGTTTTTTATTTTATTTTTTTTAATGTTTTATGGTTCTGAAGGTGTCACATCAGTCTATTCACTTTTGTTTTCGTTTTGATAATTGCAAAATAATATCATGTTGCTTGATTAAAAATGAGTTGATATAACACAAGTTAAATTATGGGATCAAACATCAACACCTAAAATATAGCAGATGGGCTTCAAATGGGTTCTGCAATGGACGGTCATTTCGCCTGTCAAATTTTAACTTTGCCTATTTTAGTGCCAATTATAGCACCAGAAATGGCAATTGCTATTTGCGAACCCGCTCCTATTTCGCTCATATTCTAGGGCAACAGAGAGAGAGAGAGATGAGAAAGGCGGCAACAGACGGCGACTAGCGACAGAGAGAGAAGAGAACGGTTGCTATTTCTCGATCAAACCCCACCACCAGCAACCCGATCAGAGCTCGACCTCAGCCCTGCCCTCCTCTCTCCCTCTCTCTCTCTCCTACATCACGCACTCTCTCCTCAAACCATAGACAACTCGCCTACACCATAACCACTCCTCCGTCGCTTTGAAACTCTAGAAGGAAGCAACAGGTATGAAATCTATATATTTATATATTTGCATATATATGCTTTTTGATTTAAAAATTTTCAATTTCATTCTAAAATCCGGCATGGGCTTTGTATTTGGGATCCAGATTTCTCTCTCTGTGCATATGTTTTGTGTTGATTTGATTTCCATGTGTGTGTATATGTATTTTGCAGTCTTCAATTCAATTCAATCTCTGTTGATCTGCAAAAATTAGAGGGTTTTGACTCGAAATTTAAGTTGGGTTTTTTTTCAAACTTGTATGCTTTTTATATCTGATTGAACTCTGAAAATGGAGAGGGATTTCTTGTGTTTAAGCTTAAAAGAATCTAATTACGGTTATGATTTTTACATCTATGACTTGTATTTATGTGGGGCTACACAGTTTAGACACATTGACAGAAATTCTATGGTATCTGATATCATTCATAATGGTGCTTGGGCTGTCCAGATTGATTTACCTGATGAAGTTTGTTTTGGTGCTTTATTTGTTGTTACAATTTTGAAAATTTGGTAAAGTAGAAATTCAACATTACACAATAGCATAAAAGACTCTTATGAATATGCTATCAGGATTATAATTTGGGATATGCTAGCATATCTCAATATTAGATTGGAAGATTTGTTGACTATCTGCAATTGATGACAATTCAGATTGTATAGCTTTCTGCTGCACATTCAGATAATGTTTCTATATGAGTGGTTTTGATAGAAGGCTTGCTGAAGTAATATATTTTGAAGATCAAAGAGAAGCTGCCTGCTCATGTGTTGATTAGATTTGGCTTTTAGGCTAATAAGTTTCCTAATCTTTTAGTTTGTTTTGATGTCTTTTTGCTGGGAGTGAAATGTATCCATTCCTATTTATGTATTGGAGTTTATCTCCTTGTGTAATTGTATTATTTTGGTTATATTTATAAAAACACGCCATTCAGGGGGAAAAAAAAAAATCTGTGTGGATGGAATATTTATTCTGAAATTCGGTTATAATTCTCTTTCATGACTTTACAGTGAGTTATTGTGGACTTAATATATGAACTTTTTTTATTTTTTAGTTTTTGATGATGATTTTCTATCATGAGATACAATGGATTTTCTTGAATGCATGTAAATAAAAGTCTTCTTTCTTATAAATGAAAGCCTAGCAAAAGTATTCACTAGTTATACTTGTCTGAGACTTGTAGTTTTTTATTTTGTTTTTTTTTTTTCTTTTTCCTTTCTTTGTTAAACAAAAAGCAAAAATAAAGTTCTAATTTTGAAGTCTCTTTATGAAAATTGGTGATTAATTTGAGGATTATGGTAGATGGGTTCCTTTTACATTTTTCCATATTCTATCCAAATATGGTAGTTGGGAATGGTAGTTGAAAAAAGAAAATAGTGGTTGCGTTAAAAAATAATATTTTGGATAAAATGCACCATTGGAGCAGAATTGCTAAAATGTAGCATTTTGACACTGTAACACCTGTGAAAATATAAATTTGGCATGCGAAAATAGCTTTTAGCATTATAGATGCTACGAAGGGGTTAGATGTGTGTGTGTGTGTGTTTTTTTTTTATAATAAAATATGAATTTTAGTTGGGCTTTGCTCTGGGTGGAAATTTTCATCTTGGACTTCTGTAAAGGGCTGGAGTGGGCCTTGTCCAAAGTCACATATAAATGAACACATTGTCTCACAACAGACTACCAAAATTTTTAATAGCTACTTAATATCATCTCATTAATTAAATCAGATGAAGAACTCTTAATTGAGAGGAATGACATAGTGTCTATATGCGCAATAATGTCATGGTAACCTCAATCTTTACTCATATAAAATAATCGAATATATTCAATTATCCAACATTATATCACGACTCTATATATATATATTGACTCGTGACCTTTGAACATTATATATATGCTTACTTTGAATTTACATATTAAATCATTGATAGTTTAAAACATATTAGAATACTTAACTCATAGAAATCATACAGAAGTTAATTATAACGTTGGCAGTGCCACAATGGGTAATCAAGTCGTCATTCGAGAAAAAAAATTAAATCTCACTCCAAGCCAAGAGCCCATTACTCGGGCCAGGCTTTGGTTTTTTAAAATGCCTTCAGGCCCCGCCTAGCCCATCAACAGTCAAAGCCCAACGATCTCTGGTCTAGCAACAGGTCCGTCTAGCTTGGTCTGCCCGTTCTGCACCGTCGTCTTTGCACATGTTTGAAACTATCTAAATTTATTTTCTCTTATTTTATCTTTAATTTGTACCATTATAACATTTTTTTTTTGGATATGATCATTTTTAATCTTATCACACATTCATCTCAAAGACTCAAAGTTGGTATAGCCGGCCCTTAGTAAGCGACCACAAGACAGGAGCAGAAGCAAGGCGAAAAGTCTCCATTCATTTCATTAGACCGGCAAAAGGGTCCCCTATGCCTGCGTGATCAAACTGACTTTTGTCTGTTGCGTGAGGCTCATCAATACGACTCATATAGGAAAATTGTGCAACTAAGCTTGAGGCAACTTCTCAATCAAGGTTAGATATTACGAGGAACACCGTCATGTCAAGTCAAACAAATGTCAAATATGCCCATTTATGTCATGTCAAAAACGAATGCAATGACCATCAGATTTAGCGCGAAATTGCTTTATCCGCCCTTGTTGATGGATTGACTCTTTCTTCGTCCCTTTTAGGCTTTGCAGTCTTTTATGAGAGCATCTAATCACAATGATGCTGGTACGAGGGATGTTACACGAACGAAGGGGTCTTTTCGGCACTCTGAATCTGCCCTCACTCTTTGCACAAGCAATTTCCTAACCGTCCAACATTTTGTGCCTTAAAATATAATTAGTCTAATATCTTTTTTGATATAATTTTTAATTTTTCTTTTAATAGTAACATGTACTGAACCTGTAGGTGGTCTTGGGTCACTCATTCAAATTTGAGACTTATTTGATCGTTAACTTTAGGGTCTTGTGAGATTAGTCAAGGTGAGTGAAAACTGGCCCGAACACCCACGATTACCAAAAAAAAAAAAAAAAAAATGTACTCCTCTATTTAACTTGTGATTTTCTGTTAAAGGAAATGACAGATTATCAAAAATTTTAATAGCTACCTAATATCATCTCATTAATTAAATCATGTGAAGAATTCTTAATTAAAAAAAATGATATAGAGTCCACTTGTGTAATAATGTCGTGATAATCTTAACCTTTACTTATTGAATATATTCAATTATTTAGCGTTATATCACAACTCAATTTATATATATATATGTCATGACATGACTGATAATCTTTGAACTTTATATATATGTTTACTTTGAATATATATATAAAACCATTGATAGTTTAAACATATCTGAATACTCAACTCATGGAAATTATACAAAAGTAATGTATAACGTTGACAATGCCACAATGGGGAATCAAGTCGTCCTTCAAGAAAAAAATTAAATTTCGTTCCAAGCCAACAGCCCGTTACTCCGATTTTTCTGTTTAACATTCTTTGCCATAAAATATAATTAGTTTAATATATTTTTTGATATAATTTTTAATTTTTCTTTCAATAGTAACATGTGCTCAGTGCTCCTCTATTTAACTTATATTGTCTTAATTTTATTATAAACGTAATTTCCAATTTATCCTTAAATAAAAAAAATTAAATAAACATAACTTTACTAGAAGATACAGTATTATTTTGCAGGTTAATTATTTCTCTCAATTATTGTTTTAGCCCAAATATTTTCTTTATTAAAAAAAAAAAAAAAGCAGAGTGGATTGTTACTTGCCTCTAGCTGCATTACATATATGCTACGTGCAATTTGGAAAGAGTTACTAGAATTGACCTACCCAATCAGTAAATAACACTACTCAACACTTTGTTTCATGGTGTTCCATGGACCACCGCCAATCTGTTCTCTGCCGCTCTCATTTCGCCAGAATCTGACATCAAGTCCGTTAATTTCGCCGGAATTTGAGTCCCAGTTTACTTTATTAATTTGCTTTCAGGTCCAATTGCTTCACACCTGTGTTTTTCTGCTTTCCATTTTATTGTATTTTCCTGGAAATATTTTTTTTATCACTGCACTAGTTTATTCGTTTTCATCACTTTTTCATTTTTTGAAAAAAAAAACTCAGCTTTAAGGCTCCGTTTGTTTAGATATAAAATATTTTTCAAAAAATATTTTTTATTTTCTAGTATTGGGTTGTCGTAAAATATTTACGAAGAGAAAAATATATTAAAATTTAACAAAAATAACTTATCCATCAATTTTCGACAAGTTATTTTACATCCCTTACATCCCTCACCCGATGGACTCGGCCTCAACCTCGACGTAGACATTTGCCAAATACTGACAAAGTAAGAATAAAAAAATATTTTACTTGAAAAAAAAATTACAAAAAAAATATTTTACGTCCAAACAAACTGAACCTAACTTTATTGCAATTTAGTAAATTTTTGCTTTTGCTTTTTACGAAGTATTTTTTATTTTTCGTCTTCTTTAGCCTCTTTGGGGATTTTTGATCAACGTGCATAATTTGGGGCTCAAATACGTCTTTAAATATCTGATTTATCTTTCTTAAATTACGATATTTCATCATCTCAATATTTAATGTTAACTTGTGTTATATATGGCTAAGTCTATATATATATGTATATGTATATCTATATTATTATTAAATGTACAAAGTGTTTCAGTATTTCAGTATTTATTTATTAATATAAAAAATATTTATTAATTGATATAAAACTCTAAAAATTACTTAATAAAATTCAAATTACAAATTACCTAATAAATCAAAAAATATTTATTAATTAATATAAAACTCTAAAAATTACTTAATAAAATTCAAATTACCTAATAAATCAAAAAATATTTATTAATTGCTATAAAACTCAAAAAATTACTTAACCTACTAAATTTATACTATTATTAAAAGAGTTTCTATAAATTCAAATTACAAATTACCTAATAAATCTATACTATTATTAAAAGAGTTTTAGTATTTTAATATTTATCTATTATTTAATTAGTCCATATGGTCAAATAAAAGATAATGACATTCATTCGGCCCGGCCAGCTATGATTTTGTCCTTATCAGTAGAGGACACATGTCATCATTCTATTAATCCAAGAAGACTATAAATAGAGGCATGGAAGAAGGAGGAAGGGTACAAAAATTGAGCCTTGAAGAAGAACAACAAGAAGCACCCAAAGTCATGTAGTTCTTCCACAAATTGTGGAACAACAAGCACATCTAAAATTTTACCCTTTTTTAAAGGGCTAGCAATGGTTTTTAAAGGGCTAGCAATTTGTGAATGGTGGTATCAATTGTGGAACAACAAGCACATCTAAAATTTTATCCCTTTTTTAAAGGGCTAGCAATCTGTGAATGGTGGTATCAATGCGAGTTCTTTCAGGACCAACTAAATTGACTATGAATTAAGCAAACTGAGACATTTTTTAGCGGATTTAAACAAACTGGACTTGCTTGATACAGGTAGGCTTAACTTTCCAATGTTGAAACACATCAAAATATGGGATATCCAAAAGAAAAGTCCACTATTTATGAAATTGTTGTAGGCTTAACTTTCCAATGTTGAAACACATCAAAATGTGGGATATCCAAAAGAAAAGTCCACTATTTATGAAATTGTTGTCACATTTTGGGCCGTCTAAATTTCAAGTTTAGAATTTAGTAACTTCCAAATAGGTAATTGTTTAAACTCTTTATTGATAGTGGGATATAATAATTAATGAGAGTAGAATAAGTTGTTGATAATTCAATTTAACTCTTATTTCTGAGTAAATTAAATGTAAGTGTGTTGATAACAAAATTTAGATATACATTCCAACAAAAAATAAAAATAAAAAAATTAGATAGCATTTAAAAGAAGTTGTTGCACTTTAAATTTTAACAAGATGGGCTTACTTTTCACAGACGCTAAACACTTAAAATTCAAATAAGTATAAAAAAATTCTCATTATTAAATCTTAATATTCACCTCCTAAAATTTGTAATACTTAATTTTATTATAAGTTACCAAATAAAATTAATATTATAAGTTACCAATTAAAAGTAATCATATTACGCTAAATTACCAATTAAAATTAAATAGGTAATTGTCTTATTGAAATTCAATCTTTCAAATCATTTATAGATATCATTAAATAAATTACCAATTAAAATTAATTAAAATAAATCCTATAAGTTACCAATTAAAATAAAATAATTTCTCTAAAACTCTACCACAAATTACCTTTTATTATAAGTTTTTTAATAAAAGGAAATCTAATTAGACAAGATATATTTAAAGAAAATAAAATAATTTCTATAAAACTCTATCACACGAGATAAGAATATATTTAAAGAGTTTCTATAAAACTCTAACACAAATTACCTATTTATCTATTTATTATAAGTTTTTAAATAAAAGAAAATATAATTAGACAAGAATTATTAATATAAAAAATATTTATTAATTGATATAGAAAATAAAACAATTTCTCTAAAAACTCTACTACAAATTATCTTTTATTATGAGCTTTTCAATAAAAGGAAATCTAATTAGACAATGATGTATTTAAAGAAAATAAAATAATTTCTTTAAAACTCTATCACAAATTACTCATTTTATTTTCAATAAAACTCTATCACATTAGATAAGGATATATTTAAAGAGTTTCTATAAAACTCTAACACAAATTACCGATTTATCTATTTATTATTATGAGTTTTTTAATAAAATAAAATCTAATTAGAAAGAAATTATTAATATAAAAAATATTTATTAATTGATATATAAAATAAAATAATTTTTCTAAAACTCTACCACAAATTAAATAATTTCTCTAAAACTCTACCACAAATTATCTTTTATTATGAATTTTTTAATAAAAGGAAATCTAATTAGACAATGATGTATTTAAAGAAAATAAAATAATTTTTTTAAAACTATACCACAAATTACCCATTTTATTTTCAATAAAACTCTATCACATTAGATAAGGATATATTTAAAAAGTTTTTAAAAAAATCTAACACGAATTACCGATTTATCTATTTATTATTTTGAGTTTTTTAATAAAAGAAAATCTAATTAGACAATAATTATTAATATATAAAAAATATTTATTAATTAATATATAAAATAAAATAATTTTTCTAAAACTCTACCACAAATTAACTTTTATTATGAGTTTTTTTAGTAAAAGGAAATTTAATTAGACAAAGATATATTTAAAGAAAATAAAATAATTTCTATAAAACTCTACCACAAATTACCTATTTTTTTTTTTCAATAAAACTCTATCACATTAGATAAAGATATATTTAAAAAGTTTCTATAAAACTGTAACACAAATTACCTATTTATCTATTTATTATGATTTTTTTTTTTTCATAAAGAGAAATCTAATCATACGAGTATTATTAATATAAAAAATATTTATTAATTGATATAAAAAAGAGGTTTTAAAATAGTTTCTATAAAACTTTAACATAAATTACCTATTTGTTCATTTATTATGAGTATTTTAATATAAGGAAATCTAATTGGACAAGAATTATTAATATAAAAAATATATTTATTAATTGATTCAAAAAGAGTTTCTGTATAAAACTATAACACAAATTACCTATTTATCTATTTATTATGAGTTTTTAATAAAAGAAAATCTAATTAGACAAAAAATATTAATATAAAAAATATTTATTAATTAATATAAAAAATAAAACAATTTTTTCTAAAACCTTACCACAAATTATCTTTTATTATGAGTTTTGTTAATAAAAGGTAATCTAATTATACAAGAATTATTAATATAAAAAAATATTTATTAATTGATATAAAAAGAGTTTTTAAAATATTTTCTATAAAATCTAACACATATTACCTATTTATCTATTTAATATGTGTTTTTTTAATAAAAGAAAATATAATTAAACAAGAATATATTTAAAGAAAATAAAATGATTTCTATAAAATCTACAACAAATTAGCGGTTTTATTTTCTATAAAATTCTATCACATTATATATTTATTATGTGTTTTTTAATAAAATAAAATCTAATTAGACAAGAATACATTTATTTATTTATTATGAATATATTTATAGAGAATAAAATAATTTCTATAAAACTCTACCACAAATTATCTATTTTATTTTCTTTAAAACTCTATCACATATAACCTATATTTATCAATTTATTATGAGTTTTTTAATAAAAGGAAATCTAATTAGACAATGATAATTATATATTTAAAGAAAATAAAATAATTTCTATAAAACTCTACCACAAATTACCTATTTTATTTTCTATAAAACTCTATGACAAATTATTTTATAAAACTCTATCACAAATTACCTTATTTATATTTTGTAAATCTCTATCACATTAGACAAGGATATATTTAAATAAAATATATAATAATATAAGAATATATATGAATAAAATATAAAAGTGTAAAGAGTTTCAACATTTTAGTATTTATTTTTTAATATAAAAAGAGAACTCTATCACATATAACCTCTGTATTTATATATTTATTGTGAGTTTTTTAATAAAAGAAAATTTAATTAGACGGATATATTTAAATAAAATAAAATAATTTCTATAAAAAAATTAAAAAATATATATGAAAAGAAAAATTCGATAAGTTATAAAACATTCATTACGTACATCGCACGTGCCGTTTCCTAGTATATGGGAGTGCTTTAAGAGGCCCGACACCATCAATTTTCACCAAAAAAATATATATATATTTTTTTGGTGAAGATATATATTTTTTTGGTGAAGATTGATGGTGTCGGGCCTCTTAAAGCACTCCCATAATCTACCACTAAACTCATCGTATATGTGTTTTGATTGTTATATATATATATATATATTATTTTTGTTTTTTTGGTGAAGATTGATGGTGTTGGCCCTCTTAAAGCACTTCCATAATCTACCACTAAACCCATCGTATATGTGCTTTGATTGTTAGAGAATAAGAGATTTATTAGGTTTGAAGAACAAAGATATGATATATCTAGAAAATTTTAGTGGCCTACTAAACTTGTGAGTGATACTTCTAGAAAGAGGATGTGAATGCATGGATATATAGTGATTTTTATTATTGTAAAATTTGTCTCTGTTTGTTTAGTGAATGAAAAAAAAAAAAAAAAAAACAAAAAACAAAAAAACAAAACAAAACAAAACAAAACAAAGACAAAAAAAAAAAAAAACTAGGAAAAGAAACTGTCCGGTTATGTTGCATGTTATTATTACGAATTGTAAGGTTAGTGAAGTTTGGAAACAAATTGGAAAATTATACTGACGATAGACCATGTTATTTTGAAAACTTTACATTTCATGTGATAAATATAGTTTTCTATTTGTGTTTTGTTTGAAATATCCACGAAAATTATATGGATGCACAAGCAGCATTAGATGGTGAGTTTGAGTGAGAAGAAGAAAAGATGTTAATATTGGCACTATTTGGTAGTTTCTCGGGTCATGTGTTTACAAAAGCTGTGGATTAGATACGATCTTTATGAAAATTGGAGAAATAGTCAAAATACACTTTTTAATACACCTTTTTGATTTAGAGAAGATAAAATTTCTAACTTTAGAGTATCAATAAGGTGTATGCTTACATCATGTAACCGTATTTCTTTTTATATATAATAATAATAATAATAATAAAATAAGAGACACGAGTCCATGTCATGTGCATTATAAATTATTAATTTTAATTTTTTTTTTTTTTGCTGATATGTGTAATAGGGATTTTACATATAAATGGAGCTAACAAGTAATGATCTATATTTATTATTTGATGGAATCAAAATCCCATAGTTTCGAAAAAATAGAGTTGACCAAAACGTTGACGTAGACATAAAAAAATACTGTTTACTCTCACAGAAGTTCCACTTTTTGTGCACACGGGTACTACTTTTTGTGCATCAAATATCACTTTTGTTTTGGGCATAGAGATACCACTTTTATTCAAATAGATATCACAAAGTGGTACCCGATGACAAAAAATGGTACCCACATGCACAAAAAGTGATACTTATGTGCATAAATGTGGTACCTCTGTAAGGGTAAATCATGTTTTTTCATGTATTCATTTTTTCAAACATACGAGACTTTAACTTCATTAAATAGTAAATATGAATCATTATCACCATTTATATGTAAGTAAATATATTAACTTTAATTAATTTGTTTTAAAAATAAAAAATTGTGCTAACTAAAATTTCAGCACTATGTAATAATTTTTTCATAGGTTTATAGCTTAAAATGTTACATGAAGATTAAATTTTAGAATTATTGCAAATATCTTATGTATTACACTTCCATACTTAGAATTGGCTAAGCAAGTCATGCTAGTTAAGCTGGAGTTCTTCAATTTATATTCAAAGTCGAGCTCAAACATCTACAACTTGAATAAGGATTGAGAATGAACAATTAAAAATTTTAACATAATCTCAAAATGTAAATATTTAAGATGTTTTATAACGAGAATATTGAAAATTTTAAGCAAGGTATTTTAATTAGGTGTTGAACGTTTAATTGTGAATTACAAATTAAGAATTTTAATATTTTTTTCAAATTATAACGGTTGAATTTAAATGTTTTAAATAAAAATAATAATTTAAATGTTTAATGGTACGTAAAGTTGGTATTACTTGAAAATTTTGAGTTCTCAAACAACATCTAACTCTATTTATCTTATTATTTTATTTAAATTTTTTAAAATTAAATAAAATTACAGTAATTATATATCTTTCTTTTCTTTTCTTTTTTCTTTTTTCTTTTTTTTTTTATTTTATGAACATCTATGATATGGTAGTATGGCACAACTATACCTTTATTTTCCTCTACACATTATTTATTAATAAAATAATTAGGGTAAAGTGCATTAAACCCCCATGAATTATTAGGGTATGTGCAAGAAACCCCCCTAAACTATAAAAGTTGCAACCCCCCTGACTATTGAGGTATGCGCAAAAAACCCCTTTGAACTATAAAAGTTGCAAAAAAAAACCCCTGAACTATTGGGATATGTGCAAGAAACCCCCCTGAACTATATATTTTTTTGCAGTTTACCCCATCCGCACGAATTGATTGACTGAAAGGGACGATAAAGCAAAGGAATTTGTGGCTGGGATCGGAATGGTAGATGTCGTCTGAGGAGTGTTTGGATAAGCCAAGAAATCTGTTGCTGGGATCGGTGGGTCTCCTGTCATAGCTCCATCATAGCCGTTGCACCACCAGCCAGATCCGTCGGCCATATATATCGCACTTCTCTGCACCGTTGCGTCAACCCATCGCCGTCACTGCCTTGCCCGCCGTTCAACTCACCTTGCTCGCCGTCCATGTTTCGAGCACACAGTCGTCCACAGTTCACCGCCGAGCCCCCTTGAGCTCGCCGCCACCTCCACAGTTCACGGCCGAGTCAACTGAGCTCTCATCACAACCGAGTCCTCTGCGCACAAGCCCCCATCATCCGAGACCGAGCCATCCCGCCGACCTCGGATTTCTTTGGTCTCTTCTCTCTCTCTCTCTCTCTCTAGCTCTCTGTTTTGGGTTGTGTTGGGTGAAAAACATCTTTTGGCAGAAAAAAAAAAAAAAAAAAAAAATGTAAGAAGTGTATAAGTTAAAACAACGCGGTGTGTTATAAGGGTAAACTGGTCTTTCAAAATTTTCGGTACCAAAAACTGATGTCATGGGGGTAAATTGTAACAAAATCATAGTTCAGGGGGGTTTTTTGTAGTTCAGGGGGGTTTCTTGCAAATTACCAATAGTTCAAAGGGGTAAATTGCAACAATATCATAGTTCAGGGGGTTTTTTTGGTAGTTCAGGGGGGTTTCTTGCAAATGACCAATAGTTCAAGGGGGTAAATTGCAACAAAATCATTGTTCAGGGAGTTTTTTTGTAGTTCAGGGGGGTTTCTTGCAAATGACTAATAGTTCAAGGGGGTTTAATGCACTTTACCCAAATAATTATTTGATAGTATGTGATAGTTTAGTTGAATCAAAATTTACATTCAAGACCCCTTTACCAAATTCTTTGATTTAGGTCCTATTTTGTATGCGTTTTGTTTTTGCTGTTTTTATTTTTTCGCTGGTACAGTGTCGATTTTGGCAATAAAAACATGTTTGGTGTGGCCTTGTTTTATTTTACATAGTGCTAAAGCACTTTTGTGACTAGTGGTTCAAAAAAAAAAAAAAAAAAAAGTTTTTTCTTGTTTTGATAATTGTTCATATTTTTGTGTTTCTGAAATTTTCACAGCAAAACATTATTCCCAAACGTGCTTTCGATTTTTTTCAAAACATTCCTATAGCAAAAAAATTATTTCTGTTTTAACCAAAAACAAAACACTTAAAATAATGCGCGTGCTAGACGGGCCCTTAACAGTTGGCTTATGTTGTCAATTTTTGTGTCAAAGTTCAAAAATTAAGGAGAAGGAGAAAAAAAAAATCATATTCACTATATATAAGTATATTATTTGGATTAGATAAGTCCCTTTCTCTCCCCCTCCTTAAACATAAAATAAAATAAAAAATAAAAAATAAAAAATTATATTATTGATTCAATGACCCACTAATTATTCAAATTTAATTTAATTGTACTATCTTAGTATTAAATTAGCATTAATTCAAATTTCTTACTTAAAAGGTTTTCTTTAAGTGTATCTAATACAACAAGAAGGCAATAACTTTTGACATTTAACTTTGACTGTCTTAATACTAAAGCCAAAGGTCATGAATGACATCCGCATCTCTTTGACTCTTTGAAATGCACGTCAAAAGCGAGTACATTTGAGGGCATTAGAGTAACTTCTAGAAACTGGAATAGCCGAAAGACAACAAGAAATTTCGGCGAAATAAAAAACCGAAGAGAAGGAAACCAGGCCGAACAGCCACGTGTGGTTCATGAAGCTTCGGTCGACACGTGTCAATGATATGTATATTTGCTGTCAAAAAAAATCTAGAGAAGGCTATAAATACCTCAAACAAGCCTCAGCCGCTGCTCGATTTTTACTCTCTCATTCCGGTTGAAGAGAGAAGAAAGCACTCTGAAGACGAACAACAAATCTTAAATTGATCGAGAAGAACCCAGAGAGAGTGATAAAAAAAAAAAACCCTAGTTTCGTCGCGGAGAAGCAATCTTTGATCGCAGATTCACAAAACACATCGGATTTATTATTCAGCGCTCTCTTCTCACATGGCGTCCGAATTTATCCAGAGGTGCGTCGATTATAATCTTACTCCTCATTTCCTCTTTACACACAAACACACACAAATAATGGGTTTTTTTTTTTTCATTAGACTTAGATTTATAATAGCATTTATGCGGAAGACTGTTATGTTATTTAAAAAAAAAAAAAAATTGTTTTTGAATTTTGGGTTTTGGATAAATCTTGGGGTTTTCTAGAACTTTAGGGTTTTAGAGATTGATTTCATTATTCCCCCTACGAGTCTTGGAATGTTAATTAGTGTTCAATTTTCTGTGAATAACTTTATTTAATTTTGGAGTTTTGCTGCATATCCTTGTGTAGATTGGGGAGGTTAATTAGGGTTTGGTAGTCTTATTGTTGTTTTAAGATCTACAAGTTCGGTTTTTGGATTTTGAGAGTGTATATACCATACCATTGTCCTAATTTGTTGTCTTGAAAGGTTGTTTTTTGTATACAAAACTAAAAGGATGGGTCTTGGTCAAGTTTCTAACGTAGCTCCTCTGCCCTTGGATTATTCCAGGAAGAAGAAGCCCCGTAGGTCGAAAACTGTAGCTGAGACAATTGCAGAATGGAAGGAGCATGGTTCTTTGGATGATGATAAAGATAAAGGCAAACCAGTTTGCAGAGTCCCTGCCAAGGGATCAAAGAAGGGGTGTATGAAGGGTAAAGGAGGACCCGAGAACTCCCGTTGTAACTATAGAGGTGTTAGGCAGAGGACATGGGGTAAATGGGTAGCGGAAATTCGAGAACCCAAGAGGGGTAATAGGCTCTGGTTGGGTACTTTTCCAACTGCCCTTGAAGCTGCCCTCGCTTATGATGAAGCGGCAAGAACCTTGTATGGTTCTTGTGCTCGCCTCAACCTTCCGAATTGCAGTTCTTCGGTGCTAACAAGTTCGAGTTCAGATTCCACAATGAAACAAGAAGCAATGGAAGAGCCTCTAATCCACAGTAATAGGCTTCTGTCACCATTTGGAGCTGGTCCACCAAAGGATTCATTAAAGCAAGAAGCAGTGGAAGAGCCTCCAATTGATGGTAATCGACTTCTGTCACCGTATAGAGCTGGTCCATCAGAGGGCTCAATGAAGCAACCAGCAACAGAAGAGCCTCTAATTGATAGTAATCCACTTCTGTCAGCCTATGGGGCTGGTCCATCAACGAGTTCGATGAATGAATCAATGGGAGAGCTTACGGATATCAATCAGGACAATGGGTTCACCTTGCATAACTTATCAGTGGATGAAACGTTCGATGTGGAAGAGCTACTTTGGGATGAAATGTTCGATGTGGAAGAGCTACTTGGGGTTTTAACTTCTCCCTATTCTGCTCCAGCATACTTGCATGACTCGGGTAATGATGTTGGTCAATTGGGGGCGTCCAACTATAACAATGTGGGGCATGAAAGGCATTCAGATTCAGTATACCAACTGCAGAATTGGGATGCAAAGTTATTTGAAAATATGCACTGTGAGCAGGAAAATTATGGAGCTGATCATGGTTTCGATTTCTTGAAACCGGGCAGAGAGTAGGATTACAATTTTGGGGACTTCTGAATTTGGAATCAGATTTGGGAGTTTGAAGTCATTGGTGGCATACTGGTGTATGGGCATATGAAAAGAGATGGTAAAGCTGGTGTTAAATGGATACTCTCTTCAACAAGAGGCGATTCGGAGGATTCATGTTCTTTAGTTTAGTTTTACCTCTCAAGCTTGATTCTCAGAGATCTTTGTTATTTGGATGATGTTTTTCTTTCCCAGTTCTTTCGTTCTCAAATATCTCCATATGTTTTTGAATTGGAAAGGTCCATCTTAGCAATGGAGTTGATGTGTGACTAATACTTGATACTTGATGATGGTTCTACCTGTAGGCAATTCTTTCTTGTACATACTAGGGAAGACAATATGAATGGCAGTGTTCGCGTTTATCATTACATAAAAAGTATATTGCATAAATAAATATATCAACATTTATGCTTCTTGTGTTGAGTTTCTGATCTTGCTCTGTGAGCTGTGTGTGACTTGTTCATATTGAATTTCCTCTTCTCCCATATCACCGTGTCTGTCTATCCTGGTGCTTTCCTTCTGAACCAGCCCATGCCCTATGTGGCCATTTGGCAGGTTTTATCACCAGGCAATAAAAGTTCTCAGTGGATTGTGCAAATTTTGCATCTCTGTAAATTGGAAGTTTAAAATTTAAATTAAATTTCTTTTAATTTCAAATTCAAAACGATGATACGATGCTACCATCCATCTTGTAATGGTGAATCGGAAAATAATCATTTGTTTATGTGGGAGCAATGTTTATACCAATATGTCATGTCATCTGTGAGGTGGATTTTTATTTTTCAGCAGTAGTAGAATATTAGTGGAAGACTGTGTGAGTAGTGTGAATTCAGTATGAAAACAAAGGGAAGAAAACAGTCCAGAATGACTAAACCACTCATTAAGGAAGGAATTCAGTAAGAAAATTGCTAAAAATAGGGAATCAAATAGTGGGCCAATGGGGCATTAGCCCAATAGTATAACCTCCTGTATTGTATTTGGGTGGTATCTATTCAATTTATTAAAATGAAATATTAAAGTTTAAAGATGAGGATGTTCATTTCTTTTTGAGGCGGTTAAGAAATTATTTCTCTTAGGGTTTTTTTTTTTTTTTTAATCTTTCTAAGGTTTTATGGTTCTGAAGGTGTCACATCAGTCTATTCACTTTTGTTTTTGTTTTGATGATTGCAAAATAATTTCATGCTTGATTAAAAATGAGTTGATATAACACAAGTTAAATTATGAGATCAAACATTACCACGTATTGGAGAGAGAGAAAAAAAATAGGGAAAATCATCCAGATTCTGATTTTAATTATTTGCCATGACCTAAAAAAAAAAAAAAAAACCTGAAACATAAGAGGTGTGTGTGTGTTTTTTTTAATAAAATACGAATTCCAGTTGGGCTTTACTCTGGAGTGGGCCTTGCCCAAAGTCACATATAAATGAACACTATGAAGAACTCCTCTTAATTGAGAGGAATGACATAATGCCATGTTAATTTTAATCTCTACTCATATAAAATAATTGAATATATTCAATTATCTAATGTTATATCACTACTTAATATATATATATATATATATATTGGCTCATGACCTTTGAACATTATGCATATGTTTACTTTGAATAATTTTTTTAAATATGATCATTTTTAATCTCAACACACATCTCTCCTATTCTAGCCGGCCCATACTCACTCTTTGCACATGTTATTTCCTAACTGTCGTGCCATCAAATATAATTAGTCTAATATATTTTTTGATATAATTTTTAATTTTTCTTTCAATAGTAACATGTACTCCTAACTTATATTGTCTTGATTTTATTATAAACGTAATTTCCAATTTATCCTTCAATAAAAAAATTAAATAAACATAACTTTACTAGAAGATACAGTATTATTTTGCAAGTTAATTATTTCTCTGAATTACTGTTTTAGCCCAAACAATTTCTTTATTAAAAAAAAAAAAAAAAAGGTGTATTGTTACGTGCCTCTACCTGCAGCACGTATATACTTCGTGTATTTGGAAAGAGTTACTAGAATTGACTGTGCCACAAGCCTACCGACCTACCCAAGCAATAAATAAGAAAAATTTACACTACTCAAGACTTCGTTCATGGTGTTCCATGGACCACCGCCAATCAGTTCTCTACCGCTCTCATTTCGCCGGAATCTGACATCAAGTCCGTTCATTTTGCCGGAATTTGAGTCCAAGTTCACTCTATTAATTTCAGGTCCAATTGCTTCACGCCTGTGTTTTTTTGCTTTACATTTTCTTGTATTTTCCTGGATTTTTTTTTTTTTTAATCACTGCACTAGTTTATTCGTTTTCATCACTTTTTCTTTACTTTATCGCAATTTGGTAAACTTTTGTTTTTGCTTTTTACTGAGTATTTTTTTATTTTTCGTTTTCATTTTTTTCTTTAGCCTCTTTGGGGATTTTTGATCAACGTTCATAATTTGGTGCCCAAATACATCTTTAAATATCTAATTTACCTTTCTTAGATTACCATATTTCATCATCTGAATATGTGATGTTAACTTGTGCTATATACGGCTAAGTCTATATATATATATATATATATATATATTGTATTTTGGTGAAGGATGATGGTGTCGGGCCTCTTAGAGCACCACCATAATCCAGCACTGAGCATTTTCGGTCCCACGTATATATGTTTTGATTGTTAGAGAATAAGTGATTTATTAGGCTTGAAGTAGATATCTAGGAAATTTTAGTGGCCTACTAAACTTGTGAGTGATACTTCTAGAAAGAGGATGTGAATGCATGATATATAATGATTTTTATTATTGTAAAATTTGTGTCTGTTTTTTTAGTGGGAAAAAAAGAACTAGGAAAAGAAGTGAGTGCAAACTGTCCGGTTAGGCTTGCACGTTATTATTACGAATTGTAAGGCTAGTGAAGTTTGGGAAAAATTGGAAAATTATACTGACGATAGACTATGTTATTTTGAAAACTTTACATTTCATATGATAAATATAGCTTTCTATTTGTGTCTTGCTGGAAATATCCACCAATACTATATGGATGCACAAGCAGCATTAGATGGTGAGTTTGAGTGAGAAGAAGAAAAGATGTTGATATTGCACTATTTGGTTGTTTCTTAGGGCCATGTGCTTACAAAGGGGCTGTACATTTGATATGATCTTTTATGAAAATTGGGAAAATAAGGGCCTGCTTGATTCAGTTTTCTCAAAACATTGTTCGAGAATTCAAAAAACATAAACTGTTTTAAAGAAACTATAAAAAACACTTCTCTTCAAACATGCATTTTTTAAACTAGTTTTCAGAAACTGTCAACCAAACAGATTTTTATACAGTTTTTTAGCTTTCAGTACTCTTTTCTGAATAACAAACCAAGCAAGTTACAATATTTTCATTCTACAGAACTTAAGAACAGTTACCATTAACCAAAATTGTAGCATCTAGATTCTTGTGAGTTGTGGCGCTTACACTTTTTTGTCTCGGGTTTCAATATTATGTTTAGGATATACTTGCCTCATAAACCAAAGGAAACTTTATTGTTATTAATCTAGTGTGATTCATTGCCTCCTTTAGCTTGACTTTATTCTTTTTCATTATTTTTTGTTGGCATTGATATCCAAACAGACTGATCTGAGCTTTCTTGCTTTCTGAATTTGGAGGACTCATCCAAACCTAAAACCTTGGAATATTTTGCTTGTCATGATTGAAGCTCCGTCAATTCGGAATTTTATAAGGATGAACTTGCCGGAACTTTTTGAATTGCCTTGGTTTAATTGATGTTTAAGAATCTGAGGGGGCATAAGTGAGAACAACACCTTGTTTGATGGTTGAATTGGTCCCAAAAGTATTTAACCTGGTAATATGACTTCGTAATGTCATAATACACTGCCATGGTTATGCATAATAACTTGGAGAAATTTCAGGTTAAAGACGCATCTTTTATATATTTGTTTATACAAGGGTTTAGCCATGTTCTAATTCTGGACTTCTACTCCGCATGCCCAAAAATATGTCGTTCTTTCCCATTGAAACATGATGCGCAAACAACTACGACATTTTTGTTTTTGAAGTCGTCGTAAAGAACTGTAATTGAGTCTATTGCTCTAATCCCTCAAATGACCTTATTTTGTTTAGTCATAAGAAACTTCATTACCCAAGTCATATGAGGATGGTGGACCGCAAGGGGGAGAAGAACAATTTAGAGTCCCGAGTAGCTCTTCCACATCAAGCGTTTCGTCTGCTCTGTAGTTCTGCAAGGTAGCCCGTGTCCGAGTTGAGATTCATATGCTCTTCCACTGCTTTGTTTATTGAACCCTTCAATGGACCAGCCTCATAGAGTGACAACACTGTATTACCATCACTTTGAGGCTGTTCCATTGCTTGTTGCTCCATTGAACCACTTGATGGACCAGCTCTAGAGGGCGACGGAAGTCCATTACCATCGATTTCGAGTCTTTTCCACTAGCTCTTGTAATATTGAGCCCTTTGGTACTAAACCAGCTCCATATTCCATGGCTTGTTTCGCTGGACTCACCGGTGAGCTAGCTTCGTGGAATGCCGAAGGTCCATCGCCATCGGTTCTTGACTCCTCTGCAGTGAACAAATTAGTAGAATTGGAGCTTGAACCTTTCGGCATGGAAGAAGATCTCTTCGATGACCCGCTTGAACTGTTATCTGGATAGTTGAGGCGGGCACAAGCACCGTACATATTTCTTGCTGCTTCATCATATGTAAGAGCAGTTTCCAGAGCAGTTTGAAAGGTGCCCAACCAAATCCTCTTACCCCTCTTGGGTTCTCGAATTTCGGCCACCCACTTTCCCCATATCCTTTGCCTAACGCCTCTGTAATTGCAGTGCAAGTTGTCGGGCCCTTCTTTACCCTCCAAACAACCCCTTTTTGATCCCCTGCCCAGAACTCTGCATACCAGCTTGCCTTTATCATCCAAAGAAGCCGAATTGCCATTGTATTCTTTCTACTCCGCAAGAGTCTCGGCTAAAGTTTTAGACCTCCGTGGCTTCTTGTTCTTAGAATAAACCAAGAAGCAGCTTCATATTCCGTGGCTTGTTTCATTGGACTCACTGGTGAGCTAGCTTCATCGAAGGCAGAAGGTCTGTCACCATCAGTTTTTGAAGTGCAGAAATTAGTGGAATTAGAACTCGAACCTGTTAGCACGGAAGAAGATTTCTTTGATGAGTCGCTCAAAGAACTGTAATTTGGATGGTTGAGGCTGGCACAAGGATCATGCATGGTTCTTGCAGCTTCATCATAAGCAAGAGCAGTTGGAAAGGTACCCAACCTCATCCTGTTACCCCTCTTTGGTTCTCGAATTTCAGCAACCTATTTTCCCCATATCCTCTGCCTAACACCTCTGTAATTACAATGCAAGTTCTCGGGTCCTCCATTACCCTTCATACAACCCCTTTTCGAGCCCTTAATTTACTTTACAGCAACATATATATGCACTGAAAATTTTCTGTTCTAAACTTTCATGCAATCCTATCAATACTTTGACAGGTCAAAGTAGACTTATTTTATTTGCTATGGAAGACAAAAGAAATGGGTTCAATTTCGTGAAAATAAATGGCCCTTTAATCTACTGTTCGGTAATATATATACAATATAGTTTTCCATTTTACAATTCTAACTTGGCTCTTGATGGCCATCAATCAGCTTTTGAGACATTTCACTATGGTTCATTGCAAGTTGTGGAGCGCTTAATAGTTAAGAATGGGGCTATAGCCATGCATTTGGTAGATAATGAAGTTGAGAATGGGGAGAATATTCCCATCTCAAAACTCAGAATAAGGTCAAGGAAAGCAAGTATGATTGCACCTGCTTTTTGAGAACTTGGCATTATATTTGTGCGCTTTCGACCCCTCAGAATGCAGAAAATTCAGGGGAAGAGTAAAACTTGGAGCCCGTAAGTAACTATTTATTTTAATTGGAGCTGTATTACTGGTGCTTTGAAAATGCTATTGTTTGACCTATGTATGCAATTCGCATTATACTTTCTCTCTCCTTTTGGGATAGGTATTAGGTTGCTTCACAGTGCAGTGATGGTTGAACTACTTGTATTCCTATGCAGTAGATATTTCAGACTACCACACATTTCCACAGAATTTATAATTTCTGATGGTTGAAGCAATATGTTGCACAATACATGCAGCCCCCTTCTTTTTCCTCATAAAATTTCCAAATAAAAGCCACATTTTTCTTTTTTTCTAGAAACTGCTAGGTCATTAGTCTGCAATTGACATGATATTGAGTGTGTGTGTCTGTGTCTTTGTTGCGTGGGTAATATCTTTCCCCATAATATCTTCATCTTTTTTATGAACTTTTAATTTGACAGTTTTTTTTCTATTTTTAAGGCAAGAAAGCTTTCACTAGAACAGAACAAAGAGAATTACAATCACTCGTCGCCATCTCTTCAATGAAAGCAGGAAAAACATCTGAATAACAAATCATGGCTCTTTGTTGAAATGTATACTGAGCAAGATCATGAGCCATGCTATTTGTTCGTCTCTTAAACCATGCCATTCCGCCCTTGCTATTCAATCGAATAATATCATGAATGTCTTTATAAATTGAATCAAATACTTACAACAACATTCGTTGGCTGAATTAAACTGCAGTCCCCTCGTCCCTCGATCACCACCCCTGTTAAGTCCCATGCTTCTGCCACTTCAAGTCCAATGTAGCAGACATAGCTTCAGCTATCAAGGCTGATGCTAATGTTGGGAAGAAGTGAATGACCACGTTTAAAACCTTTCCAGTTGAGTCATTGAGAACCATAGCAGTTTCAGCTTCCTTTGAATGAGATCTATACGTAGCATTGAAATTCAACTTAAACTGCCCATTCATACATAGCAGCAATCCATCTCACTTGTTGTGCTTGTAAAACAGTAGGTACCCATAAGGTTGTGTTTACGCTGCTCTTGTGTCCTACATCACATCCTCTTTTGGCACAATAGGTGCTGGAGTAGAAGGGCAAGATGATACTAGTACCTGTTTTTCAGGAAAACTAAAAAAAAAATCATTTAGGTGCTGCTAATAGCATTCTACTTCTTTATCACATAGGATGATTTCCATGAGTGAGGAAACATAAATTTTGAAAGAAAAAAAAAATTAAATATTGAAATACTACCACCACCTTACTCATGTCAGAATAGCAAAAAAAAATCTCCTTATTTCATTTTTTTTTTTTTTTTTTTGAACTATAGTGTTACACAACCGATGCCTCTATTCTCCTTTAGACATTTTTTTATTTATTGGAGAAACTGTTCAATAATATCATAGGTCATTTGGTAGTACAGTTGAATAAAAATTTATATTCAAGGTGTGTTTTCTTCTGACTTCTGTAACTTAAAGAGTTGGCTTGTGTAGCAAACTCTTAGGTCAGGATTTTGAGAATTGTTAGAAAAAGGGAAAAAAAAAAATTTCATATTCAATATTGTTTCTGTTTTACAATTCTGACTTCGTTCTTGATGGCCACCAAACAGCTTTGGAGACATTTCATTATGGTTCATGGCAAGCTGTGGAGCGCTTAAGAGTTAAGAATGAGGCTATAGCCATGCATTTGGTATACAATGAAGTTGAGATTGTGGAGAATATTTCCATCTCAAACCTCAGAATAAGGTCAATGAAATCAAGTATGATTGCACCTGTTTTTTGAGAACTCGGCATGATATTTGTGCTCTTTCGATTTCTTGGCATGCAGAAAATTCAGGGGAAGAGTAAAACTTGGAGCCTGTAAGTACCTATTTATTTTAATTGGAGCTGTATTACTGGTGCTTTGAAAATTCTATCGTTTGACCTACATATGCACTTCACATTAATTTTTCTTTCCCCTTTTGGGATTAGGTTATAAGCTGCTTCACATTGTACTGATGGTTGAACTACTTGTATTACTATGCAGTAGATCTTTCAGATTACGACACATTTCCACAGAACATATTATTTCTGATGGTTGAAGCAAAATGTTGCACAATACATGCAGCCCTTTCTTTTTTCTTTTTTCTAGAAGCTGCTAGGTCATTAGTCTGCAACTGACATGATATCTTGTGTGTGTGTGTGTGTTGCGCGGGTAATTTCTTTCCCGGTAATACCTTCATCTTCTTTATGAACTTTTAATCTGACAGTATCTTTTATTTTTTAAAAGCTTCATTAGAAAAGATCAAAGATAATTACAATCTCTCGTACGTTGCCATCTCTTCAATGAAAGCAGGAAAAACATATGAATAACAAATCGTGGCTCTTTGTTGAATTGCATATGGAGCAAGATCACGCGCCATACTATTTGCTTGTCTCTTGAGCCATTCCATTCTCCCATTGCTATGCGATCGCATAATATCATGAATGTCTTTATAAATTGAAGCAATATTTACAACAACATTCGTTGGCCGAATTAAACTGCAGTCCCTTCCATAACCACCCTGTAAAATCCTTGCTTATGCCATTTCCAAGGCCAATCTAGCAGACTTAGCCTCGGCTATTATGGCTAATGCTATCCTTAGGAAGAAGTGAATGGCCCCTTTTAAAACCTTTTCGGTTGATTTACTGAGAATCATACCAGTTGCAGCTTCCTTTGAATGAGCTCTATTTGTAGCATCGAAATTCAACTTAACTGTCCAGAGCAATCCATCTCAATTGTTGTGCTTGTGAAACAGTAGTATCCATAAAGTCGTGTACTCGAGGCTTCCTTAAAACTCATGTCACTGATTAGTCGCTGACTGTACTAAAAATATTTATATAATAATAATAATAATAATAAATTCTGACAGTTTCTTGTTCTAAGTTCGTTGCGGTTAGTTCGACACAAGGACCGTTTTGTGTTAAAATCCTCTTGGCAAAATACATATTCTGGTGAGTAAAAGGTCAAGATGATACTTGTACTTGTTTTTCAGGAAAACTAAAAAAAAACTTCTTTTAGATGCTTCTTTATCACATAGGATGATTTCTAATGAGACAGGAAACATAGATATTGAAATGCTAAAAGTTAAAATCACCAAACTCGTGTCGTACAGTCTAAAAATTCTCCCACACCAAACCATCAAAATACTTTTATTATTGTTTTTTTTAAATTAAACAATCTTGAATCTTTTTTTCTTTTCTTTTTTTTGAAATATATTATAAGATAGTGTTACAAAACTATGCTTCTATTGTCCTCTGCACCTTTTTTTTTTCAATGGAGAAATTGTTAAATAGTAGTATAGTTCAATCAAAATTTATATTCAAGGTGAGTTATCTTCTGACTTTTGTAACTTAAAAGAGTTGGCTGGTTGGAATTTTTTTTAATCATATTCAAATTTATTTGTATTCTCATATTAAATTTAAAATTATGAAGTTGGATTGAATGTATTCAAGGGTATAGTTAGAAAAATACATTGAGAAAATATGTGATAATAACTGTACACTTATAATTTACTTTTTTTATTTAAATAACGCTCGGGTATAATATAGTATATATTTAAAAAGTATATTATTAAAAATTCAATCACACATATATTACTTTTGTTTTTTATTTCTTATATATTTTTATTTCAAAACTATAGAAGATTAGAAATAATAAGGAAGTATGGTCATATGGAGTATTGTGAAGAAATAGAAGGATTTTAGAACATTGAAGAGGATGTAAAAATTGATTAGATTAAGAGAAGATTTCAGATTTTGAAGAAATAGAAGGATTTTAGAACTTTGAAGAGGATGTAAAAATTGATTAGATTAAGAGAAGATTTCAGAAGCGTAGTGATTTTGTAGGTGTAGTGTTCTAGTAACTAAATCTTAGTATGTTAATCACATATCTAAGATGCATATGGGTTTATTATATATAACTTCAAAAGTGTGGGTGAAAAGTTTGAGTGACTGTATATTATAATTTTTTCAATCCCATCCTCTAAACGCCCTATTGTATAATGTTGAAATCTCAAATTAGAACTATTTTTGAGATAAATAGTTTATTAAAAAATGCATACATGACAAGTTGTATAAAATCGTGAAATGTTTTCAAATACGTATACGGAGTGCATAGTAATCTCCTCCAAACCGAATAAGATAAAAAAAAAAAAATAGTAAAAGTGAGGTGGGTCGAATATTGGGTTTTGCTTAAATATTGATTTTCTGGTAACTTAATTTTTTTTTATAGCATTAGAGTCTCTTGATGGGAAGACAATTTTGTTCTTGAATATTGGGTTGTAGAATATTAGATTTTGTTTAAATATTTTTTATTATTAATATAATATAGGGTTTTAGAGTTTTATTTCTTTTTCCCTTTCCCCTGTGAGAATTGGTTATTTGATTGATAAACTGTTTTAGATGTCAAAATTGTTTATTAGTCCATTGACAGCTAAGGATTTAAACATTTTTATTGAACTCTGGCGAAGTTGGGTTGATATTTTGATTGTTTTTAATTATACTCATCAGTCTTATTGAGAAATTGCTAAATATGGAAAGTCAGTTTTGGTTTCAGTTTCTTGGGTACCAACAAAGAAATGAAATCTTTTTAGGATATTATTGGGTATCAAGAAAATAAGGAACATATTTGGTGTGGTTTTGGTTGGTTGGGAGTTTTCAATATTAAGTTAAAAGAAAAGGAACTGATGTCAGCTTTGTTGTTTTTCTTATCTTTTCATTTCTTCTGCCTAATTTCTTTGCAACCAAGCACTCTTTTCTGGTACTAGTGTTTTCAATTTTCTATTGTTTTGAAGGTTATTGAGGTATTGTTTGTGTTGTATATAAAACTAAAAGGATGTGTTTTCTTGTTCAAGTTTCTAACTTAGCTTCTCTACCCTTGGATTATTTCGGAACAAGAAGCCATCGGAACAAGAAGCCAAGGAGGTCTAAAACTTTAGCCGAGACTCTTGCGGAGTGGAAAGAGTACAATGGCAATTCAGCTTCTTTGGATGATAAAGGCAAGCCGGTATGCAGAGTTCCGGGCAAGGGATCGAAAAGGGGTTGTATGAAGGGTAAAGGCGGACCCGACAACTTGCACTGCAATTATAGAGGCGTAAGGCAAAGGGTATGGGGAAAATGGATGGCCGAAATTCGAGGACCGAAGAGGGGTAAGAGGAGGATGTGGTTGGGCACCTTTCAAACTGATTTGGAAGCTGCTCTTGCGTATGATGAAGCAGCAAGAACCATTTATGGTGCTTGTGCCCGCCTCAACTATCTAGAGAACTGTTCGAACGAGTCATCGAATAGATCTTCTTCGATGCCAACAGCTTCAAGCTCCATCTCCACTAATTTGCTTACTGCAGAAGAGTCAAGAACCGATGGTGATGGAGCTTCGGCATTCCACGAAGCTAGCTCACTGGTGATGGAGCAACAAGCAATGGAACAGCCTCTAAGTGACGGTAGTATTGTCACTCTGTGGGGATGGTCCATCGAAGGGTTCCATAAATGAAGCAGTGGAAGAGCATGTGAATCTCAATTCGGACACAGGGGCTGCCTTGCAGAACTACAGAGCAGACGAAACGTTCAATGTGGAAAAGCTACTTGGGACTCTAAATTGTTCTTCTCCCCTTGCGGTCCACCTGCCTCGAATGACTTGGGTAATTATGTTGCTCATTTGGGGACCTCCAGCTACAACAATAAGTGGCATGACATGCCTTCAGTGCTGAATCAGGAAAATTGTGGAGCTGATTATGGTTTGGATTTCTTGAAACCGGACAGACAGGAGGATTACAATCTTGGAGCTGGCGAGGAAGAGCCTGCGAATTCGGAATCAGATTTGTGATTTTGAGGTGATCGGCGGTGTATGAATAGAGATAGTGAAGCCTGGTGGTGTTGAATGGATACTTCAGTGGATTTTGTTAGTTTTAGTTCTTAGAATGGTGTGTGTTAGTTCATGGTCCATATATGTTTTAAAATTGTGGAGCTGATTATGGTTTGGATTTCTTTGTTCTTTTCTTGTACATATCAGAGAAGTCACATGGATAAATATAAAGATATTGACGCTATATATATATATATATATATATATATATATAGTTCACTCTTGTTCAGTTGTGATCTTGCTTTGTGAGCTAGCTGAATGTAATTTATTCATTTTGCATCTTTGTAACCTATATATTCTGTTCTCTTGGAATTACAAGGAATTCATTACCTGTTATAAATCATGTTTCATCTTATCTTGGGATTTGGATTATGTTTTTACCGATATGTAGTATTGATCAGTAAAAAAAGTAATAAAAATTATTTGAATTCGGGTTTAAATTGTCGTAAACACAAAAGATGTAAATGTGTTATTTTCCATGACTAAAAAAATAATAATAATAAAATAAAATGCGTTTATTATTATTATTATTACAAGTTATTTTGGATGGTACTTTTGGGCCGGAAACTAATTTCAATTGAGCTTATTTTTTGGGAAGATAATTTCAATTGAGCTTTACTTTATCATAACCGAAAATAAAATTTATATTGTTTCCAGGCATAAAAGGGTTGGATTACATGTTTCTTTAAGTTTTGGTTTGGACATCTTTCACATATGCTGGGCTTTGTTTGTTTTGTAATGGGCTTTTGGCCCATCTTGATCACTGGGGAATGCCCCATGTACAGTTTTTTCACTTATTTACCCGGAAAAAAAATAAACAAAAACAAAATAGAGAGGGTTGATTGATATTTGTACTTTCGTTTGAATAATGATTTAGAGTTTAAACAATTCTAATTTATGTAAGTGAAGACTCATTTTAAATATTAATTGAATTTATTCAAACGTGATTATAGGGCAACAAAATAACTTGTTTTTACTTTTTCTGTATAAACCCTCTTGTGGGCTTACCTCTGCTCCAGTGGACTTCGTTAATGGACTGGATTGGGCCTTGCCCAAAGTCACATAGAAAGGAACACAGTTTCATGACCACGTCACAAAATCTTTAATCACTACTTAATTTCATCTTATCAACTGAATCATATAAAGACCTTTTAATTGATTGAATGATGATTTGAATCTCATCCTATAATTCAGATATATTATTCATTAACAATTGGAATTTGATAAGAAATTAATTGAAGCTATAAATATTTTTACAGATGAGATATTCCCATATTTTACGGGGAGACTAATTCACTTCAAGACACACGCAATACTTTACAAACTACATACACCGAGCAAGTCCTCATGACAACATGTTCGAGTTCTTATCTGTTAGGCTAACCCCACATAGGATAATTAATTGAACATCTCATTTATCCTTATCTACCGATAATTTTATGCCATATTCTTTATTAAAAAAATAAGTAAAAAAAAAAAAAAACACAAAGTGTTATGAAATGGGGATGGTGATCCTTGACATTCTACTCTTGTAGTTTTGTACACTTGAAATTCATTTTACTTATTAAATTAAAATGATAATTTTACCCTTACAAGGTGGAGTGTATAGAAGAGTAGTGAATGTTCAGTGTAAGAGTGTTCTAAATACTAATGGAGAAAGTAGTTCCACTTTTAATTAAAAAAAAGGCACCGGTGATGTTTAAGTGTAAAAATAGTATCTATATATTTTCATTAAAATAGTGATCCATTTTTTTACCCATTTACGCCCCCACTTATTTTCTTAATAAAATGATTGCCTTTCAGAAGCAAACAATCTACAATTTTTTTTTTTATGGTTTAATTCAGTTACACCCTCAGTAATTTGTCCAATTTTTAAGGAGATACTCTCACATTTGTAAAAATTCAGTCAAACTACCTACTTTTTCTGACACGTATCACTCTCCTCTCCTTAATCAAGGGTCAATGCTAGGCAGAGATAATTTTTACCAATATCAGCAAAAAATTAAATTTTAATACCCAAATTGCCCCTCAACTCGTCCGGTTCGTTTGGCATAAGTTTTGCTTCTGCTTAAAAAAAATAAAAAATAAATAAAAAAGTGGAATTTATAAAAAGTCCTTCTTGCTTCTGCTTTCACACAGAAGAAAAAGAGAAGTGGAAGCTAATAAGTCAGTCTTTCCTAACTTAACCCCATCTCTTTCCTTTCCAGTGATTCTCTCTTTCCTCTTATTCACATAATTCTTAATGCAAATGGCTTACAAGAAAGGGGAAAAAAATGAAAAAGAATCAACAAGGATTCGTTCAAGTGTGGTCGTTCAAAAGGGAGGAACCTGTAATTTCTTCTGATGAAGAAGAAGATTTTGTTTGTTTAAACGCTAAACACTAAGATCAGAGTATCCAAAAGCTACAATGAATAAGATTTTGCAAACTTACTAAAATAAAAATATCAAAAAGGAGAAAATTAATTCATATTAAGGCTGATAAGATTAAGGCGTTTAATTTTAGATTCAAATAGAGATAGAAAATTAGGATTTATATGTGCAAGGCAAATACAAAATGAGAGAGAGAGAGAGAAAGCCATAATCAAAGATAGAGAAAGAATCTACGGATAAACCAGCAAGAAAAAGAACTTTTAATGCTCACACAGGACTACAGAATTACCTTTCGCCATTATTAACTACCGGATTCTCTCCCTACCCCTCCCATCGAAAACCCAGAAATTATGTAACTCTCTCTTGGGTTCTGGCTCCGCCGACGACCAATCGATGAGATTGGACTCTATCGACAGTGACGGCCAAACGATGAGATTAGGCTCCAGCCACTAGCAGCAGCGATGGCATGGCGGTGATGCGATTCCGACGTTGACGAGGCGACGAGGTCTGGCGACTAGCCGTGGCGATGGCACGATTCCGACGTCGACGAAGGGCAATGATATGCATTTGGTGTAACTTATCTATTCGAATTGATTTGGCAACGACTGATTTAAATACATTTGGAGGTCCAAACCTTGCTGTGCCGATCTTTCCCTCCAGATGCCCGAGAAACCCTAACAATCCGCGATGTCGGCCACCCATAGAGCCGGCCAAGGCCAACACTTCTGCCGCCAATTGCTCCCCTCATCCGTTTGACCTCTCCATCTTCTTCATCATCTGCGTATAGCTCATCCCCCTTTTGTCGACTCATCTTGTTACAACCCTGCATTTGAATCTCGTCCACCTCGATACCACTTTTACGCCTTTCTCAACAAAACAAAACCAAGAAAAAGACCCAGTTTTTATAGAGAGAATGTGATTGGCTTGAAAGATGGTATATTATTTATTGGCTATTTGGTTCAACAAATAAAGTTAACCTTGGTGGGAGTTATAAAATACATTGTTTGGTCAAGTGTACATAGGGAAAACAAGGTAAATTAGTTATTGCATTCATTATTTGTTTTTGTCAGCCAATAATGTCTGATAGGGGCTTGATTGAATTTTTGCAGATGTGGAAGGATCTCCATGAAGATCAGACAAATCACAATGGGTGTAACTGAATTAAACTTTTTTTTAAGTAGAATTTGTTTTAATAATTTATTTATTTCAGTCACCCACAAAACATGATTTTCAAACCTCTAAGTAGCATTTGAGACAGGGTTACTTTAAGTGATATTTTTACTATTATATTTAGCATTAATTGTAAAAAAAAAAAAAAAAAACTACTCGAGGCGTTAGTTAAGGTGTTGTTTGATAAAACTGAATATTAAGTATTGAAAATTTTAAAAATTGAATTCTAAGTACTGAAATTTTTAAGTAATAATTAAAAAATAAATATTTTTTGAAATATTTTTTTAATTTTTAGCTGTCAACATTCAGTGATAATTGACGTCTCTGTCATTTAAAATTTTATCCCATTTTAAGTGATTCTTACCCTTTTTACTAAATTCGTTCGGAATTAAACGCTGAATTTAATTATCAACCCACTCCATGGACCTGATTTGAGAGATGGAGTGAAACGTGGGTCACTAATTTGAACATCAAATTTGACCTTAGTTGGGGTAAAGTGGGAAATTTATTTTTTTGGGTGACACTTTTGTTGGTTTTGATATATTTTCAAATTAATTGGTAAAAATTAAAGGGGTGCCTATTATAGGCATTTTTTTTTATGAAAGTACCCTAAACAACTCTTGTTAATAAATAACTTTATAAAAAAGGCATGACTTTACTAGAAAAGGTTTATTACACCTTTCTATAAAAATTTGGAATATCACATTTTAAGATATATCCCGAAGTGTCGCTCAAAGTCTGCTTTATTAGAATCACTCTTTTAGTGCAAATATTTCTCAAAAACTTTTTTCATTTCTTTTTCTTAATATCAAATTTCTATTTATTAGGTATTCCTTGAGTATCATTCAACATTAAGCTGGTGGGTTTTAAAAGTATGGAGGAGCCCTCCAAATTGCTGGGTGAGTTTATTATTCAAAATATTCTTTCAAATCAAGAGTTGAGAGAAGATTATATTTAAGCATTTAAGCGGTGGGTTATAAAAAATAAAAAAAAATAGTGATTGAGTTTTTCTTACCATTAATCATATTCTTATGGAGTATTTACTAATATAAAAAAATACTAGTAGTTCCCCATTTTCTCGGGAATGAACTGAACACGAGCATTGAGTAGCGGTATATTTTTTAGTTTTAACCGATTAAGAACAGTAATGAGTAGGATTAGGAACAAACTTTGTAAAGAAAAACGAGGCTTTAGATATTAATCATATTATTGCTTTTCTAACTGTACACGCACAAACATGTACATAAATATGGTTGGAAAAGATTACTACCCGAATTGACTAGGCCAACCCGGAAGTTACATCCTACCTATGGATCTATAAATCAGAAAATAAAACAAACACTAATGCTTCGTTTGGTTGAAGGAATAAAAAAATTAATGGAAGAGATAAGAGGAGGTATGGATGAGATATCTCTAGAGAAGAGAGGGTGTCTTTCCCATTTTATATTTGGTTGAATGGAATGGATAGTAAAAGATATTTTTTTCTTGTTGGGTGGGAAGGAAGGAAATGAGAGTTCTTATATTATTTTTACCAATATACCCTTTTATATGAAATTATAAAAAGTAGATATTTATTTCAAAATTTTTGAAAAGGTTAAAATTGTAAATTATTAATACATAGATAGTTATGCCTTCTTTTTCTCCTCTCTTCCCCCAAAAGTGGGCGGATAGAAAAACATAAAGGAAGGAGGGATGAAGCATCCTTCCTTATTTCCTCCCTTTTTTCTCTTCCCTCCAACCAAACATAGCATAAGTGTTGAAAGCGAATGTGGGAGGATTTCCTTGACTAAATTTTTGCAAATGTGGGAGGATCTCTTTGAAGATTGGACAAATCACAGGGGTGTAACTGAATTAAACCTTTTTTTTTTTTTTTTTGTAGTATTTGTTTTAATAATTTATTTATTTCAGTCACCCACAAACACATGATTTTGAAACCTCTAAGTAGTATTTGAGACAGGGATATTTTAAGTGATATTTTTACTATTATATTTAGCATTAATTGTAAAAAAAAAAAACCCCTACTCAACTTCCCCGCATTTTAAATCCGTCCCTTTTAAGTATTGAAAGCGTGCAGGGACGGCGTTAGTTAAGGTGTTGTTTGATAAAACTGAAGATTAAGTATTGAAAATTTTAAAAGTTGAATTTTAAGTACTAAAGTTTATAAGCAATAATTAAAAAATAAATGTTTTTTGAAATATTTTTTAATTTTCAACTATCAACATTCAATGATAATTGATATCTTTGTTACTTAAAATTTTATCCCATTTTAAGTGACTCCTATCCTTTTGAGTGGTATTCAAATTGTATTATTAAACACACTTAATTGCAGCGTTAAATTCTGAACGAATTAAGCGCTAAATTTAATTATTAAACTAACACCATAGACCTAATTTGAGAGATGGAGTGAAATGTGGGTCACTAATTTGAACATCAAATTTATTAGGTATTCCTTGGGTATCATTCATTAAGCTGGTGGGTTTTAAAAGTATGGAGGAGCCCTCCAAATTGCTGGGTGAGTTTATTATTCAAAATATTCATTCAATTCAATAGTTCAGAGAAGATTATATTTAAGCATTTAAGCAGTGGGTTTTAAATAAAAAAAAAAATAGTGATTGAGTTTTTCTTACCATTAATCATACTCTTATGGAGTATTTATTAATATAAAAAAATAGTTCCCCATTTCTTCGGACTCTACTAATATTATTTTTTAGACAAAAATACATTTTTAAATTATCTAATTTTTCTTCTTCTCTCCTATTTTAATCGAGTATGTGTGGTTAGTTACGTGATAGGATAATTCATTCACAAGAGATAGATGGATTCGGAAAAAAATAAAAGGAAGAAGAAAAAAAAAAAGAGCTAGAAAAATATCCAAAAAGAATTAAAAGAAAGGTAAAAAAAAAAAATCGAATATATATTTCTTCCTTTTTGTTTTTTCCTATATATATATGTTTTTTTTTTTTTTTTTTTTTTTAATTTTTACAATTATCCTTGTATAAATTGATTTTTAAAAAAAAGGAAATAAAAGAAAAGGAAATAATTCCTTCACCAAAAAAGAAATATATGCGTGTATAAAACTAATTTTGTATATATATATTTTAAATCTCAGAATCTATCTTGTTCTTTTTCGGATTTTTTTTTTTTTTTTTTTCAAATTCTATTTATTGTGATCACATTAGTTATTATTATTATTATTATACACATATGTACACATCTTTATATAAATCGATTAAAAGAGGAGATAAGAAAAAAGACATAATTTAAAAGAATATTTTTGTCTAAAAAGTAATATTAATAGAATTCATAAAAATAAAAACTTAAAGTAATTAATGTATTCAAAACGAATCAATTCTAATTGACAATTGTGAATAGGCAGTCACTTTCGCGATTGTAATTAACATTCCTATTTTCGTTTTAACCAAGTAAGAACAGTAATGAGTAGGATTAGGAACAAACTTTGTAAAGAAAAACGAGCTTTAGATATTATTAATCATATTATTGCTTTTCTAACTGTACACGCACAAACATGTACATAAATATGGTTGGAAAAGATTACTACCCGAATTGACTAGCCCAACCCAGAAGTTACATCCTACCTACCGATCTATAAATCAGGAAATAAAACAAGCACTAAGAATCATGACGCACTGTTCTATGGGACCCACCGCAATCTACTGCATCATCATCACTTAGATCACGTTGTCAAACTGCACACAGCTCCTCTACCGTCCATCATCATCAACTCCCCTTCCACCAGCCGTCCGATTCACTCTCAGAAAAAATTACTCTTGTAACATCTACTTATTTACTTTTTAACTGTCTTTTATTGCGCGAGTCCCGATGACCTCTCTTCACACCTTTTCAGTGTCCTGTTTCGTTCTCATGCAGAAAAAAGTAGACACCACTCACTTAATTCGATACAAAGCTCGAGAATCTGAGTCAGTAATCAGTATTCTATAGATTTCTCCGCCTCACTCACTCTCTCTATATCTATCTTTCTCTCTCTTAACTGTACCCTCATTTCTGTCACTCTCTGCTGTTGTTCAACACCATTTCCAGCAATCGCCTCAAAACTCTGTTCTCTGCGGCTTAATTTCGCCGGAATCTGACATCAACTCCGTGAATTTCACCCGAATCTGAGTCCCGGTTTTCTCTCTTAAGCTGCTTTCAGGTCCAATTGCTTCACGCGTGTTTTTCTGCTTTGCATTTTTTTGGATTTTCCTGGAAAATTTCCTGACCACTGTAGTTGTTTATCAGTTTCCATCATTTTTCTTTTCCAGGAAAACTCTGATGCTGTTGCCTTCTTTAACTTCGGTACCCCAATTTGGTAAACTTTGTTTTTTTTTTTCTTTTTCTTTTTTCTTTGTTTTTTTTTTTTTTCTTTTACTTTCAGTTTCTTCTTTTGCTTTTTTGGGGATTTTTGGTAAACGTGCATAATTTTGCGCTCGGTAAGTCTTAACCTTTCTTAGATTACGATATCTACTTGTCTGAACATCATATGTTAACTTCTGCTATATATGGCTCATTCTCTCTCGAAATATATATATGTTTATGTATGTATATGTGTGTATTTTTGTGCTGTGTACCATATGTATGTTTTGATGGTAAGAGAATAGAGTGATTTATCAATGGGTTTTAGTACAGAATATCTAGGAAATTTTAGTGAGCTAATGGAAGACTTGTGAGTGGTACTTTTAGAAAGAGGATGTGAATCTATGGATATATATGATGATTTTCAGTACTGTAAAATTTGGGGTTCTCCAAACAGTTGGGTTAGGCTGCATGTTATTATTATCAATGTAATGTTAGTGAAGTTTGGAAAATTCTATATTGTCGTACACCATGTTATTTTGAAAACTTGACATTGCATGTGATAAATGTAGTTTTCTATTTGTGTCTGGCTAGAAAAAAATGTTTATATTGCACCATTTGGTAGTTTCTTAGGGTCTTGTGGTTACAAAGGCGGTGGATTAGATATAATTTTTTATGAAAATTGGAAAAAATTTACAATCTTTTCATTCTACCTAACTTAGAAATCGTTACCGATGTAGTACCTAGATTCTTGGCTGACACCATTTATTTTTGTTGTTACTAATCTAAAATGTGCCTAGTGGACAATGCATTGCAGGTACAGAAACTGACACCATTTACTTTTTTTCCTTTCTGCTGGAGGATCAAGAAGGTTGAGCTAGCTTGCTAAGCAATCATGAAGGGAAGGCATTTACATAATAGCACACATCCATTTGATGCATTTCGTAAGTGTGATTCACTGCCTCCTTTAGCTTCACTTTATTCTTTTTTCTTTTCTTTTTTTTTTTTTTTCTTCATTATGTTTCATTTGCATAGATACCCAAACAGATTGATCTGAGCTTTCTTAGGACTCATCCAAACCTATAACCTCGTCAGATTTTGCTCGTCGTGATTGAAGCTCTGTCAATACAGAATTTTTTCAAGGATGAACTTGCCGGAACTCTTTGAATTACCTTGGTTAAATCGACGTTTTAAATTAGTAGATGGATCCTAGTCCTTAATCTACTTATTTACACCACATAAAATTTTCTGTTTTAAACTTCCATGCAATCCTATCAATACTTTGACACAGCAAAATAGAGACTCATTTTTAATTGCTATCGAAGACAAAAAGAAATGGGTTCAATTTCATGAAAACAAATTGCCCTTTAATCTTGCAGTTTCGGCAAAACATATACAATATTGTTTCTGTTTTACGATTCTAACTTCGTTCTTGATGGCTGCCAAACAGCTTTTGAGACTTTTCATTATGGTTCATGGAAACCTGTGGAGCGCTTAAGAATTAAGGATGGGGCTATTGCCATGCATTTGGTAGATAATGAAGTTGAAATTGTGGAGAATATTCCCATGTCAAACCTCAGAATAAGGTCGAGGAAAGCAATTTTGTCTGATTGCACCTGCTTTTTGAGGCCTGGACTTGATATTTGTACACTTGTGACCCCTCAGCATGAAGAAAATTCAGGCGAAGAGGAAAACCTGGAGCCTGTAAGTAACTATTTATTTTAGTTAGAGCTGCATTACTGGTGCTTTGAATATGCTATTGTATGACTTAATACGCACTACACATTACTCTCTCTTTCTCTCCTTTTGGGATAGGTAATATGTTGCTTCACATTATACTGAAAGTTGGTTGTACTACTTGTATTCCCATGCAATAGATCTTTTAGACTTACACACATTTCCACAGAATTTCTAATTTCTGATTGTTGAAGTAATTTGTTGAATGGTACATGCCCCCTTCTTTTTCCCCTCAGAAAAAATTCAGATAAAAAAGGCAATTTTTTTTTTTTTTTTTTTTTTTTTTTCATTTTCTGAAAGCTGCTAGGCCATTAGGCTGCAACCTACATGATATATTGTTTGTGCGTGTGTTGTGCCGGTAATTCCTTTCCCCATAATGTCTTCATCTTTTTTATGAACATTTAATCTGGCAGTTTGTGTACTTTTGAGATCTTTGCATCTCTTACTTTGACTGTAACAATCTATTATTGTTCTTTTAGCTTTTCACTTTATCGAACAAGAACCATTTTATGTTAACATCCTCTTGGCACAATACATATTCTGGTGCTGGAGTAAAAGGCCAAGAGGATACTTGTACCTGTTTTTTAGATAAACTAAAGAAATTCCTTTAGGTGCTGGTAATAGAATTCTACTTCTTTATCACATAAGATGATTTCCAAGAGAGGGGAAACATAAATATTGAAAAAAGAAAACATAAATATTGAAATGCTACTACCACCAAACACGTCAGAATAGTAAAAAATTATCTCACACCTGAGATACTCTAGAAAAATGATTTTCCTGTTGACATATCACTTTAACTGGAACGTGCTTAGCTTACATCTGCGCTTTTATTATTTTTTTGTACATGTTTTTTCAGAAGTATTCAAGTATACATGTTTGTTTCTGTATGTATTGAGTTGTTGAGAGTGGTAATTGCCATATTTATTCACTTTCTGATATAGGTCTGGTTCGATGCTAAAATAAAATCCATCGAGAGGAAGCCTCATCAATCTAAATGTGATTGCCAGTTTTACGTCAGCTTCTATGCTTCCCAAGGCCCTCCTAGTATGTCAAAGAAATCGCTTAGTAAAGAGATCAACATGGTGCAAATTGATCAAATTTCCATCCTTCAAAAGCTTAAACATAATCCTTGTGAAAATGAGCACTACCGATGGAACTTCTCTGAGGACTGCTCTTCACTGCAAACTTTTAAATTGTTCACTGGTAAATTCTCATCTGACCTATCATGGTTAGTCGTTGCATCTGTCCTGAAGCAAATTGTATTTGATGTAAGATCAATACAGAACAGGATTGTCTACATAATTTGTGATGATGATCATGGCAAGCGTCCATTGAAGTCTGGTAAGCATTCAAATTCTATAAATTTCAAATTAGAGGATGGAATTTTGATCCCTATCCTAGTTCCATTTGTTCCCGTTCGTTCTCCTGAAGAGGGATCTGATTCTGACATGCATGACGTGGGACCATTGTCCATATATGATCTAATGGACTTGAGGCGCTCCAAGCGGCGATATGTACAACCTGAGCGTTACTTGGGTTGTGGTGATTTGTCAGAGTCGGATATAAATGTGGCTCGGACAACAGGGATATGCAAGCCTTTGAGATGGGAATATGAAGAAATGCCGTTGGCTTTATCAATCCAGGCTGATCATGCATATTACTCAGGCAAGCATGTTGATAAAGATGATTCCTATGAGAGTGTCAGTTGCCAAAATAAGATCAGATCAAGAGAGGTCAAGTCGGTTTTAGCTGATGGAAGAGAGCATGAATCTCAACTTGCTATTGTTCCTCTGCCTGCCGAAAATGATCTAATGGTGGTCCATGAAGAGGATCCTCTTGATGCTGAAATTCCAAGCAATCATTCAGGAGCAATTGGTGAATTATTTTCGAAGTATCAACGCATAAGAGATGCCCGTGCAGCATATAAAGAGAAACACTCCGAGGTAAAATATCTGGAAATTGGAGATGGGTGGGATGGGAAGAAATCACATAAAAAATACCCAGGAAAAACATATTCTTCCATCCGAACACAAATTGAGAGTTACGATGATTCAAGAACTTCCAGAAAGAGATGCTTCAGTGCAGGTATGTATAGGGACTTAATAAGAAAATGCATGAAGAACATTGAATCCACAATGAACAAAGAACAGCCACTGATAATTGATCAGTGGAAAGAATTCCAAGCAGCAAACTTCTTGGACCACGGGAATAGTAATGACATGGCCTCAACGGACAATAATGAAGAAAGCTCAGAACTTGAAATGTTGTGGAAGGAAATGGAACTTTCTCTTGCATCAACTTATCTTCTTGAAGATAATGAGGTAAGATCTCCAAATTTAAATCAGGGTCTGATTCATAACTGATATTATACATGGTTGATGGATTTTCTAGTGGAAGGTTGTAAGGCTCTTGGCTTGTCATTTGCACCATCCTTAACATTAGATGTTTGGCTTTAGATGCAAAAAAATTGAAAGCACAATCTTGAAGCTTTAGCCATAGATATTAAAAATTGCTTCAAAATATAAGGAATTTAAATATACTAATAGATGATTTCATCATGATGGAATGATTTTTCAGGTTTCCAACGTTGAAGTCCCTGCTGAAGATGTGGAAGAATCAAGTAAACACAATGGACAAGTTTGCCGACATGAATATAAACTAAATGAAGAGATTGGAATTGTGTGCCAATTATGTGGTTCTGTGAACACTGAAATTAGAGATGTCTGCCCACCCTTCGTAAGTCCATCTTGTACCTACAAATTCAAGTTTTTAATTTACACCTACTGCTTTTATAATAGGCCTTCTGAATTGTTGTTGATGTCTCTTGACATTCTACCAATGCTACATATGCTGGATATGGAGTAAAGAAATGACACATAACTGTAACTTAAATGCACAATGCTTCTACCAAATATAATTTTTTATCCTTTTATTTTATTTATTTTTTATGTTTATATGGAGATAAACACTTCGTTTAGGCTCCATTTGGATTGAAGGATTTAAAATGAATGGGTGTAGGTTCAATTGTTTAAGGAGTGTCGCTTAAAAATAGATTTAAATCATTTAATAATTTAGATTGAAGTTTTAACTACACGCATAGATTGATTTGAGAACCTTAAATGTAAGAATTTCATATAACAAGGTGCATAGAGTCCAAGGGGAAATCACCAGATAAACCACCCCATAAATTAAATAGGCTGAGCTGAGTTGGGGTCGCGTGTAAGTCATGCATAGAATATCTGAAAAAAAAGGGTGCATAGAGTTATTTAATTTCCATTCCGGCAAATATTATTTGCACAAGGACTATGAAAAATCATCTCCCCCGAACCTTGAATCCAACGTCCCGTTGGGCTCCTTATCCAAGTTCCATAGCCAATCTTTATTTATATTCGAATCCTTTCATTTGAACCCTTTCATTTATCCAAATGTACTGTTATATCCACAGTTTAGGAGTTACAATTTTTTTCTTTTCTTTTTCCATACAATTATTAAGTGGACCGTTTCCTTAATCTCCTAGTTGGGTCCACGAAGTAGTAGGTCCTTACCCATGCGTATTCATCTTCTACCTTTGTGCTTGGGGAGCATCTAATGAATATATATGATCCTTATGACTCATTTTTCTTGTTTATTTGTGTAGTTGCAATACCCAAGCTGGACGAAAAGCAGGGAACCACAAAGCAAAGAAGATTCTGAGCATAATGAGGAGGATGCAAACCATGATTTTATTTCCATACCTGCTGCTTCTGACATGCCCTTATCAGAAGGGAACGACAATGTGTGGGTTCTCATACCTGATCTTAGAGAGAAATTGCGTTTCCATCAAAAGAGGGCATTTGAGTTTCTGTGGCGGAACATTGCTGGCTCTATGGTACCAGCACTGATGGAACCGGCATCCAGAAACCGAGGCGGATGTGTTATTTCTCACTCTCCTGGGGCTGGGAAAACACTCCTCATCATTGCATTTCTTGTGAGCTACCTGAAGTTATTCCCAGGATCAAGGCCTTTGGTCCTTGCTCCAAAGACAACACTCTATACCTGGTACAAAGAAATAATTAAGTGGGAAATTCCAATTCCAGTTTATCAAATCCATGGTGGTAGAACCTACAGAGGTGAAATCCTAAGGCAGAAATTGAAATTATCTCCTGGAGTTCCAGGACCCAATCAGGATGTTATGCATATTTTGGACTGTCTAGAGAAAATACAGAAGTGGCTTTCGCAACCCAGTGTCCTCCTCATGGGTTATACTTCATTTCTCACGTTGACGCGAGAAGATTCAAGGTTTGCTCACAGAAAATACATGGGCCAAGTCTTGCGGGAATGTCCGGGGCTCTTGATACTTGATGAAGGGCACAATCCAAGAAGTACTAAATCAAGGTTAAGAAAGGGTTTGATGAAAGTTGATACAGGGCTGAGAATTTTACTCTCAGGTACATTGTTCCAGAATAATTTTGGTGAATATTTTAATACCCTCAGCTTGGCAAGACCAACCTTTGTTAGTGAGGTATTGATGGAATTGGATCCAAAGTTCAGGAGGAGAAAAAAAGGTGCAAAAACACGCTTTTCACTTGAGAATCGAGCAAGAAAATTTTTCATCGATAAAATCGGGAGTAGGATCAATTCAAACATACCGGGAGAAAGACTGCAGGGTCTGAATATATTGAAGAATCTGACAAGTGGATTTATAGATGTACATGAAGGTGGAAGCTCTGACAACCTTCCTGGTTTACAAATTTACACCCTAATGATGAAGTCAACAACTATTCAACAGAAAATTCTGGTAAAACTTCAAAATCAAAGGCCTGTATACAAAGGATTTCCACTAGAGTTGGAGCTTCTGATTACTCTGGGATCAATACATCCTTGGTTGATCAGAACTACAGAATGTGCCAAGCAATATTTCGGCATTGAGGAGTTGGAGTCTCTTGAAAAATACAAGTTTGACCTTAAAATAGGTTCGAAAGTGAGATTTATTATGAGCCTTGTGCCTCGGTGTCTAATCAGGAATGAGAAGGTTCTGATATTTTGCCACAACATAGCTCCCATTACTCTATTTCTAGAGATATTTGAGATGTTCTATGGGTGGCGGAAGGGTGAGGAAGTTCTGGTCCTCCAAGGTGACCTCGAGCTCTTCGAACGGGGAAGAGTGATGGACAAGTTTGAGGAACCGGGAGGGGCTTCAAAGGTACTGCTGGCCTCCATTACGGCTTGTGCTGAAGGTGTTAGTTTGACAGCAGCATCGCGGGTGATCCTGTTGGATTCGGAGTGGAATCCCTCCAAGAGCAAGCAAGCAATTGCACGAGCTTTCCGGCCTGGTCAGGCGAAAGTGGTGTATGTGTATCAGCTGTTGGCCACCGGCACACTCGAAGAAGAGAAGCACAGTCGGACTACATGGAAGGAGTGGGTTTCGAGTATGATATTCAGTGAGGAACTCGTGGAAGACCCTTCTCACTGGCAAGCAGAAAAGATTGAAGATGATATTTTAAGAGAGATTGTAGAGGAGGACAGAGCCACATTGTTCCATAGTATAATGAAAAATGAGAAGGCTTCTAATGGGGTGGTCAGAGGTACAGAGTAACTTATGTATGGTAATAAACTTATGTATGGTAATAAAGTAACTGTAGAAACCTGTTATGTACTCGGTTTTATAAAGTTGAGAGTAAACTGCAATGTATGTCATTTGATCGGTATCTTTTTATAATGTATCTTAGATTTTTCTCATAACATTCAACCTTTAAGGTGTGCCCAACCGTCAATGCAAGCACTCATTCTTATGTGTGTTTGATGAAGGAAACAGTTTTTATGTGTTTTGAGAATTAAAAATAATTAAAAAAAAGGTACAAAAATTTGTTTAGTTGACACTTTTTGAAAATTCAAAAATGAATTTTTTTGTTTGTTTGTTTGTTTTTGAGTTCTTAGATTTTTCTCATTACATTCAACCGTTGCTGGGATGATCCCAGGTGTCCTGTGGAATACAAGTATTGAAAACTATATATGTTGTATAAAACAGGGGATTCATTTTTTACGAAGACTAATGATATTAATACTTTTTTTTCTTTTCACTAATGATGTTAATAATTATGGTCATCATCAACAATCCGTAAATCTTAATACTTGTTTAGCTAGTGCCGAATGATAGAAGGGATGATTGATAAATCAAATTTAATAGTGCGTTAAGTACGAAATTATGTATATATATTTGTATATATATTTTTAAAAAATGATGAAATATGTTCAACTATTTGATTTATTTATTTTATATTAAATTCTGATTTATAGCTCAAACAAAATAAAGAGTTATCAAAAGAAAAAATAAATGATTTTTAACAAGTGATTAAAAAAATAAAATAAAAAATGTACAATAAAAGAATTGGGTGGTGAATCCTAAATCATGCTAGAGCATAAGCATGACACCCACTTAAATAAAAAAGAGGTGTGAAGATTAAATGTATTGAATTGTTTATTAGGTTCGCCTAATTAGAAGAAAGGTAATACTATCTTTGTCCCATATTAGTAGTTAATTATTTTATTTTTAAATCTCCCAAATTAGTTATCCACTTTGAAAAGACAAATCGAATAAGTTTTTTCTTTCCATCATTATCTTTTATATTTTCAAAAAAAATTCAAACTTGATAACTATATATATTTAAACTAAAAAGGACGAGTTGGTAATATTAAAAGGGGATAATGCATGAATTTTTAAAAACTCTAATTTCCAAATATGTTTTTTTTTTTTCAATAATTAATTACTATTTTTATGCTAACCCTTTTTGAGTCTCTCATTATATATAATTACTATACTAGCCTCCTAACTGAGAAACCAGTGAAAAAAGTACTATAATCTGGTTCTCTCTCTAAAATTATTTGTTTTTTCATATCTCTATTATCTATTTCGAAGTATTGGGTTGTTTTTTAAATAAAAAAATAAAATCAGATGAAAAAAAAGTATAATCTGAAAAAAAATAATTTTCAATAATTTTTTTTTTTTTTATCTGAAAAATTAGAGCAATACTTCGAATACAAAGAATACGGATCTGAAAAAATTCAGATTTCAACTTCAAACATTTAGATATGGACTTTTGTATATAGAAAAATTTAGGATTGGAACTTCAAATATTTAGATATGGAATTTTATAAAAAATAAAATTTTAAAGTGAGATGGAACCGTAGAGATTAAAAAAATAAAAAAAAATTAGTGAAAAAAGTATTATCAGATCCCTATCCTTTATTTCGAAGTATTAGGTTGTTTTTCAAATAAAAAAAATAAAATCAGATAAAAAAAAGAGTATAATCTGAAAAAAAATTTATAGTACTTTTATCTTTTTATTTTATGATAATTTTTTTTTAATATGAAAAATCAGAGTAATATTTGGAATACAAAGAATACGGATTTGAAAAAATTCAGATTTGAACTTCAAACATTTAGATATATATTTTTGTAAAAAAGAAAATTTTAGTGTTGGAACTTCAAACATTTAGATATGGAATTTGTAAAAAATAAAATTTTAAAGTAGGATAGAATCGTGGGGGTTTATGAAGTTTCCAGTTACGAGGCTAGTATAGTAATTATATATAATTAGAGACCCAAAAGAAAGTTAGCATAAAAATAGTAATTAATTTTTAGAAAAGAAAATACACACATCAATTACTAAATTAGAGACTAAGATTCCAGGAAGTGAAAGAAGCATGAGTTTAGTTATCATAAATAACTTTCAGGGAAAAAATTGTGTGAGTTTGAATAGAATGAAAGTTACAAGAAAATATTAATTTATTTAAATCTTTCTAATTTTCATTAAGCAGGATAATAGCTCTAAATTATTTTATATCCAATAAATAATTTTTGTGTGTGCTTTGTAAATAATAATAGCAAGACCACTATACTATTATTTAAAAAAAAAAAATTTCCATTATTTTAAAGACATAAAAAATTGTACTAGTATAAAGAAAAAAATTGTGACTGCTTTCTTAAAAATTTTCTTTTTCGTTTAAAAAATGTCTAGTTTATTTTCCATTTAACCAAACGCAACATAGAGACAGTTAGAAAAAGACTGCCCTAACATCGAGAACGGCGGTTTTGTGAAGAACGACGAACATGGCAACGACGGACTCTCATAATCCCAACAGAGCCTTAACGAACACTCGTTTTTCCGATCTCGAACCCCCACTATCTGAACCGATTCTCCAAGCCCTAACCCAATCTGGTTTCGACTTCTGCACGCCGGTTCAGACCGCCACCATCCCCTTGCTCTGCCGCTTCAAGGACGTCTCCGTCGACGCCGCCACCGGTTCCGGCAAAACCCTAGCTTTCGTCGTCCCCCTGGTCGAAATCCTCCGCCGCTCCTCCACTGCCCCCAAACCTCAACAGGTTCCTCCTCTCTCTCACACACACAAACAGACACACACATACTTAACAGAGGTAATTTGAAGATGTCACATAATATGTGAAGCAGTAGCATAGGATGAGTTCAGCTGTTTAATAATAACTTTAATGTTCTGGAAGTGCTATTAGTTGTGAACAGTATTGTTGTATGTAATAGTGTACTGTTTTTCTGCGCTGAATTCAAAATACACCTTAATTTATCAACAAAAAGAAAAGTTCATTGTTCAATTTAGTATCCTTCGACATGATCTCTTTTTGAACGACGAAGCGAAGAGTGGAGGCACTTGAAGAAGGAGCTTGCGCCAAATCGTTATGCCTTTCGGCCTCCGGCATGGAGAGGTTCCCTTTTGGTGCCTATTTTGCTACCTAGACTGACTTGGTATTTCTTTATTGCGATATTAAGCGTGTGCCAATCTACCCGGAAGTGGGATTCGACTGTTATATTCTGCGTTCGGGCCAGTTTTGTAAAAACCTCTGTGTGTTTTTTTCTTTTCTTTTCTCTCGCAAGTTTGTGCAGAAGCTGCCAAGACATTCTCATTCATTAAATTTGGAATATGTAAACGTGTTTTAGAAAAGTGCGTAGAAACAATAGGCAAGGGAAGCAACAGAGAGCCTCATTCTTTCTAGAGGAAATTGGTTCGACTTCCTTCTGAGCCAAGGTCAAAGTCTCTTGGGGGCAGAGTTTTTGGTGGCTAGAAAGATCGAGATGGTAGTTGGCTTGCTTACTGCAACAGAAAGTCTCACGCAGTATATTGCCCTATGTGCGGTTACCTATAAGAGCTCAGAGCGTGAGAGCCAAGACTTGCTCAGTGTTCTCCAAGTTCTTAGTGAACCGTCTCAAGAAGCTTATGCCAAACTTAATTAGTGAGAACCAAACTGCATTTGTAGTTTGCTTAGCCATTGGACAAATAGTACAATCTGGTAGTCAAATCTCTCTCGGCAATAACGGAGAGATTGCTACCTGGCTGGAAAATAACGAATAGTGTCGGGACCCTCCATAGCATCGGGGCGCAATTTCGGGTTTTTTTCTGTGTTGTTTGTTTGCGGCCCCTAGCGACCGGATGTTGTCAAGTGGAAGTTCCCCCTCCATGACTGAGGTCAAGCCTCGTCTGAGCTATCTAGAGGAAGGGTCAAAAAATGGTCCACTATCTTCCACAGGCCTCACGAATATCTGCAGGAGTTAGTGATGCGACAGTTGCCTAAGATGTGACCACTGTCTATCACTGAGCAGTCCTCATTCCTTATTTTTTGCAGTAAGATAGATTTAGGACCACAGTTGGTATTTGACTAGGGATCTTCTCACACTTATTCTGTAAGTGGACATTGGAGTTATACACTAAAACAGATGCTTCACTTGCATGATATTAAACTTTGCCACTACAGTACTACTTCGAAGATCTTTGTTTGCTTAGTTGATGAAAATCACTTTGTTTGATTGCAAGAAAGTAAGATTAAGTGGTCAATTTTGATGGGACGTTTGCTTCTTGTTTATTATTAATATACATTCCTTCCTTGAATATAAAATGGTTGCTTATATTATTAGTTCTGATTTTTTTAGCTTGCACTTTGCTTCTTGTGCAGGTGATGGGCATAATTATATCTCCCACAAGAGAGCTGTCATCACAGATATATCATGTTGCCCAGCCTTTTATTTCAACACTGCCAAATGTTAAGTCCATGCTTCTTGTTGGGGGAGCAGAAGTAAAATCAGACATGAGGAAAATAGAGGAAGGAGGAGCAAATATTTTGATTGGCACACCTGGGAGGTTATATGACATAATGGAACGTATGGATATCTTGGATTTTCGCAACCTTGAGGTAACTGGTCAATGATTTTTCTCGATTATTTTCCTGTAAAATACGCATTTTCAGTGAACGAGTCTCTTAAAATTTAGTAAAATGTTGGAAGTAAATGATACCAGCCTCAATTTACCACTTGTTGGTAAAAAAAAAAAAAAAAAGGTTGTTACTATATATACACACACATATAATACTTATTTCTATCACCCAGCTTATCGTAGTTTTAAAGTCTAATATCATAGCATATGTTGATGATGATATTTGATGATTTAATTCTCATGATATTGTCTTAAGTTCTAATTTCATATGCATGCATAAAATGTGCTCCTTGGATTGGATTTTACTTATTGAAAGAAGATAAAAGGAATTAATTGGGAACCTTTAAAAATACACTATGACTTATTGGAACATTGATTGTGATAATGGTTGTTCATCTTCATATTGGCCATATTGCACAGGTCCCATGTTATTTTATCATTTTATTTATTGAGGACAGTTAGCAAATTTACGATTTTATTAAAATTTTCCAAGTTCTTATATCATGCAAAAAGTCTGTGTTTATGAATAATGTTGCTGGTTGGCAGATTTTGATTTTAGACGAGGCTGATAGGCTGTTGGATATGGGATTTCAGAACCAGATAACATCCATTATATCTCGCTTACCAAAGCTTCGCAGAACTGGTCTTTTTTCAGCTACTCAAACTGAGGCAGTCGAAGAGCTATCTAAAGCAGGCTTGAGGAATCCCGTGAGGGTTGAAGTTCGAGCAGAAACAAAATCACTCAATAATTCACCTTCATCACAACAATTAGCCTCTTCAAAGACGCCATCAAGCCTTAACATTGAGGTATATACATCAGTATATACAGTTCAACCCTCAATTTATATATTAGGGTATCTGATTATGTTATTCATTTGTTTGAAATTGCTTGCCTGGATGATTCTTTATCTGAGATGAAGATGATAGTTTGTTAACAGTTGTTTGATTTTGCAGTATATTGAATGTGAAGCAGATAAGAAATCATCACAGCTTGTTGATTTCCTTATTGAGAACAAATCCAAAAAAACCATGATGTGAGTTAAGATGGATGCTTACTTAATGTTAGTTATTGCTTTGATTACAGCCAGTTGCAGATGGATGGTAGTTCCAACACAAGATTTCTTTTCTTTTGCAGCTATTTCATGACCTGTGCTTGTGTTGATTACTGGGGTGTTGTTCTTCCACGTCTTGTTGCTCTGAAGGGCTTCTCTTTAATCTCCCTTCATGGGCAGATGAAGCAGGTAGCTTTGTCTAGATTGTCGTGTTAGGCCTAGATCTAAAATTAGTATTTTATGGAATTGACTTTTTTACCATATCCCAACCAAATCATAATCTGAATCTCATATTTGTGTTTGCAAGAATGCAAGAGAAAAGGCGTTAGCCTTGTTTACATCTCTTTCAAGTGGCATTCTTCTATGCACTGATGTTGCAGCACGCGGACTAGACATTCCAGGCGTTGATTGTATAGTGCAGGTAGCCTTTTTTCTTTTTGCCTCAGCAATAGTACTGGTAGATTAGTAATTATCAACTACCTAAATGGTTTAGTCTATCATTTATTTCATGAGTTGTAGCTTATTGCATTTACATGTTTAGGTCCACATCTTCTTTAAAAAGTAAAGGACGGAACAACTGTTTTGCAGCATCATTTTGGTTCACATTTAGCGTTCAGTAGTCACATTTTAAATAAGAGGAGTACTCATGGATAGATTGCATCTTTTATAACTTGTTAAGGATTTAATATTTGAACTTACCATTTCTGATGTAAAATAAAATGGGTCAGAAAATCTTCTTGTTTACCTCCATAAAGCTTGAATATATAATTATAAATTGATAGTTTACGTTATACTGATTGTAATATTTGAAAGATTTAAGTACTACAAAATAGTTGTAGGAGTTGTGAGGCAACTATTGCTCACGATGAAAACAATGGAGATCAATTTTAGATCTTTGCCGTATTATTTTTACAATATTCTACAATTTCTCGTGTATTTTTTTTTTCCCTGAATGTGGAGATTTTATAAATAAGAATGTACATTACAATAATTTTAGAAGGCATACCTTCTTTTACAAAACATGAGCTAGAATAAGCCCATTTCCAATAGTCACCAAACAACATCAAATACATTATAATGAAAAAACAGTTAACAAATCATGTAAACTAAAATTGAGATATGCAAGCACATCCCAAATGACGGATTGAACAACATACTCAGCCTCATCTTTGCATCCATTGTGGAAGGCTGAGTTTCTCATTAACCATATCTTCCATATAGTAGCAGCAAAGAGAGCACACAAAATCTTGGACTTAGTATTATGTATGCTAGTTTGCACAACAAAACAATCCACAATTTCACTAAGAGAGCTGACCCTCGGCCACTGCAGGTTAATCAAAATGAACAGCTTACCCCAAATAGCTTTGGCATACGCAAAATTACAGAAAAGGTGGTCATTAGTATCTTCATACTCAAAGCAGTTGTGACAGATAGCTGTTAGGATAAATCCTCTCTTCTGAAGGTTAACCAGTGATAAATTCTTGTTATGCAAAATGATACTGACTCCCACTGAAACCCTTGGTCTGCAGCCTTTCCAACGGGGTTTGCTCCATTTAACTTTCTGTTTTTTAGCTCTACAAACATTCCATACAGATTTTAATGAAAAAAACCCATGCCTCCAAGAAATAGTATCAGTACCAGCCCTCAAAGCAATTCTGTGAATAGCAGTTCGAACCTCAACCGCATAATGTAAAGGTATACACCAATTTCCATCTGCTATTAAGACAGCCACTGTCTCTGCTCTATTAGTTTGCCTGAACATAGTAGCAACTGCTTGGATAAGTGGGTAAATTATGTGGTAAACTATCTATTTATCAATGATTAGGGATTATGAATTATATGTTCTTATTGGAACTGTAATATGGCATTCCCTATGGGTTTGTGTTTGCTTTTAACTTTGTTAGAGTTTTTAAGTTGATTTAGAAGTCTAATATGATATTAAAGGCTAAGACTATATGAAACTGTGTAGCACCGTTCACTTACAGTCTCATTTTGTTACATCCTTTTGACATATCTTTATGTGTCTCTGTATTGTTATGTTAAGAAGTTATGTGTTTCACATATTATAGAATTTGTAGCTCCATTTTCTTACAGCTAAGAAATGTTTTCTGTCTCTGTTACTTATGCAGTATGACCCTCCTCAGAATCCAGATGTGTTTGTACACAGAGTTGGCCGAACAGCTCGGATGGGACGACAAGGAAGCGCCATAGTTTTTCTATTACCAAATGTTGGTTCTGACATGTTTGATCTTGTGATAGTTTTTTCTAATTAATTAAGTTTTTTATTACTCTTTAAGAAGTGCTTCGTTTTGTTGAATCTAATTGTATTGTGTATGCCATATAGGAGGAATTGTATGTGGAATTCCTGCGCATAAGAAGGGTTCCACTTGAGGAAAGAAAATGCTCTGATAGTGCTTCTGATATTGTTCCTCTGGTGAGAAATACCCTTTTAATCGGGAATTTTTTTTCTGTCATGTTTATTAGTTCCCTATTATTGCTATAGGCATTCTTTCCTTTATTTAACCTGCTCTTTTGAATCAGAATTAAGATTTACTGATAGAGAGATAGATTGAGGATAGAGAGACATGCATGCTCCACGATGCTTAAGCTCATGAGCATGGCCTTTCCATGATATTGAACCTGGTCCCTAATTGTTGAAGTTTTGTATGGTTTGGCTTAGCTACAGGCGTAATAATTTACAATTATATTCCTGATTAACTACTTATACTAAAACATCTTAACATGGAGTGTAAATGATTGCCAACATGGTTCTTCATTCAGTAATTTCAGTAAATGACTGCCAATATGGTTCTTCATTTAGTATATATGGCTATAGCTGAGTTGCCAATATGGTTCATCATTCAGTTAATTTCAGTTGATTCCGTTTTATAGTCATAAATATATGGTCTTCCGTTTTACAGTCATTATTCAACTGCCAAACTCAATTGATTCCATTTTTTTCCTTTATATTTTTGTCTTTGGGTTTTGTTTTGGAGGAGGGGGTGGAGGAAGGAGAGGTTGGAAGAAGAAAATCATGACATGATTAGTACAGTATACCTGATTACTTTTCATGCTAGTAGTTTAGACTTTCTAACAAGTGGTATGTGATGTATTGCTACTTCTATTTATATATTTTAATGGAGGACGAGAGGGATAAGGAAGGAGTGAAAGGGAGGTAGAAGGGTTCAGTTATCTGCAACACACCATGAAGCTTGTAATAGAAAAGAATGAAGAAAGAGAATTGATGTGGCCGACATTCATACGGGATTAAGGCAAAAATGATGACGATGACACCATTAACTAATTAGTGATGACCATTACTGATTGATCATATATGAGAGTGATGACATATACCAACACTTAGTAACAAAATTTTATTGCCACACTTCCATTCAAATGTTTCTCTCTTACAATTTTGCTCTCTCCTTTTCCCTCATACGAAAGAGTGATCTTTACACTTCATATGATTGTTTGTCGTCCCTTGCTTTATCTATACCATTTTTTGAATTGATTTCTTTGTGGTATTTCACCTAACATCATATCACAACTGGTGAAAACTATCTCCTTCAGATACGGGGTGTTGCAAAAAGAGACCGTGATGTCATGGAAAAAGGAAAAAGAGCATTTGTTTCTTATATCCGTGCTTATAAGGAGCATCGTTGCAATTACATCTTGAGGTTATTTGCAAGACATCATGCTTTGCCTCATCCGAGAAATGTTAATGTTCTGTAGGATTTCTTTGTGTTTAACAATACATTTTACTATCTGCAGTTGGAAAGAACTTGAGCTTGGGAAATTGGGCATGGGATTTGGCTTATTGGAGCTGCCTTCAATATCTGAGGTAAAGCGCCACCCACTTTCTACGGAGGGTTTTACTCCTGTTGAAGATATCAATTTGGACGACATCAAGTTCAAGTAAGACACTTCTCAATCTCTTTACCAGGTATTACTTGAGCATTTAGAAGCCAATGACTGCCTGACCCCTGATATGCTACCAATCCGGCAGCTGTTATAGGGTTGAGACTATCACCTTTGTTTTCTACATTCTCAAGCTTTACTCAAATGGTTTTTTTTTTTTTTAAACTCGTGTCCCCAAAATTTAGGAGGGTCTTTTTCGACATAATTTTTGAGGAATATGCTGGCATGCTTATACCATTAACATACATTGGTGATGTTTGATGTCTTATTTTCTTAATATAGCTAATGCTTACTAGCTAGTAACATTGATTTTAGGGATAAATCTCGGGAGAAACAAAGAAAGAAGAAATTGCAAGCAAAGAAAGCTGTACAACAGCAAGAACAAAAACCCCGGAAGCCTAAACCAACCTCAAATGCTGCAGCTACTGTTGTGAGGAAGAAAACAGCCAAGCAGAGACGTACTGCTAATTCAATTGACGATGAAGAGGAGATGATGCGGGAATACCGTCTTCTGAAAAAGCTGAAAAGAGGATCTATTGATGAAAGTGAATTTGACAAACTAACGGGAATTGAAGAGTTGCTTTGAAAATGTTATTCATGCTCATACAGGGCTGGGGACTTTAGTGGCACTTCGGAGGGACAATTTAAGGGCAAGAAAACAGATGAATATATCAGGATGCAGCAAAAGAAAATCAAGGATATGTAAAATCAACTTATAGAGAGAGAGAGAGAGAGAGAGAGAGCCTCATCTCTTAGTTTTTGTTTTGGGGGCTAAGGATTAGCAAGTAAAACTTTTTTTCCCCCCCATAATTTTAACAAATAAAACTTGTGCCGCTTTATCTTCCTCCTCTTTATTTAATTAATTAATTTATTTTCTTTTTCATATGGAGTGTCGAATCCCTAGTTCTGTTATAATTTATCATTAGCAATGTATAACATATTCCATAGTTTTTTTTGTTGAGGTATCAAGATGAGTTTGTAACATTATGTATTCCTGTTTATGTAATGATCAATAAATTATGAGGTTCACCATTTTTGTTTTAGTTGTTATCTTGTGTTAATTTTCTACATTTTAATTACTGAATGTGTGGGTTGAAGATGTATGATCTCAAATTGCAATAGAATCTAAAAGCTAAAAAAGAAAAGAGAAGTAATATATCAAACGTGAAGATATATTTGTTGCAAGGGATGCTTGTCTCTGTCGGTCGGATTCAAATGGGAAGTAAAATGGGTATAAATGGATGGGTTATAAAAAATCGTTAATTGTTTAAAATTTTTGATTAATGGGTAAGCGTTTACCAGTTACAGTTACGGTTGATATCAGAATAAAATTCAATCTTTGATTTAATGTCACGTCAAACACTCGATTCGGAGGGATTCATGTGAGCTCACCCTGTGGATAGAGTTCGATGAGAAAGAATTTTATAAGGAGTATTTGTCCTATATTAAATTTAAATAAAAAATAAAATGAATATAAATAAGTAAATATACAAATAGACTAAGCTTTTGACTAACTGATAACCTCCCTTACGCTGTTCCTTTTACCAATCCTTGAGATAAGCATTTTATGCTATTCCTTTACCAATCCTTGAGGCTAATAAGCATTCCATCGGTTTGTGGTTTTTTTGTCTTCTACTTTTTTTTAATTTATTTTTATATTGCCCAAAAAAACTGACACACCCCATTTGTATGAATACTACACTGTCGTTATATATTACAGTGGGGCCCACAATTATAAAATTATATATACAGATTGTATTACAATTTGTAATAGCAATGATTACACCAAAACTGACACACCCATTTGTATAAATGTTACTAGTACACTGTAATTTTTTCTGCAGGTTGGAATCATTCATAGTAGTTCGTGTTTTTTTTTTTTTTTTCATCATAGTAGTTAGTTAAGAACTAAATTATTCATCAAAAATTTGAAACCAACGCACATGGCAGCAACGACTACAAACAATAAATCAAAACACAGACGCACGACCTCCTATGCTGAATCTCCTTCGTGCTCGGATAAACCGCCAAACCCTAATCTCAATACGAGCCTTCCTCAGATCAATTCACAACACTCTTTTCTCTCTCTTCGCCAAAATGAACCCAAATGATAACAACAAAAACAATGTCCACTCCTCCTCTGATCCTGCACTGTTTGATCCATCCCAACCCTCCTTGCCAATCTCCTACCCTATCAAAACCCTAGAAGACCTAGAATCGAGGGTTTATTTTGATTCATTTCACTTCCCATTCAACAAAGCTTCGGTGACTCTTCAGTCTGGTAATGGTTCATTGCCTGACCGTCCCAGAATTCTCGTGTGCCATGACATGGCCGGAGGGTACTCAGATGATAAGTGGGTACAAGGTGGGACCAATGCTGGAGCGTATTCGATAAGGCACTGGTACTTGATGGATGTTTTCGTGTATTTTTCCCATAGTTTGGTTACCCTTCCGCCTCCGTGTTGGACTAATACAGCTCACAAGCATGGTGTTAAGGTTTGTGTTTTTTGTTTTATCGATTGCATTTGTGTTTTTGGAGTACTTTAATCAATGAATTGAAGTTCATACTGGATTGAAAAATTGGTTTGCTCTGTTATAAGAAATTGGGGTACTTGAATTGATTGGTTTAAAAGACATAGAAGGAAAGAGCATGGTGAATTAAGCGATTTTGTATTGGAAATTGATAGTTGAAAATGAAATTGGCTTATACATATACATGTCTGTGTGATGTATATATATACACACACACACATATACATATATATGTTTGTACATAGATTAGTTTGAAACACACAATTGGAAGACTGAAGTTATGTTTGTATATGATGTTGTTGCTTCTGCCCATGTTGAATAAGGTATTGGGGACTTTCATTACAGAATGGGATGAAGGGAGAGTTATCGCCAACAAACTACTCTCCACAAAGCAGTCTGCTCAAGTGTATGCTGAGCGCTTGACTGAGCTAGCTGTTGCTTTGGGCTTTGATGGATGGCTGGTAAGTTCCCCCAACCCCCCAAAAAAAAAAAAAATCCCATGCTTTACCACGATTAATATTTAGTTGCCGAGTTCCAAGTGCATATATAGTTCGGTGTTGAATGCTTCAAATTGACATAAAAGGTCATTTCCAGTTGTTTATATGGCACATGTGATGTTGTGGCCCGAATTTGGTGCCGGGTCATTTTGCGACCCGCTATCGATCTGACGACCTGTTGGATGAGCTTTGTGTGGGTCGTGGTCCTCGTGGACCCTTATTAATACTCTCTTGTAGCCCGATATATAATGGCATTTAGGGTTTGGAGTGGGTAGAATGAGAGACACTGAAAATCGTACGGAAAGAGAGCAAGGGACTGAAACTTGTAACTTCTGATTTTACACATAGTAAAGACTTTCGCGGGATCTCCACTGTGGACATAGGCTTTGCCGAATCACGTATAAATCTTTGTATTCTTTGTGTGTGGTGGGTTTATTTTTCTGTCCTGTTTTGTAATTGTTGCTTGGGTTCGCTGCGTTTGTCATAACAATACATATATCTACTGCCATCTCTAAGTTCTTTTTTTTGTTTTTTTTTTGGGGTTCAGGTTCTTCCTTATAGGTTTTACATTTATTTGGAACATTAAAACTGTTTTGAGCAAAATTTGCTGATCTAAGAATTTGACTTTCCTAGTCACTTGCATAGGCTTATCTGATTTTTCAGATTCAAGCATATCCAAGATAGAAAAGGTAGAACTAGAACTCCAAGGAAACTCAAAATGGAAAAATTCCTACAGTAAATAGTGAAAAATTTGTTTTCTCAAGTTCATCTTAGTGCTTTTGACATGAAAGAACAAAAAGGGTAAAATTTAAAATCTTTTCCCTTGTATTAAAATGGCTCTCATGAGGATCATTCATGCACTCTCATTATTGTTTACATTGTGACTGTTATTTGCAGATAAATATGGAGGTTAAATTGGATGTAGAGCAAATCCCAAATCTGAAAGAATGTATCAGCCATTTAACCAAGACCATGCACTCTTCAGTGCCTGGATCTTTAGTCATATGGTAAGAGTTAGTTGTTCAACATTCTTAGTTGTTGAAGTTTTCTTTTTACCTTTTCCCCTTTCTTTTTTTTCAGTGCCTGGATTTTTAGTCATATGGTAAGAGTTAGTTGATTCAACATTCTTAGTTGTTGAAGTTTTCTTTTTACCTTTTCCCCTTTCTTAATGACATGTATATAACTTATGATTCTGTCATTTTATTGACCATGCAGGTATGATAGTGTTACTATCAATGGTAAGCTTAACTGGCAAGATATGCTGAATGAAAACAATAAGCCTTTCTTTGATATATGTGATGGCATATTTGTAAATTATACATGGAAGGTATTGCGTTCTGTGTGTGTGTGTGTGTCTTATTTGAAAGTTTTGATTTTGGTGCTCCAGTTTTCTTGAATACACATTTTCTTTTATACCATACAGGAAGACTATCCAAAACGTTCAGCTGCTGTTGCCGGCGATAGAAAGTTTGATGTCTACATGGGTATTGATGTTTTTGGAAGGAACACTTATGGTGGCGGACAGTGGAATGTATGTGTGCTATCCAGTCCTTGGAAATGTTTAATACCTTGCGCATATAACTGTTGGAAAACTGGTTGTCAACATAACACCATCTTATGGTTCATGAACTGAATTTAGGTTATATACTTGGTGGTGTTTGTGCTTCAAGTAGCTTCTTTGTAGCCATTTTCAGTAGCATGGAATTGGTGCCTTGGAATTGGACTTGAAAATTTTGTTGTTCAAACTTATAACTATTTTTTCTCCAATTCCAATTCCAAGATACCAATTCCATGCTACCGAACATATCATAATTGTTTATGCAAGTGTTGGTAGATTTTGAAATGCCATATGATTGAGTGACCTTTTCTGCCTCAGACATGTGTTGCACTTGATGTGCTGAAGAAAGACGATGTGTCAGCTGCTATATTTGCTCCTGGATGGGTATATGAGACTAAGCAACCACCTAATTTTCAGACTGCTCAGAACCAGTACTGAACTCAGTTCTTTTTTCAAATTTTTAATAATTTATCTTTACTTCTAATATTTTTAATAACTATGATATTACGACACTTCACTCTATCAACAATTGGTGTGTTGGCAGCTATCAATACAACCTCCTTGTCCATGTTTCTGACATTTCTGTGAAACTACAAAAAGTTATAATCATTTTTCCTCAGGTGCAACAAACTAACTACATTTGCCATTTTATCATAAAACCTGTCAAGAAGTTACAAACTTCTCCATTATTTCACTCCCCATGTATATGTAAATACATACATACATATATATATATATATATATATATATGCTGACACACATGTAGTCAATTTACAACATTTTAAATACACAAATGTATTGCTGTGACCAGTTATCTACACTAAAGGAGTTGCCATGTCGTATAATCCATTCTTTGTCAAAATTTCGTGTGCGATCATTAATAATAGCTTGAGAAGTTTTTGCTCAAGAATATGTTATCATTATTGATGGCCCAACCTCTAACGGCAAGTTTGCATTTATCTCTTTCATAGTGGTTCCATGATTAAACCTTTTTTGTTCCATGACCTCCTTCTAAATTGCATGCAGGCGTTGTAGTTGTTTGATCACCTTCATCTGTAATATGCTTTCGATTTTGCAGTTGGTGGGCCCTTGTTGAGAAATCATGGGGAATATTACAGAATTACCCCAAAGTACTACCGTTCTACTCAAATTTTGATCAGGTTACAATTCCGTATATCTCTTTTGTACTTTCTCTCTTCCTTCTTATTCTCCTTTTCTTTTTCCAAATAACAGAGAATATGAAAGCTTTCAGGATGATTGTTTCTCAAAATATCTCATAATGTTTTCATATAACAAGACCTTTTTACATACTTTTTATGAATTTTTACAAGCATGTCCTGTGAATTTGGTTTTACTTATTATAAGAATTAAATGTTATTGCCTACTGGCCTCATTCGGTAAATGGGAAGACATGGGGGTTCAGCTCTTTTACAGTGAATTCTCTTCATTATTCTCCAGTGACTACTAAGCTCTTATGATGTCATTTATTACAGCATTAAAAAAAGGGTCAGCCATGAGCATTTGATCGGTCCAATTTATCATATCATTTGTCCAAAAAAGGATTGTTGACATCCATCTACTCTAAAAACTTAGAGAGGGTTTAACTTTAGGTGTAACTTTAATTGTTAAACCCTCTAACACACCCCCTCACGTGTGGCTTTCTTTTGGCCCAAGCCGCCCAACACGTGTTTCAACTTTAATTATTAGAGTGACGGTGAGGTTTGAATTCGAGATCTTTGCCTCTGATACCATGTTAGCAACCATCTACTCTAAAAGCTTAAGCTATTAGAGAGGGTGTAACTTTAATATTTAAATCCTCTAACAAGGATCATTTTGGTTTGGCCATTTCTTACATGATTCTAGTAAAATTCTTTAGCCGAAGGAATAACTTGTGAAGTTGTTTTGGTGGAGATAAGTAGATGGATATAGAGATGGAAGAAAAGGAGAGAATGTGAGAAATATATTGAACTCATCTGACCAAACTAATTACTTTTGCACCTGTATGCCAAACGGAGCCTGCCAGATGCTGGATTTCTGAATTAACGAAGATCTGGTGAGAGAAAAGTGGTAATGGGGGAATGAGACCCCATACAGTGAAAACCATGTGTACAGAAACACTAATTACTTTGACTTGTTCAGGGCCATGGTTACCATTATTCTGTTGATGGAGGGCAAGTACTAAATGCTCCATGGAACAACATTTCTTCTCAAAGCTTTCAGGTATTGACGTTTTCTTTCTTTCTTATGTTTTCTTTTGTTTTTTCTTTTCCTTTTTCCTGTTCTCACTATGATACGGTGATTTGACACCATAACACCCAAAATCATTGTTCAGAAACTTGTGTTTGGGACCATGTTCATGCGATGTAATTGAACTGCATAATCTATTTCACCATGCTTTCACAAGTGCTGCCTAGTAAATCAGTTGTGATGAGCTTAAAACTGTATGTCAAGGTAATGAAGAGAATGCCAACAGTGAGAGAGATACGTGTACTGAAAAATGAAAATGATAGGAATGTTGAGGAAATAAAACCAGATCCCACACTGGAGTTCTACTTAAAGTGCCTGGTGGTCATGGTTCAGCAAAGATGGATGGACTGCAATTATAGGATGGTGTTCATGCAATTATATGTGTTCTTTAACTTTAGTTTTAACTTCAAATTGTGCACCATCCACTATGCATTTTCCCCAGTTGTCCTTAGGTGGAATTTGATAAGCAATGCAAACTTATATACACAGATAGAATGTTGATAAGGGCCTATACCCTGTAGATGCAACGCTGACTTTTCACAAATTAAAAGATCTCAGTTGGCGCTTTTGCAATGTTAAATTTTCCTTTTATTCAAGTAACTTTTACAAATTATCAAGGACATTTATGGAAATGATGAGAAACTGTAAAAATATTCATGTCATATAATGATCTTTTAGTCATCCAAAATATCGAGAATAATCTCTCTCTCTCACACACACACACACACATGTTCACGCACACCTGTTAACAAGCATTTTTGCTCAGTTTACTTGCTCCTATCATTAACTTTAGAACTGTTAACAACCATCTACTCTAAAAGCTTAAGCTATTTAATGCAATCAGCTACGAAAGAAAAGAAATAAATCTGAACAAGGGAAAACAGAGAGATAAGTCAAGCTAGAAAATTAGCTTAAACACCCACAACTCAATCCCAAAGAAAGGGACAGGTAAAAGACTGCTACAGCAGACTGAAAATATTGATAATACGTCAAAAAGCTGCTGAATACAACTTGGAACAACCCTTTTATAAGCCCTAAGGAATGTCCCAGCAAAGATTTTATCCTAACCCTTCTTATAAATATAATCTAACGGCTACTATTCTGTCCAGCATAATAAAAGATGTTAAAATTGACAAAACAGCCCTTAAGTGGTCACATGACTCACTTAATAGGCACATGCCTCATTAAATAGAAGCGAAATGACAGAAATATCCCAACTAAAGCTTAAGGCAACCATTAAACAGAAAATTAAGACAGATTTATGACTTAACTAAATGACTTAAACCCAGTAAACAATGCTGCCCCTATTAATGCGATCTCAGTCTAGTCTTCTTAGGATCTTCAACCGTTTGAATAAAGCCCTATTCCATTTTCACTGCATCACTATTAGAGAGGGTGTAACTTAAATATTTAAATCCTTCAACACGTCCTCTCACGTGTGGCCTTCTTTTGGTAACAAGTGTTTCAAATTTTAAATTAGAGTGACGCTGAGGTTTGAAAACAGGACCTACCCTGCTTTAATACCATTTGAACAACCATCTACTCTAAAGCTTAAGCTATTAGAGAGGGTGTAACTTAAATATTTAAATCCTTCAACAAGAACTATTATGAGTTTTTACTGTGTACCAACTTATCAGGCTCTTGAAATGTGAGAAAACTATTTTTCCAGGGTACCGTAAAGACGGGTTGTTCAAGACATTTACAGAAATAGTGTTCAAATTGTTCTGGCAAAAGTATCTTTTACATTATGTTCATATTCTACAGTTCTGTAGAATAGAAAATATATTTAGAAAATGATACCAAACATGTCTCCAAGGTTTTTACAGTCAATAATATGACAACTAGTTTTAAAACAAGCAAAATATGATTAAATTACATAAATTACTATTAAAGAGGTAAACAAGAAAAGATGTATATATGGAAACTGAATCCTGTATTACACTTGGCAATTTGAGATATCAAGTACTGCAGTAAAAGGAAGAAGTGTTAGCAACATCTAAAGATTAATATTAATATTGAGAAGCCAGAAATTCAAGTTTGTGGACTAAACCAATGCTTTCAAGAGAACTTAATATGCACAAAATTTCAACTCTGAATCCATGTGCTTTACGACTAGCTGTCTAGTTTTAATGATGTCTCCTGCCACACCATAAGGGGTAGGCGCAGGGTTTAAGTCCCAATTGGGACATGCTTGTGTGTGTTTTACTTTCAAAAAAATAGTTTGCATTCTTCTGCTTTTCTGTTCTGTCATAAGGCAGAAATATAACAAAATAAATTCTCAAATTTACCATGACATTCTCCTGTATAAACCGGTCCTATCAGCCATGTTCTGTTTTTAAATGAACATGTTATCATCAGTGTTATGATTTTTGTTCTCGCAGTATGCCGCTTTTTACTTTTCCTAACTAATCTTATTTGTTACAGCCTTGCCTTGAGTTTTCTGGAGAGCCTATCCCAAACACAATTCAAGTACTTGTTAAGTAAGTTTTGTTGCTCATATGTCTCTTTTATTGCTTTGCAGTTTGTCTTTTGTACAGCTATCATTTCCACTGGCAAGTATTTGTACCAATTAACTCACATGATTTTGACAGGAAAATTTTATACAAATAGAATCTGTATATAGACCCCATTTAGAATGACGTGTCAGTGACATTTAAAGTAATAAGGCACTTTTCTTGAGGTCCTTTGTTTTGGAGTGATATAAGCCAAACGTACCATGTCGTTCTATATGGATTTTTTTTTTGAAAATTCTGTTCATATAGCATCATTACTCTTTAGTCATATGTAGAACAGTTGTTCATATAGCACCTACCATTGAAATATTTTTCATACATTTAGATTTTAAATGGAGCTTCGGATATTTCCTTCTTTTCTGTGAATCATTTTAGAGAGGTAAATTCTATGATATTACTGAGAATCAAGAAATTTTTGTGTACACATTATGTTGCATAGTTAGCTGTGTTCTTCCACTTATGAGTGCAGCACCACTTGGATCAGTAACCACTTGGTAGTGAACTGTTCTTGTTTGTGTTTTCTTAGGATTGAAGTATGTCAATACTCGGTAAATTTCTGTTTTATAGTAGCTTTCATGTTTTTGGATGTAACCAATATTCTGGGTTTTCTGACTGCTTGTCTATCTTGCTCCAGAAACATGTCCTCTTTAGTGCAGTATTAGTTCACAAAATTCTCTACTTTGTTTCTACAGTTAGATTAGATTTTTAAGTATCATTCTTCTGCTTGATTGAATATATGTTTTTCAATGGAAGTTTTAAGGAAGCGTCTTATAGCGGAGGAGGGAACATCACGTTTAAAGGAGCTCTTGAAGACAGTGCATATTTCACAACCAGACTCTTTCAGGGAGAGCTTCTTTTGGAGAATTTACCAGTCTACTTTTCATATTCTGTAAGCCATCTCATTTGTGAGTTAAAAAATGGAAACAAAATTGTATCTCAAAAAATTCTTAGGTCAGTTTTAAGTTGTAAGACCTGACTGTTCGGTTATCTCAATGTCCTTTTTCTTTGTCTGGTCGATGAGAATGTCATACTACTACTGGTCCAAATTGTTTGAAGAATATATCTTAACCCTGCCTTTTATTGATCAAAGCTTAGAATTCGTGGAGAGTAGGGAACAATGGGAGCCCGTCAACTATCTGTCTCTTTAGATGATTTTAACATCCAAATCAGAATCATTAGAATGGTTAGGATTAGGGGTGGCAAATGGGCGGGTTGGGTCTGGTTTGGGTCGGGTTAAAAATGGACGGGTCAATATGGGTCAAGATCCATATTCAACCCGTTCAGAACGGGTTCAAAATGGACAGGGTCAACTCGTTATGACTCGTGGACCCATTAATTATTTATTTTTAATTATCATTTATTTTTATTTTTTTTTTAATTTTTTAATTTTTTGGAACTAATTTTTCTCTTATTCTCTAATAGAAGTGGAAATCCGATGCTCTTAATGAGAAAGAGAGTGTGGCCCCAGTGCCCCACCAATCAAAACTTTGCAGATTTTCTTTGTTTTATGCATAAAACTCTGTTCATTAATTATTTTTAATGGTTCGTAATGAGATTCTGAAACTGACGGATATAGAGCAAAATGACAATGGCGCCGTGAGAGAGATTGAGATCCAACGGCGACGAATTGACCATCAGCGCCGGTGCAAACCCTGACGACTCCACGGTACTACTCTGATCCGGACTCTGATTACAACTACTCTTCTTGATCATCATCACATCTATCTTCTCACCACCATCGTTAACGTTCCTCCTCCGGCACCGGGAAATTAGTCCTGGCTTTGTTGCTGCGAAACTCCCTCCCGGCGGCATCGTATGCCCTCGCCGCCTCCTCAGCCATGTTGAACGTCCCCAACCACACACGACTCTTCTTCCCTGGATCTCGAATCTCGGCGTATCCCGACTGTTAAATTTGTCCAAAAAAATCTAATTTTTAAAATTTTTTTTATAAAAATTTTAATTATTTTTTATTTTTAAATTATTTTTTTTCGAAAGTTTTAAAAAAATTTTATTTTTTAATTTTAAAATTTTTTAAAATTATTTTTTAATTTTTTAAAATTTTTTAATTTTTTTTAGAAGAAATTTCTAGAGAGAGAAACTTAGAGAGGGGGATTGATGAAAGACAAATATATAATAGATATGTGTTGTGTGTTTATTATGTGATGGGTGAAATATGGTTGAATATGTAGTTAACCATATTCAACCCATCTTGACCCTCAAATTAAGTGGTTAAAAATTATCCAACCCATCTTGACCCTCAAACTAAATATGGTTCACCCATAACCATTAAAAGGCGGGCGGATATGGGCGGGTTGATGGTTCCTGACCCATTTTGCCACCCCTAGTTAGGATGGACCAAACTGTCTGAAAAGGCATCATCAGCATCCTTTCCTTATCCCAATCGAATGGGGTCAGCCACATGATTCTCATCTTCCACTCTTCTCTATTACAAGTTATATCTCTTAATATATTTAATTTAATATATTGATGGTCTTTTCTTATTATTTTGTCCCATATTAGTTTTGTCTATAGTTGAACTAATCTTCCCTTTTTATTGGTGCATCTATTGGTCTATCTAGTATATTCTATATCAAAGCTTACTTTTTCTTATTTTATCATTAATAAGTGTCACTTCTAGTTTCTTCATAATATGTAGTTTTTTTTAATTTTGTCTCTTCTGGTTATTCCTATCATCCATCTTAGTATTCTTATTTTAGCTGCATAAATGTGTTGTCGTTGATTCATTTTTAACAAGCCTCTATTCTGTATAAGAAAAATTTCCTAACGACCGTCCTGTAGAATTTTCTTTTTAACCTATTTGATTCTGTCATCACATAGGAATACAGGATTCCATCATTCCACTGGCTTGTTTCCATTTTGTCTAGCCTGTTCTAATCTTGCTTATTACATCATAATCCATCTCCTCCTTTTTTATTGTTGATCCTAAATATCGAAAATAGTTATCTTGAGTAATCCTTTATCTTAATTCATTTGAATTAAAAAAAAAAAAAAAAAAAAAAAAAAAAAAAAAAAAACACAGTTAAATTGAGTTGAATTGATTTTAAGCAAGTTGTTCTAACATGGCACCTTTGGAAATCCCATAAAAATGAATTCATGTTGTAACATCTAAATGTACAATCATATCTAATAAAATGTTGTGTTATGGACTGGCACATCTAATGATCTGATAACTTGAGTTGTATGTCACTCTGAATACTAAAAAATGATCCTCTGTTATCCTTTGTAGTGGTTGCTTTGTTTGTGGTGTATCTTCAACTTCTACACGAGGGAGGCACATGTTCCCACTTGCTTTAGTTTTCCCTCATTCCCAGTCAGTTTCAATATTTTCCCTTTTGTTTATCTCCAATTATCACATTTTCTCTCTCTCAGATATTAAAGATGAATTAAAATAATAGTGGTTGTAGTTTAGGAAAACTATAGCCAGACCAATGGGATTAAAACTTTTCGTTGCTTTGACAGCATAGATATGATTTAAATTGAAGGATTACATTGCCATGGGGAATCCAAAGGGTGCTAATTTACTAAATTGAGCCTAAAATCTTGCTGTATCATTATGAACTTAAAATAAGTCATTTACATTTTTTTTTTTCTTTGTGGAGTGGATCTGCAAATTGAACCAGTGAGTGTTCTTGCATATTCTCAGAGTTGATTCAAAAGACTAGTTTAGTGAAAATGCAGGTTTACTTGACAGAGACAACCTAAATAGATCATTGTTTTTCTGCCACGGATTATTTCAATTAAATCTCTGTGGAAGGCTTAAGCTCTATTTTGGCATCAAGGTTTTCTTATTACTGCTTTTATTTGATCTGCTTAAGAGGGAAAGTTCTGTCTTGTCTCCAGTTCTATTTATTATGTCTTGGTTCATTGTCAGCAACCTTTGGAAGGTCCATCTTGTGATCTCTCTTGGAATAATCTGGGAACTTTTTTTATTTTTATGTTTATTTTTTAATATTTCTCTTCAAGATAATGTTTGGAGCATTTGTAGATTATAATATTCCAGTGGTGAATGCCTCATCTGTAAACAACATTCCTTGGTCCCCAGAATTATGTCAGATCTATGGCTATATAAGAAATAAATATTGGATTGATGCTTGCCTGAACAGCAGCACTACGTCCCCACCCAAATACTGAAAGAGGAAATTCTATATCCCAGTTTGTGTTTTTGCATTTTCATTTGTTCAGCTGTTGATGCCACTTTCTATGCCAGGTGAAATCAGATGGGAACTCCCTGGTAGGCCTTATGCTGGAGTTCTCTTCTACCCTGAAGGAGAGAACATCAGTTCTTCTTGCATCCTGTGGAAGTAACTTGACTACAGTGAACCAGTTATCAAGCAACTTTAGTGAAGTGATCATGCCAATTCAAGTTACAAAACCTGAAACTGCCCCAGGATGGGTCATTCAGGAGAGTAGCATTGCAATGAATGGATACACATTAACAGAAATTCATGCCGTATGCTATCAGTCAAATCCTGAAGTTAATGAAGATAATTCCTTAGCCCACAGTTTATCAGAATATTTTGCAGTGCTGGGCCATATCACAGTTAGAACTTCTGAAATGAACTCGATTTTCCCTCCATCTACTTCATGGCTAGTTGAAGGTCAATATATTAAATGGACTTCAGGATCTCAGGGATCAAAGACCCTTAGTGTCAAGGTCATTTGGAAACTGAAAGATGGAGATGCTTCTGTATTCCCAAAGTACAATATTTATGTGGAGAGGCTAGCAGCTAGAGCTGTTGGAGAACAAGGCAAAATGCTTGATGGTGTGCAGGAGTATCTTGGGGAGGCACAAGTAGAAGCTTTTTATGTTTCTGATCTTGTCTTTCCTTCAGACACTTCCAGTCTCAAATTCATTATTCAAGTTTGCGCCACCGATGGAGCTTGCCTGACTCTAGATGATTCTCCGTCTTTTCAACTGAATGTCGAAGGTTAGTAATCTATATATGTTGCTTTTTAGCTGCCTCCTTTTGAGGGAGCATGAATAATCTCTCTTGTATCTGTCAAATGTTGTAGCATGACAATAATATTTCAACAGAACTTGGTCGGAATAAAATTATCTTTTCAATAACTTGTTTTCTGGCATTTGAACTGCTATTTAATTGCTTCTGTCACACGTCTCTACCGTCTCATGTTGTTTATTCTCAGTTCTGACTGTTTTATTTTGAATTTATTTATTAATGGTACCTGAAAGAACACGTCTGAACTCTTAGTTTCAGTCTGCAAATGCAGTCGAAGACATTTCCATGTGAATAATTGACAGTCCTATGAGAAACACAATTGAGAACAGATTTGTGGATTTTTTTCTTGAACATGGGGAAAACATTAAAGCTGAAGGGAAAAACTTTGTCTGGAATTCCTGCTTGAATTAGTGAATTTTTCAACCATTGACGTACTATGCCTTTATGTAATACCATTGCCTGCAAAAATCTCTCCGTGGTGGTTTAAAATTCTTATATGGGATTTGAAGCAAACATACTTCTTCTTTTGGATATATGTGTGTGTGTGTATATATTCTTGTTTTGAAACTGTTATAGATTTTTTGTATATTTTATTCATACATAATGTTATACATACAAAACTTATCATTATATAAATTTACATGTTGAAATACAAATCTTACTATAGGAATTTAAGAGAGAACACTAAAATGAATAATACAACAATATGAACAATCAAAATGAGCATCTGACAATAATGTAATTAAATTGAATAAGACACAATAAATGATGTAATTATTATTATGCATATAAATAGAAGAAATGACACAACATTAAAGCATATTCTATAGAATAATATATAAAGAAAACAACAATAATAAATTAGTACGAAAGAACTGGCATGGATGAATAAGAGGCATGCTAGGTATTGTCCTAAAGTCATATGGCCCATAGGTATTAGCAGTTCAATATGGCTTCAAGAACCTGAATAATACATACGGATGCTGATTTTGGAAAACATACATTGACACCCCTGAGATTTGGCACATGATATCAACCAACCCCCAACTGTCATCTAACCATTTGGACAGTACAATGACATCGTGCAAAAAGACCCTTTTACCACCCCTTCACTTGGAGAAAATACATTGTTAGAAAATGGTATTACCCTATTTTTACTTCATCTATTTAACATAACAACCCCTTTCATCTATTTAACATATAAGCCACACATGTATTTAGTTGGTGCAGCAACAGGCAATATAGCCGTTCCTGCAATTGGTTATACATATCATCTTCATCCTTGAATATTTTCAAGAGTAACAAAGGCAAAGTATCCGACAAGTGATGCAACAACGCTGGTTATTATTATTATTGGGTTTCTAAAGTTGGGGGCCAAATAAAACTTGATGGAACTTTTTTTTTTTAAACTATAATCATCTTCATCCTTTCATTTGGTTTTTTATGTTGGAGTTTGATTGTTGACATAGGGTTAGGGTTTCAAATGATTCCAGTACTGCACTTCTGTGGGCTAAATTAATGTGTAATATATAGGCATGAATTCAACAACCTCTTCAAGTGTCAATCATCGTCAAATTGATGGTGATATGAGGCTGAATCACTTATATAGCACCAGGACCTGTTGGTGTGGGAAAAGGGCAACGGTAAGGATTTTTAAATCAACTAACAATCCGGCGAAAGTGTATTTTAATTGTCGCAATGATAAATGCAAATATTGTGGATGGTGGGAGCCTCCGGATGTGGCAGTCGTTAAACATAACAGGCGTGCAAGGAATGGTGGTGGTGGTGGTGTAGAGGCTTGTATGTCAATGACAAAACTAATTGTATTTGCAAGCATGTTCCTGGGCTCTGTTGCTGTTTTAAATATGTTCATTGCTTTCCTATCTAAGTGATGCTTATGTGATCCTCCCTTTGCTAGTGGAGAAGATTTTTTTGGATGAACATGAAATGTTCATGTAATTGTACTCTTTCGTCATTACAAATATATCTAATGTTGTGCCAAGATGGTTTGGTAACGCTATGTTTTTCTGTTCATGTAATGATCAATAAATTTTGAGGTTCCCCATTTTAATTTTAGATGTTCTATTCTATTAATTTGCTAATTTTGAATTACTGATTGTGGGTTGGATTCAGGTTAGATAATTATATCATGATCTCAGATTGCAATAGAATCTAAAAGGTGAAAAGAAAAGAGAAGTATTATATCGAGCTTGGGGGCCAAGGGTTAACAAGTAAAACTTGTGCTTATTGATGATATTCTTCCTCTTTGTTTTTTATTTTTATTTATTTTATTTTGTCTGTTTTATTTTATTTTATTTTATGGAGTCTCTAATTCCGAGTTTTGTTATAATTTATTATTATCTGTTATTTGCCATATAATTATATGACCAACTTGCCCCTATTCAAATCATCTCTCTCAATAGTTATTGAGGACTTTTTCTGGCTATTTCCAATTCTTTTTATCTTTTTTAGTTTCTGATTTCTACCGTTGCAAATTTTCTCTATTGTGAAAAACAATAAGAACAGAAAAATCGAAGGACATGTAGAGAAGATAATCAAAGAGCATACATAGAAAGTACATACCCAAATCAAAAATCAACCGCAATTTGTTATTTTTGAAATTGAATAATAGACTCAGATTAACCATATTATTTTGTTGCCTGGTATTTAAACATCCATTCTAAAAATAAAAAGAAAAAAGAAAAGAAATGTAAAGATTTGGAACAGCGGTTATGAATTCTTTGAGATGATGTTCCTTTTGTCAAGATAATGAAGAAGCTGTTGTACTGAGCATTGTGTAAGCAAGTGCTGTGAGATATATATAATTTTGTAATGATGGCATATTTTGGAGTCAAAATTTGATCATCGAGTTGTATTTTTGTTTACATCGAGTCTTGGTTTTTTGGAGTTGAAGTGCAAGTGTTTTTTCTCGTTGAATCCGTTGAGAATATAATTTAGTCAAGGTAACTGTGTGAGAAACAATTATGAGTATATTTTAGTTGGGTAGGAATGTAGAAGTTAAAAATAGCACTCAACAAAGTCCAATCAGTTGAACTTAGAAACTGAACCGGTTGAACTTCGAAATTGAACCAACTGAACTTTCTGCATGAGAACATCACTAGGTTAAATCCCAACAGGTTGAACTTTGAAACTGAACCGGTTGGGTTTTTCTAAATGTGGAAAATTCATATTTTGGTAAATTTTTAGTTTTTTGTTTTTACCAAAACTTATAGGGATGCCCTTGCACGAATTTAAAACCTCTTTTTACCTATAGTGAGGACTCTCGAACATATGTGTCCGTGTCTATATATATATATATATGTATATTATTTATATCTAACCCTAGAGGATTTATGATTGCTTCAATTTGAAAAATAAGGTTTTCATTGTTTACATAAAACTTTTTAAGTGACTACAGTGATGTTCTTCTACTAACCAATAAGGAATTTTCAGACTCTACATCAGATTATAGATTGATTAGAACAATAAATTTTCTACTAGCCTTCACAAAATCCATATTTGAAGGAAGAGAAGGTTTTGATCACACTACAAAGGGATAAAGTGTTCGTGGAGTGCTAGTTGATTTACTAGCTATCCTTATACAGTGATCAGGAAGTAAACTTGAAGTCAAGTGTCGTGAAACGAGGGAGTTACAAAGCTAAAGGCAATCAGAAGTTAGTTCTTGGTAGAGTGTTAATGTGTGAGACTGAATTAGAGTCCATTGTACTTTACTTCTACACTAGTGAATCGTTTTGCTTGAAACACTAGAAGTCTCCATCCTCCAAGGTTTTTCTCCATCTCTCCATCGATCGGTTGATTTTCACCAATTAGGATTTTCTTGCTAAAAACAGAGGCTGAGTAAACAAAAACCTTTAATAAAAACTTCCATGCCTGCCATAATCAATTAGTCATTGGTCATATTTCTTTTTATCAAGAAATCGAAGAAGCCATACAAGGGTTTTGTCGGGCCTGTTCATATGGTACCTAAGCTAAGTAATTTTATGATACCAGCAGGAATTCGGGTCTCTCTGGTTCAACTAGGATTATAGTTCCGGAATTTCTATGCCACTCAAGATCGAGAAAAGGAAGTTTTCCAATCACTGACTCAAACCCATTGTCAAATCCTACTCAGCGGAATATGGAGGTACTTATGGCAGAACGGGTCAATCTGGTCTATCACAATAAAGCGATAGACGGAACTGTCATGATATAAACGATGAATAAAGAAGGGGCAGAGTAACCAAAGGTACTAAATTTGTAACGTAACGGTATCACTTTTACCTTCTTAAGTGGTAATTGATATTCAAGTTTTTAATACAACAAATGAATGTGAGTTTTTTATATATACAAGAAAGAAAGGGCAGAGTACACAAAATGTTCTAAAAAGAACTTTCACCACTACTGTAATCACACAACTTCCCTGTCTAATCACAGATAGAATGGTGAGAGGGCCACGAAGAATTACAGGAGAGTGACAAAAAAAAAAAAAAACCCCTTCAATTGCATAGTAAAAAATAGTTATGCGCTCGGTAAAAATTATACATGGAATTCATCTAAAAATTTAAAAGTAATCCCTGCAACAGGCAATAATTTTATTTAGGTTATGTTTGATGATATAGAATTAGAGTTTTGAAATTAGAATTAGTAAAATTGAAAAAAAATTAGTTCAATTTTTTGAATTATTTTTTTCAATTCAATTTTAAAACTTAAATTCTATATCTACAAAACATAGCTTAAAGATAATAACGGCGAACTAAGTGTTAAAGAGAGAGATGGGTAAAAAGATCAAATTAACTTTCCAAGTCAAGTCAACATGAAAAAGAATAATTTATCTTTCGGCTTTTTCCAAGCACTCACAGTCACGAGTTATGAAACCACCAATGACGTATCTAGGGTAGGGTTGGGCTGGGCTCAAGCCCCCCCAATTTTTTTAATTTTTAATTTTTTTTATTACTATGAGGGCAGGTGGGTACTGAAATGGGAAGATGAGAAAGGAAAGTAGTGGGTTGGTGACGTGGTTTTGGTTTGGTGATAAAGGAAGACAAGATTGAAATGTAAAATATTTTGTACGGGCCCACTACCGGATGAGAAAATGGATGTTGAGCTGACATTGTACAAATATATATATATATATATATATATATATTTGCTTTGTCTGATGAAGAAGAAAGATTTGCCGATTAAAGTGAAATATGATAGTTGTGATGGGTATCGGCGGGATCCACGAAAATATATATATTTTTTTGGGCAAAAAGCTTTTCACCCTGAATTGTTGTATAATGATTATTTTGATTTTTGCAAGGTGAGCTGTCCTAAATTTTAAGGGTCCGTTTGGCATGCATTTTATTTTTAGCGTTTTGCTTCTGATTAAAACAGAAACAGTATTTTTGTTAGAGGAGTGTTTTGAAAAAAATTTAGAAGCATGTTTGGAAATTATGTTTTGCTATGAAAATGTCAAAAACAAAAACATGCCAAACATGTTTGGTCACTCTACTTATTACAATTTCACATTTTATGAAATAATAAATTTATATCATTAAATTTTATAATTTGTTTATAAAAATGTTTAAAAAGCACATTTTAATAATTTAAATATTGTCAATATTTTTTCATATAAAAGTTCTAAATTTTTTTTTTGCAATAACCTATTTTCAATTTTATTATCCTGTTCACAAGTTATTTGCAAGAGATCTGTTTCAGTCATTATCTTCACAAATATTTATAACTAAAATTCATAAAATAAAATAAAAATCATATAAAAAAGATCCTAATTAAAACAGATTTAGCCCAAAAAAAAAAAATTTCAATAAATTAATTGATTTAGCCAAAAAAAAAATAAAATAAAACAAGAATTACAGACCTTGATTTCAAATTGATTTAGCCAAAAAAAATTTATTTCCATAGATTAATTGATTTAGCCAAAAAAACAAATTAAAACAAGAATTACAGACCTTGATTTCAAATTGATTTAGCCAAAAAAAAATTTATTTCCATAGATTAATTGATTTAGTCAAAAAAAAAAAAATTAAAACAAGAACTACAGACCTTGATTTCAAATAGAAAAAAAATTAAAACAATCTGAAATGATACGCCGACATTGGTTTTGAGAGTTGAGAGACAGCGGGCAGCGGCGGAAGCTTGCGAACGGCGAACTGGAACTGGAACAGCGGGCGATGGAAACTAAAAGATATGGGTTTTGATTTTTTGAGCAATCTGAAATGATATGCCAATATGGATTTTGATAAAGGTTTGAACTTTTGATTCTTGTAGACAGATAGATAAATTGAAGTAAATGGGTTTTGAACTTCTGATTCTTGTGGACTACAGTAGTTTACAGTTGCAGAGATAGAGATGGCAAGTTCAGAGTGGAGAAGAAGAATAGAGTTGGAGGCGATTGGGGATGCTGAGATGATTTTGTGAGTCGCCCAAAATCGCCCAAATAGAAGCCGCACCCAAAACCCTAGAAAATGACGAATTTTGCCTTTTATATGTGTAATGTAGCCCAAGCAGTACAAAAACAACTAAAAACACCAAAATGGTGTTTCATGTTTTTGGCCCATTTTTGAAATTGTTTTGTTACTGTTTAAAACACAACAAGCCCAACCAAACATGTTTTGGGCTTGAAAGGGGTTACTGTAGCAAGCCTAAAACAAAACAAAACACATGCCAAAGAGCCCCTAAGTCCGTGGAATTGTCTATTTAAATGTGTGTTGTGAATGAAATTGAGGCAGAGAAGATAGAAAAACAAAGGGTGTATACAGAGAGTGAGTATAGAGTGAGTAGCAGGGGTCGAGAGTTTGAGGAAAAATACAGGTGAGCCGAGTTGCAGAGGTGGCCGGAGCTTGAGGAGATGATGATCCAATGAGGAATTACTCTTTTTTAGTGTAGGGTTCTCATACCTTGAATGGCATGGAGTGGTTTTGCCTCAAATAATTTTATCAAATGTTTTGATTAAATGCATATTTATTTTGTCTATATATACTCACATGATTATGTATGTTTTGTGATTTTATTACACTTTCATGAAATTCTTGTTATGGTTTTTCTTACAGGGACTTTCAGTCTCACCACTCTCCAGTTTCACGTACTGAAGATGAACGAAAATTGCTAGATACGGGCTTAGGTTGAAGATTCTTGCAGGATTTTATTTATTTATTTGGAAAATTTTTGTATATATTTGAGGAAATTAACTTGTATAAAAGATGGTATTTTTTTTTTTTATGATCTGATTGTATTTTGATGTATTTGGACTTGTATAAATTGAAGATTTTATTAGAATTTACGGGTGGTGACATTACTAAAATAAAGGCACAAGACAAACAAGTCTTAAAAAAAAAATTTATTTAAAAAATTGTGTTATTAAATTTATGTTTAATTTTAGCGCCCACCATTAACCACCTAAAAATTGACAACATTACGAAATTTCCTCGCTACTTCAAGACAGAACGCACCTCATCAATGATATCATCAAAATATTCAAAATTTAGAAAAAATTACATTTAGGAAAAGAAATAAATGGTTGTTTATTTCTAATATGTTGACAGATTGACCTCATCAATGATATCATCGAAGTATTCAAAATTTAGAAAAAATTACATTTAGGAAAAGAAATAAATGATTGTTTATTTCTAATATGTTGACAGATTGTTTTGTATGATGATGAATATATTTATTCATATCATGTATTTCTGCATCTATTTATATCATTTAGGATCAATTATTTATTTATTTATTTTAAATTATTTATAAAATTTTGTAAAATTTTATATAAAACCTTACCTCCAAATGGGGCGCAGCCAGTTCAGAGGGGCACAATGCATTTGTAATTTTTTTTTTTTTTTAATAAATATGACAATATAATTTTTTTTTAAATTAAAAAGACAAATAAAAAAAATAGTTATAAAAATAATATGTTAAATAAATAAAGTAAAAAAAATATAGTTACAAATATAAGAATCAAAATATTAATTAATAATATTTTAATTAAATACAATCACAAATGTCATCTATAAAAAAAAATAAGTTTAAAAAAAATAAAAAATACATAATTATACATAAGCTAAAAAAGAAATTTTTTGAAAAAAGGAAACACAAATTAGAAAAGGAAAAATATATTGTATATTTGAAAAAGGAATATATGTTATTTTTTTTTTTTGTCAAAAGAAAATTAAAAGAATTTGAAAATTTGAGGGGGATACTATTTAAAATTACTATGTAAGTGTATATATATATATATACCAAAAATATGTACCTATGTATAATAGGTAGGAGCAAAGTGAGAGGGGAGGGCACGTGACCCATCTGGGCCTTAATTGACTCTGTCCCTGCCTCCAATTAATTTTTAATTAGACAAATGAGGGTAATTTGCTACAGTAGAGTAAATTGTGGGTGTTTGTTATTTCAAAAAACAGAAGAGGTATTTTGTAACATTTTAAACCAGAAGGGGGGTTTAATGCATTAAAGTCAAAAATAAAAAAAACACAATACTTCTATCTTCACCAACAAAAATATAGATTATCTCATTATTAATGTAAATTAATAATAAATAATAAATGATTACTACTTCTTTACTTATCAAATACCAAATAACAAAAGAAGTCGTGTTCATTTACAGTGGTGAGGACTTAAAAATTGTTAAAAATATATATTAAAAAACTTTAGATTCCCAAAAATATATTTATTAAAGGTCATTAGTGAGTATAAATTTATTTAATTATATTTAATATATATTTATTTTGGAAACGAGGGAGCCGTAGGAAGGCAGTTCAGGTCAAGTCAATAATCAATAGTAATGTTAGTCCAACGCTCACAAGTGTGAAGTTCAGGAAATTTGAATCCAATGGCAGCAACGACTACAAAAAAAAAATCTTTTCTTCGTCATCTCACCGACGACTTCCTGTGCTGAATTGCTTTCGCGCCTATATAAACAGCCAAATCCTATTCTCCGTAACCATAAGAGCCTCTCTCAGATCAATTTACAACACTATCTTCTCTCTCTTCCCCAAAATGAACCCAAATGATGACAGCAGGAATGTCCCCTCCTCCTCTGATCCTCCACCGTTCGATCCATCCCAGCCCGCCGTGCCAATCTCCTACCCCCTCAAAACCCTAGAAGACCTCGAATCGAGGGTCTATTTTGACTCATTTCACTTCCCATTCAACAAAGCTTCGGTCACTCTTCAATCTGGTAATGGTTCATTGCCTAACCGCCCCAGAATTCTAGTGTGCCATGACATGAAAGGAGGTTACACTGATGATGATAAGTGGGTACAAGGTGGGACCTATGCCGATGCCTATGCGATATGGCACTGGTACTTGATGGATGTTTTCGTGTATTTTTCGCATAGTTTGGTTACACTTCCGCCTCCTTGTTGGACTAATGCAGCTCACAAGCATGGTGTCAAGGTTTGTGTTTTTTGTTATATCGATTACATGTGTTTTTGGAGTATTATAACAAGTGAATAGAAGTTCATATTGGGGATTATAAGATTTGGTTTGGCTCTGTTATGTTTACAAGACTTTGTACTGGGAATTGATAGTTGAAAATGAAATTGGCTGATACATATACATGTCTGTGTGATGTATATATACATATACACATATATGTTTGTACATAGACTAGTTTGAAACACATAATTGGAAGACTGAAGTTCTGTTTGTACATAATGTTGTTGCTTCTGTCATGTTGAATAAGGTACTGGGGACTTTCATTACAGAATGGGCTGAAGGGAGAGTTATCGCCAACAAACTACTCTCGACGAGGGAGTCTGCTCAAATGTATGCTGAGCGCTTGACTGAGCTAGCCGTTGCTTTGGGCTTTGATGGATGGCTGGTAAGTTCCCCCACCAAAAAATAAAAATAAAAAATCCCTGCATGCTTTACAATGTTTAATATTTAATTGCCAAGTTCCAAGTGCATATATAGTTCGGTGTTGAATGCTTCAGCTTGACATAGAAGGTTGTTTCCAGTTGTTTATGTGATACCTATATCGACTTCTCTAAATTCTTTTTTCTGTTTTTTGATGGGGTTAAAGTTCTTATAGGTTTTACATCCGTTGGGAACATGAAAACTGTTTAGATTAGGCAAAATTAGCTGATCTAAGAATTTGACGCTTTCCTAGTCACTTCATAGGCTTGGTTGATTTTTTGGATTCAAGCATATCCAAGAAAGAAAACGTAGAACTAGCACTCCAAGGAAACTCAAAATGGAAAAATTCCTGCAGTACATAGTGAAAACTGTGTTTTATCATGTGCATCTTTAGTGCTTTTGACATGAAAGAACAAAAAAGGTAAAATTTAAAATCTGTTCCCTTGAATTAAAGTGGCTCTCACGAGGATCATTCATGCACTCTCATTATTGTTGATATTGTGACGGTTATTTGCAGATAAATATGGAGGTTAGATTGGATGTAGGGCAAATCCCTAATATGAAAGAATTTATCAGCCAATTAACCAAGACCATGCACTCTTCAATGCCTGGATCTTTGGTCATATGGTAAGAGTTAGTTGATCCTACATTCTTAGTCATTGAAGCTTTCTTTTTACTTTTTCCCCTTTCTTAATGAAATGCATATAACTTGTGATTCTCTCATTTTATTGACCATGCAGGTATGATAGTGTTACTGTCAACGGCAATCTTCACTGGCAAAATTTATTGAATAAAAAGAATAAGCCTTTCTTTGATATATGTGATGGCATATTTGTAAATTATACATGGGGGGTATTGCCTTCTCTCTCTCTCTCTTACTCAAATTTTGATTTTGGTGTTACAGTTTTCTTGCATATACATTTTCTTCTATACCATGCAGAAAGACTATCCAAACCGTACAGCTGTTGCTGCCGGGGATAGAAAGTTTGATGTCTACATGGGTATTGATGTTTTTGGAAGGGGCACTTATGGTGGCGGAGAGTGGAATGTATGCGTGCTATTCAATCCTTGAAACTGTTTAATATCCTGTGTATATATTATATAACTGTTGGGAAGCTGGTAGTCAACATAACACCATATTATGATTCATGAACTGAATTTAGGTTATTTACTTGGTGGTCTTTGTGCTTGAAGCAACTTCTTTAAGCTATGTCCGGTAGTATGGAATTGGTGCCTTGGAATTGGAATTGAAAAAAAATTAGTTCAGACTTTAAAATATTTTTTCTCCAATTCCAATTCCAAGGTACCAATTCCATGCTACCGAACATAACATAATTGTTTTTTTATTCAATTGTTGGTAGATTTTGAAATTTCATATGATTGAGTGACCTTTTGCACCTCAGACAAATGTTGCACTTGATGTGTTGAAGAAAAGCGATGTGTCAGCTGCTATATTTGCTCCTGGATGGGTCCATGAGGTACCGCAACCACCTGATTTTCAGACTGCTCAGAACCAGTACTGAACTCAATTCTTGTTGCAAATTTTAATAATTTATCTTTTACTTCTAATATGCTTTCATTATTTTTTATGAAGTTATTTTTGTTGGTCTACGATTTCTTTAGCTACGATATTACGACACTTCACTCTATCAACAATTGATGTGTTGGGCAGTGTTGAAAGACATAAAAATTTGAAGAGAGAAATTAAACATGAAGAACAAAATGATAGACACACAAAGCCCAAACGACTGCATCACTTTTATTATATTCTCTCTTAATATTGTTTACAATTAGGACCTTTATTAATAGGTTGTTACGAAATAATGATCGAATAGGAGTTTATGAGAACAAGAGAAAAAATAGGCGCACACAAACGAGATAAGGATTTACGTGGTTCGGCTATGCCTACATCTACGGGGAGAAGACAGAACAATATTTCACTATGGAAATAAAGAGATACAATGCTTAAGTGGCTCACACCCAAAACCCAATTACACCCAAAATTCTCTCACACTTCGCTTTTCTTTACTAAGCAAACTCACCCAATTGTTGGATGCTTTAAACCATGTAGATCAAGGCTCTTTATAGCCAAAATGTCATCACTATTCGTGGACTTGGAGACCAAGCATAATGCTTGTTGAACACATATACTTGGAGGGCAAGTTGAATGATGTCATGGGTGAGCTATTGCATGATGATGTAAGTGATGAGCTATTGCATGGTGAGTTGGCATAATTTGAGCCACAACTATCAACAAATCTCCACCTTGGCGAAAAATTCAAGTGGGCCACTGTATCTCTGTAAAACAAACTGTCTTCTCCATTAAGCCCCTAAGGGCAATTTCAACATTTGAGAATACCAACCAAGTCCAAGCAATGCTTGAACTTGAGAGTCGGAATGGACTTTGTCATCATATCCGTCGGATTTTCAAGTATGCCAATTTTCTTCAATATAGTAATTCCTTCTGATATGACATCCCGAATAAAATGATATCTGACATCGATGTGTTTGGTTCTCTTGTGATACATTTGACTTTTGGTCAAATATATCGCACTCTGACTGTTACAATAAATAACAGTTGAGCTTTGCTGCAAACCCAAAACACTGACCAAACCTCTCAACCAAATGGCTTCCTTTACTACTTCAGTGGTCGCCATATATTCTGCTTCTGTAGTAGAGAGAGTAACTGTGGATTGCAAAGTTGCTTTCTAACTAACTGCACAACCTAAGAGAGTAAAGACGTATCATGTCAGAGATCTCCTTTTGTCTAAATCACCAGCGTAGTCGGAGTCCACAAAACCAACAACACTGCCAAAATAATCACTGCTCTTCTGATAAACTAAGCCAATATCTGCAGTACCTTTCAAATACCGAAGAATCCATTTCACGGCTAGCCAATGCTCTTTTCCTGGATTATCCATATATCTGCTAACTATACTGACTGCATGTGAAATATCAGGGCGAGTGCAAACCATTGTATACATTAAGCTACCAACTGCACTAGCATAAGGAACACGTGACATGTGCTCCTTCTCTTCTTCGGACTGCGGTGATAAAGCTGCAAAAAGACGAAAAGGAGCAGCAAGTGGTGTGCTCACAGATTTGGAATTCTGCATGTTGAACCGCTCAAGCACTTTCTTAATATAACTTTTCTGTGACAAACTCAACCCTGCCAGCTTGGCGATCCCTCTGAATTTCCATGCCCAAAATCTTCTGCGCTGCAATGAGATCTTTCATCTCAAATTCAGTATTCAACTGAGATTTTAACTTGTTGATTTCTGACATGTCTTTTATAGCAATAAGCATGTCATCAACATATAACAACAAGAATACAAAAGAACCATCTGAGAGCTTTCGGTAGTAGACACAAAGCTACTTCTCAAGTAGCCATAACTAACCATAAAAGTGTCGAACCTTTTGTACCACTGCCTTAGAGATTGTTTCAACCCATACAAGGATTTCTTTAACAAACAAACATGGTCTTCTTTTCCCTGAACAACAAACTCCTCTGGCTGATGCATATAAATTTCTTCTTTTAGCTCACCATGTAGAAAAGCTGTTTGGACATCAAGTTGCTTAAGCTCCAAGTTAAATAGAGCAACCATTGCAAGTAACACGCGGATAGAGGTGTGTTTCACAACTGGTGAGAAAACTTCATTGAAATCCACACCTTCTCTCTGACTATAACCCTTTGCCACCAAATGTGATTTGTACCTTGTATCTTTAACACCTGGAGTTCCTTCCTTTTTCTTGAAGACCCATTTGCAACCAACAATTTTCTGGCCTTTAGGAGGTTTCACCAACTCCCATGTCTGATTCTTATGAAGAGATTCAATCTCCTCAGTCATAGTAACAGTTTACTTGGCAGATTCATTTCCTGTAACAGCTTATTAGTAGGTGGAAGGCTCTTTATCTTCAATATTTTCTACCACAAACAAAGCATAAGCAACTAAATCTGGATAAGCATACCTCTCAGGAGGTTTAATCTGCCTTTTCTGTCTCCCTGAAGCAATATTGTACTGTTGCTCATCTGGTACTTGATCATCCTGCACCTCTTCAACATTGGGCTGAACTGGAGTGTTGACTTGTTTTCTGGAGCTTCAAAGTCATGCTCCACCTACTGCTTAACACCCTGAGATTCACCTGTAACAAAAGACTCCTTTCTCTGGTGAAGTAAAGCAAACTCATCAAAAGTAACATCTCTGCTGGTAATAAATTTAGGTGACTTAGGATCAGGACACCACAACCTGTATCCCTTCACCCCGGATGCATAGCCAATAAAAATACATTTCTTGGCTCAAGTTTTCCTTCATTAACATGAGCATAAGCAGGACATCCAAAAACTCTTAAATTAGAATAATTAGCAGGAGTACCAGATCATACCTCTTCAGGTGTTTTGCACTCAATAGCAGTTGATGGTGACCTGTTCACCAGATAGCAAGCTGTGTTGATTGCTTCAGCCCAAAATCCTTTAGACAACCCAGCATTGAAAAGCATACAACGAGCTCTTTCTAAGAGAGTTCTATTCATGCGTTATGCTACACCATTATGTTGTGGAGTCTTTCGAACTGTATGGTGTTTGACAATGCCTTCATTTCTGCAGAAATCGTCAAATTCTCCTGAGCAAAATTCTAAACCGTTATCTGTTCTGAGACGCTTGATTTTCTTTCCGGTCTGCTTTTCAATTATGGCCTTCCACTGCTTAAACTTAAGGAACACTTCATGTTTTTGCTTCAAGATATAAATCCAGACTTTCTTGGAGAAGTCATCAATGAAAGTCAACATATATCGAGAACCACCAAGAAAGGGAACTCTGGAAGGACCCCAAAGATCTGAATGAATGTAATCAACAGTGCCCTTGGTCCTGTGAACAGCTGTACTGAACTTGAGTCTTTTCTGCTTGCCAAAGACACAATGCTCGCAAAAGTCTAGCTTTCCCGTCTTTTGTCCACCTAGCAAACCTCGTTTGCTCAATTCTATCAAACCCCTTTCACTCATATGCCCTAAACGCATATGCCACAGATGGGTAGTTTTTGATTCTTGATCAACTGAAGAAGATACTAAAGCAGCTCCTGTCACAGTACTGCCCTGCAAAAAATAGAGGCCTTTTCTCTATTTTCCTTTAAGCATAGTAAGAGCACCTTTAAAAACTCTCAAAACTCCACCTTCAGCTGAAAATAATTTGAGTCACCTTGATAGTTGTGGCTCAAATTATGCCAACTCACCATGCAATAGCTCATCACTTGCATCATCATGTAATAGCTCACCCATGACATCATTCAAGTTGCCCTCCAAGTATATGTGTTCAAGAAGCATTATGCTTGGTCTCCAAGTCCACGAATAGTGATGACATTTGGCTATAAATAGCCTTGATCTCCATGGTTTAAAGCATCCAACAATTGAGTGAGTTTGCTTAGTAAAGAAAAGCAAAGTATGAGAGAATTTTGAGTGTAATTGGGTTTTGGGTGTGAGCCACTTAAACATTGTATCTATTTATTTCTATAGTGAAATATTGTTCTGTCTTCTCCTCGTGGATGTAGGCATAGCCGAACCATGTAAATCCTTGTCTCGTTTGTGTGTGCCTATTTTTTTTTTCTTGTCATTAATTTTCTCTTTGTTCTCATAAACTCCTATTTGATCCTTTTTTTTTCTTCATAACATAGGTGAAAGAATGCAAGTGATAAATATGAAAAATACATCGATGGAGGATTTCTAAAATCAATTCCATAAATCATTCTAATCAATATTCTATCATAGGCTCAAATCACTCCTATGATATTCTTCAACACCCCTGCTCAAGTTGGTACACGTTAACTTAAGTGTCCAACTTGAAACTAAATACGAAGTTGTCGAGAATTCGAGACGAATTGATCCGGAGATCCGCGACGAGTTGATCTGAAGATCCGAGACGAATTGATCCGAAGATCTGAGACAAGTAGAGTATTGAGTAGGGTATGATAAACCCGCTCTAATAGCATGTTGAAAGATATAAAAATTTGAAGAGAGAAATTAAACATGAAGAACAAAAGGATAGGCACACAAAGCCTAAAGGGCTGCATCACTTTTATTATATTGACGGAGGATTTCTAAAATCAATTCCATAAATCACTCTAATCAATTGGCTCAAATCACTCCTATGATATTCTCCAACAGGCAGTTATCAACACAATATCCTTGTCTACGTGTCTGACATTTCTGTGATACTTACAAAATGTTTTAATCATTGTTCCTCAAGTGCAACAAACTAGCTATGCTTGCCATTTTATCATAAAGCCTGTCAAAAAGTTGCAACTCCTCCATTTTGTCACTCTCCATTGGCCGTCCATTAAACCCAAAACATGAGGCTGTATATATAAATACATATACACATATACATATATAGACACACTCATAGTCAATTTACAACATTTTAAATACACAAATGTATAGCTGTGACCGCTTATCTACACTAAAGGAGTTGCCATGTCGTGTACTCCATTCTCAGTCAAAATTTGGCACCCTCATATATATTTGCCATTTTATCATAAAACCTGTCAAAGTTGCAACTTCTCCATTATTTCAGTCTCCATTGGCCATCCGTTAAACCCAAAACATGAGGTTGTATATATAAACACATATACATATATATAGACACATATAGTCAATTACAACATTTGAAATACACAAATGTATTGCTGTGACCACTTGTCTACACTAAAGGAGTTGCCATGTTGTATACTCCTTTATTTGTCAAAATTTGGCGCCCTCGTATGCGGTCAATAATAATAGCTTGAGAGGTTTTTGCGCATCGCCATTGTCAAGCATGTTATGTCTTTTTAAGTTTTGAGCATTAATTTCTTACTCAAGCATGCATCAAATCTCCAACAGCTTTGAGTGCTCATATTTCCATTGATCATTAAATGGGTATGGAAACATGATTAATGTGTAGTCGTGTACAGTGCAAAATTTAAGAAATTTCCATAGAATCTAACTATTTTTTTTATCATTTTCTGAAGTGCATGTTACTGTTTTGAAGGTCAACAAATTTTATCTGCATCAGATCTTTTGTATTTTCAGTCTTCAATGTTATGACATTACCATAGAATTTCTGCTTTCTCCACCAATTCTGCATTTGATAACATTGATTCTTTTCTGTTCCAGAAATTGTTTTTCGTAGAATATTAGTTTTGAGTTTAAAAAGTATTTGAATACCCTGTAATTTTTTAATGATGTCCTTTTGCTTCTACCCGTAGAAAGGTGTCACTGAAAATTATAATGGTTAGCCCTTATGCTATTTCAGCAATTCAATTATCATACTTGCCATCTGTGTTTTTTTTTTTTGTTTGTCAGGTTGGTCTTATAGATTCACATGGTAAGAATATGTTATCATTATTGAGGTCTCCACCTCTAATGACAAGTTTTCAGTTTTCTCTTTCATAGTGGTTCCACAATATAACCTTTTTTGTTCCATGTCTTCCTTCTAAATTGCATGTAGGCCTTTTAATTATTTGATCACCTTCATCTGTAATATGCTTTCAATTTTGCAGTTGGTGGGCCCTTGTTGAGCAATCATGGGGAATATTACAGAATTACCCCAAAGTACTACCATTCTACTCAAATTTTGATCAGGTTACAATTTCGTATCTCTTTTGTACTTTCTCTCTTCCTTCTTTTTCCCCATTTCTTTTTCCAAGTAACAGAGAATATGGAAGCTTTCAGGATGACTGTTTCTCAAAATATCTCACAATATTTTTATGTAACACGACTTTTTACATACATTTTCTGAATTTTACAAGCATGTCATGTGAATTTGGTTTTACTTCTTATAAGAATTAAATGTTATTGCTTACTCGCCTCATTTAGTAGATGGGAAGTCATGAGGTTCAGCTCCGTTACAGTGAATTCTCTTCATTATTCTCCAGTGACCACTAAGCTCTCATAATGTTATTTATTATGACAACGTTAAAAGAAGGGTCAACCATGAGTATTTGATCGGTCCAATTTATCATATCATTTGTCCAAAAAAGGATTATTTTGGTTTGGCCATTTCGTACATGATTCTAATAAAATTTTGTAGTTAAAGGAATTACTTGTGAAGTTGTTTTGGTGGAGACAAATAGATAGATATAGAGATAGAAGAAAAGGAGAGTGTGTGATTAATGTGTTGAACTCATCAGACCAAACTAATTTCTTTTCAACCTGTATGCCAAACGGGGCCTGCTGGATGCTGGATTTCTCAATTAGCAAAGATCTGGTGAGAGAGAAGTGGTAATGGGGGAAAACAGACCCCATACAGTGTAAACCATGTGTACAGAATGACTAATTTCTTTGACTTGTTCAGGGCCATGGTTACCATTATTCTGTTGATGGAGGGCAAGTACTAAATGCTCCTTGGAACAACATTTCTTCTCAAAGCTTTCAGGTATTAACTTTTTCTTTCTTTCTTGTGTTTTCTTTTGTTTTTTCTTTTCCTGTTCTCACTATGATACAGTGATTTGACACCATAACGCCCAAAATCATTGTCCGGAAACTTGTGTTTGGGACCATGTTCTTGCGATGGCAGTTGAACTGTATAATCTATGTCACCATACTTTTACTTTGTACCAACTTATCTGCCTTTTGAAATGCGAGAAAACTATTTTTCTGGAGACAACTTGTTTCAAGACATTGACAGAAACAGTGTTCAAAATGTTCTGGCAAAAGCATCCTTTACATTATTTTCATATTCTACAGTTTTGTAGAATAAAAAATATTTATAGAAAATTATACCAAACATGTCTCCAAGGTTTTTACAGGAGCATGTGTCCTGTCATAAGTCAGAGATATAACAAAATAATTCTCAGATTTACTGTAACATGCTCCTGTACATTCTGGTCCTATCACCAATGTTATGTTTTTAAATGAACACGTTATGTTATGATTTTTGTCCTTGCAGTATGCCCTTTTTACTTGTCCTAACTAATCTTATTTGTTACAGCCTTGCCTTGAGTTTTCTGGACGGCCTATCCCAAACACAATTCAAGTGCTTGTTAAGTAAGTTCCGTTGCTCATATGTGATGTAGGACCTCCATCAATATATCGCTTTTATTTCTTTGCAGTTTGTCTTTTGTACAGCTGTCATTTCCATTGGGAAGTATATGTACCAATTATTCACCTGATTTCGACAGGAAAATGTTATACATATAGAATCTGTATATGGACCCCAATTAGAATGCTGTGTCAGTGACATTTTTAAAATAATAAGGTGCTTTTTCTTGAGGTCCTTTGTTTTGAAGTGATAGAAGCCGAATGAAAAATGTCGTTATGTATGGAATTTTTTTTTGATGATTCTGTTCATATAACATCATTACTTTTTAGTCATATGTAGAAAAGTTCATGTTTTGGAGAACTTACCATTGAAATATTTTTCATACATTTAGATTTTATTTGGAGCTTCAGATATTTCCTTCTTTCCTGTGAATCATTTTAGAGCGGCAAATACTATGATATTCCTGAGAATCAATAAACTTTTGTGTACACCTTATGTTGCGTAGTTAACTGTGTTCATACATCTATGAGTGAACCACCACTTGGATCAGTAACCACTTGGTATGTGAGCTGTTCTTGTTTGTGTTTTCTTAGGATTGAAGTATATTTCAATACTCAGTAAATTTATATTTATAGTACCTTTCATGTTTTTGGTTGTAAGTTTGTAACCAGTGTTCTGGGCCTTCTGACTGCTTGTATATCTTGCTCCAGAAACATGTCCTCTGTAGTCTGTAGTGCATCACAAAATTCTCTATTTTGTTTCTTCAGTTAGATTAAATTTTAAGTATCATTTGATTGAATGTATGTTTTTAAATTGAAGTTCTAAGGAAGCGTCTTATAGCGGAGGAGGGAACATCACGTTTAAAGGAGCTCTTGAAGACAGTGCATATTTCACAACAAGACTCTTTCAGGGAGAGATTCTTTTGGCGAATTTACCGGTCTACCTTTCATATTCCGTAAGCGATCTCATTTGTGTATAAATAATGCAAACAAAATTGTATCTCAAACAATTCTTAGGTCAATTTTAAGTTGTGAGACCTGGCTATTACAACATCAATGCCATTTTTCTCTGTCTGGTCAGTGAGAATGTCATATTACAAGTGATCCAAATTGTGTGAAGAATATATCTTAACCCTGCCTTTTACGGATCAGAGCTTAGAATTTGTGGTGTATGTGGAGAGTAGGGGAAAAATGGGAGCCCGTCAACTATCAGTCAAATCAGAATTGTTAGAATGGTTAGGATGGACCAAACGGTCTGAAAAGGCACCATCCTCATCCTTTTTTTATCCCAATTGAATGGGGTCAGCCACACGATTCTCATCTTCTACTCTTCTCTATTACAAGTTATGTCTCCTGATATATTTAATTAAATATATGAAGGTCTTTTCTTATTATTTTGTCCGATGTATTAGTTTTGTCTAAATTGAACTAATCTTCCTTTTATATTGGTGCATCTATTGGTCTATCTTGTATATTCTATATCAAAACTTACTTTTTCTTATTTTATCGTTAATAAGTGTCACTTCTACATTCTTTTTTTCATAAGAACTAATTTCTTCATAATTTGTAGATTATTTAATTTTGTCCCTTGTAGTTATTCCTATCATCCATCTTTGTATTCTCATTTTAGCAGCATAAATGTGTTGTCATAGAATCTTTTTTAATACCAATCCTCTATTCTGTATAAAAAAAAAAAAAAAAAGTTTGCCTAATCATCCCATAGAATTTTCTTTTTAACCTATTTGATTCTGTCATCACATAGGAATATAGGATATCACTGGCCTGTTTCCATCTTGTCTAGCCTGTTCTAATCTTGCTTATTACATCATAATCTATCTCCTTTTTTATTGTTAATCCTAAATATTGAAAATAGTTATCTCGAGTAATCCTTTTTCTTAATTCATTTGAATGAAAATAAAAATAAAAAACAGTTAAATTCAGTTGGATTGATTTTTTGCAAGTTCTAACATGGCACCTTTGGAAATCCCATAATAATGATATGATAATTTGAGTTGTATGTCACTCTTTGAGTACTAAAAATTGATCCTCTGCTTTCCTTTGTAGTGGTTGCTTCATTTGTGGCATTTCTTCAACTTCTACATGAGGGTGGCACATGTTCCCACTTGCTCTAGTTCTCCCTCATTCCCATTCAATTACTCAATATTTTCCCTTTTGTTTACCTCCGATTATCACATTAGCTCTCTCGAGTTTTTTTCTTCTTAATTTTCTCTCTATTATTAAGGATGAATTAAAATAATAGTGGTTGTAGTTTAGGAAATATATAGCCAGACCAAGGGGATTAGAACTTTTCGTTGCTTAGACAAGCATAGATATGATTTAAACTGAAGGATTACATTGCCATGGGGAATCCGGAGGGTGCTAATTTACTAAATTGAGCCTGAAATATTTCAGTGACATTATGAACTCAAAATAAGTCATTTACATTTCTGTTATTTTTCTTCCTGAAGTAGATCTGCAAATCGAACCAGTGAGGGTTCTTGCATATTCTCAGAGTTTATTCAAAAGACTAGTTTAGGAAACAACAGTTTCACTTGACAGAGACAACCTAAATAGGTCATTGTTTTCCGCCACAGTTTTTTTTTTTTTGATTAAATCTGCATGTGGAAGGCTCAAGCTCTATTTTGGGATCAAGGTTTTCTTATTGCTGCTTTCATTTGATCTACTTAAGAGGGGGAAAAGTTCTGTTTTGTCTCCAGTTCTATTTATTCTAGTTCATTGTCAGAAACCTTTGGAAGGTCCATCTTGTCATCTCTCGTGGGATAATCTGGGACCCTTTTTTTTTTTTTTTTTGTCCTCTTCAAGATAATGTTTGTATTTGTAGATTATCATATTCCAGTGGTGAATGCCTCATCTGTAAACAACATTCCTTGGTCCCCAGAATTATGTCAGATCTATGGCTATATAAGAAATAAATATCGGATTGATGCTTGCCTGAACAGCAGCACTACGTCCCTAGTTTGTGTTTTAGCATTTTCATTTGTTCAGCTGTTGATGCCACTTTCTGTGCCAGGTGAAATCAGATGGGAACTCCCTGGTAGGCCTTTTGCTGGAGTTCTCTTCTACCCTGAAGGAGAGAACATCGGTTCTTCTTGCATCCTTTGGAAGTACAGTGGACCAGTTATCAAGCAACTTTAGTGAAGTGATCAGGCCAATTCGAGTTACAAAACCTGAAACTGCCCCAGGATGGGTCATTCAGGAGAGTAGCATTGCAATGAATGGATACACATTAACAGAAATTCATGCCGTATGCTATCAGTCAAATCCTGAAGTTAATGAAGATAATTCCTTAGCTCGCAGTCCATCAGAATATTTTGCAGTGCTGGGCCATATCACAGTTAGAACTTCTGAAAAGAACTCGATGTTCCCTCCATCTACTTCATGGTTAGTTGAAGGTCAATATATTAACTGGACTTCAGGTTCTCAGGGATCAAAGACCCTTAGCGTCAAGGTCCTTTGGAAATTGAAAGACGGAGATTCTTCTGAATTCCCAAAGTACAATATTTATGTGGAGAAGCTAGCAACTAATGCTGTTGGTGAAACGGGCAAAATGCACGGTGTGCCGGAGTATCTTGGGGTGGCGCAAGTGGAAGCTTTTTATGTATCTGATCTTGTCGTTCCTTTGGACACTTCTAGTCTCAAGTTCATTATTCAAGTGTGCGGCAACGATGGAGCTTGTCAGACTCTAGATGATTCTCCGTCTTTTCAACTGAATGTTGAAGGTTAGCAATCTATGTATGTTGCCTTTTAGCCGCCTCCTTTTGAGGGAGGGTGAATAATGTGTCTCTTGTATCTGTCAAGTGTGTTGTAGCGGGACTGAACTCTCAGTGAATGCTTATGTGATTAATTGTACTCTGTCGTCATTTCAAATATAGCTAATGTTGTGCCAAGATGGTTTTGTAACGCTACGTTTTTATGTTCATGTAATAATAATCAATAAATTATGAGGTTCCCCATTTTAAGAGAGAGAGAGGAGTGGGGCCTTTCCTCATTTTTCTCTGGCTTTTGAATTTGGGAGAAAAGAATTTTTATTTCTAAAACGGAGTGATGAATTTGAACTTAAACTTTAGAATTGAGGCGTAAAAATAAAAAGAAAAACTCAATTATATATTTTTATAAAAGAGAGAGAACAACTTAAATTCTCTTACGTATTAAGGTTTCATTTGTTTCGACATAAAATATTTTTTTTGAAAAATATTTTTGTAACGATCCAAACCGGGGGTCCGGATCGCTAATTGGGTCTTTCACCAAATCCGATGACACATCAGGGGTAAAATGGTTATTTCACAATATAAGGGGATAATAAGACCTTAAACTAGTCAAATGAGGTTTAAAACAGTCATTCTAGTCATTCCATGATATTCGGTGAAGTTCTACGGCCATTGGTTATGAATTCCCAAAAGTACCCTTACCCGGTTCAAGGGAAATTCCGACACTGCCCCACTAAAACTATCATAACTCTTAACATGAGTGGAATTTGAGGATGACGTTGGTCTCATTGGAAAGCTAACTCAAAATCCTTGAAAATGGACTCAAGAATGACCCTATTTGGGTTCGGAACGAAGAAGTTATGACCGTTTGAAATCTGGTGATCAAAGTTGTCAAGGCAAAAATGACACATTGGAGGACTTGAACCGGTTCAAGATGGGCAGTAAGCCCATACGTGAACCAAATGCACCCCTTGAACCGGTTTAATGGGGCTGAACCGGTTCAAGATGTCCAGAACCTTAAAATCAACCCAGAAAATGCTTAAAATTGATCTTGTGGACTTAGGCACTCCTTTGGTCCCTTGGTGACCTTACTCAAAGCGCAAACTTGTCTCAAATCCTCAGTACAATGATGAAACTAACATTACTAAATGATACTAAGATCGAATAAGACCATACACAAGTCCGACACATCATTAAAATTTAGCAAATTCGTCATACATCAAAAATATGGCCTTAAGGCTTTACATGGATGTTGAAATCATAATGAGACCACAAAATACAAGAGAATGGTCTCAAGACCATTTCCAACCATGTGGAAGATACAAATTGATCCCTAATATTATTTACAACAAAAGGGTTAAGATCATTAAGCACAAAAGAGTCAAGTTCATCAACTCGACTAAACTGGTGGTGGGTTATTGTCCGCCAATTCTTTGCCATGACCTGAAAAATGTTATTAATAAAAGGGTGAGCATAAAGCTCAGTAGAAGTCGCTTAAGGTAGTTTTGGACTCCCTTGAGCCACGTAACACATAAAGGAATGATAAGGAACCGGGGTCATGCAATGGGAGTCCACACAATATTTACAACTTATAGGCAACAAACTCAACACATAACACAATTCTACAAAATGATTTGCATATATGGAATATGATTCACCCATCCCAAACCTGGTCTATACCGACCCATCTTTCACTTTTCGAAAACCCACTAACTGACTTTACTGAGGCGAGATTGATAACTAATCCCGGTTCCATTTCTGGCAATGCTTGGCAATCGTTAAAGGGCCTAGTATCAACTTTTTCACGCCCTAAACCGGGTCGCACTCCCTCTAGGTCAAGCTAGCCCCGGACTCGCGAAATCCGATTCATTTTTTTTTAAAAAAAACACTTCCCTTCCTTAAAGAAACTTCACTTTTTTAATAAAACAAAATTTCCTTTCAAATTACCTCTAAATCTCCTTTTCATGCCATAGTATGCATTATAATGATTTTCAACCTCAAATCATAAGTTCATCACTATTGCACCAACAATATCATCAATTCATCCTATAAGAGTCAAGTAACATCCATGGCATACTTAAAAAGATCAACACAACAAGGACATCTTTATCCCAAGTAAGGCATGTTCAAGAATTCTCAAAATTTTCACATAACAAAATTAAGTAAACCATTAACTCAAGGTTTAAACAACTCATGATTTACACATATAGAGACATTCACAACTTAACAAGTTTATATCAAATTTCATGATTTGCAACATATATAAAAAAATAATAGAAATTTGTTTAAATTGAATCAAAATTTAAACATTAGGAAAACCCCTACCTCAAAGTGATTAGCCAATCAAGGCCTAAGGCTAAGCCAAATTTTGAACTCTTCCAAACCCAAGCAATATTGGTGCCAAATGAAAGCCCTCCTCAAGCTCATCAACTTCCTCTCTATGGCATCACCAAAAACACCCCCTAATCTCCCCAAATCCAAGGTTAAATATATGTGACATATAATTGAAGTATAGATATAATGAGAGAAGGGGGAGGAACCTAGAGAGAGATGCATGAAAATGAAGGGAAAGAAAAGGAGGGTTTGGTCTTACAATTGAAGCCTTGGCCCTTAGGGTGCCACTTGTCATGCCACCAATGGTTTCTATTTTTGGTGAACTTTCAATCTTGCCCTTGCTCATTTAATATAATGCCTCCTCTGTCCTCCAAAATATCTTCCCAACAATGAAGATACATGCATGAATATATGAGTGAAATATCCATAATGCCCCTCACTTAAAATGAGAAAACCGGGAGAAGTTCCTGAACCCGAAAATCGTTCCGACCTTGAACAAATTTTTAGAATGACACCACCACCTCTAAATGACTAAAATATACCTCTAGAACCCTCTGCTCAAGAAAATGACTAAAATGCCCTTCGGCGCCCTTGTGACACGCAAAACGAGGTACAAAAATTAAATAAATTCTGAAAATTCAAAAAACGCACAAAAATAGAAAAATGAGAAACTTCACAATTTTTCTTTTTAGGGTAAAATATTCTTTTATTTTTACTTTGTCTGTATTTGGCAAAGATTTACGTTGAGATTGAGGTCGAATCCATCTGGCGAGGCATGTAAAATAATTTGTCAAAAATTGATGGATAAGTTATTTTTTCAAAATTTTAATATATTTTTTCTAAGTAAATATTTTATGACAACCAAATCTCAAAAAATTAAAAATATATATATTTTTAAAAATTATTTTACTTCTAAACAAACGGAGCCTAGGTATTTCATGAAGAGAATTTAGTCATTTATCAAAAAGGGACATTGTCACTCATTTATTAAGGCAATGTCATTTTGCTATTTGAATTTTACTATTATTTATTAAGACACATCGGTTTGCTCTTTGCATTTCACAATTTAAACATGTTTTATTGGTGAGTGAAATTGATAACATTTACTATTGAATGTGATTATTAAGGAGCATGTATCCTATTTTCTATTGTCAGCCTTTAAAAAATATCATACTTAGTAAACAGCGTAAATAACCTTTTGATGCAAAAATATTTATTTATTTTATATAATATTAATAAATCATATGTGATAGAAATTTTATAATATTATATACCATAGTTATTTTATATTATATGTAAGTAAAAATATTTTAATTTATCATATTTTAAATGTTTATTCCAACATTTTTATGAAAACGGTCATTCCAAGGAGTGGAATCTTCTTAGTTCATTCCACTGGCACCAAAACGTAACAAATTCTTTAAAAACTCTCTTCTTATTTGGTGCGACATATGGTCTATATAAGTGTTAAATATTTTTTATATTTAAAAAATTTATGATACCAATGAATGAACTAAATAATATAAAATATTAAAAAGTTTTTATTTATTTATTTGTTGCAATAAATATTGCGTGCCAAAAGGCCCAAAACAAGTTTTAATAAAGGACATTTTTGTTTTCTGCTTCCACTCAGCAAAAACAAAATTACTAAACACCCCCGGTGAGGTTGCATATGAATTAACCGCGGGAAAATTTGTTCAAACCAACGTCCAGGTAGCAACTAACTACAAACAATAAATCCAAACAGCCACTTTTCTTCGTCGTTTCTATCGAACTCACACACAGTTGACTTCCCAAGCTGAATCTCTTTCGCGCTTATATAAATCGCCAAACCCTATTCTCCATACAAGCTTTCCTCGGATCAATTCATAACACTCTTTTCTCTCTCTCTCCTCCTTAAAATGAATCCAAATGATAACAAGAAGAAGAACATCCACTCCTCCTCCGATCCTCCACCTTTCGATCCATCCCAGCCCTCTGTGCCAATCTCATACCCCATCAAAACCCTAGAAGACCTCGAATCGAGGGTCTATTTTGACTCATTTCACTTCCCATTCAACAAAGCTTCGGTGACTCTTCCATCTGATAATGGTTCTTTGGCTGACCGTCCCAGAATTCTTGTGTGCCATGACATGGCCGGAGGGTACTTGGATGATAAGTGGGTCCAAGGGGGGACCAATGCCGATGCTTATGCGATTTGGCACTGGTACTTGATTGATGTTTTCGTGTATTTTTCGCATAGCTTTGTTACCCTTCCACCTACTTGTTGGATTAATACAGCTCACAAACATGGTGTCAAGGTTTGTCCATTGTTGTATCAATTGCGTATGTGTTTTGGATTAGTGTAATCAAATAAGAAATTGTGGCTATTTGAATTGATCGATTGGCTTGAAAAACAGAATGGAAAGAAGTTAATGCTGCGTTCAGCTGCATGGAATTGGAGCCTTGGAATTGGAAAAATTTTTGATTCAATTTTCTGAATTACTTTTATCAAATTCCATCCATTTCAATTCCAAAACTCCAATTCCATATAGCCGAACATAGTCTAAGCAATTTTGTATTGGGATTGACACTTGAAACTGAAATTGGCTTAAAACACACAAACACACACACACAAACACACTCTGTATTGGAAATTGATAGTTGTGTTTGTATGTGATGATCATGTTGCTTCTGCCTATGTTGAATAAGGTATTGGGGACTTTCATCGTAGAATGGGATGAAGGCAGAGTTATTGCTGACAAACTACTCTCGACGAAGGAGTCTGCTCAAATGTATGCCGAGCGCTTGACTGAGCTAGCTGTTGCTTTGGGCTTTGATGGATGGCTGGTGAATTTTTCTTTTTAAATATGTATTCTTTACCCTATTTATTATTTATTTTCCGAATTCCAAGTGCATATGAAGTTTGGTGTTGAATGCCTCAGCCTGACATAGAATGCCATTTCTAGTTGTTTATATGATGCATATATCCACAGCCATTACTAGGCTCTTTAGGTTCTTCGTTATGAATGTACATGTTTATAGATTTACATTCTTTGGTAACAAAAAAACTGTATAAATCTGGCTATTCAAGAAAGAAATCTTAGAACTAGAACTCAACAACTCGGAAAATTCCTACTGTACATAGACAAAAATGTGAATTCTTAAGTGCTTCTTTAATGGTTTTGACAAAAAAAAGGGTAAACTTTACTACTTCGTTTTACTTGTAGTAAAATGGTCATTCTCTAAAATGGTCATTCTTATCGTTGTTGACCTTGGGACTGTTATTTGCAGTTAAATATGGAGGTTGACTTGGATGTTGGGCAAATCCCTAATCTGAAAGAATTCATCATCCATTTAACTAGTACCATGCACTCTTCAATGCCTGGATCTTTAGTCATATGGTAAGAGTTAGTTGATTCCGCTTTCCTAACCACGTAACCGACCCCAAGTAGTTGGGAAAAAGGCTCAGTTATTGTTGGATGCATTTCGTTGAAAAATGGGATAACGAAATGTATATTACTTTTTATTCTGTCATTTAATTTGTTGACTATGCAGGTATGATAGTGTTACTGTTAATGGTGATCTAATCTGGCAAAACATACTGAATGAAAATAATAAGCCTTTCTTTGACATATCTGATGGCATATTTGTGAATTATTCATGGGAGGTATTGCCTTTTTTTTTTTCTCTTAGTCGGAAGTTTGATTTAGGTGTTCCAGTTTTCGTGCATACATATTTTCTTTCGCGCCATGCAGGAAGACTATCCTAAACGTTCAGCTGAAGTTGCCGGTGACAGAAAGTTTGATGTCTACATGGGCATTGATGTTTTCGGAAGGGGCACTTATGGTGGTGGACAGTGGAATGTATGTGATCTAGATATCATATATAACTGTTGGAAATTGTTAGTAAACATAACACCATGTTATGAATTGAATTTAGGCTATTTACTTGGAGTTGGTGGTGATTGTGTTCGAATTAACTTTTTTAAATGTCCTTTATTCAATTGTTGGAAGATTATGAAATGCTGTATAACTGTAATAACATTTTGCACCTCAGACAAATGTTGCACTTGATGTGCTGAAGAAAGATGACGTGTCAGCTGCGATATATGCTCCTGGATGGGTATACGAGACTAAGCAACCGCCTGATTTTCAGACTGCTCAGAACCAGTAATGAACTCAATTCTTGTTGCAAAGTTTCAACTAATTTATCTGTTACTTCTAATTAATATGCTTATAATTTAATTTTTTTAAAATTCTTTGGGTTGGTTTATAGTTTTTGTTAGAAGCTATGATATTAAAACATTTGTCAATCATTAATATGTAGGGCATTTATCGACACAACATCCTTGTCCACACGTCTGATATATTTTTGCGTCAGTTTGCTCTTATAGATTCGTATGTTGAGAATAATGTTTAAGTTTACATCTATCCCTTTCTTGGTGGCTCCATGATTAACCCTTTATTTTATTTTATTTTATTATTATTATTTTTTTGTTCTATATCTTCCTGCTAAATTGTGTATAGTGTTGCAATTGTTTCATCACCTTCATTTGTGATATGCTGTGGATTTTTCAGTTGGTGGTCCCTTGTTGAAAAATCATGGGGAATATTACAGAATTACCCAAGAGCACTTCCTTTTTACTCAAATTTTGATCAGGTTTGTAACTTTATATATCTCTTTTGTTCTTTTTTTTCTTTCTTTTTCTTCTTCTTCTTTGATCACATAATATTTGTGTAACTTGTTTAGGGACACGGTTACCATATTTTCGTTGACGGAGGGCAAGTACTGAATTCTCCTTGGAACAACATTTCTTCTCAAAGCTTTCAGGTATGAACTCTTTCTCTATTTCTTTTTTTTTATTCCTTCTTTTTCTCGCCTTCCTTCTTCCCCCAGTTCTCACTCTGATATGATCATTTGGGTTGTTTCCTTTTCATGGCCTAAAAATATATGTTGCTGGTTTCAACTTTTCCACACACCATTTGTATTTTCATAAATTAACTTTTTTTTTTTGGGAAATTATATAAATTAATTTTCTTCTCAACATTAACTGTTGTAGAGACCAAGGTCTTGACACCATCGCATCCAAGAATCCATTCTTTCATAAACTTATGTTCATGTGATTGGTATCGAATTGCTTAATCTATGTCACAATGCTTTAACAACTGCTGCCCAGTAAATCAGTTCTGATGAACTTTGAACTTCATGTCATGGCATGGGTATGAAGAGAGTACCAGCAATGAGAGAGAGAAAAAATTTGTATTGAATAAAATATTTTTCAAAAATGTTGAGGAAATAAAACCATATCCCACATTGGAGTCCTACTTAAAGTGCCTGGTATTCATGGTTCAGCGAAGATGGACGGACTGCAATTACTTAAAGTTTCAACTTCAAATTTTGTACTTAATAATTAATTTTCCCTAGTTGTACTTGGGAGGAATTTGATAAGCAATGCAAACTTCTATATGGGAATAGAATGTTGATAATGACCTCACTCTGTAAATGCACTACTTGCTCTTCACAAATCAAAAAATTTCAGTTGATGTTTTGACAATGTTAAAAGTTACATTCATTTAGGTAAATTTTACAGATTATCAAGGATATGTTTATAAAAATTACAAGAAGAAGTGAAATTATTCATGTCATTATATGAATTTTTAGTTATCCAAATTATCAAGGAGAATACTCTCTCTTTCACACACACACACACTCTTATGGACAAGCATTTTTGCTCAATTTTCCTGCTATTATCATATTTGACTTTAGAATTGTTATGAGTTTTTACTGTGTACTAACTTATCAGGCTCTTGAAGATGCGACAAAACTATTTTTCCTGCTATTATCATCTTTCTCATCAGTGTTATGATTTTTGTCCTTGTAGCATGTCCATTTTTACCTTTTCCTAATTAACTTTATTTTTACAGCCTTACCTGAGTTTTTTGGAGAGCCTACCCCAAATTCAATTCAAGTCCTTGTTGAGTAAGTTTTATTGCTCTCTCTTTTATTTCTTTGCAGTTTGTGTTTTATATGGCTATCATTTCCACTTTGGGAGTCGTCGTCGTCATCATCGTCCCTGCCTTAATCCCATATGGATGAGGTCGGCTACATGAATTCTCTGTCTTCAATCTTTTCTCTTACATGTCATTCGCCCACTATATGTAACTTTTTAAAGTCACTTTTAATAAGCTTATCCCATGTAATTTTTGGTTGGCATCTCTATCTCTTACCTTCTATGACAACTAGCCTTCCTCGTTTGACTGACGCGTCTCTAAGTCTCTAATGTATGTGCCCAGACTACGCAAGTAATAAGTCTACTCTCTCTAATTTTCTCACCAATGGGTGCCACCCCTATTTTTTCTCTCACATTTTCATTAGTGACCCTATTTCTTCTAGTCACTCTACTCATCCATCTTAATATTCTCATTCCTGCTACATGAAAGCGTTGTTCTTGTTTCTTTTTTGGGGCCCAACGTTATGCTCCATACAATATAGCTAGTCTAATAACGGTCCTACATAAATTTTCTTTTAGCCTATGTGTTATTCTTTTATTTCCACTCGGAAGTATATGTACCAATTAGTCACATGAAGTAGCCAAGAAAATAGAACAGACATGATTTGTGTATATACCCCAACAGTGACATTTTTGAAATTACAATACACATTGAGGGCCTTTGTTTCAAAGTGATAAAACCAAATGAACCATATCATTCTGAATGGAAAAGCTTATGAAAATTTTGTTCATATACCATCATTACTCTTCAGTCATATGTAGAACAGTTGAACTTTTGGAACACATGCCATTGGAATATTATTCAACAAACATTTAGAGTTTAAATGGAACTTCAGATATTCCCAGTCTTTTCTGTTAATCAATTTAGAAAAGGAAAAATTTCTGATTTTCCTAAGAATAAAAATAATTCTAACCACACCTTATGTTTCATGGTTAGCTAATACATCTATGAGTGAACCGCCACTTGGATCAGTAACCACTTGAAATGCAAACTGTTCTTGTCTGTAGTAGCTTTAATTGATTTTGATGTAACCGGTTTTTTTTTTTTTTTTCCAAATTCTCTATTTCCGACTAATTTTGTTTCTAAAGTTGGATTAGATTTTATGTACCATTCTTCTGCTTGAATTAAGCATATGTTTTCAAATGGAAGTTTTAAGGAAGCATCTTATAGCGGAGGAGGGAACGTCACTTTTAAAGGATCTCTTGAAGACAATGCGTATTTCACAACAAAGCTCTTTCAGGGAGAGCTTCTTTTGGGGGATTTACCAATCTACTTTACATATTCTGTAAGCCATCTCATTTGTGAATAAAACTTGCAAACAAAATGGTTCTCAAACAATCTGTAGTTGAGAGTGACTTGTTAGACCTGGCTATTAAGGTTAGGTTGATGTCCTTCTGTTCCTCTGGTCAATGACAACATCATTTGACAAGTGATCGAAATCGTGTGATTTATGTTTCTCAGTGGAGTCATACTATGTAAAATATCAGACCCCATGGATGATTTTAACCATCCAAATCAGATATGTTAGAATGGTTAGGATTGTCATCACAATGGTCTACAAAATACTACCATTGGTCGTAATACCATAATCATCATCCTTGCCTTATCCCAATTGAATGTGGTCGGCCTCATGATTTCCTCCTACTGTTCTCGATATTTAGTATTATTAGGGTCTTTCCTTATTAATTTATCCGATGTTAATTTTGTCTCAGCTTTATGTACTGTTGTCATCTCTCTTATGGACACTATGAAAACTTTTTTATTTTCTGTTTTTAACTCTCTTCAAGAGAATGTTTGGAGCATTGTAGAATTATATACAATCAAGAACACCAAGAAAGAAAAATCTGCATACGAGTTTGTGTCTTCCCATTCTCATTTTGTTCAGCTGTTGATGCCACTGTCTTTTATGCAGGTGAAATCTGATGAGAGCTCCCTGGTAGGCCTTTCTCTGGAGTTCTCTTCTACCCTGAAGGAGAGAACATCAGTACTTCTTGCATCCCGGGGAAGAACCTTGCTTACAATAAACCAGTTGTCAACAAAATTTGGTAAAGTGATCATGCCTTGTCGAGTTACAAAACCAGAAACTGCACCAGGATGGGTCATACAGGAGAGTAGCATTTCAATGAATGGATACACATTAACAGAAATACATGCTGTTTGCTATCGATCAAAGCCTGAACTCGGTAAACAGATACTAAATTCTGGATCAAATGGCGAAGATAATGCCTTAGCTCGCGGTCCATCAGAATATTTTGCACTGCTAGGCCACATCACAGTTAAAACATCTGAGCAGAACTCGAGTTTCCCTCCATCTACTTCATGGCTAGTTGAGGGTCAGTATATTAAATGGACTTCGGGTTCTCAGGGATCAAAGACCCTTAGTGTCAAGGTCATTTGGAAACTGAAAGATGGAGATGCTTCTCTATTCCCACAGTACAACATTTATGTGGAGAAATTGAGCAAAATGCTTGAAGGTGTGCAGGAGTATCTTGGAGTGGCACGAGTGGACGCCTTTTATGTTTCTGATCTTGTCATTCCTACCGGCACTTCTAGTCTCAATTTCATCGTTCAAGTGTGCAGCATTGACGGAGCTTGTCAGACTCTAGATGATTCTCCATCTTTCGAGTTGAATGTTGAAGGTCGGTAATCTATATATATGTTACTTTCTTGTTGCATGACAATAAGAGATCAAAAGAACTGCTCAGAATAAAATAGCCTTTTCAATATAACTTATTATCCAAAGTGTATGTCAATACTAGTTTTTTATTTCTAGAGTTGGATTTATGTATTTGAACTGCTCTTTAATTGCATTTCTCAAAAACTTGTCACAGTCTCATGTGGTACATTTTTATTCTCTCTTTTAATCATGCTGTTTTTTAATCCATTTAGTGATGCTATATGAAACTGCCATTGTTAAGACATTTCCATGTTGAATAATTGTCAGTTCCATGAGGCACAATTGGGAAGATATAAGTGAATTATTTCTCAAATATGTGGGGAAAAAAAATTAAAGCTGAAGGGAAAAACGTGAGTTTTTGAAATTCCTACTTGAATTGGTGAAATTTTCACCATTGATGAACTATATCTAAATGTAAAGACTAAATCATTGTTCGGCAAAATCAGTCACCCAGAGGCAGACTCTGGAAATTTTTTCTTGCAGGGGGCTGAGTTAGCAGTATGAAAATTAAGTTAAAAAAAAAATTATAAGACAATTATTTCTTTCTACAATTGACTTTGTTGAAAGTAGATCTAAGAAGATTACTTATTAATTAAAAATTATTTCATAAATCACTTATCAAAAAAAAAAAAATTATTTCATAAATCATCAAGTGCATACATTAAGGATTATGATAAAGACAGAAGATATTTGAAAACTTTGAACTTCCCTTCAAAACATGGACCTCCAAAAACAAGACTTAAAAAGACTCAAATTTAATGTTTTTGTGTGTGTGTGTGTCCTCTGAGAATATTGAAAACTAACTTTTTGTCGACTTGACAAGAGTTCTGATTCTACATTGTTGTTTCAGTGAAGCTATATCCTTTCTATATATATATATTCATATGGTTAAAATGTGCAAGGAAATAAAGTGAGACAATAAAGTGATGACAGACTGTCCAAGTTTCACTTATTGGTTTAGGTGATTAGAATTTAGAAAAACAAAATAAGGTCATTTATATGATCCATGATGCTGTATACATTATATATTGCAGAATAGACACTGATAAAACCAAGGGAGACAAAATTTAAGAATCAAACTAGTGGATTGTTTTGCTCGAAACACCAAAAGTCTTCAAGGTTTTTCTCCATCGATTGGTTGATTTTCACCGATTAGAGTTTCCTTGCTAAAAATAGAGGCACATTGAACCAAAACCTTTAATAAAAACTTCCATGTCAGCCATAGTCAATTAGACTTGTGAGTCGTACACAGCAAAAATACTTAGAAAGTTTCGTTTATTTTAAAAAAAACAAATCTTGTGTTTTTTTAACTTACTTTATTTTAACAATTAATAAATTAATATCATGCAATCTAAAATAAAGCAAAGTAAAGTTAGAGATAACACCGGGATTTTAGCGAAGAAACCACAGTTGATAAAATACGTCAACTGTTTGTATGGGAAAAATCTCGTGGACTGTGCAGTCCAAAGTAAACCAATCAACTATGCTTGAAACAAAGTACACTGAACTTTGACTCTGGCTCACATCCTATCGTTCGACCAAACACCAACTGCTGACAATCATCTAGCTTTACGACTCCCCATCCAACAGTAACTTGACCTCAGGCTTATGCTTGATCTTTGTGGAAGAGTAGCAGGTAGATCTGACAACACTCCCCGAATGCTCCAACTCTTTCAAAGTGTGATCGCTTTTACTTTTATTCAACTTCTGGATTTGATGTAAAAGTAGATCTGCTTTTGTCTGATCGATGTAGATGCAACTGTATGATCACGATCAGGATTCGAACAACACAACTCTAAACTCAAGTGTTTATGTGTATATGTTCTAGAAAGACAAACGGAAAATTCTCTAAGAATTTCTGAGACGAAAAATCTTCCTAAGGCTTTTTGAGAATAACAAATTGATAATGCAAAAGTCATAAATAAACCATTGTATATGACATGGTTTATATAGAGTATAGAATGACCTAATCCCTCTGAAAATAAGAAAAAAATCAGTGCATAGGATTTGGTACAATTCTAGACCAACTGGGAAACAATTCAGGATAAAGAAACTGAAGTTGGATAGTGAACAGGACACCTTGAACCGGTTCAGATGGGCTGAACCGGTTCAAGTTTGGCAGAAAATTTTCGAAGCCAAACTTGAGCATCTTGAACCAGTTCAGAGGGGCTGAACTAGTTCAAGTTTGGCAGACCTTGAAATTTTGGTTCTTTCAGCCTAAAATCATTCTATGGTAAGTTCTGAAAAAAAATGAAAAGTGTAGAATGTGTCCAACCCTGTTTAGAATCTTTCCTAAAGTGTTGTTCTTATCTTTTTCTTCAAAAAAATCTTCAAGCATGGTAAGTTTGAACAACTTCCCAGTTCTGTAGTCGCTGTCAAACTTGATAACTTGCAGAATAAGTAATTTGAATTACAACTCGACTTAGACTTGTTTTATTTACGATAATTGCCAAAAATAAAATAGGGCTAATTTCTAAAAACCCCCCTTTTGTTTTAAAAAAGTATCTACTAACCCACTCAAGTACGGAAACTATCATAAAACCCCTCAACATATTTTAAAATCTATCATATGATCCCCTCCCCTTTAGTTGACCGTCTAAAACTAACGTCTTCTAATCACGTGAGTGTCACGTGCACCAGATACCCCAATATAATGATGAAAGTACCCTTATTGTATGGAAATGACGAAAAAACCCTTTAGGTTTGTTATCTAACCCCACCCTCCCGGTTATGCATTGTTTATCTCCTTCCTTCTCTGTCGTTACATTGCATTGGTTAGTGAGGATTGCAGCCATAAAAGATCTCTTCTCTCGTTCGTTACTATCGCTTCTCTCTTCATTAACTTGCAGTCTTCTTTCTTATCTCTTCGTTAAGTGCCTTCTTTTCTCTTCTCTATTCTCTCTTTGCTCTTGTATTCTCTTGTTTTTGTCTATAATTGAAGTGGTTTGAGGATTCTCCATAGCAGCAGTATCATAAGCCCTAATTGATCTTTTAAATTCTTCAATTGATGATTTGAAGCCCTAATCGATGTATTGAAATCCCCAATTGATTATTTGAAGCCCAAAATCGTAGCCACTCTATGCCCTATTCGAAGCCCTAACCCGCGATCAGGGAACCCAAATGTCTTCTTTGAGCACACAATCTATTAATCGGCAAGATCTCAGGTATAACAACATAATATGTGGTTGTGGCTATCCAGCTGTAGTGAGAGTTACATGTTCAGATGAGTATAACAACAAAGGGAGGATATACTATTCTTGTGGTACAAAAAAAATGCTCTTTATGGGCATGGTGTGATCCGATTTGTACAATGCTAGCATATACTGAAACAGATGAAAACAAGTTTAGTGAAATTGCAGAACTGAAGTTCCGTTTGGAAGCAATGGGAAAAAGTATGGAATAAATCCAAAAAATTCTGAAGCAATTAGTTGTAGCATTTGTTATGTTCTGTGTTATTGCATGTATAATAGCTTTAGGAAGAAAGTAGTCAGTTGGTTTTAATATGAGGCTGTGTATGCAAAATATATTTTGAAGCCGTATGAATTAAGTGTGTATGCAATGTACTTTCTGAATTGTCAAGTGCATGAGTAAAAGTGTATGTTGAAGTTAAATTGTAGAATTGTAAGTGTTGAGCCTTGTGTTTCGAATTGCATGAACAAAATCAAAGTGACAAGTTACAATTTGTCAAAATGCATTTAACGTAAAGTTGCATATATATATTCAAACCAACAGCTTCACTATCCAAAATAGCTATACATTAAAAACATTAACTATCATTACACTGCCATGCATTGTCAAAAAAGCCAACACATTCATAGTCCAAAATAGCCATACATTAAAAACAGCCATTGTCATTACATTGCCATGCATTGTCAAATAAACCAACACATTCACTGTCCAAAATAACCACACATTAAAAAAACCACCACTGTCTAAAATAAACCATCCACATTACACCATTAGTACAAAATACCCAGCACTGTCCAAAATAAACCCACCACTGTCATTACTTAGCTTTACATTAAAAACATAAGAAAATACTAATATGCAGCCAACCATTTCTTCAATTTGTCCACCAAAAAAGCTGCACAAAAAAGCTGCTACCACTTTCATCAATATGCCATCATTTTTGTGTGTTAAGTGTGGAAGGAAAGTCCATATGAACCACTTTATATTGGGTGGATGTTGATGCCTATTCAATGGATGGAAAGTATGTGTTAGTTCAGTTTTGTTTAATGTAATGTAAAATAAAATAATAAGAGGTTGAATAATAATACATCTGAATGACCAACAATAGCTCTTCCACCAAGACCAAGACCAACACGATAATGTTGGGTGGATGTTAATGGCTATTAAATAAAGCAAAAAATGTCAACCTACATGTGTTTATAATGTATAATAAATATGAAATAAAAAAATATAATTTTTACCTTTGAATGAAGTACAACAGGTCTGTTACCAGCTCTGCCACTACTGCCACCACCTCTAGCAACTCTGCCACCACTGCCACCACTGCCACCATCTCTAGCAGTACTGCCAACACCTCTACCAGTTGTGCCACCATTGCCACCAGCTGTAGCAGCTGTGCCACCACTTCTGCCACCTCTAGCAGGTCTGCCACCACCACCTATGTGAACACCACCACTTATGTGAACATCACCACCTATGTGAACACCACCACCACCCCTAGTAGCAACTCTGTTAACTCTCACACCACCTCTGTTAACTCTCATACTACCTCTACCACCACCTCTGCTAGCAGACCTCCCACCTTCTGTAGTAGAATTCCTCCCACTCCTGCCAGTAATAGTTTCATCTCTACCACCACCTACACCACCTATGCCTCTAACCATTCTTGTTCTTCCACCCTTACCTTTTGGTTGTCTTGTAGCTTGTTCAAGTGCTTTACAAGTCCTTACATTATGACCCAAGACAAGACATTTAGTGCATCTCATTTTTGACCTCTTCACCACTGGACCTTTTGACTTGCTCTCATCTGGACCTCTTTTCCTGATCTTTTTAGGTCTTCTAGGTCTAGTCCTATGAGGTGGTGGCAGTATTGGAGCAATACCAACTTTTCTTTTCAGATTCCTTAAAGACACTGGAGTTATGACATATCCATAAGACTTCAAATATGTCTCTCTATAGTAAGAAGGGTGAACAAACAGCTTTAGATCAACCCTCCTATCCAAAATTGCTGCCACTACATGTTTGAAAGGTATGCCAGTTATATCCCAATACTTACATGAACAAGTTCTTGTAGCAAGATTCACATAATCACTAACCCCAGCTTCATTCCATGTCATGTTTTCCACCTTATACTTGTCATTTCCTGCATAACTCACACGCAGTCTTTTGACATCTTCAGAAACTTTATCCAATTTCTCTTTAATTTTTGGACACAACAGTCCATTAACCTTATCCATCATCTCTCTATTGCTTTGATACCTTACCATCAGTTGCTTTCTAATCTTCTCAAACATGTAAATTAAAGGCTTGTTCCTTGCCTTCCCAATGTAGCTGTTGAATGACTCACACATGTTATTTACACATAGGCTATTCCTACTCTTTGTAGTGTATGCTGACCTTGCCCAAACCTTTAAGGGAATCTTCATTAACCAGTCATGTGCATCCTTGTTAACTTCCTTCATCTCTTGCATATGTAGCACAAAATCAGGTTCTGTGTATGCTGTGGATGCATTCCAGAATATGTTTCTTAGTATTCTGCCTTTGTATTTCCGCCTGAAATTCTCATACATGTGTTTAATATAGAACCTGATATCTGCTCCAGGATATTTATGCTTAAATACCTCAAGTAGACCCTGAAAATAAGAGAACAAAATATTATAAATATGTAAAATATTAAAGTAAGATAATAAATGACCATATACATTGAAAGATAAACATGAATACCTTCTATCGATCTGAGATAAATGTGTACTTCTGATAATCGCCAACTAAAGCCATCAATTCATCCAAGAACCATTCCCAAGAGTCCTTGCATTCTGCCTCAACACAACCAATTACAATTGGATAAAAGCCATTGTTGCCATCCCTACCAGCAGCACACAATAAGTGTCCCCCACAGGGTCCTTTCAAGAAATATCCATCTAGACCAATAAATGGTCTACAACCCTATAAGAATCCTTTCCACATAGCCTCTAGGGAATAGAACAACCTATAAAATGAAGTACTATCATCATTATAGAGTATTGTTCTTACATTAGCAACACTCCTGGGATTTGTTTTTAGGATTAAGGCACAGTAGTCCCTAGCTCTTGCAAATTGCTTTGAATAATCACCTTGAATTATTAGTAAAGCCAACTTCTTTACTCTACCCACCTTTTGTTTTGTCACTTCAACATTAAATTCACTTTCAACTGTCTGCACAAAACCTTTCAATGAGCAATTTGGATCAGCCATAATCTTTTCAGTATAATGTTTTGCTAAATTACTATATGTTAGCTGACTATTGTGCCTTACACCAGTACAATTGTGAGTATCATTGAATATCTTTATTTGGAATGATTTATCTTCACCATTTTCAGAGGCATGAATTCTCCACCCACATTTAGCCTTGCATACCACTGTGACTCTATCTCCATCATTATTCACAAATGATAGGTCAAACTTGCCTTTTATAACTGCATCCCTTACTGCTTCTCTAAATTCTGCTGCAGAACCAAACTTCATGCCTATTTGAAGTTTTTTTTTCCCCAAGTCTGTATGAACATTGAAATTTGGATAAGGTGGGCCACTTATGGCATCATCTTCACATTCTTCACCACTTGAGTATACCAAACTCATCAACTCTTCACTTGGTGCAATTCAGAAGCTTGATAACTGCCATCATCCTTATCAGATTCAATCTCAAGTTCTTCATCATTTGTAACCTCATTCACCTCAGTTGCATCTTCATTATTTCTTACTTCATCAACCTCCTCATTTATCATAAAAGTTTCATCATAAAAGTCCTCATCTATCACATCTTCAATATCATTACCATTCACATCCTCGTCATCAATTTCATTTCCATTTCTATCAACATCACTGTCACTTCACTTTCAGGCAGATCAAAATCACTGTCATCTGCATTTTTAATTTCAGGCATACAAAAATCACTGTCATCTTCATTTTCAGGCACATCAAAATGACTATTATCTTCAGCTGCTATTGTAGGCACCTCTACTGATCTATCTCCATTATTCTCACCTTCTGTATTTCCTTCTTCAATAATTGACACCACATATATTTTAATTAGGGAGAACCTTTGGTTGTGTTCGAACATGTCAATGACATCCCTGTCAGTCTTCAACTCTTTTAAACTCCCATCAATGTAGGGCCTGTAGAATTGTTTACTTATTGTAGTAGGACAACCAAGCAGACCTATCATGTATGTAAGTTCTATCATGGATATGAGATCACTGTCTATACCTCATATATCTCAACAGACCCACCAACATATGGACTTAATTCTGTACTACCAAACTAACCACCATAATGCATTTCCAGTGTGTATAACTTTTGAAAAAGCAGGATTAAAACCTAAAACAATAAATTTCAACAAAACAATACCAAACATAAGATAACTAAAAAAATAATTCTGACACAGTTACAGTAATTTTAAACAAGTATTGTCAAACATCACTGGGACCACCACCCTATATTACTTAATTTAATGATCACTAAAACCAACAATACTCTAAGTACTACAAAATCATTAAATCCTAATATCAATACTCCCACCCAACAATAAGGACCCACATTGAAAAGGAAAGATTATAAAACCCTAAGAATTCCTCCCAAAAAAATATAGTATTTACTATTAATTTCAACAATAAATCCCTAAACCTTAAATTATGAAAAAATTGTTTGAACAATGAACAAACCCTAATTTTTGATCACTGGGACCACTACCATATAAACAAACCCTAATTTTTATTATAAAGCAACGGCAAAGCAACGACATTGGTAAAAGTTTGTCCACTAAACATCGAATTATGCCTACCAATCATTAAGGACCCATATTGAAAAGAAAACAATATAAAACCCTAACTACAAAGCAACGACAATAGGTAAAAGTTTGTCCATACCTAGCACCATTGTGTCGAACAAAAGTGATACGAACCAGTTAGAATCCACCAAGATCTTCGACCACTGAGCGATTACAGAAAAAAGTCACACACAACATTCACTTTCATAAACACTCAACACTGGCTTTCATCAATACTCAGACACTGGATTTCATCAACACTCAGGCACTCGATTTTATCAACACTCAGACACTCGATGTCATCAACACTTGCTTTCATCAACAGTCGCTTTCATCAAGACTTACACTTGCTTTCTTCAACACTCAACGCGCACACAAACACAGAACATAGATGGAGGCATAAAAATCGATTTAGGACATACAACCCAACCCCTACACGACGTTGTTTCACAAAGAGGCATAAACAACACAATACTACATCGTTTCATACGGGGGTATATTTGCCAATTCAAAATTCACATTTTCATTTTAAAATAATATTAAGGGTATTCTTGACATTTCACAGTAACTTAACGGTTCTGTGACGGAATGGGGGTAATTTTATAGTTTCTATTATATTATGGGGTTTTTTAATACTCGAGGGGGTTAGTAGATAGTTTCGATAAACAAGAGGGGGGTTTTTAGAAATTAGCCCAATAAAATAATATCTCGCAAGACATAGGTGTATATAAACCATGAATGAAGAAGGGGTAGAGTAACCAAAGGTACTGTAAATTTGTGACGTAATGGTATCGCTTTTATTTTCTTGAGTGGTTGCTGAGATTTAAGTTTTTACGAGAACAAATGAATGTGTGAATTTTTTATCAGTAAAATATATGTACAAGAAAAGAAGGGGAGAGTACACAAAATGTTTTAAAAAGAATTTTCACCACTGCTACTGTAATCACACAACTTCCATGTCTAATCACACATAGAATGGTGAAAGGGCCATGAAGAATTACAGGAGAATGGAACCAAAAAAAAACCTTCAATTGCATAGTCAAAAATCATTATGTGCTTTGTAAAAATTATACATGGAATTCATCTAAAATTTAAAAATTAATCCCTGCAATAGGTAATAATTTCATTTAGGTTGTGTTTGGTGGTATAGAATTAGAGTCTTGAAATTACAATTAGTAAAATTAGGAAAAAAAAATTAGTTCAATTTTTTGAATTATTATTTTTTGAATTTTAATTTTAATTTCAAAACTTCAATTCCATGTTTTTCATATCATAAGTTAAATAACCGCGCATTAAGTGTTAAGAAAGAGATGGGGCTCAAGACTCAAGAATCAAATTAACTTTCTAAGTCTAAGTGAATAGGAAAAAAATTAATTTATTTTTCGGCTAAAGAGGCAACTTTTTCCAAGAACTTGCAGTCACAGCTTATGAAACCACTAGAAATTGACAACATCAAGAAATTTCCTCACTACTTCAAGACTGAACCTACCTCATAAATCACATAGTCTGGTGCAAAAAATATCTTTAAAGTATATTTACAATGTATACCACATTTTTCACGTACAAAAAACACTCTTAAAGTTTTAATTTAGTGCAAATAGATCCATTTGACAAATTTAAACTCTAAGTTGACTAAATTATTGTTACTGAACCATTTTATAAAATATATAAAAATAAATAACTTTGTAAAATGACCGAAAAAGACATTATTGGAGAATGTCTCACTCGTGCAAAAAATACCCCTAAAGTTTCAACCTGATATAAATAGATCCCTCTGACAAATTTAAACCTTAAGTTGACTAAATTACCCTTACTAAACTATTTTTGTTTTTTATTTTTTATTTTTTATTTTTATCTTTACTTTTTACTTTTATTTTTCTTTTATATTTTTATCTTTATTTGTCCATTGTTGGCGTCCTCTAATAATGTCATTTTTGGTCATTATATAAAATTAGTGCATATTGATATTGGGAATTTTTTTTTTTTTTTTGTTTAATAGTGTCGGTACGAAAGAAAATAAAATAAAATTAAAAAAATTTAGTAGAAAAGAGTAAACTAAAATCTCAAAAAATTCAAATCCTTGTTTTACAAATTACTAGTTCTCAGAGTTTAAAAAAAAAAAATTACGTTTATAGATATATATAGAGAAAAAAGTTTTAAACCAAAAAAAAAATATATATATATATATATAAGGTAATGTGCACATAACACCCTATACTATGACGTTAGTAGCATATATACCCTTGGACATTTTCGGAAGAGTAAAAGGGCAAACATGTATTATAGCTCTAATTTATATCAGATGGGATATTTTTGCACAATGTGAAAAGATTAGAGATTTTTTTGCACATTTTTTTTAAATAGGGATAAAAGTACGACGTTTTTTGCACATTTTTTTAAATAGGGATACAAGTACGACATGAAATATACTTTAGGGTGCTTATGCACTTGTCCCTAAATCATATCATCAAAGTATTCAAAATCTAGAAAAAATTACATTTAGGAAAAAAAATAAATGATTGTTTATTTCTAATATGTTAACAGATTGTTTTTTTGTATGGTATAGATGACTATATTTGCTTATATAATATATTTCTGCATGTATTTATATCATTTGGGATCAATTATTTATTTATAAATTTTTGTATAATTTTATATAATACCTTAACTGCAGTTAATTTTCAATTAGACAAGTGAGGATAATTTGCTAGTTGGTGTTTGTTATTTCAAAAAAAGAAGGGGTATTTTGTAACATTTTAAAACCTAAGGGGCTTTAATCCAATAAGGCAAAAAAAAAAAAAGGTCTTCAGAGTGAGGATATACATGATATTATCGTTGATGTGGATCAATAATAAATGAATATATCTTCTTTAATTATCAAATTGGGTGGAATATATATTCACTTACCAAATCAAAGATCGTTAGAAAATACATCATATATGATCCCAAAAAAATACTAAAACTTTATATTCACAAAAAATAATATTTATTTTGAAAACGAGGGAGTAATTTTGACGTGTGAGAGCCCAAACTCTAATGCTCCGTTTGGATGCATAAGTCAGAATAGAAAGGAAACGATATTCATGATAAAAAATAAAATATAAAAAAAAATGATAAGAGCTCTATTCATATTTAGATTGATAGAAGATTATATATATATATATATATATATGTTTTTTAAAATAAGATGATAGAGAGAGAGAAAAAAAAATATATATATATATATATATATATGGAGAAGAAGAAGGGGAATAGTAACTAAATTATTACAATACTCTTTTAATTATATAAAATATAAATGGAATAACAATTTTCACTTTTTAATTATTAAAGACAATTTCAAAATTATAATGTGAACTATCCTGTTTATCTTTCCCGATTATTTCCTTTCTTTCGTTTTAAACAGGCCCAAACACCCACGCTAGCCCTCCAAATCGCTCGGAGCCCAAAGTTAGGAACCGTAGGAAAGAAGTTAAGTCAACTCATTTAATTATCATAATACTGTAGTTAGTCCAACGCCCCCATGTGCGAAGTTCAGCTCAAGTCATTTTATGGCAGCAACGACTACAGAAAAATCTTTTCTTGGTCGTCTCACCGACGACTTCCTGTGCTGAATCCGCCAAATCCTAATCTCCATAAGCATAGGAGCCTCTCTCAGATCAATTCACAACACTCTCTTCTCTCTCTTCTTCGAAATGAACCCAAATGATGACAGCACGAATGTCCCCTCCTCCTCTGATCCTCCACTGTTTGATCCATCCCAGCCCGCCGTGCCAATCTCCTACCCCCTCAAAACCTTAGAAGACCTCGAATCGAGGGTCTATTTTGACTCATTTCATTTCCCATTCAACAAATCTTCGGTCACTCTTCAATCTGGTAATGGTTCACTGCCGAACCGCCCCAGAATTCTGGTGTGCCATGACATGGCCGGAGGTTACACTGACGATAAGTGGGTACAAGGTGGGACCAATGCCGATGCCTATGCTATATGGCACTGGTACTTGATGGATGTTTTCGTGTATTTTTCGCATAGTTTGGTTACACTTCCGCCTCCTTGTTGGACTAATGCAGCTCACAAGCATGGTGTCAAGGTTTGTGTTTTTTTGTTATAATATCGATTACATTTGTTTTTGGAGTATTATAACAAGTGAATAGAAGTTCATATCGGGGATTATAAGATTTGGTTTGGCTCTGTTATGTTTAGAAGACTTTGTACATTGAAAATGAAATTGGCTTATACATATAATCATATACATGTCTTTGTGATTTATATATACATATATAGGACCTAATTCTGAACAGTTTGACAAGCAGTACATATAATCATATACATGTCCGGTGTTGAGTAGGCGTTTTTGTTCCTTAGAATCTTGGAGTGGTGATAGGGTTTGATCTTAGGTCCTCTCTTGGATAGAGGCTTTCCTTTTCTTGAGCAATAGAGGGTTTGAGTTGTTTTCTTCGTTATTGTAGTTGAACTGTTGAGGGATGGGATGATAAGATTGGAGGTGTGTGGTCATAGATTCTTGAGAAAATTCCCCTCTAGTCCTACTTTTCAGCATTAAAGACAAAGGAGTCCTAAAAAAAAAACAAAAAAATTATAAGACAAAGAAGTCACTTTACATAAATATTTTTAATCAAGTTTTAAACTAAATAGAATTCCTATTTTACCCTTTTCATATTCCCCCTCTCTCAACACCTTTCTCCCTTAAGCAATCTGCACGTCCTACCTGATACTGACAGGCCCAGGCGGCAAGCTTGCGAACCCAGTCCGGAGCCAAATAGAGACGTCCAAGTAATGTGCCCACACTACCTCGACCCATCTTTGCAAAACCCAATGGTGAGCTCCATTACAACTCCAGTGACGGTGAACCACCCAACTCCAGAGAAGTACTCCGATAGACAGAGGATAGAAAACACAGATTAAAGCAGTTTGAACAATTAGAAAGAAATGCCAAAACGATCATCATATACAAGAGATGACATCTTGTAAACATCACAATCAGTCCATCATCACATCAAAAGATTTTAATTGCAAATGTAAAAAGCAAAACATTATAGCATAGAGGAGAAACTAAACTACTGTTCAATCATCCTCACTCTCAAAATTGCCGCCGCATTCATCTTCTCTTACAAAAAATTGCACAGACCCAGGACCAAGGAAGGTCGTGGCCGGCCAGCACAAATCTAGCGCCGTCGATCATTGGTGTCGTTACATATTGATTTGCCAATAAAGACAATCTGTAGTTGCTTCCAAACCCAATCCTACAACCTCGCCCACCGAAGTTAATTTGTTCCTCCACAAACACACTGTAGATTGCCGCCGGAATCAATGGATGCCATGGTCACCGGAATCCATAAGGCCCCATAGTTGCTTATGAGGATGATCTGCCCGAATAACTAATATACGTTTTGAATTTAGTTTTTTTCCTTTTTAAGCGGCTATGAAATAAACATCTGTTGCTATAGCATAGAGGAGGAAAGGGGCTACTGAATCAAACTGGGTTCGCAAGCTTGAACTAGTTTAGTTTTTTTCCTTTTTAAGCGGCTATGAAATAAACATCTGTTTGATTTTAATGTATTACTTTTCTTAAAACCTTTTTATGTTGCTATAGCAAAGGGGCTACTGAATCAAACTAGTTCAAAAAGATTTTAATTGCAAATGTAAAAAGCAAAACATTATAGCATGGAGGAGGAAAGGGGATACTTAATCAAACCGGGTTCGCAAGCTTGCCGTCAGGAGAAAGGGGTTGAAAGGGTAAAATGAAAAAGGTAACGTAGGGATTCTATTTAATTTAGAACTTGATTGGAAATATTTATGTAAAGAAGGACTTCTTTGTTCTATAAATTTTTTAAGACTTCTTTGTTTTTAGGATTAAAAAGTAGGATTAGGGTGAAATTTTTCCTAAATTTTCTTTCCATCTGACCAGCTTTGGTTGCGTGTCATGGGGCGTGTGTAGTACTTGTGGTATGCGAGTTGATGTTTCCCTCGCTCTTAGTCGTGTTGGAATTAGGACATGATGTTTTCCTTACATTTTCATCTCGAAAGACAGGCGGTTTTGGGTTAAGGTTCACCAGTTATGCTATGAGAGAGGTGAGTTGGATCTTTTCTTCATACTCAAGCTGTGGGAGCCAAGTGAGTTGATGTTTCATAATGATCAGAGAGTGTTGACCATAGATTGTAGTGAGCCACTAGGAGCGACCTCTTGAACTTGGTGACATGTTTTATTTGATTTTTTTGTTTTGTGGCCTAGTGGACGGATGTGCGTGAATATGTACAAGTAGTACCAAGACGCTATTATACTGAACGAGTTATGAACACACAACTCAAAATGACATTATCTTAATTTTATATATAAATAAAAAAATATTATAATTTATCATATTTTAAATATTTATTCCAACATTTTTATGAAAATGGTCACTCTAAGGAAAAGAATCTTCTTAGTTTATTATGAAGCACAAACGTGAGAAAGAAAATGACAAGTTAGAGTGGGCATTTCATTCCACTGGCACTCAAATGTAACAAGGTCTTTAAAAGCTTTTTTCTTCTTTATATTTAAAAAATACTTGTTGCGAATTGCGACACATGTCAGACATGCCGGTATAAGTGTTACCACAATCCTGTGTTGCAACAAATATTAATATTTTTTATATTTAAAAAAATTATGATACCAATGGATGAGCTAAATAATACAAAATATTAAAAAGTTATTTATTTATTTATTTATTTGTTGCAAAAAATATTGCGTGCCAAAACAAGAGCAAATAAAGGGCATTTTTGTTTTCCGGTTCCACTCAGCAAAAACAGTAGTGCAAAACACCCCCGTGAGGTTGCATATGAATAACCGCGGGAAAATTTGTTCAAACCAACGTCCATGGTAGCAACTAACTACAAACAATAAATCAAAACAGCCACTTTTCTTTGTAGTTTCTATCGAACTCGCACACAGTTAACTTCCAAGATGAATCTCTTTCGCGATTATATAAATCGCCAAACCCTAATCTCCATACGAGCTTTCCTCGGATCAATTCACAACACTCTTCTCTCTCTCTCTCTCTCCTCCTCAAAATGAATCCAAATGATAACAACAAGAAGAACATCCACTCCTCCTCTGATCCTCCACCTTTCGATCCATCCCAGCCCTCTGTGCCAATCTCATATCCCATCAAAACCCTAGAAGACCTCGAATCGAGGGTCTATTTCGACTCATTTCACTTCCCATTCAACAAAGCTTCAGTGACTCTTCCATCTGATAATGATTCTTTGGCTGACCGTCCCAGAATTCTGGTGTGCCATGACATGGCCGGAGGGTACTTGGATGATAAGTGGGTCCAAGGGGGGACCAATGCCGATGCGTATGCCATATGGCACTGGTATTTGATTGATGTTTTTGTGTATTTTTCGCATAGCTTTGTTACCCTTCCACCTCCTTGTTGGACTAATACAGCTCACAAACATGGTGTCAAGGTTTGTCCATTGTTGTATCAACTGCGTATGTGTTTTCGGATTAGTGTAATCAAATAAGAAATTGTGGCTATTTGAATTGATTGGTTTGAAAAACAGAGATGGAAAGAAATTAAGGCTATGTTTAATTGCATGGAATTGGAGTCTTGGAATTGGAATTGGAATTGGCAGTGGTGAAATTGGAGAAAATTTTGATTCAATTTTCTAAGTTACTTTTCTCAAATTCTACTAATTCTAATTCTGAAGCTCCAATTTGATGCAGCCGAACATAACCTAAGCAATTTTATATTGGAATTGACACACAAACACACACACATAAACACACTTTGTTTTGGAAATTGATAGTTGAAACTGAAATTTGTTTTAACATACACACACATTATATTTAAATGTTTATAGAGCAGATTGAAACAGAGAATTGTAAGGGTGAAGTTGTGTTTGTATGTGATGATCATGTTGCTTCTGCCTATGTTGAATAAGGTATTGGGGACTTTCATCGTAGAATGGGATGAAGGCAGAGTTATTGCTGACAAACTACTCTCGACGAAGGAGTCTGCTCAAATGTATGCCGAGCGCTTGACTGAGCTAGCTGTTGCTTTGGGCTTTGATGGATGGCTGGTGAATTTTTCTTTTTAAATATGTATTCTTTACCCTATTTATTATTTATTTTCCGAATTCCAAGTGCATATGAATTTTGGTGTTGAATGCCTCAGCCTGACATAGAATGCCATTTCTAGTTGTTTCTATGATGCATATATCCACTGCCATTACTAGGCTCTTTAAGTTCTTCTTTATGAATTACGCTATTCAAGAAAGAAAACTTAGAACTAGAACTCAACAAATTGGAAAATTCCTACAGTACATAGACAAAAATGTGAATTCTAAATTGCTTCTTTAATGGTTTTGACAAAAAAAAAAAAAGGGTAAACTTTTCTAAATCGATTTACTTGTATTAAAATGGTCATTCTCGTCATTGTTGACCTTGGGACTGTTATTTGTAGTTAAATATGGAGGTTGGCTTGGATGTTGGGCAAATCCCTAATCTGAAAGAATTCATCATCCATTTAACTAGTACCATGCACTCTTCAATGCCTGGATCTTTAGTCATATGGTAAGAGTTAGTTGATTCCGCGTTTCTAACCACGTAGCCGACCCCAAGTAGTTGGTAAAAAGGCTCAGTGACTGTTATTGTTGGATGCATTTCGTTGAAAATGGGATTACGAAATGCATATTACTTATTATTCTGTCATTTTGTTGACTATGCAGGTATGATAGTGTTGCTGTTAATGGTAATCTTAGCTATCAAAACAGACTGAATGAAAATAATAAGCCTTTCTTTGACATATCTGATGGCATATTTGTGAATTATTCATGGGAGGTATTGCCCTTTTTTTTTTTTTTTTTTCCTCTCTTATTCAGAAGTTTGATTTAGGTGTTCCAGTTTTCGTGCATACATATTTTCTTTCGTGCCATGCAGGAAGACTATCCTAAACGTTCAGCTGAAGTTGCCGGTGACAGAAAGTTTGATGTCTACATGGGTATTGATGTTTTCGGAAGGGGCACTTATGGTGGTGGACAGTGGAATGTATGTGCTCTAGATATCATATATAACTGTTGGAAATTGTTAGTAAACATAACACCATGTTATGGATTGAATTTAGGTTATTTACTTGGAGTTGGTGGTGATTGTGTTCAAAGTAACTTTTTCAAATGTCCTTTATTCAATTGTTGGAAGATTTTGAATTGCTGTATAACTATAATAACATTTTGTACCTCAGACAAATGTTGCACTTGATGTGCTGAAGAAAGATGACGTGTCAGCTGCGATATTTGCTCCTGGATGGGTATACGAGAATAAGGAACCGCCTGATTTTCAGACTGCTCAGAATCAGTAATGAACTCAATTCTTGTTGCAAAGTTTCAACTAGTTTATCTGCTACTTCTAATATGCTTATATTTTAAATTTATGAAGTTCTTTTGGTTGGTTTATAGTTTTTGTTAGAAGCTATAATATTAAAACATTTCTCAATCATTAATATGTAGGGCATTTATCAACACAACATCCATTTACGTTTTTGTTATAAACCAGTTAATAAGTTGCAACTTTTCCATTTTTTCACTCTTACAAGTACATATCTATAAATATGTCTGTGTATGCATGTATGCATAACATATATTCACATATTTACATTGAAACTCCATGAACACGAGAATGTATAGCTGTGATTGCTTATCTACACTAAAAGTTGTCATGTTGTATACCTCATTCTTTGTCAAAATATGGCACCCTCCTATATAATCAATAATCATAGCTTGAAAGTTTTTTGCAGCATTGCCACGCATATAATGTCCTCTTTTTTTTAAAAAAATATATATATAAAAAAATAAAAATAAAAATTAGCATTAGCTTCTCACTCAAGCATGCAACCAATCTCCAACAGCTTTGGGTGCTCTTAATTTTGTGGATGAATCAATTGGTGATTAAATATTATTGACGTGCATGGTGCACAAAATTAAAGGTTTCATAAATCTAGTTATTTTCTATTATTTTCTCTGCGAAAATCATACTATTATTTTCCCTGCAAGAAAATCATACTTTCATTTTGAAGGTGAACAAATTTCATGTGCATTAAATTTTAGTTTTTTTAGCCTTCAGTTTTATGGCAATACTACAGAATTTCTTCTATGACCAGCAACACTGCATTTGATGGTATTGATTCTTTTGTGTGTCAACAATTGTTTTTCTTACAATATTAGGTTAAAAAGGTACTTGAATAGCCTGCTATTGGGTAGTTGAACAAGTCACATATCGGTTAGAAAACAAAAGAAATCTGGGACTTATATAAGGTAAGGGTTACTCCACCTAATAGGTTAACCTTTTGGGTTAGATACCCACAAACTCAATAACTGGTATCAGAGCTAGGTCCCAAAGAACCACATGTGGACGATCAAGATCCCCTAGCTGACGGGAAGACAAGAAGGGAGCCTCGTTCAAGGGACCGGTGACGTTTCTATCCACCGGGGTGAGCCTTGTTCAAGGGGGATTGTTGGGTAGTTGAACGAGTCCCACATCTGCTAGAAAACAAAAGAAATCTAGACTTATATAGGGCAAGGGTCACTCCACCTAATAGGTTAACCTTTTGGGTTGGATACCCACAAGCCCAATACTTGCATTATAAAATGTTGTAGCTCTTATGCAGTTTCAGCATTGCAATTATCATATCAAATTTTTTTTTTTTTTTTTTTTGTCGTCAGTTTGCTCTTATAGATTCATATGTTGAGAATAATTTTAAGTTTACATCTATCCCTTTCTTGGTGGCTCCATGATTAAACCTTTTGTTTTTTGTTCTCTGTCTTCCTGCTAAGTTGTGTATAGTGTTGCAATTGTTTCATCACCTTCATTTGTGATATGCTTTGGATTTTTCAGTTGGTGGTCCCTTGTTGAAAAATCATGGGGAATATTACAGAATTACCCCAGAGTACTTCCTTTTTACTCAAATTTTGATCAGGTTTGCAACTTTACATATCTCTCTTGTTCTTTTTGCTTTCTTCTTTCTTCTTCTTCTTTGATCACATAATATTTGTGTAACTTGTTTAGGGACACGGTTACCATATTTTCGTTGACGGAGGGCAAGTACTGAATGCCCCTTGGAACAACATTTCTTCTCAAAACTTTCAGGTATGAACTCTTTCTCTATTTCTTTCTTTTCTTTTCTTTTCTTTTCTCCCCTTCCTTTTTCCCCCAGTTCTCACTCTGATATGATGATTTGGGTTGTTTCCTTTTCATGGCCTAAAAATATATGTTGCTGGTTTCTACTTTTCCACACACAATTTTGTATTTTCATAAGTTTAACTTTTTTTTTTAGGAAATTATATAAATTGACTTTCTTCTCAACATTAACTGTTGTAGAGACCAAGGTTTTGACACCATCGCATCCAAGAATCCATTCTTTCATGAACTTATGTGGAACGATGTTCATGTGATTGGCATCGAATTGCTTAATCTATGTCACGATGCTTTAACAACTGCTGCCAAGTAAATCAGTTGTGATGAGCTTTGAACTTCATGTCATAGTTATGAAGAGAGCAACAGCAATGAAAGAGATAAAAAATTGTATTGAATAAAATATTTTTTTCAAAAATGTTGAGGAAATAAAACCATATCCCACATTGGAGTCCTACTTAAAGTGGCTGGTGTTCATGGTTCAGCGAAGATGAACGGACTACAATTACTTAAAAGTTTTAACTTCAAATTTTGTATCATTTATAATGCATTTTCCCTAGTTGTACTTAGGAGGAATTTGATAAGCAATACAAACTTCTATATGGGAATAGAATGTTGATAATGACCTGTAAATGCACTACTGGCTCTTCACAAATAAAAAAATTTCAATTTACGTTTTTACAATGTTAAAAGTTGCATTCATTTAATTAAATTTTGCATATTATCAAGGATATGTTTATAAAAATTACGAGAAGATGTGAAATTATTCATGTCATTATATGAATTTTTAGTTATCCAAATTTTCAAGGAGAATACTCTCTCTCACAGACATACACACACTTATTGACAAGCATTTTTGCTCAATTTTCCTGCTATTATCATATTTGACTTTAGAATTGTTATGAGCTTTTATTGTGTACTAACTAATCAGGCTCTTGAAGATGAGACAAAACTATTTTTCCTGCTATTATCATATTTATCATCAGTGTTGTGATTTTTGTCCTTGTAATGCCCATTTTTACTTTTTCCTAATTAACTTTATTTTTACAGCCTTACCTTGAGTTTTCTGGAGAGCCTACACCAAATTCAATTCAAGTCCTTGTTGAGTAAGTTTTATTACTCTCTCTTTTATTTCTTTGCAGTTTATGTTTATTATGGCTATCATTTCCACTTTGGGAGTCGTCGACGTCATCATTATCCCTGCCTTAATCCCATATGAATGAGGTCGGCTACATGAATTCTCTGTCTTCAATCTTTTCTCTTACATGCCATTTGCCCACTATCTGTAACTTTTTAAAGTCACTTTTAATAAGCTCATCCCATGTAATTTTTGGTTGGCATCTCCGTCTCTTACCTTCTATGACAACCAGCCTTCCTCGTTTGACTGGCGCATCTCTAGGTCTCTAATGTATGTGCCCAGACTACGCAAGTAATAAGTCTACTCTCGCTAATTTTCTCACCAATGGGTGTCACCCCTAATTTTTCTCTCACACTTTCATTAGTGACCCTGTTTCTTCTAGTCACTCTACTCATCCATCTTAACATTCTCATTCCTGCTACATGAAAGCGTTGTTCTTGTTTCTTTTTTAGGGCCCAACATTCTGCTCCATACAACATAACTGGTCTAATAATGGTCCTACAGAAATTTTCTTTTAACCTATGTGTTATTCTTTTATTTCCACTTGGAATTATATGTACCAATTACTCACATGATGTAGCCGGGAAAATAGAACAGACATAATTTGTGTATATACCCCAACAGTGACAGTGACATTTTTTAAATTACAAGACACATTGAGGTCCTTTGTTTCAGAGTGATAGAAACCAAATGAACCATATCATTCTGAATGGAAAAGGCTTATGAAAATTTTGTTCATATAGCATCATTACTCTTCAGTCATATGTAGAACAGTTGAACTTTTGGAACACCTGCCATTGGAATATTATTCAAACATTTAGAGTTTAAATGGAACTTCAGATATTCCCTTCTTTTCTGCCGATCATTTTAGATAAGGCAAATTTTCTGATCTTCTAGGGAATCAAAATAATTCTAACTACAACTTATGTTTCGTGGATGGCTAATACATCTATGAGTGAACCACCACTTTGATCAGTAACCACTTGAAATGTGAACTGTTCTTGTCTGTAGTAGCTTTAATTGATTTTGATGTAACCGGTATTTTCCAAATTCTCTATTTCCCACTAATTTTGTTTCTAAAGTTGGATTAGATTTTAAGTATCATTCTTCTGCTTGAATTAAACATTTGTTTTCAAATGGAAGTTTTAAGGAACCATCTTATAGCGGAGGAGGGAACATCACTTTTAAAGGATCTCTTGAAGGCAATGCGTATTTCACAACCAGGCTCTTTCAGGGAGAGCTTCTTTTGGGGGATTTACCAATCTACTTTACATATTCTGTAAGCTAGCTACCTCATTTGTGAATTAAACTTGCAAACAAAATGGTTCTCAAACAATTCGTAGGTTGAGTGTGACTTGTTAGACCTGGCTATTAAGGTTAGGTTGATGTCCTTCTGTTCCTCTGGTCAATGACAACATCATTTGACAAGTGATCGAAATCGTGTGATTTATGTTTCACAGTAGAGTCATAGTGGTAAAATATCAGACCACTTGGATGATTTTAACCATCCAAATCAGATATGTTAGAATACTTAGGATTGTCCTCACAATGGTCTAAAAAAATACTACTATCGTCATAATACCATCATCATCATCCTTGCCTTATCCGAATGGAATGTGGTCGGTCTCATGATTTCCTTCTTCTACTGTTCTCGATTACACGTTATACCTCCTATCATATTTAGTATTATTAAGGTCTTTTCTTATTATTTTATCCGATGTTAATTTTGTCTCAGCTTTATGTACTGCTGTCATCTCTCTTATGGACAATATGAAAACTTTATTATTTTTTGTTTTTAATTTTCTCTTCAAGAGAATGTTTGGAGCATTGTAGATTTATATACAATCAATAACACCAAGAAAGAAAAATCTGCATACCAGTTTGTGTCTTTCCATTCTCATTTTGTTCAGCTGTTGATGCCACTGTCTTTTATGCAGGTGAAATCTGATGAGATCTCCCTGGTAGGCCTTTCCCTGGAGTTCTCTTCTACCCTGAAGGAGAGAACATCAGTACTTCTTGCATCCCGGGGAAGAACATTGCTTACGATAAACCAGTTGTCAACAAAATTTGGTAAAGTGATCATGCCATGTCGAGTTACAAAATCAGAAACTGCACCAGGATGGGTCATACAGGAGAGTAGCATTTCAATGAATGGATACACATTAAAAGAAATACATGCTGTATGCTATCGATCAAAGCCTGTGCTCAGTAAACAGATACTAAATTCTGGATCAAATGGCGAAGATAATTCCTTAGCTCGCGGTCCATCAGAATATTTTGCACTTCTAGGCCACATCACAGTTAAAACTTCTGAGCAGAACTCGAGTTTCCCTCCATCTACTTCATGGCTAGTAGAGGGTCAGTATATTAAATGGACTTCGGGTTCTCAGGGATCAAAGACCCTTAGTGTCAAGGTCATTTGGAAACTGAAAGATGGAGATGCTTCTCTATTCCCACAGTACAACATTTATGTGGAGAAATTGAGCAAAATGCTTGAAGGTGTGCAGGAGTATCTTGGAGTGGCACGAGTGGACGCCTTTTATGTTTCTGATCTTGTCATTCCTACCGGCACTTCTAGTCTCAATTTCATTATTCAAGTGTGCAGCATTGATGGAGCTTGTCAGAGTCTACATGATTCTCCATCTTTCCATTTGAATGTTGAAGGTCAGTAATCTATATATATGTTACTTTCTTGTTGCATGACAATAAAAGTTCAAAAGAACTGCGCAGAATAAAATAGCCTTTTCAATATAACTTATTTTCCGAAGTGTATTTCAATACTAGTTTTATATATTTCTAGAGTTGGATTTATGTATTTGAACTGCTCTTTAATTGCATTTCTCAAAAACTTATCACAGTCTCATGTGGTACATTCTTTATTCTCTCTTTTAATCATGCTATTTTTTAATATATTTAGTGATGGTGTATGAAAATGCCATTGTTAAGACATTTCCATGTTGAAAAATTGTCAGTTCCATGAGGCACAACTGGGAAGATATGTATGAATTCTTTCTCGAATATGTGGGGAAAAAATATATATTAAAGCTAAAGGGAAAAACGTGAGTTTTTGAAACTCCTACTTGAATTGGTGAAATTTTCAACCATTGATGAACTATATCTAAATGTAAAAACTAAACCATTGTTCGGCAAAATAAGTCACCCAGAGGCAGACTCTGGAAATATTTTCTTGGGGTGGCTGAGTTAGCATTATGAAAATTAAGTTTAAAAAATGATAAGGCAATTTTTTCTTTCTACGATTGATTTTGTTGAAAGTAGATCTAAGAAGATTATTTATAAATTAAAAATTATTTCATAAATCATCAAGTGCATACATTAAGGATTATGATAAAGACATGGAATATATCTGAAAACTTTGAACTTCCCTTCAAAACACGGACCTCCAAAAACACGACTTAAAAAGACTCAAATTTAGTGTTTTTGTGTGTGTGTGTGTGTGTGTCCTCTTAGAATATTTAAAGCTAACTTTTGGTCGACTTGACAAGAGTTTTGATTCTACATTATTGTTTCAGTGAAGATATATCCTCTCTCTCTCTCTCTCTCTCTATATATATATATATATATTCATATGGTGAAAATGTGCAAGGAAATAAAGTGAGACAATAAAGTGATGACAGACTGTCCAAGTTTCACTTATTGGTTTGGTGATTAGAATATAGAAAAACAAAATAAGGTCATTTATATGATCCACGAGGCTGTATACATTATATATTGCAGAATAGACACTGATAAAACTAAGGGAGACAAAATTTAAGAATCAAACTATAATAGTGAAATGCAATAAAAATTTCAAATAAAAAAAATTTAAGATACAAGTATATTCAGGATTGATTAGGTAGAAAATTGAATTCAAGACTAGTTGTTGGTCCATTTCCAAGAAGAATTGAGATAGAAAAGGACAGGAGTCCAAGAGTAAATTAAAAGCTAAGTCCTCTGGACCCTGATCCTCACCTCCCTTGTCCGGTTTAGTACCATTACCATTACGTTCATGAATAAATCAACAATGCGACATGCTATATTAAAAAGTAACAATGATATAACAGTGACGCAATATAATTTAATCCAAGATCCAACACATTACATTGTGGTGCAACACTGCAACATTGTTGAATAGTGAATTCAAAATTATTGCATTAAAACCTGATGTGACACCTAGAAATGCTTCGAATATTGTGATTGGTAAGTGGAAAATGGAAGGACAATAACCCCTGTTCCCAAACACAAGAAACAGACTAATATGGAATAATTTTTGTGATTAAAGTGATTGGGCCCATCAATCACTTTTGGTATTTTTTGTGTTGAAGCAAACTGCCCCCAATGTCTTTAAGTTATTCAGTTCAAGGAAGAAAAGGAAAAATAAAAAAATAAATAAAGAAAGAAGTAGATAAATTGATAGAGGGAATGAGATTTGAAAACAGACAACCTTCATTTGGAAGCATTATCCTCGAGCCCTCAAGGTTCCACTCCCTCCCCTGTTTTCCAGTGAGTCTCAAAAATCGAGGTTGATAGAGATAATTGGGATTCCCTTTGTCTTGTTATCCCCCTTTCCAGTCACCTTTTACCTCCTCGGATAATTATTTTCATCTCCAACTTTACTCTGCTCTCTACCTTCTCCCCCCAATTATATTTTACGTAGTATATAACTTTCATGTACTAACCTAACTCTTGTCACATTTCTAGCTCACTTTTACACATAATACAACAATTTATAATGATTCAAGTCCAAAATGGCAGCTGACCCCACAACAAAACCATGAAGCAACTTGATTGAATGCCTTCAGCTTTGGCCCAACGGTAAAATTATTAAATTGTGATTTGGAGGTCACGAGTTTAAAATGAAAAATATTTCTCGAATATGGAGGTAAAACTGATTACATTACTTACATTTGAGTCGTCCTAGATTATACAATAACAAAAATCTCGTTCATTGAGTTAGTCCTTTTGTAAATAATAAATAATCCCATTAAGCTCTATTTTGTCTTATGTGACTGCTTACGTCTGACTCATCCTAGATTATACAATAATGAAAGTCTCGTCTATTAATAATTTAATAAATAGCTCCATTGAACTCAATTTTGTCCTGTGTGACTGCTTATATCTGACTCGTCCTAGATTATTCAATGACGAAAGTTTCATCCGCTGAACTAGCCCTTTTATATGTAATATAAATAGTCCCATTGAATTCTATTTTGTCCTGTGTGACTGCTTACATCTAACTCATCATAGATTATGCAATGATGAAAGTCTCATCCGAGTTAACCCTTTTGTAAGTAATAAATCGCCTCATTGAGCTCTACTTTGTCCTTTGTGTCATGAGCAGAGCAAGAATGGTGAGAATCAATGGGCTAAATCATATAACAGTAATGTTGAATCCCAAGAAATCAAAATTGATCCCAATGGGAGATTGATAAAGACTTGAGTACTATCAAATAATTAGAAAATGACAAAAAACCAAGTAGCTATTCAGTACCTTTTAATCTGATAAGGTTGGACTCAAAATCCATCCTGCTACACGTGCAGGGAGGAGGGTTGATAGTGATGGTCGAATTTTTTTACAAGTTTGACTTGGGACTTGCTTAGACATTAAACGAAGTGAGTGAGAATCTTTTTATGTCAGTTGTTGCCTTTGATTTTTCTCTTTTCTTCCATCTAAAACTATGCATTGATTCAACATATAATTGTATTGGAAGACAAATGTGGAACACATGGGGCTCACATCTCTTTAATTATGGCTCATTTAGATCTTTGATTTGTTCGAATATTAAGTTTAGGAAAAGGGTAAAAACTTTTCAACTACATTTTAAGCCACCTTACCCTTTGGTCTGAAAGTTCCAAAACTTACCATGGTCAAGTGAAAATCACTGTCAAGGTGAATTTATTGTGTGGAAATCAGAGTGCCTAGACAATCTCAAAATGACTGCTTGGTAAATGTTACATGCAGAATTTGGCTGACATACAGATTTTTTGAGAGAGCATTGACCCTTGCACTTTGACACAATAAATTAACACACTACTATATATTCTATATGGAAACATCATTTGTGTATAAACAAAGATACGTAGGAGTACCCTATTTTACTCCAAGCCCCACGTCCTACTGTTGACCCCATTGTCTTAACCTTGTTTTCACACACCCTATACCCTGGAGTACTTGCTATTTTATTCATGCCTATGACTTGTACTAGGAAGAAGTAAATAACCTACCCCTCTCTCTCTCTTTCTCTCTCTCTCTATATATATACACACACACAAAGGTCTGCTCAGTGCATGAAGCTCTCGTCATTGTGAAATCTGGAAAAGTCAGATGTACGCAGTTTTACCTCTGCATGAAAATGTTGTTTTTGGTTTTGAATTCATGACCTCCAGGTCACAACAGAACAACCTTATTACGTTGAGATCCACCATATACCATATATATATATATATATATATATATCATAAAATGTTGATCATTGAAATCAATTATAAGAAAGGGTTACACAACATGAAAGCAGCTTTTTGATTAAGAAGAAAGCATGTCATGTACGAAAAGGGACACTATTTTAAGAGAGTCATGGATTACACTGCTGTGACAGCCAAAGTTGAGGTGGTGAGGGACAAATTGAGTGGTTGTGGAGATAAAATGATTTGTCATATTGGTTGACAATCTGTGGAGTAGTAGTACATGTTGGTCTGCAGGCTTGCTCTTGCTGCTGCATCTGAAAACAGAGTATCTCTGCTTGAGCCATTGCAAGCTGCATTTGTAGCTCAGAGACCTGGTCTTGCAGATAAGATATGGCTCCAGCACACCCATAAACTGGATCTCTCATTCTCGCATTTGCTTCGTAGACTAGACTGATCACTGCATCCTCCCTCTGATGAACCGGAAGCTCCTGCTATGAACAAAGAAATATTGTCAATGTCAAAAACAAAAAGAACTAAATGCATACATGCACATATATGTTTATTTTCTATATGTATATGTATTCATAGTTTTGTAACCAAATGATTATATTTATGTCTATACATATATAATGATTGATTTTGAGAGATAGAGAAAGAGAAGACCTGCAACAGTTTGCTGACATTGCTAGCACCAAAGACCTTGTGAACGATGGCGAACTTATGGAGGTCATTAGAAGGGAAGTGAGGAGCAAAGATGCAGTCTTTCGCACATCTGCGTCGCAGCAACTTGCAGGAAGCACAAGGTGAATTTCCAGCCATTTTTCTGTTTGGAAAATCTCGAGGAAGTTTGTGTTGAAGGAAGGAAATAGAGAAGAAAGAGTAGTAGTATAAGCTATATGATACAGGAAAGTGACTATATTAGCTAAAAACAAAAGCTATAGAGTTTGTGGAGAATGGGAAGGAAGTGTGAATATTTATAAAGGGCTATGGATCACGTGTGAACCTAAGTGAGCATTAGATAGAAAATGCCTAATTAAATAAACAATTTTACTAGGTAATTTATACAAACATCTCTAGAGATTAAAGGGACTTGGTTAACGGTGTCAAATTAAGCAGGATCCACGGCCACTAGGTGTAGTCCCGTTTTGAAATTTACGCTCACAAATTCACGAGACGTTCGAATTTGAAAAAAGAAGTTTCTGGTAGTTACAAGAGAAATGTCTGTCATTTGTGTAGATGCGTATTAAAAATCATGAATGATGTCTATTATTTGTGTAGATGCCTATTGAAAATCGTGAATCCTGATACTAAGTAATGCGGACGGTATCCATACAATATAGCATATGCATGGCATCAGATCTCACAAGCTCACAAGAGTCAAACAAGCGAGGACGTTGGCTCAAGATTAATCTCTTTAATTATATCTCTCTAATTCGTTAACATACAGTTAATTTAGCATTTTATCTTTCAAAAAATAAAAATAAAAAGAACATTGGTTATAGAATTATATATATGCCAGCATATATGATACAAAATATAAATAATTCTTTTGTATTATGGGTCGATTCATGAATTTAAAAATGATCCAATTTTTAACAAATGTGTTCAAATTTATTCATATTCGTCTCAAGGGCACAGCAGCGTTAGTAGGAATGCAAGAAGTTAGTCTTAAAGAGCTTTCGAATCGTACTCTTGATTTGAGTGGTATCTATATTATAAAGCCGATACATGTACTTTAAAAATTTTTTTTATTCATATCCAATTAGAATATTGAGGAGGCCCCGGACGACATGGGCCGGATCCGACTCGCAAACACAACATTCAGTTCGTACAGCTGGGTCGGCCCATATAAAGACACTGCCATATGGGCCGAACGGGAGTAAGCCCATCAAAGGTGACCAGGGCTTATGGAGGAATAGGCCCAGATCCAGCAATCAGTAAATATCTTGTAAATATCTTGTAAATATCTATAAATAGGATAAGGAATGGAAAGGAGGGGGATCTTTTTGGGTTGAGGTGTAAGAATTCTAGAGAGAGAAAGAGGAGAACGAATTTCTTGCATCTTCAATTGGCGCCGTCTGTGGGAAACGCATGGAAGTTTGGTTGATCAATGAGGAATATCGAATGGATTCAAACCAATTCGGTTGATCGAGACTCGATCTTTGGGATTTGAATCCAGATCTGAGCGATTGTGACCTACTCTGGAGGAATTACAATTCTTGAAGCTTTGGCAGGAGTGACTTCAGATCTACGCAACAACGAGTTGTTCGATTGTGGCAGGATCTGACGGATTTAGAGTTCAGACAATTCAGATCTCGTAAACAGTGAGCATAATTCGGAGAATTAGAAGCCAGATCTAAAAATTCCTACTCACGAAGCTCGGGTTTACTCGCGAACTTGAGATTAATGCCTTTACTCCGTTCAGGAATAATGATAGGTGAAAGCTCCAATCCGATGGAGGCTGTCCAGCAAACAAAGCTTGAGGAGTTGATGAACTTGATTGAAGCTCTCAAAAAAGAGAATGCAGAATTGAAAGCTGGACTGCAGCATCGGCAAATACCTGCGGTTTCGCATCCACTTCCGGTCGGAGAAGGAGGTGTTCAATCTAATATCGCGCATCAAGGCGAACAGGACGAGAACAATTAGTCAGCTCACCACCGTGATGAAAGGATGATGGACAATTTGCCGCCAAATGTTCGTCGAGTTGAAGATCACGAAGGATCGACTCACGTTGATCCGCAGCGGGAAAGGTTCGACCGAGAGGAAGTGATGGAGGTTGATCGCCGTCGAGTAGCGTCGCCTTGGCAAAGAGAGTTTATAGAGGAACGGTCGTTCGATCCGTCTTACCGGCCCTCCATGGTTACTATCACTCATCACGGTTCGGAGGGCAGAACCGTAACTCACAGAGCTACCGCTGGACTCCAGAGAGAGAATGAAGCTCTCCGATCCGCAGCTCGGACGGTGGATTCACCATTCACCGACGAGATCTTGAATGCCCCGCATCCAAGGAAGTTTGCTATGCCAGTCTTTATTCTGTTCGACGGAACGACCGATCCGATCGATCATGTGTATCATATCCAGTTGAAAATGGCCCTGAATACGGAAAACGACTCTTTAATGTGCAAATGTTTCCCTACAAGCCTGGCCGGACCGGCGCTCAGCTGGTTCAAAAACTTGCCTAGGAGCTCCATTGGTAGTTTCAGAGACCTGTGCGATCGGTTCATAAGCCAATACTATGGGAACAAACGCCCGCCGAAGGACATCTCAAGCCTATTCACGATGAGGCAGCACAAGGATGAACGTCTCCAGGCCTTTCTTACCAGGTTTAATCTCACTAAGAGTATGGTGATCGAATGCCACCCTTCTACGGCAGTTCAAGCCTTCAAGTTAGCCATGACACGCGGAACTCCGTTTCACACCAGTCTGGTAGTGAACACGCCGACTACTATGGATGAACTCAATGAGAGAGCCGATGGCTTTGTGCGCCTAGAAGAAGAGGAGGCAGCTAATGCTCGGACAACGTCGCTTGTGTCGACCGAGGAAAAGTCCAAGGCAAAGAACAGGCAGAAGCAGGCTCAGCCGCAACGTCAGACCTCTTGGAAGGCAGAAAAAAGGTCCAGGGAGGAAGAGCTGATTACTCCGCTGAAGGTCACTCTGGCGAGGCTGTATCAGGAGAACAAAGATAAGTTTCATCCACCACTGCCAATTAGGCAACCCCTCGAACAGAGGGATCAAACTAAACATTGTGCTTTTCATTCTGATTTCGGTCATCAGACTAACGAATGCAGGAACCTGAGGAGGCAAGTGGAGATGTTGATAGCTAGAGGGGAGTTCGCGAGTTATGTTCAAGGTTCGGCGATGGAGCAGAATCGACCGGTGGAACAAATAAAAATGAGTCATAAACAAAGCTCCCACAATTCACAACCAGTTCGTATAATCAATGCTATCCATGGTCGACCCGAGCCTAGTGAAGAGTCAGATGAGCTGCTCCGGGTGCGCCTGCGGCAGGCGCAGATGAAGAAAAGGGTCGGCAATGTGACTACTCTACACCAGCAGAGCCCGTCGATGCAGATAAAGTTCGACTGGACAGACCTGCAGCGTGTTCAACTGCCTCATGACGACCCGTTGGTAGTCAGTTTGACAGTAGCAGATTGCTTGGTGCGCAGAGTTCTGATCGATCCTGGGAGCAGTGCGAATGTCATGCCGAGGGACACATTTGACAGGCTCGAGATTAAACCAGAGAGGCTCAAGCCCACTGGAAATCCCTTGTTAGGGTTCGATGGGAAGAGGGTGGAGCCCGTCGGGATGGTGGAAGTGGAAGTTCAAGCTGCAGAACGAGCTCTTATGGAAACTTTTGTGGTTGTGGAAATTCACCCCTCGTATAATCTCCTGATGGGAAGATGATGGATTCACAGAGTTCGAGGTGTACCCTCAACTCTGCATCAGGTCATGAGGTGCCTCGGGCCCGATGGAGATAAAGTGATAGACATTCGGGGGGATCAGGTCGCAGCCAAAGAGTGTTATTCCGTCACACTAAAGCATGCTGGGAAAGGAAAGGCGCCCGTCCGTTCGGCAAGCCCTAGATAGCAATTACAGGAACCTCCGCTCGAGCAGAATAGGGTAGAGGAGTCAGTCGACTTGACCGAGGAGCCCCTTCTGGATGTGCAGATCGATCAGTCCAGGCCAGAACGAACTACCAGAGTAGGTATAAGACTGACCAGAGAAGAGCAGCAAGAGCTAGTGGATTTCTTGTCCCACAATGCCGACGTATTTGCATGGAGTCACCTAGACATGCCTGGAATTAGTCCCTCCGTATCCTGTCATTCCCTGAATGTCAATCCCAATTTCAAACCAGTGAAACAGAAGCAGCGAAGATTTGCTCCAGAACGTAATCAGATCATAGCGGAAGAAGTCGATAGGCTGCTTGATGCGGGATTTATCAGAGAGGTGCACTACCCTGAGTGGTTGTCCAACGTCGTTGTTGTGCAGAAGAAGAATGGGAAATGGCGAGTATGCATTGATTTCACCAATTTGAACAAAGCCTGTCCGAAGGACAGCTTCCCGTTGCCTAAGATTGATCAAATGGTGGATGCCACCACTGGGTATGAGCGTTTAACCTTTCTGGACGCATATTCAGGTTATAATCAGATTCCTATGGACCCCGCAGATGAAGAAAAAACTTCTTTTGTCACCGAGCGAGGAACATACTGCTACAAAGTTATGCCTTTCGGGCTAAAGAATGCGGGAGCAACTTATCAAAGACTTGTTAGCAAAGTTTTTAAGAATCAAATGGGTAAGATTGTGGAAGCCTATATTGATGATATGGTGGTAAAGAGTAGGAAGAAGGATGATCATCTGAAGCATCTGCAAGATGTATTTGATGTACTAAAGCGATATGGGATGAGGCTCAATCCGACCAAGTGCTCGTTCGGTGTGAGTTCCGGACAGTTTCTGGGACACGTAGTCAACCGCAGAGGCATCGAAGTTAGCCCCGCTCAAGCAGAGGCTTTGATTAAGAATGCCGAGCCAAAGACGATCAGAGAGGTGCAAGCCCTCACAGGACGAATAGCTGCATTAAGTCGATTTATTTCAAAATTGTCAGATCACTGCAAACCATTCTTTGACACGATTCGGAGCCATGGAAGGCAGGTCTGGGGGGATGAGCAACGACAAGCATTGACTCATTTGAAGGAATATATGCAGAATCCACCAGTCCTGTCAGCCCCAGAACCGGAAGAAAAGTTATTTCTATATCTTGGAGTATCTGGTGTCGCGACGAGTGCTGTTCTGATTCGTTGCAATGAAGGGGTGCAATACCCGGTATTTTATGTAAGCAAAACACTGACGGAGGCAGAAAAAAGATACTCAAAGGCCGAACGGGTGGTACTTGCACTTGTAAATGCAAAAAGAAAGTTGAGGCATTATTTCGAATCCCACCCCATAGCTGTTCTAACAACTTTCCCAATCAGAACGCTTATGCACAAGCCAGAGCTCTCGGGCAGAATGACAAAGTGGGCCATAGAGTTGAGTTCATTTGACATAACGTATGAGCCGAGAACAGCTGTTAAGGGGCAAGCGGTAGCCGATTTCCTACTAGAATGTGACGCCGAAGATACGGAAGAGGACCTTAGATGCGGCTCTTGGAAACTTTTTGTGGATGGCTCCTCTAACCAGATGGGGGCTGGGATTGGGATCAAACTACAAACCCCAGAGGGTACTTCCTTGAGCCAAGCACTCAGACTTGAGTTCCGAGCCACCAATAATGAAGCGGAATACGAGGCGTTGCTAAATGGATTAAAGTTGGCCAGAGAGCTACAGATCAAAAGTTTGACAGTGTATAGTGACTCGCAGCTGATTGTTCGGCAGGTAAATGGTGAGTACGCGACCAAGGATGACACGATGGGGGCATATCGTTCTGCCGTTCTGCATAGAGCCAAGGACTTTGCAAAGATTGAATTCATACAGCTGCCGAGGGAACAGAATGCAGATGCAGACCGTTTAGCATGCAGTGCTTCGAGTTGCGGTGAAACATTGGCGAGGGTGATTCCAGTAGGAATAGTGACCCAGCCATCTATTTTCGAAGAACCGTTGGACTCTGACCCTTGGCAAGTCAACGTCATACCGTATGAACCGAGTTGGATTGACCCCATCATTACCTATATTCGAGATGGCGTTTTGCCTATGCAAAGGGATGAAGCTAGGAGACTCAAAAAGAATGCTGCCAAGTACGCCATCGTGCGGAACCAGCTGTACAGAAGGTCCTACTCTGGCCCATACTTGAAATGTGTCACCCCCGCGGAGTCGCAGCAGGTATTGCGAGCTATTCATGAGGGTGTGTGTGGCAATCATTCTGGGGGGCGATCGTTAGCGCATAAAGCAATGACACAAGGGTATTTCTGGCCAAACATGTCAAGAGATGCGGAGGAGTTCTCTCGAAGGTGCGATAAATGCCAACGATATGGACCATTGATCCACCAACCACCTGAGGAATTGCACGTAATGGCCTCGCCATGGCCTTTCGCGCAATGGGGGATGGATGTGGTCGGTCCTCTGCCAACTGCAAGAGCTCAGAACAAGTATGTGTTACTGGCCACGGATTACTTCACTAAATGGGTGGAGGCAGAACCGTATCCTAGCGTGACTCAGACTCATGTGAGACGATTTATTTGGAACAATATTATCTGCCGTTTCGGTGTTCCCAGATCAATAGTCATGGACAATGGCACAAACCTCGACAGCAGGCAAGTAAGAAAGCTGCTGGAGGAGTATGGAATCAACTAGAAGTTGGCTGCAGTAAGTCATCCTCAGGCCAACGGACAAGCAGAAATCACAAACAGAACCATTTTCGCCTGCATTAAGAAGAAGCTGGAAGATCATAAAGGGAAGTGGTTGGATGAACTCCCGAACGTTCTATGGGCTTACAGAACCACCCCAAGGCGGCCGACTGGGGAGAGCCCGTTCGCAATGGCGTATGGTACCGAGGCAGTTATACCGGTTGAACATTTAGTCCCCACTATCAGAAGCTTAGCATGGAGTCGAGATCAGAACGACAAGATGTTAAGATTGAACCTCGATATGATAGACGAAAGGAGGGACGCAGCGGCTATAAGGCTAGCATCGTATCAGCAAGTGCTGGCGAATAGTCACAACAAGAGAGTACAACACAGGGATTTTGCCCCTGGCGATCTGGTTCTGAAAAGAAAGGTGGGGATGGTCAAAAAAATGATGCCACCCTGGGAAGGCCCATACAGAATTGCAGAAGTCATTGGCAAGGGGGCATATACGTTGGGAACCATGGCGGGAAGGTTGGTCAGCAAGCCCTGGAACGCCACGTCTCTGAAGAGGTACTACCAATAAAAGCTAAGTTCCGACTTTAATTGGATGTTGTTTGTTGTCAATCAAATACGTATGAATGAGCAAGTTACTGAAATTTACAAAAAAGAATTTTCTTTTCCAACGGTCTACTATAAAAATTTTAAGCCAAGTGGCAAGTGGCATTCTAGCCGAGCGCCAGGCACTTAAGCAAGATAAGTGGCAGCTGGCACTATAAGCCGAACGCCAGACACTTGCTAAAAACTTAAAGCCAAGTGGCAAGTGGCATTCTAGCCGAGCGCCAGGCACTTAAGCAAGATAAGTAGCAGCTGGCACTATAAGCCGAATGCCAGACACTTGCTAAAAACTTAAAGCCAAGTGGCAAGTGGCATTCTAGCCGAGCGCCAGGCACTTAAGCAAGATAAGTGGCAGCTGGCACTATAAGCCGAACGCCAGACACTTGCTAAAAACTTAAAGCCAAGTGGCAAGTGGCATTCTAGCCGAGCGCCAGGCACTTAAGCAAGATAAGTGGCAGCTGGCACTATAAGCCGAACGCCAGACACTTGCTAAAAATTTAAAGCCAAGTGGCAAGTGGCATCCTAGCCGAGCGCCAGGCACTTGCCATAAACAAACACACGGCAAAGCTAATATAAAAGAAAAAGAGAGAAAAGATATGTATGTATTGAAGATAAGTTGAATAGAGCACAACACATAGGGAAAAAAAGTTCTGTCGTTTCATTAATATTGAGCATTGAGTTTACAAAAGAGAGATGTCCATCATTACAAAAAGATATGGAATGGAAGAATTCAAAGGAGCCCTAGCTAGACGCCTCAGTACCAACAGCATCCTGGTCGTGCCGACTCGCCTCCTCGGCCCCATCAGCCGTCTCACCTTCATGAGGTGGGGAATCAAGGTGAATGACTGAATCGTTCGGCTGGGGTTCAGCGTCAGCAATGGCTACGGAAGGAACCACGGTTGACGATTGAGGAGCGGTCAGTGGCAGAGCGGTAGGAGGAGCTGTGATGATCCTTGAGGAAGCAATGTCCTGGCACTCATCAAATATACGCTCCGCTTCGGTGGGTTCTGGGTCGACATAGACCCCCAGAGGTTCGATCCCCAGATCCATGTCTACCTCATCCGGAGTGGAGCTGGTCTGTCCCTCATCCGGAACCCGGTCGGCGAAACCTTCCCGGAATCCTTGAGCATACCTAAGAGCACCGACCCTTGAGAACCGAGCGTGAAGGGCCAGCATCCCACCACCCACTCTGCTGATCGCGTCGATCAGAGCGGTATGCTCGTCCAGAGCTCTTTTTTCAAAAGCCATCCGAGCAGACTGTTCATCAGCCAGAAGGCGCTGGAGTTCTGCCTTCTCTTCTCTAATTGATTCCCGCTCGGTCTGCCAGACGCTCTTCTCAAGCTGGAGGGCGTCCTTCTCATCCTGAAGGGAATCATTCTCCTTCTTCAGGACATCTCTCTCTTGCTCGGTTTTGTCAAGCCGAGCCAGTACCTCGGTATTCTTCATGGCGAGGAGGTCGTTTTCTTTATTAGCCACCTCCAGGCTGTCAGAAAACTTACGGGCCCTGGCGTTCCCCATCTCCACCTGCTTCTGCATGGCCATCATTCCGAACAATGTCTGCATAGGTGCACATTAAAAACGGTTAAGCCAATAGTCAGGTCGGGCGAAGGCAAGACCAAATAATATGAGAGAATTCATGAGTTAGAAAATAAAAGTCACCTCCATAGCAGATTGGGGAAAGCGGCTGAACACATCCTTCTGGGAAAGGCCCTTTGCCGCCTCAAGGTCCTTCGGAGTCCACATGCTCCTGTAGTAGGCCATAGCGGTCTGGCCATCCTTCAGCATGGTCTCATTCGGTTTCACGAACGTCCCATCCGTTCGGGTGTACCGAGGGGCCCATGGCGGTAAGGTGGGGATAGAAGGGGGGCCTGAAGCAGAAGCAGAGCCACCAGCTGCAGCAGGCCCAGAGGGAGCAGGAGCTCTGACCGCTCGGTGCAAGAGAGCACCCGGCCCGGAGACCCGGGTCCTTCTAATGAGAGGCTCATCCTCAGGATCGACTTCACTATCAGGACGAGGCCTTTTGCCTCGTTCTTTGTCCCGACCGCCCCCCGCAGCAGCAGGAGCTATGGTAGCTGCGGGGGACGCGTTCTGGTTGGCAGCAGGGGCGCTGGCAACAGGGTTAATAGCCACTGCGCTCGGGACAGTGTCAGATATGGTGGCTGAGGAAGAAGCTGACGCTGGAGAGGAGGTCGCCCCATCAGCAGGAGTGGCTGGGGGAGTATTTTTCTTCCTGCCAAAAGAAGGAATCTGAAGTCTGCTCATGTTGTAGCCGAGTGATGAGAGTGCTAAGAGGTTGTCTGAAGTGAGGAGATCTGAGCAGGAAGGAATATCGTTCAGAACGTATTTCTTCAAGTAGTTACTCCTATCCCTGCAAACACTATAGCTCAAGTCATCACAAGGTATTCCCAAGGAACGGCATAAGAAAGTGCAAAAACGAGGAACGCATGTTTCGCAGGGGCAGTCATGTTTATGAGATTTGAATTTCTTATAGGAGGAGACAGAACAGACACCAAAGGCGCTCGGGATTGGGTAATCCTCTGCAGCCGGCGAAGACCAAGCCCCACTAATGCCCACGATGCTATCCCTCCAACCCTTCTCAGATTTTATTGTGTCCGTACATATGGACATCTTCTCGAACGGGTAGAGGTGGTAGAAGGGTTCGTTAGTACGGATCTTACTGACCTTATAGCACAGAAGGAGGTCTATGAGGTCGAGGTCCAGATTTCTGTCACGCATCAGCAAGAGCATAACAGATATGATTCTAAAGAAGTTGGGGTTGACCTGCAGAGGGGATATCCCCAGTCTATTGAAGACATAACTAAAGAAAGGGTGCAGAGGGAACCTAACAACATTCAATTGAAGGTTCGTGAATAAGACTTCGCCGGGCAGGAGGCCGGCGCCGGTCATAATGTTAACATCCTGGGGGCAAACCCTAACTTCGATGTTGTCAGGAAGTCTAAGTCTCATACGAAGAACATCCAGATCTACAACCATGGTGGAAGTGCTAGAAAAATCTAAAAGGGGGTAAATGGAAGCCTGCCGAAAGTAAAAAAGAACGAAACTAACCTCGGAGGACTGCAAGATCGCTGGAAGAATGACTCTTGAAGGATTTCACCAGAAAAAGCTTAGCACTGTTCTAGAAAGAGAGAGACTTGGCTTATGATGGAGACGGTAAAGGGAAGTGAAGTGGAATTCTAGAGCATTATAAAGGCGAGGGGGCCCGAGGGCCGAAGCATCGGGAAGGCGAGAAATTCCTCGAGCCCCGGAACATTGATTCTGGATCTGACCGTCCGCTCCCCCACGTGGTTATCTCGAGCCGTCAACATCATGATGAGACGCCATCAATAATTACCCCTTATTAAATAAGGGGCAATTATGGGGGCAGTTGAGGAGGCGCGGACGACATGGGCCGGATCCGACTCACAAACACAACATTCAGTTCGTACAGTTGGGTCGGCCCATATAAAGACACTGCCATATGGGCCGAACGGGAGTAAGCCCATCAAAGGTGACCAGGGCTTATGGAGGAATAGGCCCAGATCCAGCAATCAGTAAATATCTTGTAAATATCTTGTAAATATCTATAAATAGGATAAGGAATGGAAAGGAGGGGGATCTTTTTGGGTTAAGGTGTAAGAATTCTAGAAAGAGAAAGAGGAGAACGAATTTCTTGCATCTTCAAATATGCAAAAATCCCTATGAAATAGAAAAGAGTATTCCACGTGCATTTCAAGTTTTTCTTCACAAAATTGATTGAGAATTTATGGATGTCGTCGTGAGTGGGTTAGTTAAGGTAGCCAAATTTTATTTTTTTTTATTTACCGAAAAAAAAAAATTCTCACACCCTGGTCCGTTGATATTGTTCTATGACATCATCATACACTCTGTCAACGGACCAGGACGCTAGACCATGATAAGAACAACGCCGTCACAATACAATAGCACTGCTCCAAACTTCGCCACGCGTTACTACAATACAAGTTTAATTTCGTCATCAGGCTCGCCGGGTCGGCTCGCAGAAAGTGAATGAAACATCGCGAGCTACAATATTAAATAGCCCTCTTGATCACAGGTTAGCCTTCTTCTTCGCGAGGCAACGATTGTCATATAACCGTTTTATATAAGCAGAGAATTCCCACTCGACCTTTTCAGTTCTCTTTCAACTTCTAGTGAGAGAAAGTGAAATATAGAGAGAGAGAATGGGGAAGGCCATGGCCGCTTCGCTTCTACTGTTGCTATTCTTGATCATACATACAAACGCTGGAGAAGCTTTCGACGTTCGTCAACATCTCTCAACTGTAACAAGGTTCATCTTACACTGAAATCTCTCTGTTAATTGCCTTCATTGGAATCCGTAATCGAACATCGAAAATCATGTTTCTAGGGTTTGGCTTTATTTTATGACTAAGTATATCTTTTTGCCGCAAATATAATGTTGCATCTGCCTATTTAATAGCATACGAGTTTGATTTAATCAGATGTAGATTGATATGTATGCGTGTCTCTGTTGCTATATTTATTTAGTTCTGCCCTCTGGTTGGTTGCCGAGAAACCCAGGAAAATAGGGTTTAAGAATCTTATGCTTGGTTCGTTTGAATTGAAAAGCTAGCCTTAACTGAAAGAAAAGTTGTATATATCTCGGTTGAGTAAATGTGATTCTTTCCTCGCCTCCCAAGTAATGATAAACATGTAATATGCAAAATTTTACTTTTTCTTTTTTGCAGTTCTGACAATTTTTGTGGAAACTAAATGGAAATAAATTCTTCGTGTGATTGTAATAAACGACTAGTCAAAAAATTTCACTCTGTTTTGCAGGTGTGAGTGTGTTGTTCTAGAATCTTGAGTATTATGAACTAATTATTTATTAAAAGCAATAGAACCCTGTTTTTTTTTTTTTTTTTTTTAAAGGAAGAAGTGCATGACTGAATATTCTTGTCAGAATAATGATTTTAAGGCCGAAGAGCTTGAACGAAATGGAGAGCCAAAGGTTTCCCATCCGTTAGATACACTCAACTAGGAGTGATGTGAGACCTCGTTGAGTGTATCCATTGAATGGGGAGTTTCGGCTCCCCATTTCGTATAAACTCTTCAACCTTAATATCATTACGCTTCTTGTTACCCTCTAATGGAATTTTTTGACTGATTACTTGCTTACACATTTTTTATGTGCAGTTATGATGCAGTGAAAGACAATTCTGAGAATTCATTTGTACCTTCTAACATTCCAGATAACTGTACCCCTATCCATTTAAATCTTCTGGTAATCCTCGTATGCAAACCTCAAATTGCTAGTGCAAATGTTTGCTTGGTCATTTATTTTCACTCCTGTGTACTTAAGTTAAGCAAACACTAGTTATAAGTTCCACAATTTTAAATTAAATGAAATATTTTATTTATTAATAGAAAATTGAATATTATCATTACCACTGCAGTCTCTATACTTGGTATCTTTTTGGGGCAATATAAGTAATGCCTTTTTAACTTCTGATTGGACTGATTTTATAGTTAAATTTCCATGTTTTTGTCTATTCATTATGAGGGAATCAAATTTTGTTGGATATCACTGAGTTAGTGGGAGATGATTGATTATTCAACCACCGAGGGCCTTGTGGCCTAGTGGTATCTCCTCTACCTCCCAAAGTGGATGGTGAGGGTTCGAGTCCCCAAATGGGCAACGTGGGTTTGTGTGCTTATTGCCAATGAAAAAAAAAATTTGTAGGAGTACATGGAACCATTGCCAGGAGCCTGTCTTATATTGCTGCATCAAAATCTGCACATTTTTTATGGTTTGGAATATTTTTGTATTGCTGCTATGTTCGCAATTGGCCCTGGGAAGTGGATATGAGGAATTGAACCATTGCCCAAGGCTCTAATAGGTATGTTTGAAACAACAAGAAAAAGCTAAAATAAACATATGGAGACTAGTTATGAAAATATAATAAATTATAAAATAAAAAATAAAAATTTTGCCAGCTAAGTCCAATTGACCTAACATGATACTTTTTTCTGCTTATTCAGTTAATGAGATTATTTATTCAAAATCTGTGCCCATGTCTTGGTAAAACTCACATCAATTATTCACATAAACACATTCATAAAAAAATGAAAATAAGCATACCGCAACATATAACATAGTTGGGGGGATACACAATGATAGGTTTACATGTTCTGTAGTAGGCCGTACTTGTGAGATCGTAGAGTGCATACATATATACTGGGTGATTTTGTTATTCAAGGAGAAGATATTCCATGTAGATTCAGTTCAATAGAAAATGAATAAGCACAAAGAGAGAATGTGCATAAATTAAGAAAAGCACAAAAGAGAATGCTAAAGAGTTGCATTTTGGCTTCTATACTCTCTCTCTAAGTGTCTTTTTTGAAATACATAAATAAATAAATAAAGCTGCAGTTATGTCTCCTAAAGAACTGCAGTTATGTCTCCTAAAGAAATCACAAGGAAAAAACCTCCAGGAAAACTAAGGCAGCATAATACCCCCAAATTCATCTGTAATATTAGAATCTTCCTTAGACCTGAACATACATATTTCTTTCTGGTACTGTCTTGATATGACAATTTTTGGCTGTGTTGGAACTTGAGATCTGCTACCACTTCAACCACATTTTTCGTTCAATGTGTTAGTTGCTATGCTAATGTCATATTAATAGTTGGCATTTTTAATGATATTTGGATGCAGCTTTACTAGAAAAGCTGAAAGCTTTTGTGCCATGTGTTACCATGCAATTTGCTGTAGAGTTTTATTGCTTTCTTATTTTTTATTGGGACTTCAAAAATTTTCCATTTAAGCTTTTTGTTATTTATACTGAGTCCAACCTATAATGCTATTTTATTTTAAGTTGTCTGATGCAAGATTTTGTCTTTACAGGCAAGGCATGGAACTCGAGCGCCTACCAAGAAAAAAATGAGAGAATTAAACAATTTGGCCGCTCGCTTGGAAGTACTTCTACAAGATGCAGAAGAACAAAAGTTGTCTTTGCAGAAAATTCCTGCTGGGTTACGGGGATGGAAATCTCCATGGAAAGGGAAGTTCAAGGGTGGAGAATTGATTAGCAAAGGAGAAGATGAACTGTATAATCTTGGGATCAGAATCAGAAAAAGATTTCCAGAACTGTTTGGTGAGGATTACCACCCGGATGTATATCCAATAAAGACAACACAGGTTGGCGATGTTTTAGTTTTTCTCTCACTTACTTATGCAAAGGACCTTCCACGAGATGTTACTCTAGTAATCATACAGTGAGACATGTATAAAGTTTGGTTCAGAGATTATTATTTTCTTTTCTTTTTTATTATCATTTTAGAGATATATTTTGTTAACATCGAGCTTCCTATAAAAATTGATCATCATAATGTCTTCCATTCAAAGTTCCTCACAGGACTGAAGGCTGTTTAAATCACAATGAATCTGATATTCTTTCTTGGTTCACTTACTCTTATGCTTTTTGTTTCTTTTCTTTATTGATATAGATTCCTCGGGCATCTGCTAGTGCCGTAGCATTTGGCATGGGGCTATTTAGTGGTAGAGGAAATCTTGGACCAGGACGTCATCGAGCTTTTGCAGTTACCAGTGAAAGTCGTGCAAGTGATCTAAAGCTGAGATTCCATGATTGTTGTCAAAACTACAAGGTACATGTGGAGAACTCTCTCTTGGCATTTCCCACACTGTCACATACACCACACTTACATGCATTGACTATATTTGCTCTTACACTCTATGCAGTGGAAGTTTTATCTACCCTTTAAAAGTTTAATAGATAAATCACCAATTAGATTGTTGTTTTTTTGGCCTCTTTGAAGGCTTGAGGCATTTTTGGCCTTGTGTTTGTCCATGGGATCCGCTCCCCTTTTGAGCGTTTTTTAATAAATTTTACTTATAAAAAAAAAAATAATAATAATAATAATAGATAAATCACCAATTTTAATACAAATACTTCAAACTCTAGTAAATCAAGATAACTGTAAGGGCTACGAGGACAAGCTTGGAAGTAAGAGTGTCAATAAATGGCAGACTTGAGTTTTCATATTCAATATTGTTTAAAGGTAAAACTCACGAGTTGCAGCTGTATTAAAGAAGTGGGTGATATGGCCATGATTTTAATTTCAAACCCACTAAACTCTCAAAAACTTGCATAATTTTCTATTATTTTTATTTATTTTTTAAATCATGGGTTTAAGCTTCATTTTGTTTTGTAACCATTGATATTATATATATCTTGGTTTTACATCAATTTTTGGTGTGGTATAATGATAATTTTTTGAATTCTCTGCTTATAATTGTCATCATAAATCTCATTAAAGCTATTTATAGACAAATACATATTGTTATCTGATCTTGTGCCATTTTATATTCATCATCACCATATTAAATGGCTTGAGGGGACTAAAATAATAGAAAAAATTCTAGTCAAATTTAGAATCACAGGTTACAAAGTTCTTTCCTCTCTCTCTCTCTCTCTCTCTCTGTGGGTGTGTGAAATATCTATAACTTAGAATCACATTATATATGGGAGATTTCTACTACAATGATATAATGTTAGTGTCCAAACATTACTTTGAAAAACAAATCGTTTTGGTATGTGGAATGGTGGAAAGGGAATCTAATCTAACATTAAATATCTGGTCTACCTTAGTCTTGGTGGCTTTGGGTCTCAACTCGCAAGCCCTAGGTCAAGGTTCCGAGACTGATCAAGAGAAAGAAAAAAAGAATCTAATATGAAATTTCCTAAATTGTGGTACCATAGGATAGGCCTTGATTGAGCACATAATTGGATGTTCTATTCATGATAAAATCAATGAAAATAGTCCATTCATTGTTAAAATATATATATCAGACTTGCTCATGTAGAAGCATTAGACCATGTGTATATATGCACGTCAAGTGATGTGCGTGGCATTTCCTTTTCTTACTCAAAAATTTTATTTTATCATGTCTATCTATTATACTCAATACTCAATGTTTTGGCTTATAATGGAAAAGTATGACAAGATATAAGAAGAAATCTTTTGGCTTGCAAATTTTGGTACTCTAGAATGAAAGTTTATGTGTTTTTGTGATTTTAAGGATGGTTGTACTAGTTGCAGTAATTTTGACAAAGATTACTTCTTATCTAAGAACCAATATGTGTACTATTTACTTGTAATGAACACTTCTATCTCAAGCATTATATTTGCAACATGCCAACTCAAAAAATATTAGTACCACTTCTTTATGTTTACTCCTGATAAGCAACCCATAGCTCATATGCTCTTCAGCATTGGAGCTTGAATATCAAGACATCAACTCCACATTAATTTGGTAAGATAGTAGTGGCAACACTTGTGTAGCAGCTTACTAGGTGGTGTTACTTATTTTAACCCAAATTGTGGAATATTTGTGATTAAGAGACATATGCTAAGTGCTTTATGTAGAAGTAATTCCACTTGAGAATCATTTAGGGAACTAATTACTATCTGCCTCATCAGTAAATAGAATTTTACGAGTTTGTTCAAGTTAGGAAGAAACTAACAAAAGTATAAGGACCTTCAAATTCTGCAAGGAACTTGGTAAACACCAAGTTGCTTTAATATTGGCTTCTGTGCCATTACATTTTTCTATCAGATTTCAAGGTTCTCTCAAGAATACTCTGTACTTTTTGCTTATATGGACTTGTGGTGGTTGCAGAGTCTAAACTTTGCATTTTTATAGAAGCTTGCAACTCTCATCATATGTAGAAATTTTGTATACTAGCCATCTTTGTCTAGTTTCACCTATGACTTTAGTTTCATGCATGTGAAGTATACTTAAGCAGCTATTCAAGATCTAAATTTTGCTTAAGCATTCTTTTTGGTTACCATCTAGTTGCAAGTTGCAAAGCAGTTATTGTCTTTATAACTTGAATTGTGGATGCAGAATTTTAGGAAAAGTCAAGAGCCTGCTGTTGATAAGCTCAAGGAACCTACATTGGATGAAATTACTCGTGCATTAGTGAGGCGTTATGAGCTGAATTTCACAAGGGAGGATATTTCTTCTCTCTGGTATCTGTGCAAGCTGGTGATTACTTATCTGTCTTTGACTCTTCATACTCTGATGAATGCTAAATTAATAGTTATTTTAACTGATTGGATTGAGATTGTCTTGATGTAATAATACATTTGGATTTTCATTTTGTCAGGAAGCATCGTTGTTGAACATAACTGATCAAGCTTGTACTTTATTTACTCCTTCTGAGGTAAGCAGGTTTTGTGCTTATTTTACTTAAACAAGTCATTCTATTATCCTCAAGTTCTTCATCCTTAGTATGTGTCGGACATTTTTTCTCCTTTGTGACTATTAAGTTGCAAGTTGTTTACATGTCTAATATAATGCTAGCATAATGAAATATCGATGTTCCTTCTTCTTCTTTTTTCCCTTTGTGCGCTATATGCTTATTACCTGCTAATTTTGTGCATCTAGGTTGCTTTGCTGGAGTGGATGGATGATTTGGAGTTGTTCATATTGAAGGGTTATGGTAATTCATTAAACTACCGAATGGGAGTACCTTTACTTGAAGACGTAGTTCAGTCCATGGAGGAAGCAATTAAGTATAAAGAAGGTAATATAACCCCTATGACTAGTGCATTTATAGTTTTATTATCTGCATCCTTGTGTGCCACTATTCTCCATTCACACTATGTCAGAACCTTTTCCGGATGGAGCTTTGAAATCTTCTAAAGTGAATTCGTACGAGGAACATGATTGATTGATGGATCTATCTGCTTTCCTTTTAGTGTTCTTTTGGTAGCGCAGAGTTGAAAGTTCTAGGTGGTTGGCATGGACCTTAACCAATACCGGTAGGGTTTAGCCTGACCTGGGAGCCAATGATATGATCATACTTTCAACTTATGTGATGTCACTCCAGGATATTGAACATTTGGTGGTGTGAAGTTTTCTTACAAGGGCATTAATTTTTTGCATCTTACAAATTACTATGCTGTTGGTCTTCCCCCACCCCAACCAAACACACCCCCTCTTTTGGTGGTTCTTTTTATTTGTATTTGCTATTAATCCATAACCTATGTTTTTTTACCCAGTCAGCAGAAGTTGGTTCTCCTACTATGGCATATTCTTTAAACTTCCTCTGGAATTTAAGTTTTTCTTTAGGACATTAATGCCATCATACTTATTAATACTCTTTTCCTTCTGTTCTGGTAGAAGCACATGCTCCTGGCACTTACGAAAAGGCTAGACTGAGGATTGCCCATGCAGAGACACTTCTTCCATTCTCATGTTTAATTGGACTCTTTCTTGAAGGACCTGGTGAGTGCTCTGCTGGAAAGTTGTCTACAACTTCCCCACCAGAATCTACCCCCAACCTAGAGTAGTTAGGTGGGGAAGTAGAATTAAACAGTTCTTCATACATATGCTTTTTTAGTACAAAATGAGCTGCTGCTTTAATTAGGTCTGTTGCTGAATCTTTCAGAGTTTGAAAAAATACAAAGAGAAGAACCCTTGGAACTCCCTCCAAAGCCACCTCAGAAAAGAAATTGGAGGGGCAGCACGGTGACGCCTTTTGCTGGGAATAACATGCTGGTTCTATACAGCTGTCCTGCTAACAATTCAAGCAAATACTTTGTGCATGTACTGCACAATGAACATCCCATCCCGATGGCAGTAAGATTTCAATGTTTTATACCTCAAGATGTGATTTATTTTCTTATTTAAAATTTGTGCTAATTAGATTATTCTTTACTACTGCTAGATTTTTTTTATCTTTAACTTCGTTTTGACACCGAATTTTATCTGAGGAGCACACGTCCAATGGATTATAAATTGGTTTCAATTTTGACTGATCCTAATTTGTTTAAACAGAAAAGTATAAATTACACATGTTCACATTTCCTGTTTCTTAGAGTTGTACCCTTCTACTGGTGTAATCTTACATATAGTTTCCATAGTTTTACTATTGTGAACTAGTCATAGGTTCTATGATTAATCCATCATGATATTGCAAAACTTGCCCAGTGCCTTGCAAGGAAATTTTTTTTTTTTTTTTTTTTTGTGGCATATATTTCCTAACTGTGACCGTCTTATGCTTTTGTGGATAGGGTTGTGATAATTCTGATTTCTGTCCATTTGAAGTTTTCAAGGTAGGTTTGGTTTAATCCCAAATCCAAATTTTATTTATGGAGATGATGGCTTCTCTCTTATTGAGAACTTTTCTTGCTTTCTTCAGGAAAGAATAGTGGCTCCTCATTTAAAGCACAACTACAATGTGCTCTGTGATGTGAAGTTGGAACAACCTGAACACAAGCCTGTAACCAGCAAGTTATCACAAATATTTAGCTGGCTCTTCTCGAGGGATTGTAATCCACCGTCCCAAAAAGTTGAGTTATAGTTTCTGTTTCAAAGAATCAAGGGAGTAATTCTTAAAAAAAATTCTCCCTTGTCAACGACGATGCTTTCTTAGCTTGAGTTTCAGCCACAGGCCAGCACTTTTAGAAATTCCTGGGCATGTGAGGATGGGTACGCAGATCATTTAAATGCTTTTTCTTGTATGTTACTATGTATGTAGATGACAGTTTACATGTCTCTGTTTCTGTTTTACCCAATTTAACTGCCTCTTGATTTGACATGTTCATAGAGAAACTTGTTGCCGAATTTGAAGTAACGGAAAGTAGAATATAAAAATCTGCTGCAATGTGCTGTTGTCTGTTGATACTTTTGTACAACCAGCTAAAGTGCAGCTTCTGATAGACTACTTGATAGTTTTATTGATCGTTAGCAAGTTCTTTTCAATTAAAAAATGACTAGTCTTGAGAATACAAAGAATATTTTGTGAGCACTGCTACATACTATTCAAATTCAAGCAACATACATATCAAAACTCCGAATTTAGAATGTGAGAGGGCTATCAGCCTATCACAAAAAGAATTGCAGTTCATTTATAATTGGACAGTACCAATGTAAAGAAATATGGATCACAATTTAATTGATTAATTTACATAAAATAAACAGTATTTGACATTTCCAGATTTCCTTGTCAAGTTGTACATGGTCTCAATAGCAGGTGCATACCAACAATGAACTCCGAAATTTGCAGAACTATAGTACTATTTTGAATGCTCTCTCTCTCTCTCTCTCTCTCTCTCTCTCTCTCTCTATATATATATATATATATATACACACACACATATCCATCTATCTACTTATCTATCTATCTATCTGAATGTGTATTTTATGTGTGTATGCATATTACTAACTGTATTCACAAATCGGAAGTAGGAGATATATGCTGCATGCACAAGCTAGACTATGAACTCAAAGACAGACCATCAGGGCTTCATAAATTGGTATGGTGGTGGAATCATTTTTCTTCCTTGGCAACCTGCAAAAGAGTTTGCAGAAAAACAATGACAAGTTGTTTAACCATTAATACAATTAAGTGCATTGAATTGTAGACGATTATTTGATGGAACTTTAGGACGACACATGGATAAGTGTTCCATTCTGTGCTGTAGAATTGAGATTTAACAATAGTGTTCTTATTAATTTGAATATGATAATAGGATATATATATATATATATATATAGAATTTAGTCACGTGACTAAATCAATACAAGTCAACAAGGGATGGATCTAATGCCATGGGAGAAAAAAGGGAAAATTTCTACATTAAACAAACAAAGACAAGAAAACTGAATTGGATGATTGTAATTATCATCTATAGGCTGGTATTTTAAAGTAGCTTTGGCCTAGTATTGTTCTGTTAAAATGGATTAGTTGTTGAGAATGGAATCATCAAATATTAGAAGGAATAGGTAGATCAGAAAGAAGTACTTATCAAAAAAAGACAATATCCTAGTTCACCCACCTTCATGGCCCCTAAATTCGAGCTCGCGCCACTCTTGGACCATTGCACAACAGCAACACATGAGATGTGTTAAGAAGTCATCACATGAACCTCCCTGCAAAACAGAGAACCCAAATTGCATTAAACTTCCATGATAATTATATTAACTAACTCTAATCTCTGATTTCTCGACAAAGCAAAAAGCCATTACTAACAGGAAACCATTTGCCTAGATTTCATTTAGTTCGACATATCTCTCTCCTTTTTTTTCTTTTTCTTTTTTTCTCTGTTTTGGTCCAGAAAAACCTACATACTTCTTCCTCTTTCTTCAAATAACAATATATTTTCCCCAAATGAAAAATAATTCAGTAATCAAATGGTTATGTTGTATGGTTCTTTACACAGATGTTCCCCGTGTAGTCTGTAGATATCAAGACCACCATGCGTGACGAAATTTCTTTCATGTCTTTCATCTAACAGAATTGCAATTGCCATAATAAAACAGAAGTGCCTAGACTGTCCTGATGTGAGGTGAATAAATTGCCCGAACAAATCCTAAACTATTTTGTTTGTTCATTAAGAAGCATCAACCAGAACAATTCTTCGAGCAAGTGATAAACATTTCCTGTCATGCATGTGAAAGGAAATAAATGGCCCAGCAACTATTACAGGAGTTTTATTGGAAAACAGTATTATTTTCCATGAAAAATGTGGCTTGACAAGTGTTTACTACAGAAAATTTAAAATGTTTTGTGCCGAAGGAAATGTGATATTCCTACACCTATACCTTGAGCTATTCTATATTTTGAAAGACGGTACCTCTATGCTATAAAGTTTTCTCAGTTTGCCCCTCATGCAACAAGTGTAACAGAAACAACCACAGAGTAGGGAGTAAGCCATCAGATCGTTGCAAGCACGTTCACGAGCTGCAGTTCCAAACAATGTAGTATGAGTAGTTAGAATTATAAATCCTCCCTCCAAACAATAATCTTCCTGTGACTGTTAGTATATACGGCAATAGACTACAGAAACAACCCTGAAAACAGGACAAGAGATTATTAACTTAATATTCCAGTAGTAACACCATATTTGTACAGAGAATATCATTGAACCTGAGCAGATATTATTTGACCATTCCATTTTCTAATCTTCCCCTCAAACCGGGCTGGGCGACAGGCATGGGAGGAAGAAACCTAAGAGAAGCAGCTCTTATCTGAGTTCCACACCAGCACAGCACAGAAAAGTGCCCCCTGTTTGTCATCCCTGCAGCTTTCCAGAGTTTACATTGAGTGTGTGGCCTAATTAGGACCTTCAAATCCTATTTGAGCCTATACTTTCTGTATTCTTAATTTTCTTTGCATTAATGGCCATTAAAACCTCCTTTCCAACCATTTGATGAACAAGGAACCCTCTCTTATTTGGGCACTGAAAGGCTAACATCGAACACCGTCTTCCCAAATTTGCATTGATCTAAACAAGTTCTACTAGGGACAATATAACCAGGAGGACGAACCATTATCAGATCTACTATTTTCTAGAGTACGTGTTCAACTTGCTGTTCATCTCTTCAGTTAGCATGTTAGTTTTGAGTATTGACTACTGCATTTTAGTGTTGGAGCTTACTTATTTCTCCTTTTGATACCACATGAGCAATCCATGTAAATGTTCCACAGGGATAGATGCATGTCTTTAAACCTACAACAGAAGATAACCAGATTGGAATTGAACATCTATAAAAATATATATACTGTAAATACTTCTAACCTACAGAAGAACACAGGAATAGAGTTTTGAAACCCTGGTTAGCGTGCCTTCTATTAAAACACAATTAGGATAGAAATACAATTATAAGTTCAATGAACATAAGTTAATTACCAAAAAAAAAAAAAAAAAAAAGATCAATGAAAATAAGTTAACAATGCAGTTTATGAAATGAAGCAGTAAACATCATAGAAAGCAAATAATTATGGTCGTATATTTTAGTTGGACTGAGACACACCTTTCTCTTTGATCATTAAATAATATGAGCAATTTGTCGAGATTATGACATTGTTCGAAAATAACATACGTTGTACTCACTTTAATTAACATGAAATGACAATGTCTAAATCAGCATAAATAAAAATAGTAGCGCAAAGCAGAACAACATAATAGAAGACAGAACAGAAACGACTTAGTCCAAAATAAAGTGGGGATTAGCCCACTGTCCTGTAAAGTGGTTTCATACTTTCATCCCCATTAAAATGGATTCTTAAGAGTAGATGGCTCTCGACAGCCATTCTCCAGGATTCAGTATCAGTTTTATGGTATAGATGATGCCAATTTTGTGTCGCATACACTCATGAGTAGGACTTCAAATTCACAGATGGATTGCACAGCACCAAAACCAGCAAAGAACAATATACTAAACAGAATTAGGGAGAGAGGTGGGAGAAGTATGTATGATTATGGCTGTCAGTCTTCTACAGAGCTAGTTTATTTATATTGTTGCAGAAGAGCAATAAAAGGCAATTGAGGGTGTGAATGGTGCAAACGGTGCAATCTTCCTAGTTGGCTGGAGATGGAATTGGTGGCGACAATTAATGGACATTCATAGAAGATATTGTAGATTGTATAATTAGGAATATATTAAAATTAGGAAACTTGACTTTCAGTTTGTTAATATTTGTTAGTAATGGACAAGAAGCATAGTATATTGCAAGACCTATCTTCTGCCTTAGTTAAAAAATGCCACAAATTATTAGGTGCAAGTTTTAGTGGGACAAGGTTCATGCAAGATATATATGACAATTGAGAAAGAAGAAAATGATGAACAAAAATTGCAGCATCCCAACACTTTCTGATGTATTCATACTCTTTCGGGATCTTACTTAAGCAAGGTTCACTGCAACAGTCGAAGAGATCAGTCTGCCACTCAGATTCAACCTGATATTCAGTTCGCAAGCCACAGGCCCCATGGTTGGATTTCGTATCCGTTCCATACCTGCAATGAAAAACCATTTAATACACTCAGGTACTCCCAAAATTGGCTCTTAGTTCTGTATGATCGACGCTTACTGAGATCCTGTATGAGTCTCTGCAACGAGGGAAACATTCTTTTCTGGTGGTACATTAACAACATCTTGTGTAACCTCAATGAGATGCTCAATCACACGGCATTGCTTCGTATCATTATTCACTTGTAATTTCTGTAACTCAGCATGCAGCTTCCCTTTCTCCTCTTGGAGAGCCTCGTGAAATTCCAATTCAGGATATCGTCGAGACAGTGACTTCTCCAATATATCAGCATCTTTCGTGGTACGATCCCTTTTCAGTATCACACTCTGGGCTTCCATATCCTCCTCATCAAGGGTGTATTCTCGATGATCCTCTTCAATGGCTTGCAAGCTGTCCCTCAAATTCTGAAGTCATCATTACAAGACTGCCTGATTACTACCAATCTTTCACTTTTAAAGTATTTTGAAGCCACACATGATATTAGAAATAAGTGGTTTGCACAGAGACTAAACATGAAAATTTAAGGCATGCTGCTGTTGATGTTTCATTATCAATATGTATTGTCAAAGCAAGGGCTGCAGATTATCAAATGTATATATATCATCAATAAAACGCTAGCCAAACTTGTATGGCCACACCCCTTCATAAACGAGGCCCAAAAACCAATTCTAAACCTATACTCCCACCATGTGTGGCTTAAATTTTTTAGCTATTGCACTACACCTGTGACTTAGGAAATGAATTGAGTTGATGAGCTTGAGTTTGTTCGGGTTTGGCTCCTTCATTTATGAGCTCAGCTCAGAAACTTGACGAGCTTGGGCTCGAGCTCAGCTCATTTAATAACAAAAATCATTTCGGCTCCATTTGAATTTTTTTTTCAAGATCACATTGGCTCCTTCATAAACTTATTTGAGTCTACACAAGTCTGCGCTTCCCTAAGCTTATGTTCGCGAATATATACAAATCTACATAAATTCATGTTTACAAGCCGAGACGAGCCTAATACCATGCAACGAGCCTAAAACACAAGCTCAAGCTCAAGCTCAAGCTCAACTGGTTTGGTTATATAATGAGCACCAGCCCAGCTTTAAGCCAGTCAAACCGCTTGCAGCCTTAGCAGTTAGGCTTTCGGTTCACAGTAGTCACTTTGTAGTTTAAATTACTAAAGTGGCCCTCGCGGGAAAAAAAAAATGACACATGTCACACTGCTCAAGTCTCAACCGACAATGATTCCACAGAACATACCTGTAGACGATACTCGTGGACCAGCGAAATCAACGGAACGAGCTTCAGATAGCGATCGATCTCGTTCTGCACCCGACGGAACTGATACACTACGCTCCACCCCATCGCAAGCATGTACAGATAGCTTCTCTCTCTGCAACTCTCCACCAGATCAAGCGCCTTCCTCAGCGCCACCTCCAGCCCATCTAACGGCTCTCCCGTCGCCGGATAACTCATCAGCTCCGTCGACGATTTCAGCTTCTCCACCAAGTTCCCGATCATCCTCACGTGGTCTGCCAGGTGCTCGCAGTTCGTCCGGTGCGTGGTGGCGTTTCTCGCCGCCGTTACGATCAGGTTGATCAGACTGATGGCGTCCACTCCGACTACCTGTGCAACACTCGCCATTGGTCCACCGGTGTACTAGAATGAAATCCTCTTTAATTAATACAGTAGATTTAGAGAGCGATGCAAAATTAATGCATCATATTTGATGTTTGGGTAGGAACGGAAAAGGTGCATTAATTAAAGGAAGTGATTTTGTGTCTGCTTTTGACGTTTTTCTCTAGACTTTTGCGCTTCGTCCCCATTGCTTTTGAGGAGAGAGTCGGAGAAGTGGACCAAAGTGGTGTGTGTGACTGTGTCCAATTAAATAAGGTAAGTATTCGGTGTGCCGGATGTACCTGCATTCGGTACATCAGAATCTCTCCCATGAGATGATAATATGACACCTACAACGACCAAGACGCAGTTGGAGGTTAGTCACGCGGCCAAAGTGGTCCGGCTCTAAGGCGATTTGGGAGTGATTTCGCACCAAATTAGTTAATTCAATTTTTACCATTCGTAAATTTGTTTTCTTAATTCTCTATTGTCATATAAATTTAGTGATATAAAACACCTATATTATCATATAGATATTTATTAATTATATTATTACTAATATATAAATTAATTACTTAAAATGCACATATACCCCAACTGTATGGCATTACTATATTATCACACACATATATATAATACATGTTTGAAAATATACCACTAAGAAACTTCCCAATTAAAAAATATTACAAATTAACTATACATCTATTAGTTAGAAAAGTTAGTTTATTTATTATTATTATTATTATTATTATTATATATCATTAATGAAATAAATAATAATGAATATATTTACATATGAATTAAAATAAATAAAAATATATATAAAATATATATATCATTTATTTAAATTTAATACACAGACACTTCCACTTTCAAAAAATTTAGGCTTTACGCTTTTACGCTCTTACTTTCGTTCCGCTCTCACACTCGCTCTCATTCTAAGTAACTTAGATTGGAGTACTTTAAAATATTTATTCATCTAATAATATATCTGATTGTTATTACTGTGCTTATTAAACAATGGCCAAGTTACACACTGACACGGGTGGCGTGAGTAAATGTTCTGATTTTAATTATAAAAAAAAAGTAGGACAAAATTATTATTTTATAAAATTTGATCATGTTGAAAAGATAACTGATGTAGTTGTCCGCAAGCATAAAATCTCGTCAAAATAAATTACTAGAAAATAATAAATGCGGAATAATCTATTAGTATATAATTTGTTCAAATCTTAAGAAAGTTAAAAGTAATTTATTATAAAATAACACATCATTATTTTTGTTGAACTAAGTTAGATTAGGGACGGCCGGGAATTTGCTAACCCAAGCCCGCCCAGGCCAGAGCCCACAAGCTTTAACTTTTCAGCGGGCAGGCCTAATTTTAAGAAGCCCAAGCATTGCCCTTGGCTTGGAATGGCAACCTAGGGTTTTTTTTTTTTTTTTTAAATGAATTTGAAGCTTAATGTCACGGGCCTAGAGATTTGGCGCAGCGGCACGGCCCGTGCGGCACCAAGGCGTTGCTTCGGCTCGCGCAAGCGCCCTGGTCAGCCACCATGACCTGCCCTCCCAAGGATACATGCTGACTGGTTTCGGCCTGCCATGGCCTCGTCAGGGGAACGGCTCCAGCTCCCGACCAGTTTGTGCAGGGATGGCCAACTCCCTTCTTCATAGTCAAGTCCACGACCAGCGACAAGCACCTCGAACTGAACCGAGTCGACCTGCCTGAACTCTGAAGAGGTACCATCCTGTGCTCCTGCACGCCCCTTCCCTGGAACCATTCCCAGTCAAACTCTGCTCTTTGCCAACCAGCATGCGTGTTTTCCATCCTCCAAGCGTCTTAGGAATCACTTCGTGACATTCTCCCCCACCCAAATCCTGCGACGTCCTCGTCGCAGTGCGGCGCTTCACTACTGCGTCCACTCCCTTCCAAAGTCTGCCTCCATGCGGTATGCTCGCCTTCCCACCATCGCTTCCTTGTGCAGCTCCCTGCACTGCACTCGCCCAATGATAGGCCTCGGACCAAGGGGACGTCCACTCCTCAAGGACGTGACTCTTCTCCGTCATGCCGCCTCCGCGACATCCCGAGCAAGCAATGGCCTTCTGCCGACTTGATGCTCGCCCTTCACCATGGTTTGCATCACCCAAGGACTAAGCACGAACTTTGGTGCGCGCGGCCCTCCGGCCCTTCAATGCGCAACTTCAACGGACGCCTCTTCCTGGGGAGATGGAGGCTCTCCCCCCCCAACTGCATTGATTCCTCCACATCGACGCAACTTCAATGCACCGTCTTCATTCTCTGACCCCTCCCGGACCGACAAGGGGGGCACCCCACCGTGCTTTACCCCAAGTCCTGCTCTGATACCATTTGTCACGGGCCTAGAGATTTGGCGCAGCGGCACGGCCCGTGCGGCACCAAGGCGTTGCTTCGGCTCGCGCAAGCGCCCTGGTTAGCCACCATGACCTGCCCTCCCAAGGAAACATGCTGACTGGTTTCGGCCTGCCATGGCCTCGTCAGGGGAACGGCTCCAGCTCCCGACCAGTTTGTGCAGGGATGGCCAACTCCCTTCTTCATAGTCAAGTCCACGACCAGCGACAAGCACCTCGAACTGAACCGAGTCAACCTGCCTGAACTCTGAAGAGGTACCATCCTGTGCTCCTGCACGCCCCTTCCCTGGAACCATTCCCAGTCAAACTCTGCTCTTTGCCAACCAGCATGCGTGTCTTTCATCCTCCAAGCGTCTTAGGAATCACTTCGTGACATTAAGCTAATTAAGTTATGGGAAACCAGTAGCTAAGTTTGAAAATTTCTCCTATGGATAGTTCTCTTTCAGCAAAATAAGTTCTCCTTTGATGATATTGAGTGTTCTAATTCTGATAGAGACAAAAATAAATACGAGTGCATGTGTTTATGAACTTTCGAATTGCAAAAATTAAACAAAAATAATAATTTTTAAAAGGACCAATGGGCAGCTGAACACAAGTCACCCTTTGATTGATTTAAGAATGAATCATTTGACTACCAAAAAATACCGTATGATTATTAGAATTTATTTGGTTCTAGTTTACCCTTAATATTTATTTAAAGATTTAAATCTGAATAGGATTGTATGAATGTTATTAATATTTTACCTTTATAATTTAAATAGAGTCTGAATTAAAATAAATTTTATTTGATTTGGATCAGGTTGTGAAAAAAATATATATATATCCTTTATCCATTTCAAAATTAACCATGATTTACCGTAAGAAATATTTCAACAATAATTCATATTTGATCCATTATGAACTCGAATTGAGAATTAAAACTAAAATTTGTTAAAATAAACTTCATATAAAACTAAAATTAAACCCCCTTCTTTTCAAAGTTGTGTCGGTGACAAGTGACAACAAATAAAGCTACAAATATCTTACGAAGTCCACTAATTCTTTCTTGTACACACAAGTGAACCCAACTCAAAACAGTGATCACTTGATCACTTGTCGGTCATCCCACTCTTTCATTGATTACTCATTATTATAACAACTTATTGGGCTCTCTATGCACCTAATGTTTTCAGGTATAACGAATTTAATGTTTTCAGGTATAAAGAATTAAATTGAATATTAGTGTGAATAGATCGGTGTATAATAATATCGAATTCTTAAAAAATAATTATGAATCAAGTGATACGTCGCGTATCAATTGATACAGCGAACTACGAATGTGTTTATTTTTTAAATACTTTCTTGATACCATTTTTTTTTTATTTTTTTTATTTATGATTCTTTTCAAATGTATGTTCTAGTTTTTAAAAATATTTTAAAACATTTTCAACAATAATTTTCTTTAAAAATTCTGGAATCCAAAGACTAATCAAATCGTTTCCTCCTTAATGACACATTCTACCTTAATTATAAATAAATATAGAGTAGGTTGGTATGTCGACTAAAAAAAATAAATGCATCATTCAATAAAATTGTTCACATCTACATATAAAAACGGCTCTCAACAAATTAGAGTAATGTATTTTTATTTGGTAGACATACCAACAATGATTTTAGTATACCCAACTCACCCAATATTTTGTTTGGTATTTACCCTTCTTTTCCTGTTCATTACTCATAGAAAAACTTTGTATATTTTATATTGACTTTTGCCGCCCATTAATCTTTCTAGCTTAGTAAAAATTCTCCTTCATCTTAAAAATATTTTTTTAAAAAAATTCTACTAAGGATTTTTAAAAATTAAAAATTTTTGAAGAGAGAGATTCTTCATTTAATTCTGTTTATTGAAATATTTTAAAAATATTTAAAAACACTCATTTTCTTAGAAGCCAACAAAATTATTATTATTATTATATATAATTTTGTATATGTTATTATTATTATTTTAAAATTAAAATAGTGTATTTTTATTTAGTAGACATACCAATAACTTGGTACAACAGACTCACCCAATATTTTGCTTAGTGTTTACCCTTCTTCTTGTGTTCATTACTCATAGAAAAAAAATTTCTTTCATTTTAAAAATATTTAAAAACATTTTCTACTAATGATTTTTAAAAATAAAAAAATTTTGAATAGAGAGATTTTTCATTTAATTTCGTTTATCAAAATGTTTTTAACATAATCAACAAGTCAGTGATCTAATGGTACCAGATCTTTTACTTTTTTAATATTAAGAGTTTAAGTTTCAATAGAGAAATGTATGAGAGTACCAACTAAAAAAAATTAAAAATATTTTAAAACACTCATTTTCTTGAAAGGAATCAAAATTATTATTATTATTATTTTTATACAGTTAATTTATTTATGCACCAAAAATATATTCGGAGTACTAAGTTACCAGTTGGGATCGGCAGGCGCGGTTTAATGACGCGCGTTTAGAGAGAGATAGAGAGAGACACACACACAGAGATTGTGATGTCAGACAACGCGCGAAAACATATAGTAATAATTTTGCGGGCCCCAGGTTCTTTCTTCATCCATCGAACTGGTCAAGTTCTCGATCAACATTCAAACGATAATCTTTCTCCTCCTCCTCCTCTTTTCTCTCTCTCTGAAAAAAACACGCACACACTTTCTCTCTAAAAGATTCAAATCAGTCTATTCTTCAACGACACCTTCAATGGCCATGTCAATTCAGAATCTCCTCAAGGAAAGAAAATACCCATTCATTTTCTCTCTCTCCCTCCTACTCATACTCGTCTCCTTCTTTCTCTTCACTACCTCTCACTCCCCTCTCTATTTCACCACCAATCTCTATAATCGATCACAGCCCACGATCTCTTCTCCTCCGCCGTTAGATCATAGCCACCTTCGGATCCCAAACGCTAACACGAACTCACCATCTCAATACGACGACGCAGCATCCAATTTCAGTGTTACATTCAGTGATTTGGACCTGAATTGGAAGACTTGTAAAGGTGGAGTGGCGACTGACTATATACCGTGTTTGGATAACATGAAAGCCATAAAGGAATTGCAGTCGAGGAGGCATATGGAGCACAGAGAACGCCATTGCCCGAACCCGAGTCCGAGATGTTTGGTTCCGCTTCCGCAACGGTATAGGGCTCCGATTCCGTGGCCTAAGAGCAGGGACATGGTGAGATTGATAATAATGCTTTGGTAAGATTTGAGTTCTTGTTTAGGTTTGTTGGATCTAGTTTTAGTTATGTTGACCAAATATCAATTAGGTGGTGTATTGACTGAATTATACTGTGGTAGGTGAGAGTGATATTTGAGTTTGGTAATTAATGAATTATTAGTCATCAAATTAATGTCAACTGTAATTGATGCTATATTTCTAAATGAAAAAGAAGCAAATTTTCTTCTTCTTTTTTTTTTTTTTTTTTTTTTTTTCTGCTCTTTATTTGTTTGTTTCACAGAATTTAATAGCTTCACAACTAGAAACTATTAGATTAAATTTTAGAAGTTAATTTCTTTTTTTTTTAGTAGGTCTACATACCAGAACAATAAATTTTAGAAGTTAATTTTCAGAGAGATTTGGTACATAAGAAATTGTGATTGTGTTTATGGTAGTGGACCATTGATAAATATGATTTTGTTGTGTCAAATTGTTTGCAATTAGTAGTGCTGATTTCGGCACTCCGGGGTTGTTGGAAGTGATAGGGGGTATAAAGATCTAATATTGGAATTATTTGCACAAAGTAGAATTATGACTCATGAGATTGATCTCTTGCTTGAACATCCAATTTTTCTTGTGGATGAAACAATTGTCCTTGTACATTGTGCTTGAAACTGTCAAAGTAAATGCCAATTCAAGTTCATTGAGTCTTTTCCTTTTATTTAGGGTTACTCCTGTTGATACATGCCTAAAAGTTTGATCTTGTCTTGCCCTGAGACAGAACAATGGTTCGCTAGTTGAATTTAAGTGATGCTATCATCAACCCACATTGGCTTGAATTTAAATTTCACAGAGGCCACCATTGAAATTTTCATCATCTAGAGCAACTGAGTGACTTGTTGATGTAGTTTTTTTTTCCTTCTGTCATTCTCTTTTTGTGTGTGTGTGTGATGTAAAAACTAGCCTAACTCTAACTATCTCTGCTTCCTTCCACTTTTTGAAGCAAATTGATTTGTAATCTTTTGGAATTATTGTTCTTTTATGTGAATAGAAGGTCTTTAGTTTAAGGATAATTCTATTTGGTTATTGGCAAAACAGGCTGCCTAGTTTTTTTTTTTTTTTTTTTTTTTAAAAAAAAAAAAAAAAAAAATTCCCCAGTAAGTCACTGGTCAAGGTGCCTAATTTATGTTAAGGAACTTTTACCATATATGTTTTCGTATTTATTTGCAGCCACTTGTCGCAAAATTTTCATTTTTTAATTTCAAATGTCTATTCTCCAGATATGGTTTGACAATGTTCCTCACCCAAAGCTTGTCGAATACAAGAAGGAACAAAATTGGGTGCGTAGCTCTGGTGATTTTCTTGTCTTCCCTGGTGGTGGTACTCAGTTCAAGCATGGAGTTAGTCACTATATTGATTTTATAGAAGAGGTACTGTATAAAGTCATCAACTCAAAACTGACTCCAAAATATATAATAGCTTGCATTCTGTGTCCATATCTCCTCATTCTATATATAATTGCTGCTTGTAAATGCATTTTGTTTGTAATGAAACTAGAATTCTCTTGTGTTTTCTTTATGCAAAATGGCTATAAAGTTGAAGATATACCTGGTTGAAAGAAATAGATTAAGAAATGCTTGCAGACCTCCATTGAAGAAAAGTTTTTCTCCTCCAAGATTTGAAGATATCTGAAAACTTTTGCACTAAAATGTTGAGGCATAGAATTTTCTGGTATTGGAGAGATTGGACCCATAATTTGTGTTTCTCATGTTTGTCATTTATAGTTGTTACCTTGATAGATATGTAACAGAGTTAGGGCTGTAAATGAGCCGAGCCGAGCCGAGTAATGGTGTGCTCGAGCTCAGCTCGGTCAACATGATAGGCTGCTAAAGCTCGGCTCGAGTTCGAGTCGAGCCTAGAAAATTTAGTTCGAACTTGGCCTGGCTCTGTTTGACGAGCTTCGAGCAGCTCGTTTGCTCATTTAAATTTTTTTTTTTTGGCTACTTCGCATCTAAGATCTGTTGTTCTAACAGATCTGGTACAAAAAATCTGTTGTTCTAAGATCTGGAACAAAAAATCTGTTGCTCTAAAATCTGTGTACTTCGCATCGAGCCGAGCAAAATCACATCTAAGATCTGTTTTTGGTACTTCGCATCTAAGATCTGTTGTTCTAACAGATCTGGAACAAAAAATAAAAAAAAAAAAAATTTGCATCTAAGATCTGTTAGAACAACAAAAAATATAAAAAAGTTTGAGAGAGAAATAGATTTGCAGTAATAAATCCCAAAATTTATACTAAAAATCAGTTTGTATATATATATATATATATATATATATATATATACATGTACAAGTTTACATGAGAGACGAGATGGGCATTGTTGGTGTCCCAATGGTGGGTATGTGTTTGATGAGTTTGTTGCTGCTATATTACCTTCAGGAAAACAAAAAAAACAAAAAAAAAAAAAGTTTACGTGAGAGAGAACAGATGGAGGCGCAATAGGCGTGACTTATTCCATCAACCCGAAACCTAAAAAAGTTTATACAGAAAGACAAGAAAGGCCTATTTGCATAATAACCACAAATTCTATATATAATTACAATCTGACCCCAACTTTTGTATATATTATAATTGGGTATGTGTGTGTGTATATATATATTATAATCGAGTATGTTCGTGAACGCATTATCGAACCCAGTTCGTGAACGGTTCATGAACAAACGAGTCGAGCCTACTGATGTTTAAGCTCGGCTCGTTTATAAATCAAGCCTCATAATTCGGCTCGAGCTCGGTTCCCTTATTCAAGAGCCGAGCTCGAGCCGAGTAATTAACGAGCCGAGACCGAGCAGTTTGCGAACGGCTCGGCTCGTTTGCAGCCCTAAACAAAGTCATAGGCATAGGTGTCAATGTTTAGAATCCATCATGATGCAGATTTTTGGCACATGACCCCTGAGAAAAGTGAAACATGATGTAACTGCCGATACAAAATTGCACACACTCTCCACATTTAAAGACATGCTCATGTATACACACCTGTGATGCTGTATGACTATAGAAAAAGTGGTCCTTCTGATGTACGAGTAATATTTACTGGAGCTATCATAGAATGTACGCTACCAGCCATATTGAAAGTGACTAACAATCGTGCAGTAAATATAGAAGTGTTGAATTAATTCTCTCCTAGGGGGCAAAGTAATGCATCTTTTTTTTTTCCCTCTGTATGATGTTGGGGGTATTTACAAACTCTAAGGATGGTTTTCAGTGTAAATTCATCTTTCTTTTCTCTGGATGAATCAAAGCTTCTCTATGCTGCAAATCTGATGATTATATATGGACCATGGATTTCTTTTTTCAAAATATCTAAATTGTAAGTTATAGATATTTTTCAAGTCACCTACTCTTCTGAATCTTGTAATTTTTATTTTAACTAAAAAATTGAAGTTTGAAAAAAAAAAAAAATTTACATTTGTACTCTCTCTCTCTCTCTCTCTCTCTCTCTGTCCCCCTTTTTTTTGGGGGGTAACGAGGAACTGTTCAATCCAGATGCCCTTTTTCCCTCCTTTGGTTTTGGGTATAAATGCTGAAATTTTGCTTTAAGTAGTTGATACTGAGTAGTGACCTCTGAGTTAAGAAACTTCTTCCCCCTCACCCTCTCTTCTGTTTTTGAGAACTTTGTGTATTCTTTACAATTTGCTAAACACCTCTGCGCGTCATTTGTTGTGGACATTGAATCTAATTAATTTTTTTACTACACATTGCTCATTGCTTTACTTCAGACTTGGCCAGAGATTAAATGGGGGAAGCGCATAAGGGTTATTTTAGATGTTGGTTGTGGTGTTGCTAGCTTTGGTGGCTATTTGCTGGATAAAGATGTTATTACCATGTCATTTGCCCCAAAGGACGAACATGAGGCTCAGATACAGTTTGCTCTTGAGCGGGGTATTCCAGCCACTCTTTCGGTCATTGGAACACGAAGGCTGACTTTTCCAGATAATGCATACGATTTAATTCACTGTGCAAGATGCAGGGTTCACTGGGATGCAGATGGTACTTTTTATGGCCTTATTTATGTAGTATTTATTTTATTAAATGCGCTGTTTCTCTGTCTCTCTGTTTGGAGGTATTGAGTGTGTTGCATTGCTTTTGGTTGATAACTGTAGGTGGAAAACCATTATTAGAACTCAACAGGATTCTTAGGCCTGGAGGGTTTTTTATATGGTCAGCTACACCAGTTTATCGGGAGGGTAAAAGAGATCAGGATATATGGAAGGGTTTGTAATCCAAAATCTCTACTTTTTCTTCTTTTTACCATTATATCTTTGCAGTTCTCATAGAAGTTTCCTTGTACCAACCACTGCCTTTTGCAATCAGACTGTGCTAAGTCGATACTACTTTGTATCATCACTGAACTTTATTTTTTTGCAGTAGACATTACGTTCAAGGTCGAATAAGGTGTTATTTCCTCTAACCTAACTTGGATATTTGTAACTCCTATTTCTTGCAGTTATGGTGGCTCTGACTGAATCTATTTGCTGGAAGGTAGTGGCTAAGACTCTTGATATATCTGGAGTTGGGCTAGTTATATATCAGAAGCCTGTTTCTTCTTCCTGCTATGCAAAACGCAAAGAAAATAATCCACCTTTATGTGATCAGAGTTATAGGCAGAACAGTTCGTGGTAGGCTATATGCCATTTTTTTATGCTCAGCAGTAGTAGTGATGGTGGTGTTACTGTTGTTGTTATTTAATGTTTTATTTTGTTCAAAAGGTATGCGCCCCTAGACGGTTGTCTTCCCCCTCTCCCGCTAGCTAGCATGGGTGACTCAGACAATTGGCCTGCACCCTGGCCCAAAAGGCTTAGCAGTAAACCTCCAAGCCTATCAACCGAACAAGATGCTGAAGAAATCTTCTATCAGGACACCAGACACTGGTCTGCACTTGTCTCAGAAGTTTATCTAGAAGGTCTTGCTATAAACTGGTCAAGCGTGCGAAATGTAATGGATATGAATGCTGGTTATGGAGGGTAAGAATTATAAATTTATTTAATTAGTTCTTATCACCATCACTTCTCTCTCTTAGTAATCATCTCAGATTTTTTCTCTGCTGTTTACAGATTTGCTTCAGCTCTTATTGATTTACCTCTATGGGTAATGAATGTCGTACCCATTGATATGTCAGATACATTATCTATTATATTTGATAGAGGGCTGATTGGCATATACCATGACTGGTGCGAGTCTTTTAACACCTACCCTCGATCTTATGATCTTCTACATTCCAGTTTCCTCTTCAGAAATCTTACTCAAAGGTACGACTATAAACAACATTGTTTTAACCTATTGATCATATGGTGAAATGGACCTTTGAGTTGCAAATTTTATGAAATCATGATCTGTTTTTTTTTTTTTTTTTTTTTTTTTTTTTGCAATATTTCAGATGTGACATAATAGATGTAGCTGTGGAGATGGATCGCATGCTGAGACCTGGTGGATATATGGTGGTTCAGGACACAATGGAGATGATCAACAAGATTAAGCCAATTTTGCATTCACTTCACTGGTCAGTAACCATACATCAAGAACAATTCCTCGTCGGGAAGAAAGGTTTTTGGCGTCCGGATGCCAAAATCAGTATATGAAACAAGGTGCTTATTGTTTTTCCCTGTATAATCTTATTACTATTTGTTGAAAAAAAAGGAAGGAAAAAGAAGATGAACACTATTCTTTCTCCAAATTATAGGAAAATTTATGATGTAGGGAATATAAATTAAGTTCATTCCCACTTTTCTTAGAAAAGTAGTTTATGAATTGTACGGATAAGGAGATTCTGTTGTATTGTTCATTCCAGCGATGGGAGTAATAGTTATACAAATTATTGTCTGCCTTCACTCTTTTCCCTGTACTATATTGTTTTTTGTTTTTTTTTAAATGAAAGTCCATTTAGGAAAAATAAATAAATTATAGTTATACACATTCAATATGTACAGTGCATTGAGTTAATGTAACATATCTATTGATATAGTTGTTCCTGGGATGGAGCCATTGATAAACCTTTTTGTTATGTTTGGGAGTACCGAATTGGTGATTTAGTTAAAATTTTGAACTAAATTTTCTCTAATTTCAAGTACAAACACAACATTTGTGAATTTTGTACCAATATCTCCGGTTGGAGGTTGCTATGACACAAGAAACGGTATTCCACTTACTCCAGCTGACTGGGTTCGTGACCACTATGACCATATGATGTTCCATTCCAAACATTTTCTTGTTTGGTATGACATTTTTAATGGAGTAAAATCAGTATAGGGAGGAGTTGAAAGGCTTGCTAACGAAGAGAAAAGGACTTAGCTGAAACTTTTGGACACAAAATAATTTGAATGCAATCTAAAATTTTAAATTTTTTTCTTTAAGAAAAATTGGCATTATAGACAAAAGTAAAATGATAGACAAAGTAATGGAATACCGAGATATATATAATATAAATAATAACATAATTTTATTTTTTAAACCATTTCAGAGCAACTTTTAATATAATAATTAGAAATGAATTAAGGTTTTATTATACTAATACTCTTATATAAATAAATACTTATATTTATATTTAGCTATGTCCATATCGTGTCTATATCTTATGCTTTGTTTGATTGGAGGGATGAAAAAATAGATGGAAGGGAGAGGGGGAAGGATAAATGAGGCATTCTTAAGGAAGAGAAGTTGTCTCCTTCACTTTTTATTTAATTGGATGGAATGAATAAGAGAATGGATGGATGATATGACATTTTTTTATGTTTGGTTGAAGGAATGGAAAGATAATCTTTGTATGTTTTTTAACCAATATACCCTCATTATTAACATGAGTGAATTTTTTTAAAAAGGCTAAAAATGAAAATTAAAAATTGTTAGTTATTATCCTATTTTCTCTCTCCTCTATCCCTCAAAATTGGGGGTAACAAAATACAAAGAAATGAGGGATCCTCTTTACTTCCTCCCTATTTTTCCTTCCCTTCAACTAAACGCAAAAAAAACTTCTTACCCATCCCTCCCACTAAATGTAACATTACTATTTAAAATTTTACATGTTCGATGTATTCATATTGTATACTGTCATTCGTGTCAATGCTACATAAGTGCCTGCATATGCATACAGTATGTTGTGCGCTCAATTGAAAATGCACAACATCATCCATATAATTATCCATATAATATACTATGAAAGATCTGATTTAATGACAAAGGGTAGAACTTATTTTGACATTTTTAATATGTGAGAGGGTATAGATAAACAAAACCTAGGCATTGCTTTTTGAAATGATTAGTTTAAGTGCATATTTTAGGCCTCAGTGTATTAAACTCTCTAATTTTAAAGTATTACATTATACCTCTCTCGTTTTATTATTATTATTATTATTATTTTGGCAATAAACAACCACTTTTTATTAATTATTACACCTAACCTTTTTTGACTAATGGAAGAAGATTAACCGGAAAAAAAGGGGAGAGGGAAATTTGTTGGGCACATTCTTTCTTATTCTAATTATTATTATTTTGTATTTGGCTTGGCCAATTAGAGAAAGAATGGAAAAAATGATGGAAGAGGTATTGTTTAGAAGAGTAACGATCTCTTGCTCACTAGTTAATATGAAATTAATTCGCACCATACACAGTAACTATTGAATGTTAAAAAGACAATTACCAAAATAATATAGCAAATCACATCCAATAGTCATCATGCATAATGTGAATAGATATCTTGTTAAGATCATTCATGTTGTTTAGAAAAAGAAAGTGTTCATCCCTCCTTTTATTTAATTTAAATTGGGTGAAATGAAAGAAAAGATGTGATATTATTATTTTATAATTATACTTTTAATTTTTTAGATTAATATTCTTAAATAAGGATGATAAACTCTTCTTCATTTTATCCGATTAATATTAGTGTTTTTTAATCATATTTTCTTCTGAGTTTTCTCTTTTCTTCCAATCTTCCTCTAACCAATAATTGAAACATAGGCTAATTCTTTGAAAATCTTGTTTTGTTTAACTTGTTTTTTAAAAATTCTACTTCCAAATCTTATCTTTAATCTCTCATCTATTTAAATCTCTTTATTATTTTTATTTTATTTTATTTTTTTGTTTAACTGGTGCAAGTAGATTTCTCCTTGAAAGAAGTTCTTTCACTTTTGCACTTCTTACGCAAGTCTATTTAAACACTTTGCTAATTTTATTTTAAAACATTTTGTACTCATTTCTTGATACCAAAAGTCAATATAATTATAATAAACATCAATAATATAATTTAATGACAAAGAAAAAATAAAATAAAAAGGTATATTTATAAAATTAAAATATAAAAATAACATTGACAGCTCCAGTATACTTGCTCTCAAGTATTAAAGGGCCCCACTGAATTTCAACGCCTAACGACATTCCGAATTCGCTCGAATATTTGCCGCGATATCACCTTTGACTCTCTCTCTAACCCCCCATTTCTCTCTCCATCATCATCTACTTATTCTACATCTCTCTCTCTCTCTCTCTCACACACACACGCACACACACCCCATACAAACAATCGAATCTCACTCTGTTTGTATCTTCGCACGTCTTCTTCCTCTTTCTCTCTCTAAAGATTCACCTACAATGGCCACATCAATTCAGAACCTCCTCAAGGAGAGAAAATATCCATTCATTCTCTCTCTATTCGTCTTACTCCTATCCGTCACCTTCTTTCTCTTTACTACCACTCAGTCCCCTCTCTATTTCGCCGTCAATTTCGACCAATCACAGTCCATGTCATCGCCTCCTCCACCGCATTCGATCTCATCACCGCCGCCGCCGCCGCAGCAGCAATCAATATCATCGTCTCCGCAGTCACAATCAACATCGTCCTCTCCACCGCCAAAACAGTGGATTTCATTGTCTCCGCCCTCGCAGTCGACATCATCGCCTCCACCTTCAAAACAGTCGATTTCATCGTCTCCACCCTCAGATTATAAACCTCCGATCTCAGATGCCAGCACGAATGTGAGTGTTGCGTTCATTGATTTGGAACTGGATTGGAAGGTTTGTGAAGGTGTGGTGGCGGTGGATTACATACCGTGTTTGGATAATTACAAGGCCATCAAGAAGCTGAAGTCGAGGAGGCACATGGAGCACAGAGAGCGGCATTGCCCCAAGCCAAGCCTGCGGTGTTTGGTTCCCCTTCCGCAAGGGTATAGGGTTCCGGTTCGGTGGCCTAAGAGCAGGGACATGGTGAGATTGATACTACTTCGGTAAGATTTGATTCTTGTTTTCGGTATTGAATTCTTGTTTTAATTTTATTGAATCGGGTATTGGTTCTGCTGATTTAAGCGTCATTTGAGTTTTGTACAATGGAAGCTGTGTATTACCTGAATTTTATCCAGACTTGTGATATTGAGTTTGGCTATAATTTACGAGGGTGTGCTTGGTTTAGGTTTCTGAAAATAGTTCTCAAAAACTCATAAAACAAAAAACTATTCTCAAATAATTATAGAAGACACTGGCTGCTTTTCATAGAACTGGAAATCAGAAAACTGTATAAAAACCTATTTGATTCGGTTTTTAGAAAACAGTTTTATCCGAAAACTTCTTGATAACTATTTTTTTATTACAAACCAAGCAAACCCTAATTCTCTGAAGCAATTTTTTTTTTGGTTCTTTTTTCTTTTATTTTTTGACAGATTTTGATACATTCACAACTAAAAACTGTGGATTAAATTTCAGAAGTTACTTTGCACAGAGATTGATACTTAATAAACTGTGATTGTGCTTAGAAAAAAGAAAGGAAAGGGGGGGGGGGAGCCAATCGTAGAGCTGATTCCACCATTGCGGGATCGTTGTAAGGGATAGGCTGGATAAAGATGAAAAGGTGGAATTGTTTTCACAAAGTAGCTGCTATCAGAATCACAACCATGTTCTCTCTCTTGAATATCCAACTTTACTTGTAACTTGTAAACCATACAGTTATCCATTTACACTGGAATTGTCAAAGAAAATGAGAACTCCAGTTCATAGTCTTTTTCTTTTATTTTATGTTATCTTATTACTGTTGATATATGCCTAAAGTTTGATATTGTCTTCCCACAAGACAGAAAATCATACAGTGGTGCCCCATATTGGCTTGAATTCAAATTGCAGAGGCTGACTACTCAAATTGCATTGTCTACGACAACTCTGTGGCTCTTTGGCATACATTTTTTTTCCCATGTAAAAATTAGCCAAACTCTAACTTTGGCAAAGATTTTTTTCCCACGTAAAATTTAGCCTAACTCCAACTGGCTCTGTTTCCTTTCAGGCTTGGAGCAATAGATTATTTGTTGATTTACTGTTCTTTTATGTGAATTGAAGTACTTTGAATAAAATTGTATATGACTATTGACTGAACAGGGTGCCTAATTTTTCTTGTTTTCTTATTTCTTTGCTGCCTAAATTGTCAAAAAAATTCAGTTTTTACTTTCAATTTTATATTTTCCAGATATGGTTTGACAATGTTCCGCACCCAAAGCTTGTTGAATACAAGAAGGAACAAAATTGGGTGCGCAAGTCTGGTGATTTTTTTGTTTTCCCTGGCGGTGGTACTCAGTTCAAGCATGGAGTTAAAAACTACATTGGTGTTATAGAAAAGGTAATATATAGAATCATTAACTCAAAACTGTGTTTCAAAATCTGTAATAGCATGCATTTCATGTCCATTGTTCTTCATTCAATATTAACTTGTTGCATTTAACTGGATTTTGTTTACAATAAAACTAGAATCCTCTTATATTTTCTTTATGCAAAATGGCTTTACAAGTTAAAAATATACCTGATTGAAGGAAACAGATTAAGGAAGAAACGTTTGCAGATCTCAATCAATGAGCAATTTCTTTCCCTGACAAGTAAAGATATCTGAAAACATGTGCCCTAAAAAGTTGAAATGGAACTTTAGTTTTGGCCTAGAATTTTCTGATGTTGGAGAGGTTAGACCTATCAATTAACCCTGCCTTCATGTTTGGCATTTGTAGCTGTTACCTTGACTAATATGTAACAAAAGTCACAGGCATAGATGTCAATGTTTAGAACTCATCATGATGCAATTGTTTGGCACATCACCCCTTAGAAAACTAAAATATGATGCAACTGACATACAAAAATGCACACACTTTCCTCACCTAAAGAGGTGCTCATGTATGTACAATTGTCATGCTGTCTAACATTATTAAAACAAGGTCCTTGTGATGTAGGCATAATACATGCTGGAGCTAACATAGAATGTACGCTGCCAGACCTTTTGAAAGTGACTAAAAATCAAGTAGTGAGGAGTAGGAAGTGTCTTGAATCAATCCTCTCTTATGGGCAAAGCCATCCAATTATTCTTCTTCTTTTTTTCCTTGGGTGATGTTTTCTGCCAAATTTTAGTGGATTATAAGAATAAAGCATGATGCAAAGGCATCCAACCCTTGTATTGCCAAATTTTTGTATTTTTTTTTGGGTCTAATCTGGCTTATGATTGGCTAAACAGTAGTCTTTGCATGTCCTTTGATGTGGACAATGAATCTAATTCATTTTTAGTATATGTAGCTTTATGTGATTTAATTCTTGATTTACTCCAGACTTTGCCAGAAATTAAATGGGGGACGCGCATAAGGGTTGTTTTAGATGTTGGTTGTGGTGTTGCTAGCTTTGGTGGTGCTCTTCTGAATAAAAATGTTCTTACCATGTCATTTGCACCAAAGGATGAGCATGAAGCTCAGATACAGTTTGCTCTTGAGAGGGGAATTCCTGCTATTCTTTTGGTCATTGGAACACAAAGGCTGACATTCCCAGATAATGTGTATGATTTAATTCACTGTGCACGATGTAGGGTTCACTGGAATGCAGATGGTATGTTTTATGGCGCTGTTTAGTTCTTTTATTAATATATCAAACTTGCTGTTTTCTTTCGAGCTGTTTTATCGGTCTTGAGGCTATTTTATGCTATTTGTTGATAACTGCAGGTGGAAAACCGTTATTGGAACTCAACAGGCTCCTTAGGCCCGGAGGCTTTTTTATATGGTCAGCTACACCAGTTTATAAAAAGGATAAGAGACATCAGGATATTTGGAAGTGTAATCCTAAATTCTCAACCTATTTCTCTTTCATTTTTTAAACTTCCCCAGTACCAACCATTTTCTTCTGTTATAAGACTGTATTAAGCCAATAGTGAACTTCATGCTTTTGCATAAAGCCATCAGGCTCTACTTCAAAAAATCGACTAGGTAGCCTAATTCGGACATTTGTACTCACTATTTCTTGCAGCTATGGTGGCTGTGACTGAATCTCTTTGCTGGAAGCAAGTGGCTAAGATTAGAAATGTATCTGGAGTTGGGCTAGTTATATATCAGAAGCCAGTTTCATCTTCTTGCTATGCTAAACGCAAGGAAAATAATCCACCTTTATGTGATCAATATTACAGGCAGAACAGCTCTTGGTATGCTTTTGGTTTATGCAACATTCTGATGGTCAAGTGATTCTTACTGTTTTTGTTGCTTAATGTTTTCTTTTTGTGCAAAAGGTACGTGCATCTTGACGATTGTATTTCCCCGCTCCCAACAGACAACATGGGTGACAAAGGCAGCTGGCCTGCACCGTGGCCCAAAAGACTCAGAAGTAAACCTCCAAGACTATCAACTGAACAAAATGCCGAAGAAGTCTTCCACGAGGACACCAAACACTGGTCTGCGCTTGTCTCAGAAGTTTATTTGGAAGGTCTCGCTATAAACTGGTCGAGGGTTCGAAATGTGATGGATATGAATGCAGGTTATGGAGGGTAAGAAATATCAGATTTATCGAACTAGTTCTTGTTACCACCACTTCCCTTCATTATTGCTCAGGTGTTCTCTATGCTGTCTACAGATTTGCTTCAGCTCTTATTGATCTACCTCTCTGGGTAATGAATGTCATACCCGTTGATCTACCGGATACCTTACCTGTTATATTCGATAGAGGGCTGATTGGTATCTACCACGACTGGTGTGAGCCTTTTAGCACCTACCCACGAACCTACGATCTTCTGCATTCCAGTTTTCTCTTAGGAAACCTTACTCAAAGGTATGACAACAAAATGTCTGCGTGTTTAACTTATGGATTACATGGTGATTTAAAGCTTGAGTAGCAAATTTAATGTCTGTATTTTTGCAACATTTCAGATGTGACATAATAGATGTAGCTGTGGAGGTGGATCGCATACTGAGACCTGGTGGATATATTTTAGTTCACGACACATTGGAAATGATCAACAAGCTTGGTCCGATTTTACGATCACTTCACTGGTCAGTAAGCATGCATCAAGATCAATTCCTCGTCGGGAAAAAAGATTTTTGGCGTCCAGATGCCAAAATCCGAGTATAAAAAATGGTCCTAGTTGTTTTTCCTTGTATAATCTTACTACTAGTTGCTAGGGAGGCTAATTTTTTTTTCACCAAATTGTAGGGAAATTTTGGTTCCAGAGGATAGATTCATGTCTTCTTTACTGAAAAGAAAAGGTTAATGAATTGTATGGAAACAGCTTTTATAGCTATAATAAGAAAATTATATTGTTCTGTTTTGAGTTTAATTCCAATATTATTTGCGCAAAGTGTTGTGTTTTATTTTTTATTTTTCTGACCTCAAAGAAGTGTTTTTAAAGTCGCCCAGAGCTATTGGCTGTTGCACATTATCCTGTGGTCCGGGACTCTTGAGTGCTACCATTTGACCGGGGTATTTACATGGATTTGCTTTTTTTTTATCTTATTTTTACGGAAGTTCGAACCCTCCGACTTCCTTTTTGGGAAGGAAGGAATGATAAAGTTAAACCATTTTTTTATTATTATTTGCAATGTTGAATGTCAATCCAAAATATACTCATGCTATTTTTAGAATTAAAAGTATATATATTTTTTTAATTTAAATTCAAAATATTGATTTGGTGTTCTCAAACTTTTAAATAATTTTGAGTTTATCAAGTAAATGTAATAAATCTTTACACATATGTTATGGGCTTACACAAGTGTTATCAATAATGTTGAATGTTACTTCTACAATTTACTTATGTTTGGAATATTAATTCGATAATTTAAATGTAACATTGAGTAATTTTGTATTGGAATTTGTTAAGTAATTTACAATAAACAACTACTCCGTAAATTTATTTTTTATTATTATTTTTTTTCTATCGTTCAATCAAACCATGAAAATCAAATTAATCAAAGCAAGACAAAAATATAGATTAACTGTTTAATTAATAAAAATTACAGTCTCAGCAATTAAACTATAAAAACCGTAACCATAAAATTAACCGCCTTTACATTTTTTACCTTTCGACAAGTTCGCAGTAAAATACAGACAGTAAAAAAAAAAAAAAATGGAAATAAAATCGTCAACTCCGTCCAACCTCCAATAAGGAGGACCGTGACGTTACCCTCCGGTCACATGCACGGCCAACCAGTCGCTTCCCTTTCCTTTCCTTTCCCTTTCCTCTTTTCACTTCCATTTCCCCCTTCTCCATATTCCACATGCTCTTTCATTTCCTCTCACTCCTTTCCCCTTCACCTCCGGCAGAAACCCATTCACAACCACAATCGCCCAAATCTGCCTAATTGATGGATAGCAAGGGTGCGCACAACACTTCCCGCCCCCATCTCGGCGGCGGAGGAGGCGGCGGCGGTGGCGGCCGAGAAGATTGCTGGAGCGAAGGCGCCACCGAGGCTCTAATCGAGGCCTGGGGAGACCGATACCTCATGGTGAACCGAGGTAACCTCCGTCAGACGGACTGGAAGCACGTCGCCGACGCCGTCAACGCCCGTCACAACGGCGTCAAGCCCCGATGGACGGACGTCCAGTGCAAGAACCGCGTCGACACCGTCAAGAAGAAGTACAAGGCCGAGAAGGCCAAGACCCTGCCGTCAAAGTGGCCGTTCTATCACCGTCTCGATCACCTCCTCGGAAACGCCGTTCCGACCAGTAACAAGAAAAATCAAAAGCCCCACACCGTTACTCTCACCGTTAAATCTAGGTCAAAACAAAACCCTAACCCTAACCCTAACACCATGGTCGTCTATTCCGGTGGCTTGTCCAGGCGGAACTCGAGTGGCTCTGATGAGAGCTCTCTTGGTGGTGGAAGAGACGAGGATGTGAGGAAGAATAGGATGGACTCTGTGGATTTTTCGGAGGACACCGCGTATAAGGAATTGGCGAGAGCAATTCTTAGGTTTGGGGAGATATATGAGAGGACTGAGAGCTCGAAGCAGCAGCAGATGATGGAGTTGGAGAAGCAGAGGATGGAGTTCATTAAGGATCTTGAATTGCAGAGGATGAATATGTTTATGGAATCTCAACTTGAGCTCGAGAAAATGAAGTTTCCAACAAAGTATGCACCTGGTTCAGGTGAATTTCAAAGTCTCAAACTTTATTACTTTTTTGTTTTGTTTTGATAAACGATTGATTGATTAGATGATTGAACCAATTGCATTTTAGAGATTGTTCAACTAGTGGTTATTAAAAGAGGTATGAAGGTCTGTGAACGGAAAATTGTGTTGTTCTTGACAATGTTGAAGTATGGAGAGGTGAACTGATAGGGATAAGCTGCATACATATTTGTTTATGTTTCGGTGAATTGAGTGATGGCAGTCGATATCTTGTTTGTTATTTGTTGAAGAACATAATTATTAGTTGAAGAAATTTGATTTGCTGTTCATGAGAAGGTCTTTTCCCATTCTTTTCTTGTTTGCTTCTCTGCTTCTTGATCTCTTCCCTATGATTTTTTTTAAAAATATCTTCAGTGCGGTGGTTCTGATGGAAACCATATGTGGGGAAAGATTTGCTACTGTTGCTCCCATTACTTTTATATCTGCCTGTTGGGAGGGGGGACAAGGATTTCCATTTTATTCCCGGTAATAGGATTTCCGTTTTTTGATATAATTGAATAATGTTCTTGCAACTGATGGGGGTTATATCTTATAAATACAATTGCTAATAATAATAAAAAAAATCTTAGAAATACATTTTCTTATTGTTGTAGGGGTTAAAGTCATGGTAGTACCGATTAATGTCATGGTGTCATTGTAGTTGCTGTGCTCGACATCTATGTAGTTTTGTTGGGGGATTAGTTGGAGACGTTCATGTTAAAACATTCCATGCCTAAATTTGTGGCTTCTGAATATATGATAGTGATACGGAGTATTCCAGGAGGTCTATACCTTGATGTGACGTCATTGTACATGTATCCACTAAAACAGAGAGTATATGATTTTTGTCGATGGATTTTATTTGACAATTGGTGGTTTGCACAGGCCATAAAAACTTGAACTGAATATTAACGTGTCGACGGATATTTGCTTCGGATATTTGGAGAGACATTTTTCTCTTGCTGCAACTGGAGATGCCTACTTTCACCTCTCTCCGTCAGGTGGTGGACTGGTTCATTCTTCACACCTCCAATAAGTCCATAAAATCCAATTTTTTGAGCGCTCTTTTTTCAGTAACATTATGGAAGATATGGTCTATTTGAAACTCGGCTCTTCATAATGGGACTAGAGATCAACCATCTCATACTGTTCAGGCTATTGTTTGGGATGTTATTACATATCTCAAAATCAGCCTATCTGATCTCCTAACTGCTTTTGGTTCTCAATGATGCCTTGCTTGGTTTTTTCTAGCATTTATTGGAAATGGGCTTTTTCAACCCATTGATTTGTAAATGGAGGCATGCCTCCTTATGTACTTGTAATGTTTTCTTTCTTTTTTTTATAAAAACCCCCTTTCAGGAAAAAAAAAATACCTATCACTTGGTGATGCAGGGATATTGCATTAGCACATTACCCAGAAATGTACTACCTACATACACATCACGTAGGAGGGAGGGAAAGACTCGAGTACATAATATTTGGCATTATTTTACACCAGTGATAGCTGTGAGACTCAAACCTAAAACCTCTAGCTTTAAAGCTTGAACATTTATCATTAAAGTTAACCTAGCACTTGGTGATGCAGGGATATTGCATTAGCACACCCATATTTGTTTCTGTATTATATACTTCTGGTTAAGTTTAGTCCCTGTTGGACATAGTCGTGCAGAATGTTGTGCAAATAAAGACTTGGTCTGTCAGAATTCTTGTAAATTAGTTTTACGAATTTACTTGATTTTGCATGCTCTCTCTCTCTCTCTCTCACACACACACACACACACACAAACACACATATTATACACATGGAAGTCAAAATGGTGGCTCAAAGATATGCTTGCTTTTTATTTTTGATTGTGTTTTCTTTTGCGTTGCGTTGTTTTGAACATCTGACATTGCAATTTGGAACCATGTTTATGATGTCATGATGTTCATGTTGGTGCTTAGCTTTTTATTGCTTTCCAGTTTCCATTTAATTTCGTAAGCTTTTACTGAATTTGACATACTACTAACAGGGAAGAAGTTATAGCTTGGCATGAATGCTCTCCTTGAGAAGGGACGGACAACTAGAAATTTCTGGGAACCGTCACAAGACCTCACTCCGAATGAGTATATTCATCCTCCCTGGCATGATACGCTATCTATAGATTCAAGTTTGAAGCATCTAATATTTAAAAGAGGATATGGCTGTATTATATCCATGGCTGTCATGTTTGTTGTATATTATTATTACTTATTTTGCTACAGATTTCTTGTACTTCAAAAATTTATCTAAGTGTATTATTAAATCAGTGTATCTCCCTTTCCCGCTCTTCGATTTTATTGTTTTTCATATTCCATCACGAACATGTGAATCTTGTTTCTCATAAAATACCGGTAATGCTTGTTGAACTGCTGATTAATTTGCTTCTATCTTCTTCCCCTCTTTTATTAAGTGGGTAATCAGTACCATCCATATGATTAATGGCTGTAAATTACTTCCATTGAATTATGGGGATTTTGTCAAAGGACATAATTGCTTTAGCGGTGTAGGAAGTGTGAAATCTGAGATATATTGTACCCTACTGAAAGTGATATGGATAGTGTGATAAAGTTTTGGTTCTCCCGTGGTGCCATGAATTTCATCCCCTGATTATCACCATGGCTTTAGGCCAGGATCAGATTTGAATCAATGTTGAATTTTTTTGAGCCGTTACACTGTATACCATCGAAGTTGTTCTTTTAAAATTTCACTGAAAATTTCAGTTGTGAAATCCATCTCCGAGCAAAATCCTGGTTAGAAAAAACAGAATGAAAGCCTTGTTCTTCTTCAAATTATTTGTAGACTGAAGAGAGTATTGTTCTTGAATTTGGAATTTGGGGTAAAGGACCATTTTTATTCATTTCCATGGAATTCTGGTTGAGATTGGTTATGGACCAGCTATTGTCTAGCAGAGGAGGTCAGTGAAAGAAACCATGTTGTGCAACCATGAACCTTGGTGTTGCTCTTAGGCACCAGACTAATGGCGCTGTTCTTTGGGTTTGTAGTAATCGTGTGTTAAGGCCGCTCTCGTGCACTTGGGCTAGCCTTTTCTATCTTGGTGCAAATTGTACCAATTAGGCATCTTTTCTTAGCGAGTTGCAAGCTAAAACGTGAGTTCCTTTTATTTTCCATTAGTCGTCTTCAATATAATTATATTTATCTCATAAGCAAACGGCCCATTAGCTCAGTTGGTTAGAGCGTCGTGCTAATAACGCGAAGGTCGCAGGTTCGAAACCTGCATGGGCCAAAATTTTTTTTTTTTTTACTCCCTTTGGCCTTTGCCCTTTTCCCTTTTCCCTTTCCCTTATGATATGGGCCTGGCCCAGACTTTGAATCTCTTCGTGTGGGGGCCCAAATGGGTTTTTTTAGCTTTTAGGATTTGGCCCAAATGGTTTTCCATTTACGTAAAGATCTCTCAAAATGTTTACCTCTTTATATTCAATTTCTATTGAACTCCTAGTAGCTGTAATTCTGGAATTGAAGTAACTAAATAACATGTTGTCAGCATTAGATTTAGATTTATTGTTTATTAATTTTTCCTCACCAAAGTCCAAACATTTTTTTTTTTTTTTGGGAATTTCAAGTCCAGGCATATTTGTCTTATCATCTATATGAGATTTGTATCTAATTAAATTAGTAACGCAACTAGAAAAATGATAAATAAATGTTACATACTTGGATGTATAAAGAATGACCTATTAGGCGGAGATAATCCAGAAACAAAATTCCAAACTCTGGTCACACCCAAGTCGAATGGGCTTTATTTTAATTAAGCATTACAGAATTAATGATAAAGTTTAGTGCTACTAAGCAGTATCAAGCTTGATGCTTTGCATATGTTGCGACATCCTACAATATCGGGAATGATGTACCCGGAGCCTCTCAGCCGTTAGATCATTTATCAGGTGAGTCCCATCACCAAATTCAACAGGCCGAGAACCTTAGAGAGATACGGTATTTCAGGGTATTGTAGACTTTTACGCACATCTCATTCTCTTTCTCATGACAACACTAATAAAAACAAGCATTTCTAATGGTGATCAATCCTAATAAAACGTGTACTGCAAAATAATAGCATTCCGATTGAGAATTTATATGTAGTGTTTGTGTTGTTTTTTTTTTTCCCGGATTGAGAATTTATACGGAGTGTTTGTGTTTTTTTTTTTTTCATATTGCAGAATAATAGCCTCTTGATTGAGAATTTATACGGAGTGCTTGTGTTTTTTTTTTTCTTCATAAAAACAAGCATTTCTAATGGTGATCAATCTTAATAAAACGTGAACTGCAAAATAATAGCATCCCGATTGAGAATTTATACGTAGTGTTTGTGTTATTTTTTTTTCTTCCCGATTGAGAATTTATACAATCTGATTTATAGACGGACAAATATCCTCATAAGATCAATCTAGTGTTGCTGACGTTTAAGATATGCTTGATCCAAATGCAGCCATACATTCATAGATTGAAACTTGAAACTCATGGATTTACAATCAGTTATTTACAAGTGTTGTTAAACACATCAAGAAATGTTGGGTGATACTAGGGGGCGTCTACAAACTCAACTTCTTCTCAAATTTGAATTAGTCTAGTTCGAAAATTAATTTGAACAAGTCTTTTCAAGCTTGACAATTTTTTATTATTTATTTTTGGTAGAGGATGAGGGTGGGTTTTGTTGCAATGGTAAGATTACTTTATTCTGATCTGGATGGCACAAGTTAAAATCAAAAAAATACACGCAATGACATCACATACACTGAGTTGCTCCTTTTTTTTTATTTGATGACGGTGGTGTATGAGCATCTTAGAGTGCACCTATATATGTAGTCCCTCCATTTCATATGTACCAAAAATTCATCAAAAAAATTCCTAGAGGTGGAGCTACCCCTTTTTACAATGGTGGTGTTAGCATTTTAAAGCTGTACCACCAAGTATATGTAGTACCTCCATCTCACATGCACAAGAAAATTATTGAAAAAATTCTGAAGGTAGTTTCAAGAGTTGAAACTTTCAACCGTCATGAAATGAGAGTCGTGTCATTAGACTATTTCTTAAGAGAGTAGAGTCAAACGAGAGTTAGAAATTAAAATCTGAAAATAAGAGCATAATTCCTTTCCATAATAGGTTTGAACAAGAACATCATATTTAATAATGTAGTGCAAGGTGTCTCAAAAAGTAGGAATTTCGAATGAGAGCAGTCATTCACTCCACAATAAGCTTTCTATTCCAACAACAGATTGCCAAGTCAAAAAGTCATTTTTAAAAGACAACATAGAGAAAAATTAGCATGATACAGGTGAATTTAGTCCCATTTAATTAATTAGTTGGGCAGGTTATTGCTTCCTTCCATACGCTACTTTCCCAAGCTCAAGACAAAGTTCTCAACTCCCATGGATCAAAATCAAACCATTTTTATATGACCCGCCTTTTTATCCTGCACTGTTTGTATATAATGCAAGGAGAGGCGATATAAAAAACGAAATTTTCAACCGAATGTAGAGCCAAACATTAGACTAGGGCATGTGGGTTCCACTTTCACCATCCAACGGAAGAGGAGTCTATTTTTAATTTTTTTTATAAATGGGGTGTTCGGACTTTTGCCTCAACTAATTCACATGACTCATACAAAGTGTCTTCTAAAACTTAGACTATGTCCACGACTCCTAAGAAATCTGTTTGACTCTCCATTCAGTTGAAATTTCGAAAAGTTGATCCTTATTATAATGCAATTGTCTAATGTTAGTCTATTTTTTTATTTTTTTTTTATAATCGGGGTGTCCGGACTTTTACCTTGACTAATTCACATGACTCGTATAAGATGTTTTTCAAAACTTAGACTATGTCCGCAACCTCTAAGAAATCTGTTTAACTCGCCCTTCGGTTGAAATTTCGAAAAGTTGATCCTTACTATAGTTGTGCAATTGTCCAATTGCAGTGCTTAAAACAATTCATGTTTAAGGTCTGACCAGATGATATAAGACAATCCATAACCAAACATATATATATGTGTGTGTGTGTGTGTGTGTCTTTGAATTGAATATAAAACTGGCGGGGAATATAGCTAACCCTATAAGGCCGGTATGTCCTCCAAGTGGCAGCACCCCAGTAAGCCTTTCCCTCCTACTTAGCCATCTTATTGTTGTCGCCTATTATAAACAGTACAAACAGAAACAGTCAACAGTCCATCACATTATTTTAATTTATCACAAAACGTTGAACGTCTTCCCAAGCAATCTAAACCCTAACAAACCCAAAATCACAAAAACAACAATGAACAGAAAAAACATAATCAGAAACCATGGATTTAGCTCTACCTCCTCTCATGGTCTCTGCAGGCTTTCTTCCAACTGGTTCATTGCTAGAGTCCTTGATCTACATCTCCAATGATGTTACCTCCATTGAAAAGCTTCCATTTGTGCAGGTCAAGAATGTATCCACAATGATAAGAAGGATCAAACTTCTTTCTTCATTGTTTGATGAAATTCAAGAAACTAACAGCCCACTTCCTCCATCATCAATCCTCTGCCTCACAGAGCTCTTCTCCGTGATTCGGAGGGTGAAGTTCTTGACACAAGTGTGCAAGGAAGGCAGTTCTTTGTGGAACCTCATGCAGACGGAGTTTGTTTCGAATCAGTTTCACGTGATTGCGAAGGAGATGGGAAGGGCACTTGATATTTTGCCTCTCAGCTTGCTTGATGTCACGGCAGACACTAGAGAGCAAGTTGAGCTTCTTCACAAGCAAGCCAAAAAGGTTGAATTGTTTGTTGATCCAAAGGAGGTTCAAAGAAGAGAAGAGCTTCTCGGAGTAATGGCTGCAAACAATGAGAGGAACAGCAAGAAAAAGGGGTTGATTGATTTTGGGAAAGTGAGGGAGATCCTAAGCTTCATTGGATTGAGAAACCCTGTTGATTATGATGAAGAAATATCGAAACTCGAGAGAGAAGCTGACAAGCAGGCAGGCACAGGTGGACTAATAGTGGTTTCCAACATAAACAATCTCATATCCCTTGTTTCACTATCCAAACCTATGATTTTCAGTGGGGGAACCAATGAAAAACTGAAACTGCGCTCGGCTTCATTCAGGAGGAATCATGATCATTCTTCATCTTCTCAGTCAACGATTTTCAGCATCCCGGATGAATTTCGTTGCCCAATCTCACTTGACTTGATGAGAGACCCTGTGATAGTTGCATCAGGGCACACTTATGATCGAAATTCGATTGCCCAGTGGATCAATTCAGGGCATCACACATGCCCCAAAAGTGGGCAGAGGCTAATTCACATGGCCCTCATACCCAACTATGCACTCAAGAGTTTAACCCAACAATGGTGTGAGGAGAACAACATTCCAGTAACTGAATCTGTATTATCATCTTCTTCGGATATGGGGAGAAGCAGCAGCAAGAGAAAGTTATGTGAGAAAGTGATTGATCACATTTCCGCCACAAAAACTGCCTCGGATGCAGTCAAAATGACAGCAGAATTCCTAGTGGGGAAACTAGCAACCGGTTCACCAGTTATCCAGAGACAAGCAGCATATGAGCTCCGGTTACTAGCAAAAACTGGCATGGATAATCGCAGGTTAATAGCCGAGGCAGGAGCCATTCCTTTTCTGGTGACATTACTTTGTTCCCCGGATCCAAGAATTCAAGAAAATGCAGTCACTGCACTTCTTAACCTCTCAATCTTGGAGAACAACAAGGTACTAATAATGTCAGCCAGAGCAATTGACAACATAATAAATGTTCTACAATCAGGGAAAACAATGGAGGCAAGAGAAAATGCAGCAGCTGCAATCTACAGCTTGTCTATGATAGATGATTACAAGGTGATCATTGGTGCGAGTCCCAGGGCCATACCGGCCTTGGTAGGGCTACTAGTAGAAGGCACGACAGCCGGGAAAAGAGATGCTGCAACAGCACTTTTTAACCTTGCAATTTATAACATGAATAAGGCAAGTGTTGTTACTGCTGGGGCAGTACCGTTGCTCATAGAGCAGTTGATGGATGACAGGGCAGGAATAACAGATGATGCCTTGGCATTGCTTGCTCTGCTTTTGGGGTCCTCTGAAGGACTGGAGGAGATAAGAAAGAGCAGGGTGTTGGTGCCTCTTCTTATTGATCTCTTGAGATTTGGATCTCCCAAGGGGAAAGAAAATTCGATTACTCTTCTGTTGGGGCTGTGCAAAGATGGTGGAGAGGAGGTTGCAAGACGGTTGCTGATGAATCCGCGGAGTATCCCTTCTCTGCAAAGCTTGGCTGCTGATGGCTCCTTGAAAGCTTGTAGAAAAGCCGATGCTCTACTTAGGTTGCTCAATAGATGCTGCTCTCAAGCTCGCAATCCTGTTGGATAACAGAGCTGATTGTAAGTTGTAAAGTGCAGTGTATATTTGTGGAAATTACATAAATGAATATTGTGTTCATTTGTCACTCTTGTCATATATATGCCAATGTGTTCATCTTTGACAGATAGGGTTTCGGTAATTATCTCCTTTTATTCAATCAACCAAGATATTGCTTAGACATTCAATTATTTATCTGAAAATAGTTTCTGCAAGCAGTATTTGCCAGAAAATCAACAAGGCAACCTTTGGTCCAACCCTACCGCCCACTGGTACACAAGTTTAGGTTATTAGTGTTCTGATGATATTCCCATGCCATTTGATATCTCTCCACAAAAATTACACATCAAATAGCATATAAACATAGCCATTCAATTTCAACATTGACACACTGTGGCGACCTTGTGGGCGGGTGTGTGTGAGCGTGTGCAGGGGTACCAGTAGGCTACCACATTGGGCGAGTTACAGGTGCACAATCCCACATCGTCTGGGTGTGGATGGGGTAAGTACTATATGTAGATTCAACACCCTTCTATGACACAACGCGTTTTAAAGCCGTGATAGCCGTGAACCCATCAAAACTCTGTAGTTAAGCGTGCTTAACTTGGAGTAATACCAGGATGGGTGACCCCCTGGAAAGTCTCTGGTCTGAGTGAGCTAAAAGCGGACAATATTGTGTCTGGCCAGGGTGAGGGTCGTTACAAATGATATCAGAGCCTGACCCAGCCGGAAATGTGGCCGTGTGCAAGGGGCACCAGTAGGCTACCACATTAGGCGAGCTACAGGTGCACAATCCCACATCGTCTGGGTGTGGATGGGGTAAGTACTATATGTAGATTCAACACCCTTCCATGACACAACGCGTTTAAAGCCGTGATGGCCGTGAACCCATCAGAATTCTGTAGTTAAGCCGTGAACCCATCAGAATTCTGTAGTTAAGCGTGCTTAACTTGGAGTAGTACCAGAATGGGTGACCCCCTGGGAAGTCTCTGGTCTGGGTGAGCCAAAAGCGGACAATATTGTGTCTGGCCAGGGTGAGGGTCGTTACACACACCATTAAAGGTAAGCGAGGATAAGCCTTTTTATTTCATTTCTTAAAATTCAAGAGGAATTGGGAAAAGCGGTATGTCAATACAGAGTGCAAAATATAATCCCACAATACAATTTTTTCCTAAAAACATAAAAATCTGGGCGTATGTTGCCTGGCAACACCGAAAGAGAAACAAGACAGAGTCAGATCCTTTGGCGTAGGCTATGCTTATCTGGTGCAGAGAAAATTATGACTGTACAGATGCCTTCAATAATATGTTACACCTGTGTTGCACATCACAAAACCTACCCAGGATTTGGAATTACGAAAAACTGGCTAGTGACGGGCTTCCTGCATTAACTGAATGTTGCTCAGCATTGAAAGTTTTCGTACTCAGCATCAAACAAGGATTGAATTGACTCCAGAATTTACTATGGTGAAGAGAAGCTGAACTGCACACCAGTCTTCCCACGGTCATGCTCGAGTTGTTTCAGAATGTAACAGTAATTAACCTGATTGATAACAAAATCAAGATGTGAGTGAGGTTCTGTGATTGGTCTAGTTAGAAAATATTATCAAAAAAGAATCAGGAAGAAATTAAATTTCAGGGAACTGTCATGAAGGTGGCACTCATGCAAGGCACATACAGTTCTTACGGATCTCATATAAGAACTTGTCCAATTAACAACTTTCCAAAAGTACACTGCCAGCAAGAACAATATTAACACCCCCAACACACCCACAAAGAAAAAATACAATCGTGCTGTATTACATAAAAACACCAAATTAACGTAGGAAAAGAATTTCTCAAAAGACTCCTGGAGTATTATGAATATTTAACGGCCTCCCCACTTTCTTGAGTTTGAAGACCTGTTATATAAAGTTTCAGGACAAATAACTCACCTCCATGCGAAATAGTTTGGTGGGTACAACAATCCCAAATCCTGCAGAGCTTCGGAAAGACTCCTGGAATTTCTGAAAAGAAAAATCTTTGAATGCATTTTCTGTTAGTTTAGTAAGGTTCCCAGCACAAGCAAAAACATGTCCGTGGATACCAGCTTCTCTTAATACCCTCGAAGGAAGATCGAAAGAGAGGTCCATGAAGGAAGTAAGAGCAAGGTCGCCACCAAAAAAATCCCTTCCAGGAGTGTCAGAACTTTCATCATTGGAATTATCTCTAATTTGCCTTTGTAGATCACTAGCGCCCACTCCCCTTGACTTAAAACCCAACAATGTCTTTGGGCCTCCCAAGGTGCAAATGGGAGAAGAATTGCCACCCAAGAAGAATCTCTCACGAATGTATGAGGGCATGTTAAAAAATCCACTTCCCCATGGAAAAATCACCCCACCAGAGATACCGAAGTTCAATGCAGCATGATCAAAACCCAAGGGGAAAGCATAACGAAGATCAAACTCCTGTTGTGGAACCCAATATTCAAATAAAAAATGAGATTGGTTCAGCATCAGATACATAGAGGGGCAAAAATATGATAAGGTTATGATTGTCATCATAACTCATAGCACAGTAAACACATCACTAATGGGGAAGGGTCACAAGTTTATTTTTTGTTGATCACTTGGAAAACACACACACAAAGAGTTATATTACCATGATAATAAAACAACCAACTATAATCAAAACAAAAGAATACAAGCATTTTTTTATATTATTTCTAAAGACAGCCTAGACAAGTCGAGAATTCGCAGAGTAGGTCATCACCATAACTTACAAGCTAATATTGGAAAATGTGAATCTTAACTTCCTATCAGAGATCGAAACACAAAGTCCTATAGATTAGGGATCAAAACAAGAACCTCATAAACATGCAAACCCCATTCACTTGGGAAAAAGGTAAGGATGATGATGATGAACCTTAGAAACATATACAATAAAACAATTAAAAGGACCACAAACTAGGGACCCATTTGGTCAGGACTCCACCCCCGCCAAAAAAAAAAAAAAATTAGAATACCACAAACTAACAAAATTAAATATTATATTCTTCACCCCTTTTATAGTAAAATATAAAATAACAGACTTTAAAGGGACTAACAAGTAAATTTATGCAGAAGGTTTCAAGTCAAAGGAAAACCAAGACATATTTAACATATGTCATCGCACCATATAAGATGATGACATTACAGCTTAAGTGGAATAAAGAAATACAAAAATAGCTTGGGAGAATATAATTCAATGAGAATAGAGGAAATCAACAGAAAAGGCACAAAAAATGTTACTAAACCTGGCGGAAAAAACGTAAGCTCCGATAATCTGGTACAAGACCACCAATTTTAGAAGTACAAACAAAAGCATATCCTTGAGTCGGTCTCGAAGGTGAATTTCTCCTGTCAATCTTACATGTGTATCTCAGAGATGAGAGTAAACCATGTCCAAGCTGCCTCCTTATTGACCTGGATGACATTTGTGATGGATCTGTTAAGGTACACCAAGATAGATTATATGCTAAGTCATGGTTACTTGATGATATTAGGCCAATAGAGAGGCCCAAGGATCGCTCTTTGTAAGAAGAAAACTTTAACCAATCTTGGGTAAGCAGAGACACCCGAGCTGCCATAGGAGTTAACAGTCCTTTGAATCTGGGCAAAGACACACCAGCACTAACCTCTGATGTTTGATCCCAGGAGCAAGCCAAAGAACCATCCCAAAGGTCCCCGAGTCCAAAAAAGTTTTTCAGCTTGAGTGATCCTTCAAGTGACCAAGATCTAGCCTACAAAAATAGTTCATGATAAAACCACAAGAGCCAATATGGTGACATTTATGCAATTCTATAACCAAAATGAGCAAAAAAGAGCATATTCAGATCACAGAGCAAATTGAGCTGCTCTCCTGAAGCCAATTTAAAAATGGGTTAATTTTATTGACACCCCCTCAGGTTTAGCCAAATATCACATTGAAACACTTTTCGAAAATTACTATCACTCACATTACAAACATTTGGTCCGTTTTTCACTCACACCCCAAAAGTTACTTTTCAGATGTGTCAGACCACTTTTTACTTGTAAGAAGACATTGTTAACCCTTTGACTCTATGTTGACTTAGAAAAATAGTGGAAATGACTTGGATATCCTTTTATTTTGATTGTGTGAATTTAAAATTATTCTATATATATATATATTTTGGGCACATGACCACATGTTCTAGCTTACTTAAATCCTAGTAAAAAATTAAATTATGTTTTCACATTTTTTGTAATTGAACGTTTCAAAGACAATTCTTCTTGCTGTAATTTTAAAACATCTTATATTGAAGTCAAAAGGGAATGATTCATAAAAGAGGTATGGGATGGTGTATGAATCTTTTTAATTGACATACAGGAAGAAAAACCTCAAGAAATAGAGAACCATAGAAAATGGGAACGATACATTTGAAAGATTTATATATATATACAAGAAATAGAGAACCATAGAAAATGGGAAGGATACATTTGAAAGATTTATATATATATATATATATACACACACACACACGTACATACATATTATCTGTATATGCAACAATCTTTTCTTTGGGCACATGTTCATCAAATACACTGCAAATTAATAGTAATGGCAATCATTATTGATGGAGCACCAAGTGGAAACCCAGGACAAGCAGGCAATAGAAGTGTTCCCTAGAGGCAGGGATGAACATTTCATTGCAGATTCGGGCAATAAATTGCAATTGGTTCAATTTGTGGAAGAGGAGACATGTCATTGTTAATCGGTGTTGTCTATGTAAGACCAATGGAGAGTCTGTGGATCACCTTCTCTTGCACTGCCCAGTGGCCCATGACTGTTGGAGTCTTATGTTGGGTCTTTTTGGCGTTCAATGGGTTATGCCTCGGACTTCACGGGGTCTTATTGATATCTGGAGGGGACAAAGGGTGGGGGCTCAAGTTCGCGATTTCTGGAGGGTGACTCCCCTTTGCATTTGGTGGTGTCTCTGGAAAGAACGCAATAAAAGATCCTTTGTTGGGGAGGAGTTATCCATTGGGGCTCTTAAGTATTCTATTATTTGTTCTCTTTTTAGTTGGGGTATGGGGAGAGATTGTTCCTCTGTTGAGGAGCTTTTGGACTTTTTGGGATCTTTGGATCCTTAGGCTTTCTTTTTTTCTTTGTTCTTGGTTCTTGTACAGCTCTTGGGATGCGTTCCCCTCTTGAACGTTTTCTAATATATTTTACTTATCAAAAAAAAAAAAAAAAAAGAGTTATTTAGGAAGGCATTAAATCGGCTCACAATTACAATTTAAGCATATTCTTGTGGAAATTGATTCTCTAGTTGATTGTACTCATTGCAAAGGAGGAGGATGACAATGACGATGAAGCAGATGTGCCTCATCAAGGATAGTCACATACTATCCCAAGGCTTTGCTACTTATCCAGCAGCAGTTCAGCTACGTGGAAGCAATTTTTGTAGCTGACACCAGCTACGTGGAAGCAATTATCGTTACAAAGAAAAAATAATTAGTTACAAAGAAAAAATAATTAATTATTCTGTTACAATCCAACTCTACCAGGCCAAACTTCAACTTAGTGCCAAGTTTTTAATTTTTGAATTATGGTTTGGGACTATGACTGTTCCGTTACCATGAAATTAATTTATATAAGATTGTGATTTATGGAAGAGCTCACAACAAACTGGTGGTTTTTTGAGTGTTGCAGAGGAGAGAATTAAGTGTATAAAGAGAGTGGTAGTTGGTGGTCGGCGGTGATGGGGTGTTGGTGGTGCCGCGGCTATGGTTGTCTGTGTGTAGGTATATGTTTGTGTGTATGATAGAGAAGAAAGAGATGGAAAAAAAACAAAACTAACATGGTCCATTCAGTAGAAGAGAGAGAAATGGAAGAGAGAGAAGGAGTGGGGTAGGTGAGAGTAATGAATGAGGGGGATAAAATAGCTATTTTAGTTGGATGATATTTTGAAATAAATGGTATTAAAAAATTAGGGGTAAAATTGCCTTTTCAAACAATTTTAACAGTGTCAGTGACGAAAAAGTAAAATTGGACCTAAGTGATAGTAATTTTTGAAAGGTGTTTCAATGTGATATTTGGCCAAACCTGAGGGGGTGTCAATGAAATTAACCCTTTAAAAATTAAAGGATAAAAAAAAATTGATGAATTGTTAATTGTTAGGTGATGCAGTCCATAATTTCACAACCCAGAATTCACAGGCCACCCATTAAATGTGCATGAACTTTGAGACATGCTCTTAATATTAATGCTAACACTAGTTCCCGTATGATATGGACTAAATAAACATCCATATCATTTCTCACAGTTAGCAACTACAACAAAATTAAATACCAACCACAAGTTAAGGATAAAAAAAAGATTCCCAAATGCCCTAATTACAATCAGTTTTCTTAAGATGACAAGGTTACAGTTCCAAAACAAGTTGCTCAAATACTCTATCGTAAATAAAATAAGTAATAAATAAATCCTCAATCATCTAATGGTGTACCATCTAAACTGTCCCTCCATTTTCCTGAAAACTTCAATTAATAAACGAAATAGAACTCGACATTTTAGAAAGTAAATACACACACTTAATAATCTACAATGCTAGTTTATTAACTAATTGGTCCACCCTATACCCAAGGCCCATAATGTAATGCATGTGAAATGAATGATATTGTGCTAAAAATTAATTATGTGAATACATGAACACACAACAGACAACAAGAAAGCATGCACAAGCACAACCAAACAATTAGAGGCAATAATCTATGAAAATGTACAACTAAATAATTTCATATTATGTTAATAGAATGTGTTTTTGAAACCCAACGTGAATTTGTCACCAAAAGGGTTGGTGCAACTTTAGTACATTGAGACTCAACCTAGAGTTGTCACTAGAAGGATTTATACAAAAGCAATTATACTGTTGTAATTTTATTTGGATTATCAATCTCAAATTAGAGAGACCCAGCCTGAAACAAACTGGAAAGCTCAGTTGGATCCTAAAGATCCCACTTTGTAAGCCCAAACAGCTAGGATCATAATAGCAAGATATTTCCATATCGCCGTCATGGTTCTGGGGTCTTTCAACTCACAGGTCTCGACTGTCGAAACTATTTTCCTTAGGGAACAAAACCCTAAGGATACTCTCATAACCTATAAACAATCTTGGTATCTCATGCACTGTAGTCAGAATGATTAAAAGTTTCCCCATAACCAATTTCCTAATTTACTTGCCAAGCATTACCATGTATTAGACTAATGTTACTGATTCTCTCAAGACCCATATTCATTGTACATCCATCAGTCCATGCATGCATTTGTCATTTTATTAATATAACTGGCCCACAAATTTATCAATTTACAAACAAAACCAGTGCATTAACATTAATCCATGCTTTCATTGATTATAAATATGGTAATTAAGAATCAAAATTGTAATATCCGTTGAATGAAAACCACTAATTTTAATTGAACAGGGAAAGTATATATATATATATATATATATATATATATATATATATATATATATATATATATATATTGTGGGCGGCTAGTCAGATAATTTTGTAAATTGAAAACCAAAGAACAACCAAACAAAAGTGATATTACTATTTTATAGGAGGGTAAGTCAATTCTACATTTTCTAATTATTGAATTAACACCCAAAACCTATAATTAGTAATGTCTATAAATATATAGAGTCATGACCTGTCTGGTCCCCATTAATAGAGAGTGCTGGGAGGGATGGACTAAGATAGACCTAACTTTTGGCATTATTTTCATTTTGCACAAAGTGGCTGTTCTCGGATAATAATTCTATACATAAGTATTCGCTATATATACATGTATATATTACTTACATAGAAGGTATAAGATCAACATTCAATTTATCTACTACACTCCCAATTAATTCAGCAAAGGAATTTCTCTTGAAATATGCGAGGCACACAAAATGAGGAAAGGTCAATCCCCGGTCAACGGGGTTGGATTGAACTGAAACCAATCCATCAGGGCAGACTTGGCACACGGTTTCAAGTAGACCCAACCAGACCGCCACAACCCTCAAATGCCCACACTCTCCAGGCATGCAGACGGGGTTCTGCTGGACACTGGACATGGCTAGGTCTTCATCCTCTGAGCTGCAATCAGTCTATACATTTGAATACTGAAATTTCCACCGGCTATCCTTTAATTCATTACTAATAAATTCTAATTTCAAACCCAAACTGTAGGAATTGTTCACATATATTCATTAAAAGTAGAAGACAATGGTGTGAAATCATAGCATGGATTAGCCAGAATCTCACTGGAAATTTTATAATCCTCCATTAATGCCTATTCGAGTTTTTTTCTCAAATCAGTGCATGGTTCGCCCAACCGTATGAAATTAACTCATCCTAACCCCATCCAACATGTTGGAAACACATGTTAAATCGATCAATTGAAGTTATAAAGACTCATTTGTGAGAATTTGATCAAAATAGATTTCCATTATTCAAAGTTTTCACAAAAATTCACCATAAATTTAAACTACCTTAATCCAATGTTTTTAAGACATCAGACCCACTTTATTTTGCATAGGGTCCTCTTCCCTAATACTCACTTGGTAGGTCCTCTTCCTGAATACTCGCTTGATGATAACCCAACTTTAAGTCAATCTTAGAAAAGTCTCCAGAATCTCTCAGTCGGTCAAATAGATCATGAGTACCAGGCAGAGGATCCTTATTTACTTTAACTACATTCAGCTGCCTATAATCAACAAAACCGCATCGAAGCTTCCTTTTCGTTGCTGCTTCAGAGACAAACTCAGTCTCAGAAACCACATTCCAACAGGCACTCCAGTTGCTCCTTTAACACCCTCAACTCCGCAAGAGGCATATGATACGACGATAAGGAAATTGGAGTAGTTCCTGCTACAAAAGTTTAACGCCCTCCTGAATGACAACCCAGTTCTATAATACATTGAAAACCCATTGACAAAGGGACTCATGGCATCAAGTCCCTGTGAAATCTCTCTCTCAATTGGGTGAATGAGAAACCCAAGTAGTTCCTGAATTACATTGACATACTCACTGACAGAGGAACCTGCTTTACCATATGCGTTTACTCCACCATCAATAAACTAAAGAAACCTGACAAGAGAAAATCCATCTTGAATGCCTTTATTTAATCAAGGGTCCATCAAGAATGTGAAATGCCGCTATCTTACCATAACATTCCACCTTGAAATGGTAGGTTGCATGCCAATCCATACCTAAGATGACATCGCACTCCCTCGTCTCGATAACTATCAAGTTGGTTGGCTTATCAGCCTCACCAACTCTCACTACGCATGCTCTGTCAATGTTGTAAATCAGCTGACAGATTCTTGAACATGAAAGGATCCCTCAACAACCCAGGTAGCAAACCAATGATGCAACAAATGACGATAATACGAAGGAATGAGATGCTCCGAAATCAAATGGAACCACCCTGTTAGGTGTATGATGACTAGAAGGTACCTTCCACTACTGCATTGGATGCACTATCATCTCTCTAAGTCATAGCAAGCACTTGAATTATTTACGAAATGTCACAAAATCAGTGATTCAGATCCCTACTTCATATGTTGTGTGCCCAAACACAAGGTTTAGTCATGAAGGAATATCCTTCTTCCTCAGCACTGATATGTGATAACTGCTAACGGAGGGAAAATGACTAGGAAAAAGTCACACAGTTGTGTAGACCAAAAAATGGTGATCTGTGCCAGTGCCTGTCATGTGCCTTAGAGTCAGGCATACTGCCATTGGTCAATGGTGTCTGGTCCAAAAATTTGTCCACACAAGTTCATTCAACACTAAATGACAATTTCCCTGTTGCAGATTCAAAACAATTTCCTACAATTTCTAAGCCTTAATGTCACATATCATCAGGATCATTGAATCTAATCCTCTAACAACTTGATAATAACAATAAAAAACTAAAAAAAAAAGGCCCAATTTAGAGTTCATTCGCTCAACAGTAAAAATTTATCATCCAATTCCAAATTCCAATTCATTCATCACTAAGCAATAAACATTAGCTTATTATGTATATATATAGAAGTGAGAGAATCACCTCAGGTTTCGAGAAGAAGCCAATTTCACCGGTGAGGGGTTTTTTGGTCTCGACAACCTCTACGATGACATTGGCGGTCGCCGGCAGCTCAGGCGGCCCCGAATCGAGCGTAATGTTGACGGAATCGAAGATTTCGAGGCTTTGAAGGCGAGCATTTGCAGTAGTGGCAGCACGAAGAAGGTCTTGCATTGTGGTGGCGTGCCTGAGTTGTTCAATTTCGGCTTCGATCAATGAGTCATTGGTCTTAGTGCTGCCCTTGATCAACACACGGTGGACTCTCAGAGGAACTCTCTTCCTTGATATAGAAATGAATAGGTTCTCCATTTTAGCTCTCTCCGACCGCATTCTCGATTCTTCTGTCAGATTTTCTTCTTCTTCTTCCTCCTCTTCATCGAAATCTTCATCGTCATCGTCATCGTCTTCGTCTTCGTCGTCATCATCTGAGGGTTCTTCGTCAATAATTGGGGGCTCCAAGATCGGGTCCTTCTGCTGTTCTTCGACTGAGACAGCCATGGCTATTATATAATCCTATTTATATATATAGGGAGAGAGAGTAATCTGATATATATCCGATATATATATATATATATATATATATATATAGATATTTATAGAGAGAGAGTAATAACTGAAGTCGGAAGCAAGGGGAACTGGGTAAAGGACCTGGAGAGAGGGGGAGAAGATGGGATTCTTACAAAGATAGTACCGTATAATCGTAACAGACCAGTAAGACCACTTTCCTTTTTCCACCTGTGTTTGGTGTACGTAAGTTTTGTTTTCTTTTTTTAAGTTTTGTTTTATATTTATTGTAGTTGAAATATTTAATTATTTAGAGATTTTATAGTTACAAATTGATAAATGAATCTGAACTTGATTTCGAAAATTTTATTAATTTCTTTGAAGTAGGAGCAACATTTATAGATATTAATTTTCTATGATTAGTAAGTAATGATTTTTATTTTTTTTAGGGCCTTTGTTTTTATTGATTTATTTTTTGTTTTTAGGTGGGTGGGGGTGTGGTGGGTTGTAGTTGTCCTGCTTGTTTTGAATTTATATATATATATATATATATATATATATATATATATATATATCAAGAAACAATGTAGTTGTAATTTATTTATATCCTCTAAACAGGGCTGGATTTGGCCCCCGGAGAAGGTATCATCATCATTCAATCTCTTGGGTTTAAAAAAATTAAAAAATAAAAATAAAAATAAAAGTAAGGGTATCATCTTTTAAGTCACAACACTCATGCCTTGTTTGGTTCGAAGGAAAGGAATGACGAGGCACATCCTACCCACATATTAGACCAAAAGGGAGGTGGAGTAAAAAGAAAGAAAAAATGGTGCATAAATGTAAAATATCATTTTTACTTCAATTATTTACCAATTTACTTTGTATTAGTATATATAATGAGAGAATACATTTTAAACAAATATAAATTCTATCTTTCCCAAGCAATTTCATTGCATATGGAAATTAAAGAACACAACTATTTTTTGTGCTCCTTAAATTTCAATGCATTTTCATTCAATATGGAAATTAAAGAATGTAGTACAATGAAAAAATTATACAAATATGTAACTTCCATACTCCCATAGTCCCATAGTTTCATATATATATATATATATATATAATTTGCTTTTATTCTACATAGCCAAATTCTAAACATCAAACCAAAAGAAACAGGACTTAACCAGCTTTTTCCCTATCTCGGCCCATGTACAGATATCATGTTTCTAAGCTAGATACAAGCTGTATCAACCTGCGAGTAAAATTTACTTTTGCCTCACCAAGGAAGAAAAAAAAGCAGGCTTATAATTACAAGTTTCAACTTCACCTATTAGTTTGCTTCTGTTGACAGAATCTCAAGCTCAGCCCACCAAAGAGGGGAGAGTTTTGGGATTGCTCCATCCGGTCCTATTGCCGTTATCTCTCTCAACCTTGCAGTAACTTCTTTCATGTCCGGTCTCCGGTTTTTGTCAGGGTGAACACAAGATTTAATCACTTCACAAAGTTTTTCGAGCTGATCTCCTTCGAAAGATTTTAGAGTCGGATCTGCTATTTCTTTAAGGGGCTGTTCTCCCCTCAAATAGTCGGATGCCCAGTCCTCAAGCGAACTACTATTACAATCCACCGAGTAAGGGAGCCTGCCTGTTACCATTTCGAACAATATTACACCAAAGCTGTAGACGTTACTTGACGGATGCAGTTCCATCTCAGTAGCTGCTGCCTCAGTCCAGAAACAAAAATCTGAGATTTTGGCAGCATAGTCTTCAGTGAGATGGACAGCCGTAGAGTTGAGGTTTTTGTGTGTCATTGGTGGCGTCAATTGGTGCATGTACTCGAGGCAGTAGGCCATCCCCATTGCAATCCTCATCCGCATCACCCAGTCCAAATGTTCTGATTCTTTTACTGCAGGATAAAACCAGGGTTAAAGGTCTCATTTTCCTACAACGCTAGAGGTCAATACAAAAGGAAATAATATTCCCGCATACAGTTCATGGTTCTTACATGACCTTATCAGAGTGTCACATGCATATAAAAAAATTCTGGGTCATACTTCAGCACCAAAGATTTATGTCCACAAACAATAACAGAGACCAAGTCAAAATATATCTCAATGATTTAAGTCTAATCTTCAAATTAAGTTTCTTCTTTCATTACTTTTTTGAGGAAGATCACAACGCCTCATACAGCCAATTCAGACCAAGTTATTTGACAGTGATAACTATGACATGAACTAATAAACCCTCAATTTTTTAGCAAGTGGGGTGTTTAATACTGAAATATTTCTTTTTATATAAAAGAGCTTTATATGAACTAGACCGAGTCATTTTGTTTAATATTGAATTAAGTTTATGCTGTTTCAACATATTTCCTTTTTTTATCTCAAAAATCAATAAAAATATTTTATATAGAAGGATCTCACTAAAACATTCTTAATAAAAAGAATTTCACTAAATAATTTCTTTTAGGAGAAAGATCACAACCACCCAGGCAGCCAATGCAGACTAAGTCATTTTGGTAGTGATATGAACCAGTCCAACCTCAACTTTAGTATAGTGGGAAGTTAAATAATGAAATATCTCCCCAATATAAAAGAGACTTATATGATTGGACCAAGTCAAATATTTAATACAGATATATGTTGTTTCAACGTATTTTCTATTCTTACTTCTAATTTTTTGACAAGTATAGACAAAAATATTTTATATAAGTTCATTAAAATTTTGATGATACCTGACACTGAAAAACATATTACATGGTTTTACACACTTCTAACATCAAATTAATTTGAGGTCTCCTTAGAAGCATTAAAAGGTGAGCCATGCCAAATGTTCAGTAATAAAAAAATGTAATACCTTCCAGAACACATGCACTATTTCTTTCCAGATTATTATTAGTCTGTGTTCACAGCTAAACCTAAAATATTGACCGGAGTAAAAATCTGTTTCCACATAAACTGAAATATAGAGTTAGATACTTACTGTGTAAATGCTCAAAGAGGGTCCCATTTGGAGCATATTCGAAAACCATCATTCTAGTGAATGGCTCCTCTTCCTCGCAATACCCAAGAAGATTCACAAAATTCTTGTGGTTCAATTTTGATATAGTGTCGATCTGAAACCATTACAGAACGGAACATTCAGGATAGCTCGAGTGAATTGAAACAACACAAAACTTAGTTCAATTAATTTGTCAAACTACCTTATTCCTGAACTGAAATTCCAGATTCTTAAACCAATCCTTGGAAGATGTAACTGCAACAGATACCACGGATATTTCAACCCCACTGGACAATGTTCCTTTGTATACTTTTCCAATTGGTGAAGAAGAAATTATGTTGCTGAAATCTTCACAAGCTGTCTCAAGCTCTGATCTCTTGAGCTTTGGCACGCCTGAGATATGCAGCCACAACACAGAAGCACAAGATTTAAACATATAAATCTTATTCTTAAACATATAATTCAACAGGGACATAGGGGAAGTACTGCCTGCTATATAAGCTTGATTCATATGCATGTAAGCAAGGATTATCATGTAGTAAATATAATATATATATATATATAACCAACGAGCTAGTGGCCTAGTGGTACCAAAACCCTACTTCCCAAAGGAGGTAAGGGGTTCGAACCTCGGTGGAAGCATGTGTGTGTGAGTACCAACTAGGGGAAAAAAAAAGAGTAAATATAAAATATATTTACACACAAACATAAATATATATATATATATATATATATATATATAAAAATATATATTCAAGGATTATCCATCCACAGACTCTCCAATAAAGATGATTGGGGAAAATAGTAAGCCAATTAAATGTTCCCAAAAATCTTGCCCAAGGATAACGTTTCCGGGAGTAAAATAACAGTACAAGATGCAGCATAAGAAATACTTCCCTTGATAAACCAATTAAATTAATGCTTAGGAAATTATCTGTTTTTATTAAAAGACAATCAAATACGTGTTTAACTAGATAACTGCTTTAATATGAGAGAACAGAGATTCCAACTCTAAATAATAGCCCAGTAGCATTCCTAGGAGCCAACATTTAAAGAGAGGCCACTATCCTTCTGAGCATCTTCAGAAATCAGAATTAAAAAAAAAAATGCAACTGTGATTTGTCCCTGTGGGAATGAAAACGTACCAGTTACAAATGCTTTCTGCAGCTGCCCACTTAATCCTGTGGCCCAAGGTCTGACAACAGCCACCTTATTGCCTCGACAATATAATATGCCAATGACCAAAATGAGAAACAATGCCGAACCCCCTATGGCTAAAGAGTATATTAGAACATGATGGTTTTTTGGACTTTTTGCTAGAGAGGGTGTGGTTGCAGGAGATGGGGAAGGGGAAGGGGAAGGGGAAGGGGAAGGGGAAGGGGCAGAGGAAGGTGATGAGGAATATACTTCTGGCAAGACCGTTTTAAGATTCTTTGGTGAATGATCTGCCACCAATAGCAATCTCCGTTGAGCTACATCTCGAGTTTCATCAATGTTCCTGGAAAAATATAAAAGCATCTGTCATGAAGCTGACCAGAAAGCAACAAGCCATCATGGCTTGTAATAAATGTTGTATATTAATGTCAATCAGGAGCAATTTTCTCTTTTCCTTTGCAATCGAAACCCAAAAATCTTTGAACTAGCTCATGCTTGATAAGCCAAGTAGATGAACGACCAGCGTTGCTCATGTTCCGCATATTTATTTGTATTTCTCATTTACAATGAAGTTTATGAAGATTGACCCTTTTTTTTTAACACCTATTTTCCCCCACTTGGAGCTTGAACCTCAACCTCCCTCTTGGGAGGTGGAGATCATACCACCCAGGCAAAGAGCCCGGTTGTAGGAGTAGCAAGTTCTCTATTAGGTTGGAGGATATGAAAAGACCGTAAAGCCCTGCTGATGTGTGCACAAGATAAACTCATGACTCCATGAACCACAACAAAGATATAGCATGCGAAACCCACTGCATTTAACCACTAAACAAAATACAAGATTTACACTTTCTTATGCCTTACCTTATTGAATAACTAGATTAAAAAATAGAAAAGTTATTTCAAATTGACTGCACACATGTACCATGAGACGGATCTTTTGTTGCAAGATAATCTTTGCACAGCATTAGAAAGCTTATTCTCATCTACTTGAGCTTCAGAAAGCATTGTGAGCTCATGAATTTCAGGAGATATGCAACCCAGAAGCTCGTTGTTGTCCAGTAGACTGCAATATAATCAGAAAATGAGTTGAGCTGCGCAGAAAATAAAAAGATGTCCAAAATGACAATTAAGCTACTCATTATTGTCGACTTACAGGATTGACAGTGATAAATTATTGCCAAGTCTAGGAGGCAGTGGTCCACGGAAGTTATTGTACCCCAGGTCCAACACCTCCAACTCCTTTAGCTCTCCAATTTCTTCAGGGATGATTCCAGAAAGAGAGTTATTGCGTAAAATACTGCAGAGAACTTCACAGTAAAAACAATGCCCATAAAACAGAAGGTGGGATACAAAAAAATTAAAAGAAAAATATGGTCCCCCTTAAGATGAATAACAATAATATATATTACAGATCATTTGCAACTATGTAATAAATTGATATATCCTTACATAGACTTTATGCGAACCAGGTCTCCAAGATCCGGTGCTAGTGTTCCTCCAAGACACAAATCTTTCAAGTTCCTGCAATTGGTACAAATTCAAAATCTAGAATGATTAAAACTCATCATCCATTGAAACCAAGATTCAAAACCATTTATGTGTAAAAATTGAATTTAATTTAATATCAGAGCAATATTCACTTAACAGTTGATTAACCATCCTTCATGTTAAACAACAAAATTCATGGTTTACTCATTGATTGACATTTGACAGATACCTGAATTTTTTTCGCACACGATATTGAACCAATTCTCAATACAGAACAACTAGATATTAGTATATACACTTATCTCTTGGAACTGCCTAAATCATAAGTAGCATATATAATCACAACGAAAATCAATATTTAATATTCTACCGCAATCACTTATAACTATATATATATATATGTATATCAAGAATTGCACTTCACATCATAGATCATGATGATACCGAACATAGAATAAGTGTTAAATCGTAGGATGTGGATTTAATTATTTGTGGAGTTGTTTAAACCTTTTTTTTTTTCAATTCCAATTCCGAAGCACCAATTCCATGCTACGAAACATAGCACTTCACATCATAGATCATGATGATACCAAACACAGAATAAGTGTTAAAATCGTAGCATGTGGATTTAATTATTTTGGGAGTTGTTTAAACTAATTTTTTTTCAATTTCAATTCCAAGCCGCCAATTCCATGCTACTGAAAGTAGCATAAGTGTTGAAATTGTAGTATGTGGATTTAATTATTTTGAGAATTTCTTATTCTGATTTATCTAGAAGGTAGGGAGAGGGGTAAGTAGGTTTGCTCATACCATAGATCTAATATACACAAATCTCATACATCTTTTTAAAGAAAAACCAGAAAAGAGTCATATATATATATATATATATATATATATATATATATATATATATATATAAAGTGTAAGCTAAAAAAACAAAACAATCACTTCCTATAATCATGCAAAACAATATATCACAAAGAATTACTTACAGAACCACAACATTTCCGTTCGAACACTCGACGCCGAACCACGAACACGGATTAATCACTCCGACATCATCATTCCAATTCGACAAAGCCCCAAATGGATCACTCACAACTCTATCTCTAAATTTCAACAAAGCTAAGCCTGCACACAAAGAAATAACATAGGACACCAAATTCAATCTTCACTTTCCCAGAAACCAAACAAAGCAGAAAGAATGTAAAGTCACTGCCACCACAAAGCTCATACCTTCTTCGTTGAGAGACCAACACAGATTACAATTCCGGAACAGGAAACACATCATCACCGCCATGAAAATCCGGCGCTCACTGGATCTCCAAAAGTCCATCATTCCAACTAACTAGAAGAAACCCCAGATTTCTTCTCTCAAGATAAGATCAATAAAAAAAAAAATCAGAACTGGGTTGAATCAAAAACAGCTCAAACAAACTAAAATCTGAAAACCCGTGTGGAATTTGTCGAGATCGAAAGTGGGTTCGCGTTATTGCGAACTAATTTAGACCAGAAAACGAGAAAACGCGTGAACCCAAAATTTTTTGACTTCGTAAAAGAGTAGAAGACGAATAGTTACTCATACAAACAGTGATACATATATATATATATGTAATCATATAAATACTACGTATGTGTGTATGTGTGTTGTTGTATGTATAGGTGAAAGAATGGGTCTAATTAAGAGGGAGAGGGAGAGGGAGAGAGGGAAGCAAATGTTACGGCAAAATTACGGAAGCAATGGGGGCAAGAAAGAAGCAATACAATACTAGTGCCGGCGATGACTTGGGAATATAGATACATTACATAGAGATAGAATACAAGTGTTTATATCGATTGGACTGAGTAAAAGCAGACAAGTCATTCATTGGTGGGCCAACCTCGTAATTATCTTTATTTTTTTAATCTTTGCTTACCTAAGTACTCGTTAAGTCTGTTAGTTTTGGCGGGTAGTCTTTTGATAAACCAATAAGTATTAATAAAGTTAGCAAAGCCTATGTTCTTGTAATACAATAAAATTGTTTCAGAGTTGTGGAGAAATTGGTGAGCCAGTTAGGGCAAATATTAAATTAATGAGGAATTGGATTTAGGGGTTTTTTTTTTTTTTTTTTTTAGAATAAATAATTGGGAATGAACTGAAAATAAATAACTTTTGAAACTAAATCGAGCTTATTTTTGTAATTTATCAAACGAGATCAAATTCCATCTAACTTGAATAATTAGATGTGTCAACATGTATCTACAAACAAACTCCTTGAGTTTGGTCAACATAACTTGCTTATAAGATTTTTTTGTATATATAATCAATTTTTGTCCTTAGCAATCTTAGTTTCAATCTCCAGAACAAGTTTGAAACTAATGAAGTGAACTAAACAAGCCGAGTTCAACAATAAATGTTCCAGTTAATTTTGAACACTAATACATGAGCCCTAGCCTCAAGCTCGAATTTGGTCTAAATTCGGCTTAACTCAATTTGTTTATTATGCTCTAGGGGAAAATAATTAATACTCCCGTGCAATGGAGTCTTCCCATTCACCTTAATGATAAAAAATTATATTATAGTATATGATTGGTTATACCCAATAATTGTGTGCCTACTTTAGATAGGTGACAAAAGTGTTTTAAAACGCCTTCAATTATTGACTTGTTACAAAATATCCTCCTCAACTATTAATTGTTGTAATTAAATTCTTCAATTCTAAGAAAGAGTAGTATTACATTCCTAAGACTAACGAAAGTCACACTGATCATTAAGTTGGGCACATATAGTGAACGTGATGTCAAATAACCTACTTAATGACCTAAATATTGGTAAAGTGACTATAACGAGGGGTATTAGGTTATTAAGTAAATTATTTTATTATATGAATATAACAAGGGGTATTAGGCCATTAAATAAGTAATTTTATGTAACATGCATTACATGAATATAACAAGAGATATTAGATCCTTGAATAAGTTATTTTATGTCACGTGCAACACACGTGTTTAACTTACCGGCCACAGCAGTTAGCTTCAAAAGTATAATGTGATCCTCTTTAAAACTTGGGGAGTCTTAATTCCAATAGTTGATGGATGTTTAGAGGGATAGGAAAAGTTACTTTGCCAAACACTTGATAAAATCCATGTTTACCACTTAAAAATCATGTTTAACTAAACAAAGAGCCGCCTAAGTTTCAAAAGATGAAAACACAAAGAGCCAAACATCACAATGGTGGACCTTCTATGAGTGACGTGACCCCCCTTGTCATTTTCATTTACTATAATGTGCTACTTGTTTATTTTAGTAGTACATAAAACTTCCCAGCCAATCGACATGTTTTTCTATTGGGATGAGAGTGACCGAAAGTGAAATCCTTTTGCTTGGTCGCATGTCTTCTTTCTTGCAGATGACCATAACAACTTCCATGATCCAGTCCTTTTATCATCCTTTCATCGATCTCTTCCACGTGTTCAATTACAGTCTTGAGAGCTCCTACCATTCAAACAAAAGGAGCCATACTCATTCCGAACACCAAATTAGAATTTAAAATCTAGGTACTAGCGGAATCAAGATTCATAACCATAATCAAGGATGGAATTAGGATTTTAAATTAACGGATATTGGGGCAAAATATATATATATATATACACGTAATCACAAAATTTAGAGAGGCACTATATAATTTTTTATATATATAAAAAAAAAAATTAGTAAGGGTATTGCTTAATTTTTTTCATATAAATAAAAAAAAATTAACATATATTTTAGAGGGCAGGGCAGACCAGGTCAAGAGGCACATGCCCCCGGCCCTTCATTGGCTCCGTTTCAACCATGATATTGATTGCATCGTGATGTAACGGACTTAAATGAATATCAATGTAAATCGATCGAAGAATTTACCCCTCTTACATTCCGAGTTCAGAGTTAATAAAGGGTAATATACTAATATTATCTTTAAACAATTTATAATTTTAAAGATTTTTTTTTTTTTTTTGAGTAAATAGTTTTGGAGGTTTTTTTTTTTTTTTTTTTGAAATTATTAAAAACGCATTAAAAAATTCCATAATTTTGTAGCTTGTTTGACTTTTAATTTCTCTCTTTTTTTTCTTTTTCTTTTTTGGGTCCTCTCAATAAATTAGAATAGCTAAATGTAGAGAAAAATGTGCACACCGGAATATTAAATGATGTGGATCTCCAGCTTCTTGAGGCAACTTTTACTTTTCTTAATAGACTTATAGTAGTGGGGTCCAGTGTTGTGACAACGAAATTCACTAGAAGCTAGTAGTATTATTGGTTTTTGGCTGTTTGGCTCTAGTGTTTAACTCATAAGAAGGGCACACAGATTGCGTAGGTTTTGGTCTAAGATCCGACCTAATTTCAATTCTCTTCTTATCCACTTTGAACAGTGATTTAAATCCATGGGACGTGGATGGTTTTTCAAGAACAACAATCTAGGTTTACTTCTACATCCAATTCATTCTTATCCCTATTTTCACATTTTGAAATTTATTTTGATTATTTATAAAATAAAATAAATAAAAAACACGTACTTGGAGCAATTCACAATTCACACCAACCACTCCATTAAGAGTGGCGGGTTCCACCATCACACCCTGATCGCGTGGGACTTCTTTATGTCCATTGATGGAATACCGTTGTACTTCATCAACCAAATCTTTAAAAATAGTATATAGTTTTAATTGCTTGAAGTTGGTTTTGTCAACAACTACATGCCATTGATTTTTTTTTTTTTTTTCCTGACATGCCATTGATTAAAGCCCACAACTTTGAGGCTTCAGCACACAATATATGAAAATGTATGTACAATATATTCCACCTAAATTTTTTTTTTTTTTTTGCGGAATTTTTTTTTTTTTTCAAATAATATATATTTATATATATTTTTTTTAATATTTGACAAAGATCTAGATTGAAGTTGAGGTATTACGTGTAAAATAACTTGTCAAAAATTGATGAATAATTTATTTTTATTGTTAGATTTTATTTTTATTCTTAATATTTTACGACAACCAAACATCAAAAATAAAAAAAGATTTTATATCCAAACAAATAGAACCTAATTTACCAAAGAATAATAATATAAAGGGATTATATATACATATGACTTCAATAAGATAGTTTTATTAACCAATAGGAAGATATTAGGAATAAATCTTATTAAAAAAAAAAAAAAAAAAAAGGACTTAGGTGGTATGAAAAATTGAATATGGACTAGTTGATGCGTTTGTAAATAACAAAAAAAAAATTTGCATAGATGTAACATACGACCAAAAACTAACATGTAATAAAGTAATTAAAAATGGCTGAGGAGATGTGATCTAAAATATAAATAAAATGTCAAAAATAAAGAAAAAAAAAATCATGTCAACTATCTCATTCATTAAGGAAAAAAAACATGATGATGAAATGTATATTTCTAATTTTATTTTTGGGTTGGGGTTATGCAGTTAAGGCGTAGAGCATCCACAGCGCTCTAGCGGAAGGGCCTTTCTCGCGATTTGGGCTCCCAAATCCATTGCAGCAGGATAGTGGAAATTGGGCGGACCCACATGGCCTCGCAGGCGGATCGCTCTTTTTTCTTTTTTCTTAATTTTTTTTTTTTTTCTTTTTTTGACAAAATGACGTTGTTTTTGGAGGAATCTTGTTTTCTTTTTGACATCTGGCAGTATGTAATAGGGCCATCGCATCAGGTATTTTTAGGAAAACCCAAAAATATGTGATTTTAAGCTCTCTCTTTTTAAAATAAAAAATAATAAAATTCATTAAATAAAAAAAAAAAAATAGGCACTATTTGTCCAAAAAAATTTTTTGATTTGGGCCAAAAATAAATTTAAAAACCTTTTTTTTAAAAATTTTTTGCTTTAAATTTTAATTTCGACCACAAACAATGCATTTGGCTGTTAAGGAACTGTTTGACTGACACAAACAGTGTCTTAACAGCTATAATTTAAAAAATAAAAAATCTATTTTTTTAACTTTTTTCAAAAGATAAAATAAAAAATTTATATCTCTTCTATAAATATCCCAACTCCTACCACCATTCATCACATCTAACACATCTTTATTATCTACCATTCAAGCTATTTCATCTTTTATTTTCTCAATTTTAACTATTATTTTCAAACTCAATCTGATTCCATGGATCCTCAATTAAGTAACTCACAACCTTTCACACAATAACCGATTATCCAAAATCAAAATTGGTCCACGACAAAAAATGCGACTTTATGTTAGGCGTTAATGTCCATTACCTCCGATTTGAATACGAAGGCAGATCAAAGTAACAAAAAGTTATGGGAGCAAATCTTTGAAAGTTATGTACAACATCTTGGTGTTTCATTTTCGCGAAAATGCAGTAACTTTGATGAATTGTTGATTCATCTTCTAAAAACAAATCAGCATATTTTATAGGTGCATGAATAACATCGAAATGAAACGCACTAGTAGCTTCAATACTGATGATATGGTGAATTATTTATTGTTTTAAATATAACTTATAAATATTTTAAATATTTGGATTTTAATTTATTCTTAAATTTTTTGTGTAGATGACAAAAGCTAAAGAGGTGTTTCATAGTCAAACAGTTGCTGAATTTGAGTTAGAAAGTTGATGTCATATTGTGAAGCATAACATCAATCATAACTTTTATCCATATAATGGATGATATATTGTTTAAAGTTGTGTAATATTAATCCTAATTTTTTTAAATCATATAATGGATAATGTATTGTTTAAAAAATAATATATATATATATATATTTTAGAGCGAAAATCCAAAGAGCCTGATGGAGTGTCAATTTTTGGAGAGCAAAAGCTATTAACATGGCTTTTGAAAAAGTTGAAGTGATATTTTTAGGGAGCCAAAATCTAGAGAGGTTTGAGCGGATTCGCTAAGGGAAGGCAAGCAAATACTGTGGATTGGGCCTAGAACAATCCAATCTCAACTAGAACAGAACACTAATTCGAGCCTAGACTCTAAAGAAGCAGGAGCTAGGCCCAAACCCAAGTCAATTTAATTTCAACCCAAAATCTAAATCTAAATCCAAATGATCTAGCTCCAGGGCATTTCGGGACAGCATTTTTAATAGCTATTAAACATAATTTGGTTTTTTATTTTAATATGTAGTACCAAAAAAAAAAAAAAATTGAATATGTAGTGTTATGGTAAAAGTAATGCTATTCAAATAAATAAAAAAATAATATGCTAACTAAATAATACTAAGAAAATATACTCAATAATACAGATTTCTTTGGTGTTTATTGGTTATTTTCATTTCATATTGATTAGTTGGCTTAAATTTTCACTTAGAAAAGCATTTTGCATATAATACAGATTTTAGATATATTAAAGTCTATTAATTTTCTAAGTCCAATTTAACCCTGATAGAACAAGTTCATAAGTCTTCAAAGGGCATTTGGGAGCTTCCTGAGAACTCAAAAAGTTCTTTTAAACTTCAAAAATTATTTTTTCAAAAAATATGACGTGGTTACACATGTGCGAAACGATTTTCAAAAACTTGATAGTCATGAAGTCCATTTCAGATAAGTGTTAAAAAGAAAAAAATGGTTGTTTTTAGGAAGTGATATATATATAATGGTAAATTTAATAGTTTATTAATTTGTCCATGTAACCACCACCATCACCTTTGACCATTGTTGTCCCTACTATACATCATTGTCCCATTGTTGTCGCTACTATACATTATTGTCCGCTTTATATTATTTATTGGAGGCTTGCGATTATTATCAAGAATAAGAAATAATATTATCAAATATATATATATATATATATATATATATATATATATAAAGATATATGTGTATGTATTTTTAAAAGTACATTTAAGAAATACACTCGATTAGATGTTTTTTTTCTTCTTTGTCACAAATTCTTTGTAACAAAATTCGTATTATGAGAGTCTTGTCCACGAAGAACTTTTGATATTAGGAAGCTAAGGGACAATTTATGATGGACCAAATCACTATTTTCATTAATCATACTTAAATATTGTGTGAGGCTATAGGTAAAATAAACTTATAAAGTAGTCCCACTACGTGCCCAGCATGTGCTTGACCAAATAATAATGCTTGAAAGTTAATTAGGGCTGCAATTCGGAGGGGTTGAGCGGGCTTGGCACTCATATTGGATCAGCTCGAGCCCGCACTAAGCCCACCTTAGAAGAATTTGTTTGTAAAAAATAAATCAATTAATGCTGCACCCATGACTTAAACTTAAAACTTTAAGCATAAATCCCAAACACACTACTAACTTGGCTATTATACTCTTGTGACTCAAGTATAATTATAAATATATGTAATATTTTCGAGCTCGGGTTGGGCGAAAGCTTCATCCATATCAACCCAAACTCAGCCCGAATTGAATTCGGACTTAAAATATATAGCACAGACCCAAATCGAAATTAGAAAAATATTGCCCAAGCCCACAAAATTTTGAGATGAACTCGGGTTATTTCGGATTGGGCTCGCCCGAGTTGCAGTGCAAAAAGTTATCAAACATTAAACAATCCTTAATATCAGATTTTATTCATTTTTATTAAAAACATAAATTTTCTTATTTCCAACCTTTGAGTGCTTTTTAACTTCGTCACTAGAATATCAAAATATCTCTAACTCAATGACATGATATTTAATTTTCCAAGACAAAATCTACAATCACTTTTACTGCAACATATTGATATTAAGAATAGTGCATGTGTATGAGAATTTGATCTCATCAAAAAAGTGTACGAATATGATAGAGTTACACCTGTCAATATATGGATCCAATTTTGATCTGATTTCAATTTGAATCGGATTTGATTATATATATATATGGATTAAAAATGAATTATTATAATTTGATAATAATTTGAATTTAAAAATCCATTATCTTAACAAATTAGATATGAGTTATAAATATTTCCATCCCATTCAAATTATAAATATATATATATTATTACATTACAATAAACTATATAAGAATGTTATATATATTAGTTATCTAGTAGTATTAAATTTTTATATATTAATTATTTTTTAATATATTCATTTGGTTGCACACAATCCTATATATTAACAATTATTCACCCATCTAACCTTATATGTAGATATACATGACATTTTAATCTTTATAAAAATAAAATAAAAAATATTCTGAAACCGAACTAAATAAAGTATGAATTGAAATATTCAATCTGATAACTCGTTAGCTATTCGAATTTAATAATTTGTTAATTTAATAAATCGAATATGAATTTGATTGATTTGATCCGAATTCGATCAGTTAAGTGGCTTAAATATGACCATTAGTCCAATAAATAAAATCGATACAACTTCCACACATTTACAAAAAAAATTTAAAAAAATTAAATTATCAAAAAAGTTTTATGTAATAATTTTTTGCTAGTGTCTTCGTTAACAACACTTGGAATCTAACCAAGTTTACCTTTTAACAAAAACAAAAAAAAAACACTTGGAATCTAACCAATGAGAGCTCGACTCACAAACCTTAGACAACAGACATACAATAATATCTTCAAAGGACAGACAGTTTATGACTACGTTCCAAATTCTGACCCCTCCACTTGTCCACGCGCTGTAGAGGGGAGGGTTATCCCTCTCCTCTTACAATAATAGAAACTACCGTTACAGTTATACCATTGTATTCGACTACACATCGAAAACATCTCTAACTAGATCCCTATCCAATCACGGACTCGCTCCTCACCACCAAAACATGACACAACCACCATCTCCGACCACAACCACCGTCGCCCCCACCAACTAACCCGCCAATTCCCGTAAATGGCGTCCCAAGACTCCCAACCATTCCACTGGCGCTACACCGAATTCGACGACCGGAACTTCCAAATCCGTGGCCGAACCCTCTTCTTCATCGTTGTCCTCTTCTCCATCGTCCTCCTCATCACCATCCTCTTCCTCTACGCCCGCTGGGTCTGCCGCATCCGCCACCTCCCATCCGCCGCCACATCCGCCCCGCACCGTGCTCACGCGCCGCCCGCTCAGCCGCAGGGGCTCGATCCGGCCACAATCAACAGCTTGCCGATGACACTCCACCGGTCACCGTCAATGGCGGGTCTTCGCGAGGAGCCCGAGTGCTGTATATGCCTCGGCGTGTTTCAAGACGGCGACAAAGTGAAGGTCTTGCCGGAATGTCAACATTGTTATCACTCCGAGTGTGTGGACAAGTGGCTCACTGCTCGTCCGAATTGCCCACTCTGTCGAGCTTCTCTCCGAGCTCACTCACTCGTTTGACTCGGTATATCATTTTTCTTCTTCTCAAGATAATGTTTTTTTTGAATGGTTCAATGGTTTAACGTTCGAATATCAGTGTTATTGGTGCGAGTTCGAGCTTCAGAGTAACCATTCTGTAAAATATTTCCACTCTCCAGATCCTGCGGTGGCGGATCAGAATTGGGTGGTGTTCACTATGTATATTTATATTGATGAATGGGTATATATGTGTGTGTGTGTGTGTTCTCTCTTATTTCATGCATTCTGTAAATTTTTGTAAAGCATTATTCAATTTGCTATTGCTTGGTTTTTGTATTTGTTATGAATTATATACGTACATTTTGTTTTGTGACCTTTTTGATATGTTTTGCTGTGTTGACACTCTGTTTCTCAAATTGAATTGCTTCTGACTTGAATTTGTGGTTTTCAATGGCTTATGGTGATTAGACTTACAAAATTGGGTATGCATAGTTTTTGACTTTTTTTCTCAGTGGATATGTATACATGTTTGTAGAAATTTTGTTGACGTATTTTCTCATAATAAATTTGATTTAGATTGTATACCAATTCGAAATTTTCCTAAATACAAAATGTGTTTAGTGACCGATACATATTAGTTGAGATGGTTTGATCTCTCCTCTCCTCTCCAAAGGAGAGAGGTCGGGAGTTCGAGCATTCGAACCCGGCTAGAGGCAATATAGTGGATTTGTGTGAGTTTGCTTGAAATTTTGAATAAATAAATAAATACTCCCTGAATGGTAGGTGATTAGTGACTTATCTATCAAGTTATACTGGAATGCCTTAGTTTGTAGCTTAGTTTGTAGTGATACCAAGGCATATGCCATGTTATATATCTGTGTCCTCCACCTGTTTGATGAATTTCCTGTTTAAGTTATGTTTCTTTGCTGACCTTTTTTTAACGTTAATGGAGGATCTAATCACGTTTTCGCTTTCAGTTTGAGTTTCGTTGTGTAGGTGGAAGACTGGTAGAATTGAGCATTTTCAATGTGTTGTCATTTGTTTCCCGCATAAAACATTGGTGTGTTTGTTTTTGCATATTCCACATAGTCTGGTATCATTTGCCAGTCATGTTTGATCACTTTGAAAAGGGTCACTTATGGTAATGGCTGTCAATTTGAACGGTTTCGAGTTTAGTTGAAAATGTAATTTAAAAAAAAAAAAAAAAAAAAAAAAAAACCTCCTTTCTCTTAATCTTTATCAGTTTGTCTGATGCTATTGCTATAGGGCTGCTGTCAAAGCGCTTCATTCATGGACCGGTATACAAACTGCTTTCAAAGTTACATGTTGCTATTGCAGCAGCATCATCTCAATTTGGGACCATGAGATGCACTCATGTCAACAAGACATGGGGGTCCAGACAACCTAAGGGGGGCATTAGTAGAGACGTATAGGAGAGTTTGGGAACTAGATTGTTGATTTAGATATTTATCCTTTGTGTTTGTACCCCATAAGTCATAACAAGAGAAAGTAGATTTCTAAAGCAAACCAGGGAAACTCTGAGGTTGCCTGCAGACCCCACTTTGGCGGATGGAGAGCAACTCTTTGCCAGCATTGGTTGGAAATCTTATCGTGGGGGATACCACGAGACATGGAACATTTTTCGTCATCTGAATCATTTTCTGCTTTGAAGTGCCACTTTAAGATTATGAATGAAGTGTACGGATTTAGTTCGTACGGAGACACAGAATGTATGCTTGTATGAAAGGGAAGACTAGTTTGTATAGAACGCAAGAGATTGAAATACTAGAGGAGACATGACTAGTTTGTATAGAATGGAGAAAGAGAACTAGTGTCACTAACCTCATTCTTTTGGGACAAAGGTAACGACGATGATGATTTTAAGAGTCGAATTAGGCATTATGGTGTTGCTGTATTATACAAAGTTCATTGAAGCACCTCCTTGTTTACATTGCTGGTAAGTTCAGTATGTCTAACGCGGTTAAGGAACTCATCTTGCATCTTGGATGTAGTTGATGCAATGCAGCCAGTCCTTCTGAATTCTTGAATACCAGAATCATTCTAATTAGCCTTCCTGGGGTTAGCATTAGGTAATTTACACCGACACCCTCCCAACCCCCGCACGGGCGTGGAGGTTTGGGTTTATTACAGGTAGATACAACTTGACCCAATTTTTGACACTAACACCCCTGAGCTCGAGCAGAGCTTTAATGACATACGAGTTGGACTCAGTTGAGTTGGGGTTCGGGTTGGGATGCGAATTAAGCTTGTTTGGTCTTCAATGGTTAATATTGACTGCAGGGTAGTTTGGTCATTTCCATGAGCTGATATTTTGGTCAAAAATAAAATATTTTATTGATAGGCAACTTCGACATTTCATATTCTTTTACGTTGTGTTTGAATCTTATTTCTGAAATAGGGTGTCATTGCCAACAAAGTATCCAAGTTGTAACTAGTTATTATAAATTCAAACATCGGAGGTGTCACTTTAAATTATCTTAAAAATTACTAGTGATTTTCATGCACTAATATTTCATAAGCATAGGCATAGAGTTACTTAAATATCACCGAAGATGTCCTTATTTTTAACCAACTCATGGTATTAGAAATTTCTTAGATGCTCTTTTCTTTGATGCCATCAATTCTGTTTTGAGGCTATATTTAGCCGCATGAAATTTGGAACATTGGATTTGAAATTAGTAACTCACAAACATGATCTTTGAAAAAAAATTTCTCAAAAAAATGACCAAACATGTCCTTAATTTCCTTGAATGTGATTGTGCCTATGCTTAAAAAGATCGAATACAACTTGCACATGAAATGGAACAAATCTGAAGTTAGATTCATGCACACCGAGTTTAAATTCAGATTTTAATGTTACGCTCCATTTTTAAATTCGAATCATGGTCAGATGCCATGAGTTCAAATCGGATTGAGACTGATTTGAAAATGGAGTACAAGGCATAATTTGGCAAACCAATCATTCGCAATGCTTTTGGTGGAGTCATCACTCACCTCACTGTCAGTCCACCGACCTCATTAGTGCTAGTTATTAAATCGCGTTTGATATATTTACTGTATAACAAAAATTTTAAAGCATAAAGTTGATGTTTCTTAACATTGTGGTAGTGAACTGTATATAGTTTTGGTTACGAGGCTTATGAGACGTGTTCAATATTAATTGGAGTAAAATTTATTCAATAATTTTTGAAAATAAAAACAAGAAAACATATTTGATAAAAAAATATTAAAAGATTGAGAAACAAAATGGGTAGCTGAATAAAATTTATCCAATAAGTTGTCATGTTTTTATTTAAAAAAATTATTGAATAAATTTTACTCCAATTACTATTGAACACGTCTCATAAGTCTCGTAACCAAAACCTTATTTTGGTTGCGGATGAAAACAGAAATATAAGATAGAAACGATTGCCCTTAGTCATTAATGATAGAAACGATTGCCCTTAGTCAGTCATTAATGACTCATTATTCTAACTTATAGAATCATGAAAATTGATCATAAAAGATTCTCCCAAGAAAAATTTAAAAATATATAAAATCACATATAAAATTTTTATTTTATTTGAAATTTTTTTAACTATCACACGTTATATTAGTATAGGACATGAAATTTCATTTATTTCATAAGTAAATTTATTTTTACTTTTTTCATATTGTAAAAAATATAATTAGTAAGTTTTTTTTTAATAGTCAGGAAGGCTTAAAATTTATGAATATATATAATTACTAGTGCTAAATGGATTTTTTTTTTTTTTTTTTAATTCAATAAGATTTGGGTAGATTACAGTGATCTCTCCTGAAATTTGAACAAATCTCACACAAGTGAAGCGTTTCAGATTTATTGTTTTGACCTCCTTTCAAATTTAGATTTATGCCGTTATACTTATTTATTTTATTTTTTTAGAATATTTTTTTAGGACTGGGTAATGGTAGTGGAGAGGAGAAAGAAAGTAATAAGAGCGATGAGGTAAAAAATTGTTTGTTTTTTAAGATTTTATAATATATATTGTATTATAAAAATATATTACATGTAAAAGTATAATTGATTTTTTATTCGGATTAACAAACTTCGAATGCTTCACGTACGTGAGATCTGTTCAAATTTGAAAGGAGATAATTGTAATTTACTCATAAAAGTTTCTACCACTAAAAATACATTTTTGTTTCGGACTCTAAAAATAAAAACCTAGGGTTCCACTTATGTGACGTCTTTTGCCTTAGCCTTCAAAGAGACAGTAGGATCTTCGAAGAAGAGGGGAAGAAAATCTAGCTACCTTCCTCTCATCACCATGAGAGCTAAGGTAATTTCTACTCCTGAGACATACTCTCTTTATTAATTTTTCTTAATCTCTCAGTATCTAATAATATATGTAAGTATATGTATAGTTGTATGTATGTTTGATCTGTCGATTGATGATAATTTTGGTGGTTCTGTTTTCAGTGGAAGAAGAAGCGAATGAGGAGGTTGAAGAGGAAGCGCCGAAAGATGAGGCAAAGATCTAAGTGATAGTTGCTGAAAATAAATTTGCAGAGTGTTCAAATTTAAGCTGTCTGATGGTATTTTTCTGTTAATTTCGATTTCGTGAACTTTCATAGTTTGTTCTACTATTTGTTAAGCTTAAATTACATTGTGAGACTCTGATGCATTTGTTGATGAAATGCGATTTAGTTGCTATGTTTTGTGTTCATTTCCATTGGGTTTTAGATTATTTGATTTTTCTTGTTTGGTTGGTAGTGCCAGCAAACACATTTGATCAGATGGTGGAATTGAATGAGCTTTGACACAACATAACACTACACTCCATTTTTTTTTTTTCCATAATTAATTCTATGTTTCTAAAATAATAAATTTCTGGGAGTAAAATAAAGTGTGCATTAATAATGTTATGTGTCACCAATCAACTCTTCATTGAACATATTCGGCCATTTGACCATGGCATTTACCAAACCCCACTGATCTTTGTTGAGAACATATAGAAAAACACACCACTGCTACCATACAAACACTTATATACAGAAGTACGAGTGTGACTATGGGTGATCAAAATGATATGAACTGTGTAGATATCTAATTTTGTGTAATCGTGTGTGTAAATATGTATGTAAAAGATATGTGTGTCGTGTGTGTATATGTATGTGTATAACTATGTTTGTATCATGATCTATCTATAGAGAAAGAGTTGCGTATCAGTAATGAAAAGATCACTAGATTTTGATTAGCTAAGGTTGTTGAAGCCAGAATCCTTCACAAAGAACCTTGGGTACCGCCAGATCTTGTCATTGTAGTCTAGGGCTTTGATTGACGGGATCGTGAAAATCAATGAGATCTTTCACCGACAAGAAGAGAGAGGTCGCGTGGCGTCGTTGCAGTTGTTGATTCTTGAAATTAGTTGATTTGGGCTCAGCATTGTGAGGGATTGAGCAGTTTTTAGGTGTGTGGGATGCTTTCCAATAGTTATGGTGGGCGTTTAGAGTTGCAATTAGGGTTAGAGTTAGGACGGGAGAGGGGTAGGAAGAGGATTGCAATGATTAGAGTTTGCAGTGATGGAGAGTGAAACCGATGGTAACTAAGACATAAAATGTATCAAATAGGTGTTCCATCGCTTTGCTATAAACCCTAGTCATTTCAATCTTCTTCCTACCCATCTCCCATGTTGGAATTGAGAGTGTCCTTCAAGCTAATAGCTGAATGTATTTGACATATTTAATCAATGGATGTATGTTTTTATAATTTACATGCATATCAGGCACAGATGTATTGTGGACACTCCCACTGAATTTTTTTGTTATTGCATTTTACACCCCTAAATTTGTATTTTTTTTGCATTTATACCCATAAAATTTTGAAATTGCCCCCACTGAAATTATGAAAATTCCCCCCCCCCCCACTCTCTCATATGAATTTCTAAATCCGTCCCTGATGCATATATACATATTTGGTGAATGCTTGTATTGAATGACTCTATAGTTGTGTCAAGGCTCCTTTGACAAACGCTAAATAATTTATGTGCATTCACGATGGAGATAAACGTATAGGAGTTATAAATCATAGAAATTAGCTTGTCATAAAATAGTTGGTTCGCACTTTTGAATAAGAGTTAAAGTCCGAAACAAATACTAAAATCGTTGTAGTATTGGATTGATGACTATACTATTTGTCCAATATCCTAATTTGTGCACAAAGGGGTGATAAAATATTTAAACATTATTGGGATTTACTCTAATGAGTACAAGTTCTCAAACTATCTCTCTACAATTGTTCTTATTCTAATAAGGAGCCCGCTCTTCCATATGTTTGTGGATTCCATAGAGGTTATAGGAGTGAAGAATTGGTGGTTTAAAGGACAAACTTAAAGAAATTTCGTGCAAAATCCTGCAGCCTATTTTTCAGCACGAAATGCAGTCACTAAAATAGGCAGAATTGAGAGTGGTCACAGGCGTTGGAAAGCTAACGAAGAGGGTTAAATCGTCACCAAAAACTATAATTTTTCGTCCGATTAGTACTGGATTTTGTTTAACTTTGTTTAAAGTTTCTTTGGTAGTTTGGAGTTTCCGGGTTGAAGCGCTTAAAGATTGTTTTTGAATCTCAAACAAGGTATGAAGTTTTAGTACCTAATTATATGATCCAACGACTTTTAAAGCTTCCGCATAGACCCCTTTTTCAACATCCCCAATTCTAACCCTAACCACCGCAACCACTGGAAAACATTCCACACACGCAGAGCCCAAGAAGCAACGAACCCAATGATGCCACATGATCTCTCTCTCTCTTCTTTCTAGTGAAAGATTTCATCGATTTTCCATAGTTGTGTCAATAAAATCCCTAGACGACAATGACAAGATCTGGTGGGACATGAGGTTTTTTGTGGAGGATTCTGTCGCCGAGAACCTTATTCAATCAAAATCCGACGATCTTGTCACTAAGACGCAACTCTTTCTCTAGAAAGAGATCATTGTACGCACATAGTCATTACACACACACACACACGTCTTTTACATAATATTTACACGCGACTACGCACATTTATATATCTACACAATTCATATCGTTTTCATCTATACAAACAGTCACACACGGACGTCAATATGCAGTTTCTATGTAGTAGCAGTGGTGTGTTTTTCTGTATGTTCTCAACAAAGGCGTGCAAGGCCTGGAGGCTTGAAGCTTGAACTTAGGGAGGCTATAAAGAACTCCACGCTTGCTGTTTTTCTGCTTTTTGAAGGCTTTTTAGGCAGATATGAGGGGGTATTGATAGGTCAAGGCTCATATCGTTAATAGCTAAAATGATATACGGTAGAATGCCGCACGGGGGCGCCCCATTTCGTGCGTGGAAGCACTGGGGCACGCCGCTGGCGTCTCAAGACTCCCAACCATTTCAATGGCGCTACACCGTATTTGACGACCAGAACTTCCAAATCCAAGGCCAAACCCTATTCTTCATCATTGTCCTCTTCTCCATCGTTCTCCTAATCACCCTTCTCTTCCTCTACACATGGTGGATCTGCCACTTTCGCCACCTCACATCCTGCGCCACCTCCGCGCCACACTGGGCTCACGTGCCGCCTACTCAACCGCAGGGCCTTGATTCAGCCACAATTAACAGTTTGTTGATGACACTCCACCGGTCATGGGCAAAGGTCGGTGTTTGCAACAAAGCCAAGTGCTATATTTGCCCTTTGTGTGTTTGAAGACGGTGACAAAGTGAAGATCTTGCCAGAGTGTGAACATTGTCATCACTTTTTAGTGTGTGGATAAGGGGCCCAATGCTTGTTCAAATTGCCCACATTGTCGAACTTCTGTCGGAGCTCACTCTCTTGTTTGACTTGGCAGTTGGTACCCTATTCTTTTTTCTTTCTTTTTTTTTTTTTTTTTTTTTTTCCTTAGTTGGTACTCACACACACATGCCTCCGCCGAGGTTCGAAACATAATGTCTTAGAATGTTTAACTTTCGAAAATCTGTCATTGGTACAAGTTCGAGCTTCAGAGTAACCATTTTGTAAAATATTTTCGCTCTTAGAGGATCCTGTGGCGGCGGACTCGAACTGGGTGATGTTTATAAATAATCTATGTATATTTATAATAATGAATGGGCAAATAATATATTCTGTCTAATTTCATGCATTTTGTATATTTGTGTGAAGCATTATTCAAGTTGCTATTGCTTGTTTTTGTTTTTGTTATAAATTAGGATCCATTTTCTTTTGTGACCCTATTGAGTTGTTTTGTTGTAATGACACTAATTTTCTCAAATTGAAATTGCTTGTGACTTGAATTTGTGGTTTTCAATGGCTTATGGTATAATGACTGACAAAAGAGGGATATGCATACTTTTATATCAGTATTAGAATTTTGTTTTACTTCTTTTTTTTCTCATAAATTTGAATTGATTTTATATATCTATTTCAGAATCTCCAAATAGAAGTGAGGAAGAATAGATGACTAGTGACCATTGTATGTTTTGTTGATGACTTTGAGACGGATTAGGGGCAATATTGCAGGTGTGTGCGTGTTTACTTCGTAATTTTGAAAAAAATAAACAAAAAAAAAATAGTAGGTGATTAGAGTGACTTATCTATTGTGTTACACTGGAATGCCTTGGATTGTAGTTCTACCATCGTATATATCTGTGCTCCGCCTGACGTTAATGAAATATCTGAATGTGTTTGTTTAGGTGGAACAGTGATGGTAGAATTGAGCATGTTTTCGTGTATGGTCAAAAATAGCATTTGCCGTTCATATTTGATCAATTTGAAACAGTTTTGTCTGATGCTTGTCATTCCTGCTGTCTGCTTCATGGACTGGTCTGGTATACCAAGTGCTTTCACAGTTACACGTTGCTAATAGGGCGACAGCCTAACAGAACATTTTCACTTTCCAAAGTGTTGCCGATTGATGCGTTTGTAATAAAGAAAGGGAAGATTTGTTTGTATAAATAAAATATAATGGAGAAATAAAAACCATTCAGGTTACTAACCTCCTCATTCTTTTGGGTCAGTCAATTATTATGGTATTGATGATGTTTTACATCAGTGTATCCCGTGAGTTATAGACATGGATTTACTTGGTTTAAAATGTGATGGTTTTAATATTGACGATCAAATTTCTTTTGAGCACGGGGTGGGTGATATCTGAATATACAAAAAATATGGGTATAAAGAAAAATAAAATAAATATATAATGTAAAACACAAGGATTATTATTAGCATATCATCATTCACATTTATGGAAAAATTCAGTGTCATCTTCCGAAAAAAAAAAAAAAAATTCAATGTGTCAAATTCTTACCACCGGGCCATAAATGGCTTTTTATCAAAAGCATATATGATAGACATGACAACGAAGGTATCAAGAAGAGATTGAACGATTTGAAGCATACTTGACGAGATTTACGAGTTTGGTCACATAAGTACCATTTTTTGTGCATGCAGCTATCATTTTTTGTGAATCAAAAGTGATACCTGATGTATAAAAAGTAATACATTCGCACAAAAAGTGATACATCCGTGAGGATAAACAGTGTTTTTTTAGATATTTTGGTTAACTTTATTTTTTCGAAATTATGAGACTGACTTCACTTCATTAAATGATAAATATGAGTCATTAGCACTAATAATCCCAAATAAAAATATCTCTACTGTTTCATCTCTTCAAATAAACTTTATACCAAAGTGTCATGCCCCCAAATTTAGATACCGGAACATCTAGTCCAAATACCTAAAACTTGATGCCCAACTCTAATCCAACCTTACTAACCCATACAAAAGAAGCAGCAACCCAGAACAAAATAGTGAACCCATCAAATCACTAGAATAGAGTTCTAGTCTCTTTCTTTCTTGGTCGAGTGCCAATCAGCCCTTGGTACCTGAAAGGATATAAAGGAGTGAATGACCTCACAAACTCAGCAAGTAATTATTCAACACAATCAATCAATGTTCAATATATTATATATAAAGGCAACTCATACAAGGTACATTAATCAATTTGTTTATAATAATTAATTTTTAATTAGTTACTAAATATTTCAAGTTGACTACGAAATCATAACTACTATCTCATTCATTCATTCATCATCATCATCATCATCATCATTCTCGTATGTACAATCATTCATACCTCATTAATCATTATATTAAAATTCAAAATTCACACAATTTGTTTTGTACTTATTAACATTCCGAATACTCAAAACTTAGGGACCTAAAGGAACCAACTATTGGGTAATCAACTTATTAAATACCCTGAAGTGTGTCTAAAAATTTGGATTTAGTATTACCAATTATAAATTTTGGTAATTTATGGAAATTTCCTGAAACTTATTTCTATTTTTCTGTAAATTTTTGTAATTAAATAAATTTTACCTTGGTCGATTGTAGCAACTGTTTTACGCCTGCACATCAAGGCTTCCATCTCCGTAATTCCCGCATAGACCTTTGCTTCAAAGGTTTCAACAGGACCAACATCCTTATTCTTGGCCTCAAAGGTAATGAAAAACATGGCACCAGAAACAGGTTGCATGTTTGCCTTCACAACCTTCACAAACTCGTAATTTTCATCCTACAAGACATTTTACAATACGAAAAGGGGTTTGGGGTTACAAAGAATTGAAGATTTGCACAAAAGGAAGGAAAAATTAAACTACATACGTTTCTGCCGTTGAAATCCTGAATTGCTAAAAGTGAACACGTGTTAAGTTCTTCGAGACTTGATTCATCCTCGAACGGTTCACCAGGTACGAGATATGGTACGATGATACCCAGCGCAAAGACGTTGGGAAATTCAGGAACATCAAACCCCTGTAATGTGCATTAATTATATTTATCTAAATACATTAACAAACAAACACACACAAATATAGATGAATTATTGAGGGCATAAGCTTGATGTTCCATTATAAGCTTATATAAATAATCACAGGTAAATAGCAATAAATTACAATTACAAAACTCATACACATCGAATATACTAATAAAAGTATATAACATCATTCCAAATACTACCAAATTCCACAACACCAAAAATTAAAACAAATTGAGGGCATACATGTATTAGGTCAAAATATAACATAGATAGAAAAGACACTTACATCGCTCTCTTGAACACGAGTATAGTACTCGAAACACTCTTTCCTGGTCATATTATGAAGCCCATCATTATACCCATCATCAGAATAACCCTCTTCTTCTCCTTCGCTATCACTATTGGGATCTCTGGATTTCTGGTTTTCCTCTTCATCATCATCATACGATTTATCGCAATGAGGTTGTGCTTTGTTCGAGCCAGATGAATCCATGTTCGCAGCACCGATTTTGTGGGAAAACAGAGAAAACCCTAACCACAACCACAAGGAAAACAACACACTCCGTGTGTGTGTATATATATAGAAGAGTAATCCACACAAAATTGTCTAATTAAATAATTTTTAATTAAATATTTATACTAAATATAATATGGTGAGGATTCTACAGTTTCTACTTCCTTATTTGTTCGATGCAACAATACAAACGCCTAAATTGATTTAAGGTTTTATTTGGATAAGTTGGACCAAAATTAAAACACAAAAGGCAGTTTAGAAAACAAATGCTTCCTCACGCCACTAGGAATCTCCTACTTATGCTTACATGGACCACTAACAATTTGATACAGTATATATCTATACCCTTATTGCAATATTTTGTTTCAGTACATATATTATATAATAAATTTAATAAATAAAATAAAATAAAATCTAATTAAAAAATATATATAATATATAGATATAGACAAATCTAATTAAAAAAGGAAAGATATATATATAATTAAACTACTAAAATTCAATAAAAGTAAATTTATACAAAATTATTTTCATATTTCGTTTTTTTATAATTGTCTAAGTTATTTTATAATTGTCTAAGTTACTCGGAAAAAAAATCTAATTAGAGAAGAAAATATAATATATAGATGTAGACAAATCTAATTAAATAAGGAAATATATATAAAAAATATTAAACTATAAAAGGAAACTTATACAAAATTATTTTTATATTTAGTTTTTTTTATAATTATTTTTATATTTAGTTTTTTTATAATTGTCTAAGTTACCCGATTTTTTTTTTGGTCTAAAATACTAAAAATAATATAGTTGTATGAAATCAAATTATAGAAGGAAATATATAATACTAGTAAAATTAAAATCTAATTAGAGACGGAAATATAATATATATATGGGCAGTGATAGTTGGGCCGATGATTTTGGCAGATTAGTTTGGCAGGATACACATGGCAAGATAAGCAACTTTAACAATTAAAAAAAGGAAAGAAAATAAAAAGAGAAACAATATACGCGTTTGCAGATTCATCTTTCCCAGGTTGTTAAGTTTTAGGTTAAGTTCTTCTCTAACTTTTGATTTTTAAAGTATATGGTTGCAACCTCATATCATATATCATATTCATATATATTTATATATATTATACCATATGTGTAATTTTTTTATTTTGGAAGGTAAATATGTGTATTTATTTGTTTGATTATATTGTTCTTCACAGTTTATAAAAAAATTTCAAAGAGATATTAGAGAGAGAAATACAATGAGAAAAAGAAATAAAGGAGAGAGAAGAGATGAGAGAGAAAGAGATGGAAGTGGCCTAGTTGGACAGGCCACGTAACTTCTGCAAAAGTAATCGATCAAATACTTATGTTGAAATATCATTTTCCTATATGGATATAGACAAATCTAATTAAAAAAGGAAACATACATATATATATATATATATAGTTGTACACACACACACACATTTGTCTAAATACTACTAATAATAATATAGTTGTATGAAATCAAATTAGAGAAGGAAATAAGTTACTCGAATTTAATCTTTTTGTCTAAATACTATTTCTAATAATATAGTTGTATGAAATCAAATTAGAGAATGAAATATATAATATTAAAAAATTTTAATAAAAGAAAATATAATACATGTTTGGTAAAAATTCGTCTACTAATTTTAATTTTAGTATAAAGAAATAAAATTAGAAAATAATATGTTCGGTAAGAGTTAAGGAAATAAGGAAATACAATTGGAAATAAGGAATAAGGAATTGGTTTTTTTAATATATGTTTTACTTTTACGTCTATTATACCTTGCTCGTTCTTTCTTTGTTTCAGAAGCATCATGAAAGTATTTTATTTTATATCAAATGTTTTATGTTTGGTTGGTGACAACAATGGTTTGGTTGGCGACAATAATGGTTGATCTTGTAAATTTAATATGCATGATTTATTTTTTTTATTATTTCAAAAGTATCATGAAAGTATTTTAGTTATTTTTTATTCTATATTTTACCTCTACTACATATGCTCATTTTCTCTTTGTAATTGGTGTTTAGATTTTCCTCTCAAAAGGTGGCAATCATCTGATGAGTTCATTATGATTATGTTTTTCTTCTTTAGTTTTTATTTTTATTTTCTCATAAGCACCATGAAAATATTTTATTTTTTATTCTTTGTTTAATGTTTGATTGGTGACAACAATGGTTGATCTTGTAAATTTAGTTCGCATTGTGATTTATTTTTAATTTTTTTTTCAAGAAGTATCATGAAAGTATTTTATAAATATATATTTTTACATAATTTGAATTTTTTTTTTTTATTATTTTTGATTTCTCTTATTTTCAATTCATTTTCTTTGTTTAGATTCTTTCCTTCTAGAGTAGGAGTGGCAAATTTTGACATTCGAAAACGACATGAGTTAAACGGGTTTGGATTGACCTTAAACGGGTTTGGATCGTAAAGGGTCACCACGATTAATTCGTTTAGTTTATCATAGTTGAGGGGTTCAACCCGTGTAATTATACATATCATAAGCAAATTTCTATTGAAGTTCTAAAATAATTATCTAACTTGTATCTTATCATTTATTTATTTGTAGATTATAGATTATTTACTGATTTGGTTAGATTGAAACTTGGTATTTAATATTTGACAGAGTATTATTAATAATTTAAATAATAAAATATTTAATTTTATTAAACATGTCATTAAACAGGTTACACATATAATCCATTTAATAAATAGGTCGGGTTAGTATTGAGGGTTCCTGATACGATTGTTAAATGGGTCGTGCTGGGTTGAGCTATTTATTAGAATATCCTCAGATCAATATGACACGATTATGACCCTCGAGCTGAAGAAGTATCAAGGGAGAGAAGGATAAAAAATTGTAGTGCAAATTTAGGATTTTAATTAGGTTTATTCCATACAAAATTTGGATTTTTTTTTTTTTTAATGATTTTTTTCAATTCATTTTCTCTATTTTGAATTTTTTTATGAATTGATTAGCAACTTTTTAGAATTTTTCAATAATTAAAAATAAGTTACTAATTAAAACATCATCATTAAAAATAAATAAATATTTTAATAAAATAAGATACCAATTAAAAGTTACAAGTTACAAGTTACCAATCAAATAAGTTTTCAATAAAAAGTTAAAAGTTACCAAAAATAAGTTTTCTTATTTAGGAACGTGCCAATAGAAAAGTGATTAGTTACAGTGAATTATTAAATTTATTTTTTTAATTAGCCAATTATGAAATAAATAAATAAAAAAATCGAACTCTCCACAATTTTAGTTACTAAAGAGAGAGAGAAGGGTTTTTGGTGGTCGAATTGTACATGCATCCGTCCCTCACTGATGTGATCCATTTTCATGGTCCATAATCTAGTGGTGGAATGGGTCTAGATGATGATGCTTGAAGAGGTATTCAGTGTTTCTATCTCTAAAATTCCTGTCCTCTCTTTGGGTTTGGCGATACAAGGGCATTATTGTCCTCCAATTACGGTGGTGGAGTGGCGATAGTGGTGGTATTGTATTGGGTGAGATGTTTACGGTGCTTTTTCTAATAAGAACAGGTAAAAGAAAAAAAGAAAAAAGAATATGTAACCTACTAAAAAAAATAGGATAAAATATACTAATTTTTTTTTAAAATTTAGACAAATTATACGTGAAAAGAGTATTTGAATTTTATTACTTGATCGTGATTTGATGTCAACATTAGTGAAAATTAAAAAATTGTCAAAAGATCTCAATAACCCGAATCTACTACAACAATTTTTAAAGCTTACCCATTTTTCAACATCCCAAATTCTAAATCTAACCCTAACCCTAACCCTAACCCTAATGCAACTCCAAACGCCCACCGCAACCATTGGAAAACATTCTATACACGCAGAGCTCTTACCAGTGAAAGATCAAAAGCCCTAGACCACTATGACAAGATCTGGTTGACAACCTTATTCAATCAAAATCTGACGATCTTTTTCTTCACTAAGACGCAACTCTTTCTCTATAAAGAGATCATTGTACACAAACAGGTATTACACACACAGGCGTCTTTTACATAATATTCACATGATTACTACGATATGCAGTGTTTATGTAATAGCAGTGGTGTGTTTTTCTGTAGGTTCTCAACAAGGGCTTGAAGCTTGAACTTTGGGAGGCTATAAAGAACTCCACGCTTGCTGTTTTTTTTCTGCTTTTTGAAGGCTTTTTAGGCTGATATGAGGGGGTATTGATAGCTCAAGGCTCATATCGTTAATAGCTAAAATGATATACGGTGGAAGGCCGCAACGGGGGCGCCCCATTTCGTGCGTGGAAGCACTGGGGCACGCTCGCTGGCGTCTCAAGACTCCCAACCATTTCAATGGCGACCAGAACTTCCAAATCCAAGGCCAAACCCTATTCTGCATCATTGTCCTCTTCTCCATCGTTCTCCTAATCACCCGCCTGGATCTGCCGCTTTCGCCACCTCACATCCTGCGCCACCTCTGCCCGCACCGCCTACTCAACCGCAGGGCCTTGATTCAGCTACAATTAACAGCTTGTTGATCATAGGTGGGTGTTTGCGACGAAGCCGAGTGCTATGTATTTGATCTCTTGTTTGACCACTCTCTTCTATGAAGATAATGTCTTTGAATGTTTAACTTTCAAAAATCTGTCATTGGTACAAGTTCGAGCTTCAGAGTAACCATTTTGTAAAATATTTTCGCTCTTAGATGAAGTCATGCTTCTCGGATTTATTTTCTTTTGAGCACGGGGTGGGTGATTTCTGAATATGCAAAAAATATTGGTATAAAGAAAAATAAAATAAATAAAAAATGTGAAACACAAGGATTATTATCATATCATCATCATCATTCACATTTATGGAAGCATATATGATAGACGTGACAAGGAAGGTATTAAGAATCGTGTAGACAAGAGATTGAATGATTTGAAGCATACTTAATGAGATTGAAAATTTGAAACCACCACATATCAAGCTTTCAAAATTGACAATGAGATGCCGTTTCCAAATAAAAACATCTCTACTGTTTCATCTCCTCAAATAAACTTTATACCAGAGTGTCAGGCCCCCAGTTTTAGATACCGGAACATCTAGTCCAAATACCTAAAACTTGTTGCCCAACTCTAATCCAACCTTACTAACCCATACAAAAGTAGCAGTAACCCAGAACAAAATATGAAAAGGAGTGAGCCGATCAAATCACTAGAATAGAGTTCTAGTCTGTCTGCCCGGTCCAGTGCCAATCAGTCCTTAGTTTATATCCAGTCATCATCATTACCGTCGTGGAATCTCAATATTAGATAACTAATATCTCATTCGTCATCATCATCATTCTTGTATGTATGATAATTCATACCTCATTAATCATTGTATTGAAATTCAAAATTCACACAATTTTTTTTGTATAACAATTTTCTCAATTACAGACCATAAATTAGTTAACCATCTCGATTAAGTTTGTTAGATTTCCACCAAGTTGCATGAAATTTCTTAAATTGATTAGTTAACCATCTTGATTAATTTTTTGACAACTTTTCACTTATTAAACGTAAGTCCCAGGCGTAAAACAGATGGCTTGGTCCCAAAGCCCATCGACAATCTAAGTGTTAGGTCACGCTCAACCCAAATGGCCATATGACATTATCATCAAATAGCAAGTCCCAGACCTTGCCTAGCATAAGAATCCGACTCTAACCTACTGCAAATGAATCGTCACTGTCCCAAATAGTTCATACTAATCTAAGGAGATCATGGGGCGCACATCTGCTCAAAGACAGCCCTACATAATCTCAATTGTCTGTGGATTAGTTTCAATTTTTGTTCAAGTTCTTAATATTTTATGGATTATAATAACTAACTTTAATTATGTGTATAAATTGTAATTAATCTTTCAATTGGACTTATATAGGTTGTATTTATCATACTATATTTAATTTCCCCCTTGATTCCATTTACTTACTTTTCATTGGATTTAACACCCTTCAATTTTATTATCAAAACATTCTCCAAAGTTGTTGACCCGGTCAACAACAAACATGTTCAATGCATTCTCAAGCATTGTTCTCATCCTCAATAGTAATTCCACGTAATTATCAACCATTTACGTAAAGTGTTTTGTACTTGTTAACATTCCGAACATGTACTCAAAACTTAGGGACCTAAAAGAACCAATTATTGGGTAATCAACTTATTAAATAGCCTAAAGTCTGTCTAAAATTTGGATTTAGTATTACCAGTAATAAATTTTGGTAATTTATGGAAATTTCCTGAAACTTATTTCTATTTTTCTTCAAATTTTTGTAATTAAAACTAATTAAGAATTATTAATATTTATAAATTACTATCAGATCGATCCGAGAGTAGGCCCATCATGATGGCCTCAGCGCGTGGAGTTAGGAAGGCCCATTCTACTGCCAAACTACCACCTGTCAAAGCCTCACGCCCCACACGCCTCCAGGTGCACCTGGACTTGCGTTGCTCACTGTTTCTCTTCTTCCCCAATTGTTTCTCTTCAGATATACATCCATGAACCCTATTTCACAACCCCAGCCTTTCTTAATCCCAAATTCGACCACCAAATAGCCTCATACATGTTTAAATTATGGACATTTCAATATAGATTCAAAAGTCAAGTTATTGAGTGAAATTTGTGTTCCTTTGCAAGTTCATGCACCCAAATTGAATTAAAAAAGAAGTTCCGTGTTAACCACCTATGCAATTTGTTTGTATAAACAGATTTTCACGAGTTAGAACATAATCATACTAACCTATATATAAACATATGTATATGTATAATCTGCTCATGTACCCATAGATATATTCATCCAGTTATTCATTATCAACACCTCAAGATGTACTTACAAAATTATGCTTTGTATACTTAACCCACCAGATTTGATAATCATCCTCATTCAGTAGATAATTTCCATCCAGTCTCCATCCAGTCACACATAAATTCATGATAATCACACCTTGTTAAGCAGTCAATTATTATTTTGTGCTTTAATAAACATTGTTAATTGAAGTCACCAGTTTCCTGTAATTTACATGCTGCTTTATAATCTATAAAAACAAATTTAAATTAATTAACTTAATCTAACAAATCAAATAAACTAACTAACTATGATATACCATATTCCTAATTAAAGTAGGGCTATGACTCATATATAATATAAAATTCCCCAAAATTAATCATTTGACCCTCAACTATTTAAAAATCAATTTTAAACTTTTGTGGGTATTACACATAGGATTTAATAGCAAACACAACAATCATTCCAAAGTTAAAAAAAATCAAATTCTACCAATTATCATTCAATCAAATAAAAGAAAATTAAAATAAACTGGTATCCAGTTACTGAATTAATTTTACCTTGGTCAATTGTAGCAACTTTTTTACGCCTGCACATCAAGACTTCCATCTCCGTAATTCCCGCATAGACCTTCGCTTCAAAGGTTTCAACAGGACCAATATTCTTATTCTTGGCCTCAAAGGTAATGAAAAACATGGCACCAGAAACAGGCTGCATGTTTGCCTTCCCAACCTTCACAAACACGTAATTTTCACCCTACAAGGCAATTTACAATATGAAAAGGGGGTTACAAAGAATTGAAGACTTACACAAAAGGAAAAATAAATTGGAAAAATAAAACAACATACGTTTCTTCTGTTGAAATCCTCAACTGCTAAAAGTGAACACGTGTTAAGCTCTTTGAGACTTGATTCATCCTCGAACGGTTCACCAGGTATGAGATATGGTACAATGATACCCAGTGCAAAGACGTTGGGAAATTCAGGAACATCAAACCCCTGTAATGTGCATAAATTATATTTATCTAAATACAACACACACACACACACACACACACACACATATAGATGAATTATTGAGGGCATAAGCTTGATTTTCCAGTATAAGGTTATAGAAATAATCATAGTTCAGGGAAAACAAAAATCAATAAGGGTAAATGGCAATAAATTATTCACATTATTCATATATATCCAAATTGTTTCATATCCTCAAACCAACTTATTACAAAACCTCATACACATCGGATATACTAATAAAAGTATACCACAATCATTCAAAATACTATCAAATTCCACAAGGCCACAAATTATGATTATTAAATCAAATAAAAAAAATTAAAACAAATTGCTATTGAGGGCATAAATGTATTAGGTTGAAATATAATATGGATGGAAGAGACACTTACATCGTTCTCTCCAGCATGTATTAGGTTGAAATAAAGTGTACTGCATATACGTCACAATTTTCCGCTCACAAAAGATGAGATCTAATCTTAGTGTCAGAGAGGGGAATAATAAGACAATGAGCTTAAGTAACATGACATAATTGTTATTGCACACGCTTGGAAGTATGATGAACGCATACAACCAAAAGAGATGTTCAGATGCAGTACAATGCAACAGAACTCTGTAAAGATATCACGAGATTCAAATAAAAAATTTCAGATGTCCAAGAACGTGAGGTGAAATTTAAATAACCTAACAGCAGGCAGGTATTCCAAAGATCACAATGTAAAAGGTACATTACCAATTAGCTCTAGCTTAGTAAGTCTAAGTGAAGTGAGGATATGATATTGTTTGTTCAAGTCCTTAGGAATAGTTCTTATGTGTTCCCAAAAACATAGCATGTAAAGAACAGTAAAATATCATGAGACAATAAGATATAGTATACCCCATTAAATCTGCAAATGTACAGTGGCAGCATTTGCTGCCTCATTCCTTCCTCTTATTCTCTCTCAAGTAGCACAAAATTTACAAATTTAGAACGAAAATATTTTTGAAGTTTCTCTACATTTCTTGTTGGCATATAAGATGGACTTGTAAAAAAGGCAATTGGCTTACTTATCAAAAAATAATAAAAATAAATAAATAAGGAAGCCAATTGGCTGCAGAATAGTTCAAAGGTTAAATAATCTAAATGCTCTCAAATAGACACATATTTACAAGGTTATCATAAATTAAGGAAATTTAATCTTAGGATAAGTAATTATTAAGCCAATGTTTGGAAAGACAAAATCGCGGGTTGCCATTTTACCATAGTAAAAGATCTATCTAGGGACCTCCAGCAATCTAAATTCTCATGCCAGGTCCACCTCCTTTCATAAATAAAATTGAAAATTTATGCTGAGTAAATTGAACTCTAATCCTCCAAATATCAAGAGATCCAAATCCACAATCAACTAGAAGTTGAAACAAAAACACCAACAGATGATCACGTCTGCTTTCAACCTCAAACACAAGGAAATGAGTTATTCTCCAAAATATTTTCATTACACATCTTCATCATATCCGTTTCGTGGGATGATTAATGAGGCAAGATGTTTTAACAGGCCACAGCCACTCCTTCCTGCCATATCTTTCATTATTCGCATTAAAACCTATTCCTATGATAATTCTACAGGAATATCTCCATCATAGTGCACATACTCTCCTAAAAACTCAGAAACTAGCCTTATTCCTGTCAAGGGGAAAGATTTACCAATTTATTACAATCAAAGATAGAATGAAAAGAACAGATTGAGATACAAATAAGGGAACCTCATGATGCAGACAATTAATCAATGATTCAGACAATCTAAAATATTGTTGAAAGCCAAAGATGAACTCAAGTCACGTAACTAGTTATTTTCAAAATGGTTCCATTTCCACGTTTGAACAAATCATTATTTATTATACAAAACTTTGAGCCAAATTTGCATTTTCTTTATATATCTTAAGGACTCTAAAGCTCTGTACAATAGACACCAGAAAGAACACTAAAAAAAAAACTCATCCAAGACTCGTTACCCAATTGAGGAAAACAAAAATAAAAAAAAACAAGGCAAGAAAGAAAAAGGATGATCCCCGATAGCAAAGCCAACTCTAAACTACAAAGATTTTACATCCGTGAAACTCATGATACACTTGGTATTTGTTCCCTGACAAGGAATTTCTAAAAAGACACAAAAGCATTGTCTACATCCTGAATACCTGCTACATTTCGTATACGAAGGGGAAGTTCATTCTTTACCACAAATTTCTTAGGAAAAAAAAAAATCATATGGGAAAAACTCACTAGAAAAGTTAATCAGACAGCTTCCAGATAAACATAACCAAGGGAAGATGAGAATGGGATAGCATATTGTAACACATAAAGAATAAAACTTACAGAAGTATGCTTTACACAGAATAATTAAAAAACACACACACACACACACACAAAAAAAAGGAATTAGAAAAATAAAAACAGATTCTAACTAGAAACTCTAAGCATGACAACTGTGTTCAAAACAAATTCTAACAATTAAATTTCGAGTATACTGCAGCTGTTACTGTAATCAAATCTCAGATCCAGACTGCAGGAACCAAAATATTGAGCACTTCAATTCCAAAATGCCTAAATTTGCCAACCCCAAGTTTGATCTTGTTCCTTGTGATGTCCCTTTTAATTCTTATTTATCAAAAAAAATAAGAATTAAACCCCTACCCCAACAGTAGGTGTCTTCTTAAGAGACACTCTATTTTCAAGCTTGACAAACTAAGTTTTCCAGATGCACCATAAATGGCTTATAGAACTCAATACAACAATTCAAAGAAACTACCGAAACTCAGAAAAGTAAAATCTATGTTACAATGATAAAAAAATCTTTTCAATTGTCTCCGTCAATTATCCAACGGGATGCAAGTCAAATTCAATATGCAGTTTCAGGAGAAGGTATCAGATGTGGCAAGGAAAAAGGGAGTCACCCTCATCTAGTCTACCCTCTGAGCATCGTCGATTAATGGGGGCCATACCAGGTAACAACAACCTTTTTATAACAAACCTGATTAAGCTCAAGTAATATTAATATGATGCTCACAACTTGTTCTACTGATTAATTTACATGATAACTTGAAGGCTAGATGGAAAATATGGCAAGTTTTGGGGCATGCATGGACAAGGCTTTGCATCATTACATGGCTAACTCTTATCAAAAATCAAACATGCAACTTAAAGTGAAAACTAAACTTGTTCGCTCTAATGGTAAATTCTTGGAGTAAATATTTAGTGAATCATATTGTTTCCTCTTTTGGTAAGTTTAATGCATCATCTTTTTTCAATATATATATATATATATATATATATATATATATATATATATTAGGGCTAATTCCATAAAACCCCCACTACTTTCAAAGTTTGATCATAAATCCCCAACCTGTTTCAGAAAACCCCTGACACTTTAAAAAGTGATCACATTGCCCCAATATTCGTGTCCGACCTGTTAACCGGGTTGTGAAATGTTGAATTTGACCTTGCTATTTAATATTAAATTAAAAAATATAATAATTATTGTTGAAGTTACATAAATACCCCATGTCTTCTGCCTCCTCTTCACCCCTGAAACTTTTACCCCCTTTCTTTCTCTAAACCAAAACCACAACAACAAAATCCAAAATCCAAACATCACTTACCAATCTCTGTTTATCTTTAGTTCTTCATATTTGCTGTGATATATATTGCATTTATATGGGGTAATTTGAGTAATGATATAATGGGTTAATTTGAGTAATTTAGTGTAATTGCTATGCACACACACACACACACGCATATATACGCAATAATTTGAGTAATGATATGATTGGTTAATTTGAGCAATTTGGTGTAATTGCATCATATCTATATATATATATATATATATTTCATATCTACAAATTAACTCATATTTATATATGGTGGTTTGTTTTACTTATAAAAAAAATATATATATAGTGGTTTGTTTTTGGTACAGGTTTCATTTTGGTTGGTGAATCACAAAAATTTTCTTGTGATTGTTGGAGGGTTGTGAACGCAAGTGGGTTTGTGAACAAAATCGATGACTTTGGTCTGGGTTGCACAGAATCAGTAGTCCATGGGAGCGATGATTGGCGATCTTGAGATTTTCGTAACCATAGGCATTGATGATGGGAGTGAGAATTAGCTCACCGTGGTAAGCCGCCATGAAGAGCAGCGACCGACCTTGGGTTGCGATTTGGAGAAGGTTGGGTCGCTGGTTAGCCAACTAATAGTTTTTGAGAGGGATGGTGGTCGTCGTCCATAGTAGTTTCCAGGTTGTGCTCTGGTGACCTAGTTTTACGTGAAGAAATTAGCGACCTTCATGATCACTGCCAGTAACCTTTTATGGGTCGTTTGAAAGTAGCGGGTCGCTGCTATTTGCGGTGACCAAAACTCTACACCGGACGGGGGTTGTGGTTTAGAGATTAAAAGGAGGGGGAGAAGAGGAGGAAGAAAATGGGAGTATTTTTGTAACTTCAGAAATAGTAATTATATTTTTTAGTTTAATATTAAATAGCAAGGTCAAATTCGACATTTCGGAGCCCGGTTAACAGGTCGGATACAGATATTGGGGCAATATGATAACTATTTAAAGTGTTGGGGGTTTTCTGAAACAGGTTGGGGATTTATGATCAAACTTTGAAAGTAGTGGGGGTTTTATGGAATTAGCCCTATATATTATGATAAGTAAGAACATATTAAAAAACGCATCCCGAAAGCTACACAAAGGCCGAAGCCAAAGAAAGAGGTCCCAAGGACTCAAGGAACCCAAAAATAAAAAAAACTCCTCAATATATTCTCAATATGAAAATATATCAGGCTTGCAAAAAACAACTACCTTACAATATTCTAAAAAGTAAGTCAATCCCAATTGGAATATGATCGAAATAAAAAATTTCTATTTAATAGGGTTTCTTCCTCTACCTATAAATTCCATTGGACGCATAAATGATATATTGGAAGAATCCTTTGGGTCTTTCAACATCAATAGGTTAATTGTTTAGCTCCTGTATCTTCCAAAAGGAAGAAAGATCTCTGAGAGTTGTTTCCTAGATCCGAAAGTGGGCACTAGAGTTCCCCCCTAAAAGTGTATCATGCCTGAATCTAGATGGGATTTGCGGTGGTGGAGGAACTGGATTGGCTATTTGGGGGTAAACCATTTACTGCATATGTATACGTGTTCCTGATCAAAGTACTACAGTAATCCATGTTAAGCTCTTCGAGTGATAATTCATCCTAGAACTCTTCGCCAGGCTTGAGATATGGTACAATGATACCCAGCGCAAAAGCGTTGGGAAATTCAGGAACATTAAACCCCTGTAATGTGCATAAATTATATTTATCTAAATAAATTAACAAACACACACACACATAGATAAATTATTGCAGGCATAAGCTTAATGTTCCAGTATTAGGTTATAGAAACAATCAGAGTTCAGGGAAAACAAAAACAAATAAGGGTAAATAGCAATAAATTATTGACATTATTCATATATATCCATATTGTTTCATATCCTCAAACAAGTAACTACAAAACCTCCTACACATAGAATATATTAATACAAGTATACAACCATCATTCCAAATACTATCAAATTCCACAAGGCCACAAATTATGATTATTAAATCAAATAAAAAAAATTAAAACAAATTGCTATTGAGGGCACACATGTATTAGGTTGAAATATAATATAGACGGAAGAGACACTTACATCGCTCTCTTGAACACGAGTATAGTACTCGAAACACTCTTTCTTGGTCATCTCGTGAAGGCCATCATTATACCCATCATCAGAAGAACCCTCTCCTTCTTCTTCGCTATCGCAATGAGGTTGTGCTATCTTCGAGCCAGATGAATCCATGTTCGCAGCACCGAATTTGTGGAAAACACAGAAAACCCTAACCCCAACCCCAACCCCAACCCCAACCACAAAGCACACTCACTCCCGTGTATTCTTCTATTCTTTGCTAGAACGCGTAAATTGATTGAGAAGTACTTCCATCCTGCGCAGGGAGGCTGAAATCCTCCCTGCTTACGTGGCCACTTGTTGTTACTCCACGTGTCTAATAATAAAAATGGGCGCCACATGTTGTTACGCCACGTGTCTAATAATAAAAATGGGCGCCACATGTTGTTAAGCCACGTGTCCAATAATAAAAATGGGCATTGCCCACATTTTTGCGGGTTGAACCCTTCCCCTGTCAGTCTCTCTCTCTCTCTCTCTCTCTCTCTCTCTCCAAATGCGATCACCCAAATTTTCATTGCCTCCGCCTTTTTAAATTAAGTTCAATTTGATGCCTTCCTTAGTTCTGGGGTTGGGCATTTGATTATCAAGTTCGCATCAATTTGATGCCTTCCTCAGTTCCGACGGCGGCGCACCACCTGTCCCGCATTCACTAGGCTTGGATCTTCCCAAAGATCCCAGTGGAAATAGCATAAAAAAAGTGACCTTTAGAAATGGAGAGATGGGTTTCACAGGGCTCACCTTTCTCTTCACCAGAACGCCAATTGAAGTTTGACAGCTCAGAGAAACAATGAAGTTAGAGAGAGATAGAGAGAGGAGAGTGTGTGTGTGAAAGCTTTGACAGTAATGAAGAGGAAAGTGTTCTGTTTGGAAGAAAAGTAAAGTTGGTTTCAGCTTGCAAAGACCTTGGGAAGATAGATTAATTGAGTAAAATAATTGGGGAAAAAAATGAAAAGCAAAAGGTTGGTGAGAGAGCCAATCATATCAATAAAATTCATTAAGATCAAGCGGTGGATATAAATAGTCAGTGTATTCGGTCTGAGCCTCGTTTAGAGAAGATTGATTCATCAAAAGATGGGAAGATCCGAGAACGCGTCGTCGGTGGGGACGAACAAGGTAATTCCGGCACCACCTTCACGGGCTTCAACGTCGGCAACATAATTCCGGCACCGCCTTCACGGGCTTCACCGTCGGCAACACGACCAGGTTAATTCCGGCATCGCCTTCACGGGCCTCACCGTCGGCAACCATAACCTCTTCACTCTCGGCGCCATCACCAAGAGCCAAAAATATTTCATCGCAGATGTAACTCATCCGACGTCATTCATCTTCTTCCGCCAGATCTCCGATGTTCTCCTCACCGCCGACCACCTCACCAACAACTGCCGTCGACCGAGAAGTGGCCGGTGGTTTCTTCAGAGCTCTATGCAGCTGCCTGCATTTAGAGAGAGAAAAGAGAAAAATTGGTGTGACCCATTTTTATTATTGGACACATGTCATAACCACATGCGGCCACGTCAGTAGGGAGATGAACTTCATCCCGCGCAAGGATGAAAGTATTTTCCAAATTGATTTAAGGCTTTGTTTGGATAAGTTGGGCCGTTTAGAAAACAAATGATCCTCAGGCCGCATAGTAGGAATCTCCTACTTATGCTTACGTGGAACACTTACAATTTGACACGTGTCAGAGAGAGAGATATATATATATATTCCCTTCACGTTCTCAAGTATATATATATATATTCCCTTCACGTTCTCAAGTCTTTTTTCGGAAGTTTCACGTTCTCAAGTTCCTCAAATCGATTTTCCAACTTAGATTGTATTGAGTGGATTCTTATATTTTTTCAAAATTTTCAAAACTAGTTGTTAGTTGTTTACACTACCAAAAATTCCCAGGTCACAAATTTGTTGCGGTGTAGTCTACTCCATAATAGTAAGGGTAGATTGGGCCAAATATGGCGGTAGTCTGGCAAAAAAAAAGGCAGATCTCTGAGTTCAAGGAGGCGTTCAGCTTGTTTGACAAGGATGGAAACGGTTCGATTTCTCCTTCATAACTTATTTATTTATTTTTTATTTTTTTTATTTTAAAAGGTTTCATAACTTCTTTTTTCATTCCTGTTATATTTGTATCAATATATGTTTGTTTATTTGAGACCTTTTATCAGATCTAGAAAACCTTCGGATTTTTTATTTTTTATTTTTATTTTTGTTTATATATATATATATATATATATTTATAAGAAAGGTCAAGTGTTTTGATGCTGCAGGCTGTGAGGCCTTTTCCCCTAATTTTGCATGATCTGAATGGGTTATTTTATGTTTCGGTCTTTGTGTCGTCTTTTGATTTTTTTGGGATTCAATGAGGAGAAAGAATGGAAAATGTAGTGGAACTTCTTTTTACTTGTCTGTTATTTTTTTAAGGTATGGATTTTGTTTAGGATTGTGGGTTCGGTATTGTTTTGGTTTGTTCGCCGATTGGGATGCAATCATCATCTATGTTTTTTTTTTTTTTTTAATTGGCATTTTGGAGGTTGATCAAGTGATCTTTTCTTTTTAAATGAATTTGTTTGATGAGACTTTGCATGTCAATGAGTGTTTTTTTTTTAAATGCATGTATTTTGTTTAGGATTGTGGGCTCAGTATCGCTCGACTGAAATATTGTAAGTGGAATGATTCAGATGAGATGATCATCTATGTTTGTTTTTTATTTTTTTAAATTGTCATTCTGGAAGTTGATTTGGGTTTTCTGTTTCTTTTGTCAAAGAGTTTTTATTTCAATTTACTCTTCTTCTTTTTTTATTATTATTATTTTTTTATAATTTATTTTTCTACATTCTTGTTAGCAAACATGTTGAACTGATTTATTATTATTATTATTTATTCTTACGATAATTCTTTTGAATTGGCTCTTTTGTTGGGGTTTTAATTTTATCTTTTGCTTCATTTGTTCATAGATGTAGATGATATCATGATCTTTGGGCGTGTCCAATACTCCAGTCTTCCCATGGACATAAGCTTTGATGAAGTGCATTAGGGAAAAGGTCTAATGGGTAAGGATGGCAATTTCCTTTGCCCCGCTGGGTTTTTGCCCCGCCACGTCCCTATTGGGACAGATTTGGTAGCCCCTAAATGGGAGTAGGGGCGGATGTAGTATTTTAATGTAAAGCTTGACCTGAGTCCAAGCCAGGGACGTGTTTAGTGTCACCACCACCCCGATTATATACGTGCCCCTTTGAATTGCATTAATACCCTTATTCTATTAAAATATTTGTATATCAGTCTCTCATATATATATATATATATGTTTATTTTAGCTAGGGTTAGTGCGGCCCTTCACTCTTCACTTCTTCATAAACATCTAGAGAGAGATGAGAGACACAATGACACACAAACCCTAGCGCAACTACCAGTTTGCCGCTGAAGACTGAAGAGACGCCGACCGGCCTAATGGTAATCTGAAGCTTCGATGACGTCCGGCCGATGGTGATCTAAAGCTACGACACTGTCAGTACAGTACTCACACCTTGCTCGTCACCGAAGCACCAACCTTCTCATGATCTCATTTGATCTATCCCTCTGTCTGTCCTCACGGTAGTCAGATTTGATTGTCACTGGCACTGCAACCCTTACATCTCAGACCTCAGACTAACAGTCGTTCCTCACTCCTATCCTCTGGTACATTGGTGCTCTCTAGTAAAAAGAAGTTCCACTACATTTCCTTCGATATCACCAGGGTGATCTCGCGCCTCCGCCTTAACCTTTCTTTGGTATCGTCTGTTTCACGGTGTCTTTGAATATATTTGATCCATTAGCACATGAATGTGTGTGTGTATAATGTATATATACATATACATATATTGGTATATGTTTTTCTTTTTTTTTTTTGATAAGTATATATTGGTATATGTATTATATTTTACCTTCCAACTTGTAATTATCTGTATTTATATATATATATATATATATATATGTGAAGGAATAGAGGAAAGAAGAGGTGTGGTGGTTGCACCATTGTGGGGAAGTATTTGAGGTGGAGAAGTTAGTTTGTTCAATTTACGCTTTTTATATTTATGTTGACAAGTTAAATGGTTAAAACGTAATTTTATATAGTCTCAGAGGCCTGGAAGGGGTATCAATACACAATTTTGAAACATCAAGGTATCAATGTAAAAATCATCCGTTGAGTTGCGTTAACCGAAATCTCAAGGGGGTGGCAGTGTAATTTACCCAAATAATTAAAAGTGAAAAGAAAAGTAATTAAAAAAAACGAACTACAGTCTCCCAATTAAAAACACACTCAAGCTCATACTCAAGTTCAGTCGTCTCTCTCTTGGCCCTCTTGCGCCAAAAATACAAATCAAACACCACACCATCAGTAAGTACAAGTCCCCTCTTTCTCTCTCTATACTTTTTTTTGATAGATTCTCTCTCTCTCTCTATACATACACATTTCTATGTCTATGTACTGTTTTGTGACGACGGATTTATGGTTTGCTTGCGATGGAGACAGCTAGGGTTTCTGGTTCCATTGTGCAGCGCTTGGTTTGTTGACCTAGGGTTTAATCTACTCTCTTTTACTTCGCTAGGTGCCGTAGTCGAAACGAAAGAGAAAACTGTATAAAAGGGTCTTTATGTAATATGCAGCGAATTACTGGTTTAGGTTCTAGTTTTTGGGTTAAGGTTCTTTCATCTGTAGATTGTAATCCATATTCTGTATAATGCATTTATATATAGAAACTGTCATTTGTCAATTTACGTTCCTTGCCTCTCCTGAACCCATATCCATGTCTCTATGCATCAATTGGTTCTTTTGTGGGTGTGATGAATTTGTACTTCCATTTGTGATTTTCGAAAATTTCAGTTTTTAATTAAGTTTATTGAAGAGACATTTGGGTGAATTTGCATTTATATTTATTGGATCAATGACGTAAGTTAGGCGAAGGCGTAAAGTTTGCAAATTTTTAAAAGTATGGGAGTGTATTTTGGTTGAGTTGATAGTTCAGGGGTACTTTGTCCCAAAGTGATAGCTCACATATATATGAATAAAATGGTCACGTGAACTCAGAGTTTTGCTCGATTTGCACTCATAATAATTTTGAACAAACAGTACCATATTGTTTTCTACTTCGAGTGTAAAACACAATAATGATTGATGAACATCTTCAAGTTAGGGTTTTAGCCTTTGTAAACCACCTTCTCCCTCTTGATACTTCATTTCTCTACATTATTTCCTTACACTGTAAGCTTTGTCTTCTTTTTATTTTTGAGTAATTCTGGCCAATTACTTCAAATCTTTACTATCAAATGTTTGTATTCCCTCCATCTGGTTAACCTCAAAACTGAAGGAAAATATAAAGCCTTTTTGTAAAATCAAAGTTTTGCATTCTTCTTTTTTTTTTTTTATTTTTTTTTTTTTTAATTCTTCTGTATTATTTCAGCCAAACTGTGATTTTTTATGTTGATGTTAAGTTGTGGTTTTGACTATGAACTTAGTGAGGTCATGTTTGGTGGCTAATAAAACTAAGAAAACAAAATTTGTGGGCTTACAAGAAAGTAACTGGACAATAATTGATTTAGTTGTTGTGTCCATTTTATTTTATTTTTCTATGGGCTTTTGCAACCAAATGGATGATCATAGCTTTCAATCTGGTTAAAGGAATTATAGTCTTTCTTGATGCTTGTAGGGCACATTTGAGTTCAATTTTTTTCCCTTATTATTTCTTTGGCAGAAAGGAGAGTTATTAATATCATTTGATTTTCGCAGTTTATTGACGGGTTCTGTGTGATTGTTGAGTTAGAGAATGGCTTCAACAGGACAACTGTTGTGTTTGATTGTTGAGTTAGAGAATGGCTTCAACAGGACAACCGCCATCCTCTTTGAAGAAATAACGGCAACAAGAGAAGGGGATCAGCTGATTATAACCCCTTTAGGGGCTGGCAATGAAGTGGGTCGGTCCTGTGTATATGTCTTACAAAGGGAAAACTGTTTTGGTATAGTGCAATAGACCCATTATGCTTTTATATGAACTACTGAGCTTTTGAGTTCTGTTACTAACTTGTATGCCTTCTATTCATTTATTTATTTTTATAGTTTGACTGTGGAATTCATCCGGCTTACTCGGGCATGGCTGCTTTGCCTTACTTTGATGACATTGATCCTTCAACCATTGATGTTCTTCTTGTCACCCAGTATGTACTTCTTTTCACTCTGTTTTCACTTGGTATGTATCAGTCAGCTAATATTATGCTTAATTAAAACAAAATGAAGATTTGGAGTGAAAAATTTAAAAGCAGCTGCTATTTTACATTAGACCTATTTGCATTTGGGTCCTCAGCTTTGCGAATTGTACTTAAGTGGTCTACGTGATTTGTTTGGTTGAATTTGTGTTGGAACTACATACTTTCTTAAGCTAATTTGTGTTCAGAGTTGGAACAGATTCTTTGAGGGCAGTGGAAACATAGTTCACTCAGTCAAGTGACTACTATCACCATGTTGCTGTTTTGTATATTTATTTTTATTTTTAATTCCAGAGGAGTGAATTCAGAAGTCATTGAGAGTTTTTTTTCAGTTTTCAGCTAATATTATGCTTAATTAAAACAAAATTCAGATTTGGAGTGAAAAATTTAAAAGAAGCTGCTATTTTACATTAGACCTATTTGCATTTGGGTCCTCAGCTTTGCGAATTTTACTTAAGTGGTCTACGTGATTTGTTAGGTTGAATTTGTGTTGGAACTACATACTTTCTTAAGCTAATTTGTGTTCGGAGTTGGAACAGATTCTTTGAGGGCAGTGGAAATATAGTTCACTCAGTCAAGTGACTATCATCACCATGTAGCTGTTTTGTATTTGTATTTGTATTTTTATTTTTAATTCCAGAGGAGTGAATTCAGAAGCTTCATTGAGAGTTTCTTTGTGGTTCTAGGTGTATCTCCTATTTTCAGTTTTCAGGTGATCTTTTTGTCTTGTTTATGATGCTTCTATTGTCAATTTTGGGTGGTAAGATGTTTTTTTGGATGTTTGAACTAAATCAAGAGGATTTAATAGCAGTCGTAGTATTATTTGAAATTCTGGTAATAGGGAAATGAATTTATTCACTATGCTTGCAAATTAGCTGAGCTCAAGGTAGTGACTGGATTCTAGGTACGTTTTAGAGTGTTACCTGTAATGGACAGAGTGAGGGAAAGATAAGAAGGGGGAGAGTTTCTTCTTGGAAGTAAGCTACCTTTGAGGGGTGAAAATCTGACTCTAGTAAAGAGTTGTTTCTTCAATATACTTGCTTGTTTTTATATTTAGAACTCTAATTCCCCTTGCTACAAAATTGTACAAGTGTCAGTGATATTTTTTTTCCCATATGTTGTTTAATGATGATATTTGTTGTCACCAATTCACCATGCTGCATGAGTCATGAGGTTAGGTTAGGATTATATCAGGATTTTGGAATCAAGAAATCTCAATGTTCAATACACACACACGTATATTGATAAGTAAATCTTAACATAGTTATGATGTGTTGGAAAAATAGTTGTGGCATTTTAAAGATGGCTTGTTTAGCTTATAGATGTTCTTCATGCAATAAAGTTTGGTGGCTGTCATCTAATGATGGAGAGTTACATGTCAAGATGTAATTAGAATTAGCATAGGAGAAAGGTTGGCTGGTAGTTACATCATAAAGATGCAGGATGTAAGTTGTGTTGAACTGTAGGTTTTACTTTTTGTGAGTGCGGACAACTTGGTCAACTATTCCTATGACTTGACATTCAGATGCGGCCTGGATTTGGGGCCCTAGATAAAAAGGGAAAGTATTTTGAATGTTTCCCCCTATCTTTTTGTTCATAGGGTTATCAGATAAGGGTGGTAGATATTTTTTATTAGAACTTCATAGTTTCTAATTTCTTTGTGGTTTTCATCATGTGGAAATAATATGCAACACCTGCCAAAAAATTGTATTCTTTCTAGTAATCATTTACATTATAAGAAAGGCCCCAAAGAGTTAGACTACTAACTACTTCCTTTGTTCTTTGGTATGACTATGCTTAATTTGATATACTTTCCTAGCTATGTTAGTGGTCATTCTATGTCTACATGTGGAGGTAATCTGTGTACGTCTAACCCTATAACCCGCAATGACAGGAGCCTTGTGCATTGGGTTAGCTCCTTTATTATGCAGGCACGAGGAAACGCTCATTTGCAAGATTATTTTGCCATCATATAATCTTTGTGGGAAGAGATAGAGGGATGCTGAACGAAGGTGAGTATTAATTATATATGGAGTACAAAGGGGTTTACGTGGTCGCTTTGTAACTAAATTAAGCTATGGTATGCTAAGTTGGTGATGAAGATGGCTGGAGCCTGGAATATGAAGTGCTTGTGGGTGTGAACCATCCCTTGCAGAAGTCTATAGTTGAGTTGGGACGTTCACTTGGGCAGTTATGGAGATGTGTTATCCCCACTATCACTTCTGTATGTTTTTTTACACAACTCTCTTGGATGCACGCATAATGGATTGATGGCTATATCTGCACATTCTTTAACCACGGTATTATGGCAGTCAGTATGTTATTAGGACATTCCCGCTTACACATGTTCAAGGATACTGATACGCTCAAAGTAAATAACTTTGGTCTCAGTTGATGTTGTTATTGAAGCCAAGCCATGCCATGCTCCACAAAAGCAAAAATTAAAGGATAGAATCCGGTCTGATCCCAATACGTAGTCTTTGGAGAATGCTAAGTATGGCATTGTTGCACTTACCATGTTACATGTATCCTTACCTGGTAGTCTCATTTGAAAGCCATTTAATCCGTTTTGGGCATGTGGGATAGACTGCCAAAAAAAAATCACGCTTTGGTTTTTGACACCTATGGTTAGTTTTTTATCACACTATTTTAAGAGTCTTAAAAGCTTGAAGAAATTTCTTTTAACCATTAAATATCGAATAAATTAATGGTGTAAGGAGGCTGCTGGATTTTTTCTTCTCTTTCAACAGGGATTTTGACTTGAAATTTAAACCTGTGATCTATAAAATCTATCTAAACCAACTAAATACCATGTAAAAGGATTCAATAACATAACATGTTTTAAAATATGACTCATTTAACTTACTCTAAGTCGTGTAGCAAATTTGAAAATTGCCAATGCATAATACCATTAACTCAAAACAACTTAATATGACTTCATTTAAGACTTGACACCAAGGTTGGCACTGTTGTGCTTACCTTGTGTCATATCTTGTAGTCTCATGTAAAAGCTTCTTAAGCTGTTTGGGCGCGTGGGATAGGGTGCAAAAAGCATCACACTTAATTTTTGACACCTAGGGTTAGTGTTGGATCACATAGGCTAGTGTTGGATCACATAGGCTGACAAGCTTAAGAGAGTTCTAAAAGCTTCAGAAATTTCTTTAGACCATTCCCTTTCAATAAATTCATAGAACGTAAAGATGCTGCTGGATTTTGGGATTTTGACTTCTAATTTGAATTTTTTTTTTTTTTTTTTTTTTTGGTGATATCTAAACATGTCTAAACCAGCTAATTGCCATTTAAAAAGATTTGATAACATAACATAATCTAAAATATTACCCATGTAAAGTTACATGTATAATATACCAATATTTTCATGTCCAGCAAATTTAAAATTACCAATATACCATTAACTCCAAACACCTAATATGACATCTCTAAACTTGACCTAAGAGGTTAATGTCTGGTCCCTTTTAAATCAAATTAAAGTTCACGATTTTTATCATCATGTGGCTTGCTTTTTCTTGAGCTTCTTCTTGTTGATGGTGTCACTTTGCTTACTAATTTCATACATAGAGCTACAACTTTTCTTACTGTAACTTTGACTTGAATGAATAATTAAAATTTTGAAGTTTGAAAACATATCCAAACCCAAAAAAGACCATGTAGGAAGATTTATGAATGTAACTTGATCCACGATATAAACCATGTAGTCTGCTGCAGTCCATGTCCCAACACTTCATGAATTGCCAAAAAGGTTAACTCTAAGAAGTCTCATGTGGCTCCTACCTTGAAATTAAACCAATTTTTAGAAACTTCCTCGTCTTTAAGTTTGCTTTTCCTTGAGCTTCTCATGGACTGCATTGCTCTGCTTATAAAGTTATCTTATTGGTAGAAAAGGAAAATGAGGGACTTGCCACACTTGGAACCATATTGGCTAAGATTTTGCAAACTGTGCTCTCTTGCTGCTTGAATATCTAGTTGTAACTTGTAAGTAGCTATACATATGCATGGGTGCTGTTTAGATTCCCCAGTTTAGTTAGCCATCTGTTTTTTCTTTATAAGACTTCCTTTAGCTTCTTCTTAAAGTTAAGCAGTTCCTATTGGAAGTAGGGAGTCTGGTAGTTAATTTGTACTTTCGAATGTTCTCCTCAACTATGACATTGTGCTGAAGTTTCATACTTTTAGGTAACAACAATGGGAGGTTCTTTCCTACACATGACATGTCTTTGCAAACTGACTTCATCTGTGAACAGAGCTTTGCGCTTGTGATTTTTTGAACTTTGGATGAACTTGCCTTAGGCTGTTCTAAATCCAAGGCTGCATTTTTATGAAAAGCTTGAGATCGACTTATGTGTGGCTTATGAGCCCATTCAAGCTTTCTAGCCTCATTGATTATAAAATGAACCAAGCTAAAGCCTTATTTGAAGCTCACTTGTTAAACAAGCTGAGCCTGGACAAGGCCATGCATGGCTTGGTAGACTCGTGAAAGAAGGTTCTACAGCTCATATGTAATTTTGTTTTAGTTATTGTCTAAATAGTAGCTTCGAAAACTATTTAATTGAGCATGTTTGCGCTGTGTTTAATGTAAAAGCATTTTTAAGTATTACCAAGTAAGGGAAAGCTTACCAATTCTTACACCTTGGAGTACATCATGCTGATTGCTGTCCATTTCTGATTTATGTTTCTTGATTTAAAAATTTCGATATCAGACAAACAGAAATTTGATGAATGACTAATTTTTAAGGGCCATAGCATGTGGCCTGGCTGAGCTGCCTTAGCTTGCAAGCTTGTTGAGTTACTCCCAACCCAAGCTCGAACAGAAGTTTGAAGGCAAGTACAATATTGGGCCACACTTCGATAATGTGAGCTCTAACTGCCTGATACTTGGCTTGCATGGTTCATTTGCAGCCCTTAAAATTACTTCCTTTTATTAATCTGCACTTGTAATGGTATTTGATTAGTTTATGCATATGCATCAATTTAGCTGACCCTCTTAATCTTTGATATGCCAAAAGACCCCTGTAAGTCGTATGTTTTGAATTGTTTCAAGTGTACATTGGTTTAATATAATTGTGATTGCATCACTTCTTGAAGATCTGTTTTCAGATGATAAATTGGAAAAATATAAAGCTTGTTACAGAAATTTAAAATAAAATATAATTTAACTCTTAAAAATAAAATAAAATAAAAAATTTGAAAAGCAGAAGATTATGTTCTCTATATAATATCTAATATGTAAAATTATTGGTTGACATAATACCAAACATTTGCCGCTGCAATTTTAGGAACATGACTTCAAAATTTTGATAACTTACAATAATTAGCTTATGCAAATAAAATAATCTTAATTGTTTATCTTTTGAGTCTTATTCGACCCCAAAATTTCCCTTTTTGGCAGGTTATTGGCTTCCATCAGACTTTAGAAGTAAATGGTATCCGCTTCTGGTGTTACACTGCTGGTCATGTCCTTGGTGCTGCCATGTTCATGGTTGACATTACTAGTGTCCGAGTGCTCTACACTGGAGACTATTCTCATGAAGAAGACAGGCATCTCTGTGCTGCTGAGCTCCCACAATTCTCCCGACATTTGCATTATTGAATCCACCTGTGGTGTTCAACTGCATCAACCCGACATATATGAGAAAAGCGCTTCACTGATGTCATTCACTCTACCATTTCTCAAGGGGGTCGCGTCCTGATCCCAGCGTTTGCCCTTGGTTGTGCCCAATAACTCCTCCTGATCTTTGATGAGAATTGGTCGAACCATCCTGAGCTCAATAATATTCCTATATATTATGCTTTTCCTCTCGCAAAAAGGTGCATGGCTTTTTACCAGGCATGCATCAATTCCATGAATGAGAGAGAATCCGCAATCAATTCGCCACCTCGAACCCCTTTGATTTCAAGCACATATCACCATTGAAGAGTATTGAAATTTTCGAAGATGTAGGCCCGTCAGTGGTTATGGCAAGTCCGAGTGGCCTTCAGAGTGGGTTGTCTCGCCAACTATTTGATAAATGGTGAGTTGATAAGAAAAATGCTTGTGTTACACCTGGATATGTTGTGGAAGGGACATTGGCAAAAACCATGGAAGTTACTCTCATGAACGGTTTGACTGCTCCTCTCAACATGCAGGTCCATTACATTTCCTTCTCAGCTCATGCGGATTATGCTCAGACGAGTACCTTCTTAAAAGAGCTTATGTCTCCTAACATTATTCTTGTTCATGAACGGAGTCATTCTTGTTCTTGGCTTAAGCAGAACTTATCTCCCTGTTTGCTGACCGCAACACCAAAATTATCTCCCCTAAGAAGAACTGCCAGTTGGTTGAAATGTATTTCAACTCTGAGAAAATGGCCAAAACTGTTGGAAAGATGGCGGAAAAGACCCCAGAAGTTGGTGACTGAAACCGTCAGTAGTGGTTTACTGGTAAAGAAAGGCTTCACTTACCAGATCATGTCCCCTGATGATCTTCATATCTTCTCGCAGCTATCCACTGCAAATGTCACTCAGGATTACCATCCCTTACTCAGGTGCCTTTGCTGTGATAAAGCACAGGCTCAAGCAAATATATGAGTGTAGAGTCATCTGTTGATGATGAGTCCGGGGTTCCAACTTTGCGAGTGCATGATCGAGTGACGGTGAAGCGGGAATCGGAGAATCATATTTCCGTGCATTGGGCAGCAGATCCTATTAGTGACATGGTCTCAGACTCAGTTGTGGCTCTGGTTTTAAATGCAAGTCGGGAGATGCCCAAATTAGTTGAGGAGCCAGTAATACATGAAGAAGAAAACGTGAGGAAGGCTGAAAAAATCTGCCATGCTCTTCTCGTTTCTCTCTTTGGAGATGTAAAGCCTGGAGAGAATGGGAAGCTGGTGATAAGTGTTGATGGGAATGTGGCGCATCTTGATAAACAGAGTGGCGATGTTGAAAGTGAAAATGAAGGCCTTAAGGAATGAGTGAGGATGGCATTTAAGCATATCCAAAATGCGGTGAAGCCAATCCCTCTCTCTGCATCTTAGCTTTTCTTTTGCTCTTTTCTAGTTGTTCTCTACTTTTGATATGAGTTTATGCGTGAATTTAACTTGTATGCTGTGTAGAAGGAACTGATCATAGAATTCTCAATGCTAGCTTACGTACCTTGGTATCAAACTGGATCACAAATAGCAGCTTTTTAGTTCATATTATTCTTTGATGTGCTGATGTTAACAAAAAAAAAAAAAAAAATTCTATTTAGATTTCCAGTGTTAGTGAGCATGAAAGCCATATTTTCTGCTTCCACTCATGCTTCTCTCTCTTTAAGCAGCAACAAGAAGCTCTTTGAATTTATGCCTCCGCTAGGAGAGTGCTTTCATCTCTCTATCTCTCTGGTTATTTATGTACTTTTCCAGGTCAAGTTCAGGGTTATTTCTACGCATCTCTCTCCCCTGAAAATTCCAAGCGTTGAGGAAGGAAAAAGTGTGGACTGATATTGGATCATTGCCTGCCTTAGGCTACGAAGATGGATTGCATTGGTTTGTCCACGAGGAAGGAAAGTTCAGGATATGGATTGCATAGGTTTGGCCATGAGGTTAAGGGAAAGCTGAATTGACCCTTTGGTGTTTTGGTTGATTGTCTCAGGCAATATTGGCAATTATATATATATATATATATATATATATATATATAATCTACTTTCACTGGACTTTCTTTGTCTTGGTGGCTTTGGGTCTTAAGGTTCAAATCCAATGTCAAGGTTTCGAATTCTTTTCCTTAATGAAAAAAAGTTTAAAAAAAAAAAAAAAAAAAAAAAAAGAGAGAAAAAAATGATTGCGAATAGAGGTTTCTCTTAACCATCCATTGTTTAATAAAAATTGAAATATCAAAACAGGGGATGGGTCAATCAGTAAAATTGTCCTTGAATCCTTGGTGGAAAGGTTCAACCTTGTTTTAAGCTTTTGGCCATAGAGTGGTTGGTTGGTCTGGAAGGCAAATGCCGGTGCCCTTTATGCAAGGAAGGAAACAGATGGTTGAAAACTAGATTCTTATCTACTTAGGCTGAATATATTTGGAATCAACTTTTAGTTCTTAAGATCCATCATGGATCTGATAAAATATTTTGGAAATACGGTGTCTTTTCATTCGAATCAGTTTGGAAGAATCTAAGGCTATGTTTAGCAGGTATGGAATTGAAAACCATAAAATTGGAGAAAAACAACTTAGAAAATTGAACCAAAATTTTCTCCAATTCCAATTTCAAAACTCCAATCCATGCTACCAAACACAGTCTCTGCCAAACATAGTCTAAAGAGGTCATCACCCAAAAATAAATAGAGATACAAATCCTTTCCATTTTGAAAGCTAATAATTCCAATTCTTTTGTTTGGAATTAAAAAACAAATTAAATCACCAGTTTTTCTTTTTAATATGAATTTCTAAAATGAATGGAGGATCTATATATAGACATGTCAATGGAGCGGATTTTGATCTAGATTTGATTCGATTAGTCGGATATGGATTAAACAAAAAATTCGATAACCCAATTACGATCCGAATCTAATAATCCATTAGTTTAACAAATCGGATATGGTTTATGTTGATCCGATCTGATTAAAATTATATATAAAAATTATTATATATATAATTATTTATTAATAATTTTACAAATATATATTTATATATATATTTCAATACTCCTATTAGAATTGTATTAGAGGTAACCCAAAAAATTCAAAATAAAAAAATAAAAAATCATAATGTTATATATACAAAAGTGGTGTGTTTTCATCCCTATGGTAATAAATCTCTTAATATACGTACTAATAATGCCATACTCTTTATTCATTAAGAAGGAGTAAATAATTTTTTTTTCTTTTCCTTTCATATTAGAGTAAATTTTTATTTTTTTATTTTTATTTTATTTTATTTTATTTATTTATTTTTTCATATTTTACTTATCTTTTGTTTTATATCTTTTTCTTATAATCATTGCTTTTTTTTTTTTTAATTCTCTTTTGACATTAATTTATATATACATATTTTTTTATACAAAAAATCTGTATTTTTATCGAATCTGATTAGATTATCGGATCGAATATCCGTTTATTAACAAATCGGATTCGGACTAACTTACAAAATATTCGTCGAATTATCGAATCGGATTGGATAAACTAAAATACTTATCGGATTCGAATCGGATCGGATCAGGCGTGATCCGGTCCGAATCTAATCCGTTTACAGATCTATCTATATATAAATATGAGAAAATTGAAGAAAGTGATATGGAGTGTTCCTAGACCATTTTGGTATTTATTTATTTTTTGGGCAGTAACAGGCTACGTTTTAATCTAAAATGCCCTCCATGAAGGCATAAACAACAAAATTGCCATTCCTCCAAGCCTAAAAGAGTAATGGGCAATGCATGGTTCTAATAACGATTATGCGTAAGTTTGATGTTGGAGTGTGCTTTATTAGTTGCCTATAGTGTCCTTGCCAATTGAATTGGATATTTAGATACATGAATCTAAAGATCTCTACTCTTAAATTTACAATAAAATATCTTAGATTTAGAGATTAATATGGATATTTAATCTGTGTTTTTTTTTTTTTTTTTTTCAAATTTCCCATTTTGAAATTGAAATTGAAATAAATTTAAGATTAAATTTTCAATTAAATTTGATTTAATTCTAAATCAATGCCACAATTCATTTCTTTCAAATATAGTAAACAGTCGAATTGATCAAATTTTTGGACATTACCTGATAGCTTAGTTGGATGGAGGATTGACAATTGAATTACAAGAACAAGTTAGCATGATTCCCTTTCTTGGACAAACTCTTTTTTTTTTTTTAGTTGAATGGGTAAGCTTTGAATAAATAAAAAGAAGAATGTACTGGAGGTCCAATTGAGGACATTACAAGCTAAGGCCAAAGACAACAAGGCTGTCACAAGATCAACCAAGCGATCAACAAGAAAACAACCACAGCTAATACAAAAAACTACCAGGCACTTCTATGAATTGACTAATACACACTTTCAGTAAAAATTGTGCAGAAAAGCAAATACACTGAAGTAGCCGCAATAAGCAGTCTGCAGTTGCAGAATCAATGTAGGATCCTCAAATACATTTGCCAAAGCAGCTCATATGACTTTTTCACCTTTTAGAACTCCAAAACCATCATCTAAACAACCAGAGAGTAGTAGAAATCAGTGTTGCACCAGCACTGCAAGACTGAGCACTGAGAATCCAAGAGATATGAACTAATCCCTCAACGAGCAAAAAGTATTGATGATTGTTGCACCAGAAAGACACAACCATGTGGAAACCATAGAATCCCTGAACCCATCAGCATTCAACCCTCCCAATAACGAGACAGAAGGTAGCTGCTAGTCTATGATACACCATGATTGTCCCCCTGCAAATGTGCATCCCTTTAAAAATAATTGATGAAGATCATCCAAGGAGTCCACTTTCCTTAGTTCATGACTAGTCTTGAGCATGGTAGAGGCAAATCTAGCTCTAACTATGCTATTGATAAGGGTTATGGTATTATGCGGGGATGAAGAAATGTTTCTGAATGCCCTTGCATTCCTTTCCTATCAGATGAAATATATTGCAGCAGCAAGCAGGAGCTTGTGTGTTATAAAGTGTCTTTTGAGTCTAATTGCTACTACACCAGGTAATAAGGTCCAGCCAGCAGTTGGGTTGAATGCAAAAGCCATTTGCATGCTTAATGAAGTCCCAAATGGCTGAACTATATAAGCATTTGAAAAAGAGATGGTCAAATGATTCCCATTCAGAAAGGCAAAGGTAACAAACATTTGTATAATGCTTGTTCAACATTGGTTTGGTGTCCATAGTGTACAATCTCTTTCTCATTGCCAACCATGCAATGTAGCTATGCTTTAGGATATGGTGTTTAAACCAAATTAGGTGGTGCCAGGGAAATGATATAGAGGGAGGGTTGAAGTAATCCATGGTATGTTTCTAAGAGAAGCCTTTTGTAGGACTTGGCAACCAGTCAATCAAGTCAGGAGAAGATGACGAAGATGGAAGGGAGTGTAATTGATTGGAAAACAATTGGGACTGTAGGAAGGGTATGTGCCGAAGGTGAGGAGGAATGGCCCATTGATTGTTAGAAATTAGGTTATCAACTGAGACTTGTGTGTTCAGTTGAAGAATTTTCACATCTATAACGACCCTGGTTTTTAGGCCAGCGTGTCCTGTGATGAACCGTAAGGATGATCCGATAACGGATCCGAATGCGGAAATGAAAACAGAAAACAAGATTCTAAGAAGTCAAAGTGACCTTCCATGAGGTCGTGGAACTCAACAAGAACTGATGCGGAAGCAAAAGATCAAAAATATGACAAATAAGCCCCCAGGGGCAAAATAGTCATTTCTGAAAATTATAGATTCTGGTGCCACCGAGCACACCGCTGGAAGGATAACGAAAAACTAATCAAGATGGATTCAAGAATCGCATGATTCGGAGTCTGGACGAAGGAGAAACGACATGACGAAGAAAAACGAGCACTTAAGGCAAAAGGGTAAATTGGTAATTATCCAGGAAGAACCGGGTGCAAACGAGCACACCGTTGGAAAGACAGCGAAAAATTAGTCAAGTTTTTAAAAAAATTCACTTGAATCGGAGTTCGGATGAAGGAGAAAAGCCCAAAAGAAGAATTGATGTCGCGGAGGCCCGACGAGGGGCCATGGCGCCCATGTGCGAGCCCACCGGCGTGCATGCCGGCGCCGAAAGACATGGCATGGTGGCAGCCCTTGGTTGCTGCTACATTTTTTTTTTATCTGCCCAGAACTGAGGCTTGAAACGGAGGTCAAGACGAGTTTTTCTGGAAAAACACGAAGAAGAAACCCCCCCTAAAATCGAGTTTTCTACCCGATTAAGCGGACGGAATCGAAAAAAACTCACTGTAAAATTCCGAAAATGCCCCTAGATCAGAACTGAACAAGAGGGTCATAAAGCTGTTAAATCAAAACTGGAAGCTGAAACTTCACGAGGGATTTCCGGTACCAAGAAGACCTTTTCTGGAAAAACACGAAAAAGAAACCCCTCCTAAAATCACGTTTTTTAAGCGACCATGTCGAACGAAGAAAATAAAACTGAAGTGAAAGGTCCATAATGCCCCTAGATCAGAATATGCAAAAAAAATGCGAAATGAATTCACAAGAGGCTCAAAACACAAACGATAAGGTTTTGCTTGGAAACGACCATGCACGCAAACGTAACTTACCTATTTAGACGCGCTACAATGGTCCATGGCTTAAAAATATAGCCGATACAAAATCTGACCCCTTAACGGGCAAAAAGGCAAAAATGGAACTTGGAATGAAAACTTGGAATCCAAAAATGCAAAACGGGATCAAATGACCGTTTGGCCCTTGGCCACACTTCATACAAGATTAATAAGATAAAAGAATGAAAATGGAATTCCCACACCCGATGCAACCGTGGTGAAGGAATGACTTGCGATTTTTCAAGGTTTTCATAATATTTCATGAAGTTAAAAAGTTGTATAGAATACAATACACATGTCATTGGCCTCCGACCTCATCTCATATATGTCAAATACATTGAAAGGAGTGCACTTATGTACACATTATATACATGGAATCAAATATACATATTTTGACATGTAAGTCTACAAAATGACATTTCATGCTAACATTTGCATGAAATGGAAACTTGAAAGCTACTCGACATCCAAGGAATGCTAGGCTTCACGAACCAAGTCTTCGTACCTGAAATATACCCCAGTATCGTAGGGGTGAGTAACATAAAGCTACTCGTAGGAGATGAGCATGCATCGACCTAACATTTTACAAATTTATCACCTTAAGGTGAAACATGTTAAAGGGGTTCATGCCACCTAACGTCTATATCGAAATGAGACTCAGGGAGTATCCTAAGCTACCTTAGAGTGTTTCTAGCATAAATCACATTATCTATGCCATTTAAACAATATGGAAGCACGTTATACAAAGCAACAAGATATAGGTTCTTAAAGGTATTAACTTGCAATCTCGAATACAGAAACAACTAAAGTGATCATGTCACTTAACGTCTATGTTCTAAATAAGTCTAAGGAATCATCCTAGGCCATGCTAAACAATCAAAACGCAATTTACAACTTCAATACAATCTAACCACATAAAAGCATATTATACAAGGCAACAAAATACAATTTCTTAAAGCTATCAGCTTGAAATCTAAAGCACGAAAACAACAGAAGTGGGTCATGCCACCTAACGTCTAAGTTATAAATGAATTAATAGGATCAATCCTAAGCTTTATTAGAACGTCAAAACACGATTTTCAATATCGATGCAATTTAATCAACATTGGAACTTCCAATACAACGCATAAAGCATAATTTCGCAAAGTTAACATCCTGTAACTTAAAATGGAATGACAATTAAGAAACAATAAGTTACAATATCATCTAGTTATCAACTTGAAAATGAAATGCGAAATCAAACAAAGTGGATACTCGGACGTCACGCCGGATCAGACCGACAACATAGTTACTTTAGGGTTACTAGCCCATGGGTAACCTCCCTATGTGCGCACTAGACTATATATAGAGGGACTATCTCCCGTACTAGAACCACGTCCTAGCCATAGTCAAACAACGACATCCCCAAGTTTCCAAAATCAACAAATTGTGCAACAACGCATATATCAACAGAAATATGCAAGATAATCAACTATCTACTAAGCACAACCATATTTGGAAACCTATACAATACATGCTCTAAATCCACAACTAATATGATATGATGAATGTCGAATTTTCAGTGTGCAATTCGTTACACGCTATGCATGAAATATGTTAAATACGAAGTGTGCAAATCATTACACAAGATAACAATATATTCAATAAGGAAAACATATTCTCATGAATACAAACATAACAACTATGTTATCCAATGGTCAAAACATAACCAAATGAATATACAACAAGTCTAAGTTCATGATTTGAATATAAAAACCACTTCTAAAACACAACTAGATCATGGAGCAAATTGAAGAATTTAAATAGATAAACACAATTAAATTCTCTAGATTCCGATTCAATTCCAAAAAATCTCAATTTAATACATGTTAAAGGACATGGTATGGTCATTACCTATATCCATTCTAAAACTCAATTAGGTTGTTGGAATAACAAAGTAGAACTTTAATTAAATCATGCTAATTTAATTACCAAGGTTCTAAAATAACTTCTAATAGTCCCAAATTAATATATACTAGTAAACAAGTCATGGCCAATACAAATATCAAGTTAAAACCTTAATTAAGCTAATGGGACCACAAAATAAATTTTAATTAATTCTTTTAATTAAAATCTCTAGATTTTTAAACTTAACCAAATGCTCTCAATTTAACATATCTTAGAGAATATGCCCAGGACTAATGTAATATCACATTACAAGTTTATTTTATTTAATTTAAGACCATGCGACTTAACCTTCCACTAAAGTTAAATATAAATTAAAAGTTGCAATTCTCATACAATTAATCCCAATTTAATATATGTGAACAATCACACCAAAACTTAATTTTTTAGCATGCCACAATTCAATTCCAAGTTGTATATCACCATGAGGATTAAATCTTAAACAAGGAATTTAATTAAATGAAAGGTTTGAAAACCTAACCGAATATTCTAAATCAAACATATGTGAAGCTATATGGCATGTAAGTCAAGAATATCAAGTCGGAATTTAAATAGAGTGAATAGTGCACTCGGGGCAAATTAATTAATCAAATTAATTAATAATTACTAATTTTCAAAATACCTCCAATTATTTTCAAATTCAACTATGTTAGAGAGCATGCAAAGGCCTAATTTAATATGCTAACACATATTAATTTCAAGCTAGTTAAGGCCATGTGAATTAATCTTTCACCTAAGATAAATATTAAATAAAATCTTTAATACTTATTCAAATGTTCTAATTTTAATACACGACAATGAGCATATCAAGGGGCAATATAAAATCATGCCACATGTTTAAACCAAGTCATGAGCAACCGGAAAAATTAGATCCCGTATAAGAAAAATAAATAATAAAATCTCTAGATTTTATATTTAATCATACAAACAAGTAGTATAAGCATTACAAGCATGCTATATAACAAGAATTTAAACCTAGAACATCTCCTACCTCAATTTGAGATGAAAATCTCAAATGCCATCAAAATGGAACGGCTCCGAATCTGACGAAACTACTAGGTTTTGTCGGGGACAACGCCGTGAACATAACCCCCATGAAAGCCCCATCAAAATCATAACTTGACCTCAAAACCAAACTCAAGAAATGGTCAAAACTGAATTCTAATAAGGGGGAAAGGTAGAGCACGGCGAGGGGAACAACAAACGTTAAGGCCGAAGACTTTCCATCAAGGAAAAGTGAACCAAAAGAGGAGAGAGAAGATGGAAGCACCCCTTAGGCTGCCATGGGAGCTCCAGGTCGTGCATGAAGAGGGGAGAAGATCAAAAATGAAATATCTCACACCCTTTTATAGAAATCTCAAAAAGTGCCCCGAACGGGCCCCGCCAGGTCCGAAAAAGTAAAATTTGAGCAGACGCGCTCAAATGGAAAAACTTTGTGAACAAAAAAGATTCAAAATGATAAAATATGAACAATGGAAGAAACAACGTCAAAAACTGAGTCCCGAGCAGAAAGTTATGCCCAAAACAAGTTTGGCGAAAATTGGGGCCAGAAACCCTAAAACTGGAAAACATCGATCAGGAGGAAATTCCAAAAGTACATGACTCGACGAAATGTGAAAATGAATCTCGTACAAGGATCGAGGCTCAAAACAAGACATTTTGCAATAACTTTCATTAATTGCACAATGGCCCCTCCAAAAAGTGAAAACTGCACTTATGGCCCAGAATGAAAATATCTTTCAAAAATATTTTCTTAAAAACCCCTGAAATAAAATATCTTCAAAAGATATTTACGAAAAATACCCCAATAAAAGAAAATAATTTCAAAGAACTTTGCATCTATACCCCTATGGACACCGGGAGCAACCAGAGTACTTTCTTGCAAAAGTAAAGATACGTATTTCGTGGAAACCACTCAAGATGAAGGCATGTGAAGTGAAAAACCAACTCCGAGTATGAGAAGTGAGGTTGTGCCAAAAACTGACAAACAGAGATAAGACGAAATAGGGAAAATGACAGAATAGGGAAAAGACGAAATATCGTATAGTGTCCGAAAAACGAAAAATGCTAAAATGATTCGGTCCTCAAAGGAAGTTGTCAATCCATGAAAAAGAGTCTCAGGAACCAATTCCGAACACTCGAGATGACACTAAGCGACACGAAACAGAGCTCAGAAAAGAAAATTAAACGAAAAAAATTCATTCGTAAAATTTCAGGAAAAAGGAAAGGAAGGCAAATGACCGGGTCGTTACAACATCAGTGAGGCCTAACTGAGTGGATAAAGGTTCATTTGGCAACCAATAGTCCAACCAAAGCATTGTGTCATTCCCTGTCCCAATTTTGTGTTTAATAAGGCCCCTACCCATATCTTTTAGCTTAAGCAGATTCCTCCAAAACCTTGAACTTAGTGTAGAAGCTTTAACAGTCCAAATAGACTTGTTCTTGATCAGGTACCTGTGAGTCCAAGCCACCCAAAGGCTCTCCTTCTTGGCATATAACTTCCAGAGAAACTTGAGTCCAACCCCTCTATTTGTCAGGTCAACGCAAGGGAATCCAAGTCCACCAAACTTTTCTGGTCTGCAAATAAAGGAATCTCAAAATCTGATTAATTTGGTCAATAATCTTCATTGGAAGTCTAAAACAGTGTGCCCATTAAGCTTTAATGGAGTAAAGGATTTACTTGATGAGTAAAGCTCTTCCTGCATTAGATAAAAATCTTGATTTCCAACAATCGATTCTTGCTGTAATCCTCTGGACAAAGGTCTGACAGTCAGTGGCATTGATTGAAGAGGAGGATAAAGGAGCCCAAGGTAGGTGATTGGAAGGGTTCCAGTCTCAATTTGTAGTAGTGAGAGAATGGCAATCCTTGAATCCCCATCGACACCAAAAAAAAAGGCATGGCTTTTGGAGCTGAACGATTTCTTAATTGTATTCCATAATAGTTTACATCTCTTTACACATGTATTTGTATACATCAGTAGTTGATTTACCAGTAAAGCTAGAAAAGATATAATCCCACTGAATAAGGGATTGATACAAATAAGGAAGTAAATTAGACTTTAAAGGAATCTAAATATTTGGTGATAAAGAAAAGATCCCTAATCAGTAGTGATTTGGGATTCTTGCCTAATACTCCCCCGTAAACTGGATGTCGGTAGAGAGACTAGTTTGGAAGCAAGAAAAGAAAATCGATGCTTCGAAAGACCTTTTGTGAAGATGTCAGCTAGTTGATCTTGAGAGGGAACAAATTGAACACGGTGACTGCCACTTGCAACACGTTCGCACACAAAATGATAATCTAGTTTAATGTGTTTTGTGCGTGTATGAAACACATGATTAACTGCCATATAAGTTGCACTAAGATTATCACAATAGAGAGTAGTAGGAGAGGGGATTGTAACATTAAGATCTTGAAGAAGATACCGGATCCAAATAGTCTCAGCACATGCATAGGTAAGAGCACGATATTCTGACTCGGCACTAGACCTAGAAACAGTAGGTTGTTTCTTGGCACACCATGAAATTAAATTAGAACCCAAGAAAACACAATATCCAGTAGTTGATCGATGATTGTCGGGACAACCTGCCCAATCAGCATCGGAGAAGGCAATAAGATGAATAGTACTGGGTGAGCGTTGAAAGGATATCCCGCGCCCAAGAGACCCTTTCAAGTAGCGAAGTATACGCTTTACAACAGCCAAATGTGGTTCTCGAGGGTGACTTATAAACTGAGCTGCATGATTCACGGCGAAGGAAATTTCTGGCCGTGTAAGAGTGAGATATTGTAATGCACCGACCAAACGACAATACTCAGACGGATCCGATAAAGAAGCCCCATCAAAAGCAGACGTGCATACGAGCAGAGATCGGCGTAGTGCATGGTTTACAATCAATCATATTACTACAGTGAAGTAAGTCTAATGTGTATCGTGTTTGCGATAGATGCAAATGATCAGGATGACGCACTACTTCAACACCTAAAAAATAATGTATAGGGCCAAGATCCTTGATTTCAAACTCCTTGGCTAACCTTTGCAGAAATGAAGAAATTAGAGGTGGAGAGTTGCTGGCTAAAATGATGTCATAAACGTATAATAAGAGAATCATCACCATATAAGATTTAAGATACAAAAACATTGAAGAATCTGTCCGACTTTGAATGAAACCATAAGTAAGGAGAAACGAACTAATTTCTTGGAACTAGGCACGTGGCGCTTGTTTGAGACCGTAGATGGCTTTATGTAACTTACATATATGATTAGGATGAGTCGGATCAATGAAACCAGGAGGTTGAACCATGTAGACTTCTTCAGAGAGTGACCCATGAAGAAAAACATTTTTAACGTCTAATTGACGAATAGACCAGCCAGAAGTCATAGCAATACTGAGGACTGTACGAATTGTCGTAGGCTTAACCACTGGACTAAACTTCTCATCATAATCGAGACCAAGTTGTTGATGAAATCCTTTAGCAACCAAACGAGGTTTATAACTTTCAATGCGACCATCAGAGTGGTGTTTAATTTTGAAAACCCATTTACAACCAACATGAGTGTGAAAAGAAGAAGGTGGAACCAAAGACCATGTACCTTTCTTTAAAAGAGCATTAATTTCATTAGTCATTGCCTGACGCCACTCAGGAGAGCGAGCTGCATTAGTATAACATGTTGGCTCAATGTCTGCATTGTGGAGAAGAGACATAAAGGCCTGTGGTAATGGGTGTTTAGTGGTGACCATGCTGTGAATATTCTTTTCTTTCCAAGTACCATCACGAAGTCTTGTAACCATAGGATGTTGAGAAGTAGATGGTGGAGTAGAAATGAATATAAAGTCAGTTAGAGAAGGAGATCCAGAGATCGTTACAGAGGATGGTGGAACAATGGGTGTAGGTTCCTGAGATGTAGTAGAGTTTAGGGCTGGGTCCATGAGTGCGGAAGGTGTATTTGGTGTAGTAGGTGATGGCAGTGTGGAGGATGATTGTGGAGAGAGAATCGGAACAAAGACGGTGTCATTCTCTAAAAGTTGCGATGGAGAAAACGCATTTAGCGGTGCAGTGGCATATGAAAATCTGGACTCATCAAATTTAACATGTCTAGAAATGTATAGTCTTCCAGTGTGCGAATCAAGGCAACGATATCCTTTGTGGCGCGTATTGTAGCCTAAAAAGACACATTCAACAGAACGAGCTTGTAATTTGTTAGTAGTATAGTCACCAAGAAAGGGATAGCAAGCACAACCAAAAGAATGAAGTTCACCATAATTAGGTGGCGAAACAAATAAAGCCTCAAAAGGTGATGACTAACCCAAAACCGAATTGGGTAACCGATTAATAGGATAAACTGCAGTAGCCATGGCTTCAACCCACAAATTAAAGGGCATGTGTGAAGCAAGAAGTAATGTACGACCCATTTCTGAAATATGGCGATGTTTGCGCTCTGCAACTCCATTTTGTTGCGGGATGTGAGGACATGAAAGTCTATGGTGAATTCCTTTTTGCGCACACAAGGTATGGAAGTTTGTGTTATCAAATTCTTTTCCACCATCACTTTGAAAAGTTTTAATACACAATGAAAACTGATTTTCAACAAATGTAAGAAATGAGGTAAAGTGAGTGAAAGTTTCTGACTTATGACGCATAGGATAAATCCATGTGTAGCGAGTGTGGTCATCTGTAAACAAGAGATAATAACGGAAACCAGAAACAGAGGTAATGGGAGACATCCATACATCCGAATGAATTAAAGAAAATGGTGCAGGAGCACGTGATTTACTAATCGTAAAAGGAAGTCTTGTAGACTTTCCTAATGCACAATGCTTACAAAAACTAATGTGAGAAAATTTAAAAGCTGATCCTAAACTTTTATTGGAACTTAAAATTTGCAGAATTTTGGATGAGGGATGGCTGAGACGATGATGCCCTAGGGAAGAAGAAACACAAGAAGCAGATAAAGCATGGTGAGGAGCCAAATCTTGTTTAATAGGGTAGAGACCACGCTCACATGGGCCCTGAAGAAAAAGGATAGAACCAGTACGTAAATCACGAATAATAAATCCCCATGGAAGAAAAAGAAAACTAACAGAATTATCATGGGTAAATTGAGCAACTGACAACAAATTTTTGGTCATCGAAGGAACATGAAGTACATTTAAAAGACAAAAATGTGAAGAACCAGATTGAAGAGAAAGGTTACCAAAGTGCGCAATAGGAAGTGAATCACCATTGCCTAAAACAACCTGATCATTACCGCCATAGTCGCATTTCTGAGTCATGTGACGAGCGTCACTCGTCATATGATTTGTGGCACCAGTATCAGGATACCAGTTGGGATCCACAGGTTGAGATAGTTGCATTCCAGTGAAGGTAGAGGCGAGATCATCATCAAATTGAGAAGTGCGGGAAGAAGGTTGCTGCCCAAGAATGCCTTGTTGCGTACTATGGTTATTGTCATAACTATAACCACCACGACCATAATTATTGCGACCTCGATTGTTTCTAGCAAAATCAGGACGCCCATATCCACCACGATTATTATCATACCTGTAAGTGTATCGACCAAATCACCACGCCTGTATCCACCACGAGTATTATCATAAGTGTAATTGTTACGATTGCTGGAATAATCAGAACGGCCTCCACGACCATGACGACTGTCATGACCACCACGAGAATTAAAATTTCGGCCTCTACGGGTGTTGGAAATAAAGGCAGTGGGTGTGGTGTTTTCAGAACTGGGATGTGATGTAATTTGAGATTCAAAACAGAGAAGATGAGCACGAAGATCCGAAAATTTGGGAAGAGGAGGAAAATTGAGAATAGCAATTTTCAGCAAGGCATAGTCTGAGCCGAGACCATGAAGAGCAAAAGTAACGAGGTCATTATTAGAGACTGGTTTATTAACGGCTGCGAGGGCGTCAGAGAGAGATTTGGCGTGTTGTAGGTATTCAGAGATGGATTTGGAACCTTTAGAAAGAGACAAAAGTTGGGAGCGAAAATTCGTGGCATTGGCAAGAGATTGTTGAGAAAAATTTTCTTTGAGACATTCCCAAATCTAACGAGAAGTGGTCAGACCAACAACTTGAGATAAAACAGAGGGAGAGAGCGTAGCATTAATTAAACTGATGAGAGTTTGATCAGTTCTAAACCATGTTGTCTACTCCGGATTGGTGACCTCAGATTTGCCATCAGCAGAGAATATGGTTTGAGAGGGACATGCTTCGGGTCCGTCAATAAACCTCCAAAAATTTTGGCCGACAAGAAACGGCTTAATTTGTGATTGCCAAAGAAGATAATTTGTATCAGTGAGTTTGATTGAAACAAGGTGTGAGATATTGGGGATAGTGAGAGATGGGGAAGAGGAAATAATAGTGGCAGATGTGGAGGAGACTGGTTCTGTAGACATAGTGAAGCAGAGATGTAGAAGTGTTAAACGAAAAAAAAAAAAGACAGCGAAAAATGCGATAAGGATTAGAAAACTCGTTGGAGTATTTCAACGCTCTGATACCATGAACAATTTCTTAATTGTATTCCATAATAGTTTACATCTCTTTACACATGTATTTATATACATCAGTAGTTGATTTACCAGTAAGGCTAGAAAAGATTTAATCCCACTGAATAAGGGATTGATACAAAAAAGGAACTAAATTAGACTTAAGGAATCTAAATATTTGGTGATAAAGAAAAGATCCCTAATTAGTAGTGATTTGGGATTCTGGCCTAATAGGAGCAATTAACTGATAATCCAGAAAAAGAGAGGAAATCTCCCAAAGCAGCATATAGTATTTGTATAGATACAAGACTACCATGAGAAAAGAGGAGGATATCATCAGCAAAAACAAGGTGTGAAATGGCCAGTCTACTACACCTCCAATGATACTTAAAGCCTGGGTTATTTGAAATTGCAGAACCTAGGGATAGTGACAAGACCTCCATTGCTAAGACAAGCAACAGGGGTGAGATAGTTTCTTGAACAAACTCACTCCCTCAGCATGAAGAAGAAAAGTAGTACGCATACTACTTTAACCAAATACTATTTCAAAATTCAAACCACTAAATGTGTATCATAATTATATATATAGTATTGATACAGAAATATATATGGAGAAACAAATATATATATTGAATAAGACACAAATAATACTACGTATTGCTTAAGAGAGATAGGAGAATCTAATTTAAAAGTGATAACAGGAAAATAAAAAAAGGGGTGACATAAAAGTTCCAATACCTTTAACTTAAGCAATATTGGGGGTATAAAAATGGCAATTAAATACTTATAATGCTATGCAACCAAACAGATGGTCCTTAATTAGTTGCATGATTATGTTATATTAAGAGGTTTTATTATTATTATTATTATTATTACAAAGGGATATATTTAAAATTGAGAATATTTGTTTATATATATAACTATATTTTACGCAAGATAACATTAGACTATCGAGTATATATTGACTTCAAAAAAATAAAGTCCCAAAATTAAATGAAATAGGCCCACCCAATTCTTTCTAGTTCAATTCCATCCAAATCCAATATATAACCTTTCAAATTTCACTAAACTTGTACTATTTAGTGATACCATTTTTAGAATTGCAAGCAATGAATGTTTGGTTGGCAACAAAGGAGGTTAAGCCGGACATGTATAGATAATGGGAGACAAATCTGATATATATACCAAACAAAAATTGAAAGCGTAAACCATCAGTCCTACTTTATCCTTTTGTCTATATGTGTACAAATACTTCAACGTATTATAATACAAATTGCAAATTCAAAACAAAATAATAGAGAATAAAGAAATTGATTATAATTTACCAATTTAATTTATGTAATGGGACCTATCATCTCTCTCACATAAATTAAAATGAAAATATGCAGAATTCAAATCCTAAATTACTTTTATAAAGAAATATATTATGTCAATTAAGTTCAAATAACTTATTGATTATTTAAATACATAAATTTAAATTGCTCTTTTTATATCCGATTTCTATACTAGTGTTATTTAATTTATACTATCAATTTAGGGGTAAAACCATTTTAGTATGTCAAAATTGCATTACAAGTGGATGATGGTTAACATTTGATTAATCATCAAGCATAGGTTAATTAACTAGATGCCTTGTTCAATTAAATAGTCTTTATGAGCCAGTTTAAATTTTTTAAAAGATGAAAAAAATAAAAATTAAGCTCTACTCCCTTCAGACCCTCTCCTCCATTTCCTTATAAATATATAATAATTTTCCAACTACTTTGACAAAGTTACTACATTTGTGATCTAGTTAAATTAATTGTCCGAAATTGTGAACAAGTCAAAGTGAAATTACTTTAGCATTTTGGCTATTAAGGAAAAATCCTAGATTTATAATTGAATTTGTACGTTGAATAGTAAGATTAAAAAACTTATTTGATTAATTATTTGGATAAAAAGAAAATATGCTGTCCATATTAAAAATAAATATATCAATTTATTGGACACTATAATGCATTTTGAAGTGATTTTCTTATGAACCATTATCTTTAAAGATGTTATACTGATTTTAATATTTATTTATTAAAGCAATATTTTCTATGTCCAAGATAAACTAGTTTTTTTTTTTTTTTGGTTAAAGATTTTAGATCTTATTTTGGAGAGATTATATTTTGAAAGAAAGATCAAAAGTGGCAAATATAATTTCTTATTTTTAACTTATGTTACTACCTAGTTGAAAAAAAGTTAAAACGATTTCTATCTCACTGCACTTATGTGAATAGAAGACGGACATAAATACACTCGGATACGTTCTGTCGTGACTCCACCTAATTAAGGACGCGTTTGATATGTGTTTTATTTTTTTTATATATTTTTTAATCGAAACGAAATAAGTGTTTTATTGTATGATATTTTGAATAGTAATTAAAACATCTTTGATAATATTTGTTTGTTACAAAAAGTTTGGAAGCAAAAACATAAAAATATATAATCGGTAAAAAGTGTCAAAAGTTTAAAAAATATAAAGCATAATGGTCAATTTAAAAATGTCATTTAAGATTGTTTTTTTTTAAAAGATATTACTGTTTACCGTTGCAAAAATATGAAAATATATAAAAATGTCAAATTAGTGTTTTAATTTTTAGCCATAAAAAAAAAATTAAAAAAAAAAGAAAAAGAGAAAGAGAAAGAGAGCTGTGTACTTAAACAATCTCCATGGATACTAGTGAGAGGAAATAGGTTAAGAGAACAAGCAAAAAAGCAATGAGTAAACCGAGAAAAGAACCTAATACGAAAATACAATGGGTTTGGGTCAACACTCATATATTGCTTGCCTAGCACGAAGGAATAAGTGATGCGTTGCATCTTTCAACTCACGTGACAACGAGATTGCTCAGAAAAAAAAAAAAAAATAGTATCAGATTACGTGACACTACAGATTCGTACATACAGCTCCTAAAATTAGCCGTTTTTCAGCGCTCTCCGCTGCCAAAACTTGGTTCAGCTTTATGCAGAATGTTAGAGAGAAATTTTTTTAGAGAGAGAAAGTTTTTTTTTTTTTTAATGAAATAAATGACCTTATTTATTTTTTTGAAATGTCTACGTGGAAACCTTTCAGAAAAATGTTGAAATTAATATCCCTTTAAAATCATGTGGGGACTAAAAAAAAGACTTTATGTAGAAAAAAAAACTCAAAAATAAATCAAAAATAAATTATTCTTTGTGATACTAATAATAAATAAATAAGGTCATGCGTAATATTATTCAATAATTATTTTACTTTTTTTCCCAAATTTGAACTTGGTGTCAAATGGTAATGTACTAACTTTGTTCTTCTGTAATTGTATGAGACTTGATATATATATATATATATATATATATATATATATATATAAAGGCCAGACAAAAGCTGACGGATTCCTACACGCTGGCAAAAGCTACTGGAGGTAAAGACAAATTTGACCTTCACAATAACCAAAATAATGCTTATGTGGACTGAGGAGTGGCCTGATACGAGGGGCCAGCTGAGCAGGTTGTACATTTTTCTTCATTTGGGTAGGGGGGATTACTTGTATTAGGCACACAAGATAGAGGGGTATTTGAGTCAATTGAAAAGAACCTTTTACACAAAAGGAATGTCAGCTGTCTAAGTATTATTGGTTCGAGGTATTTATATGCATGCAAATGGTAGTTTCACTTTCCAGAGAAAACTGGCACATAAAATAAGTCAAAAACAATACTAGCAAAATGTAGTCAAATCTTGTTTCTCTGTGTTACTTGGTTCAGCCAGCCAAAGAAAGAAAATTTCACCAATTTGATGCAAAAGACATGCACTCCACCAAGTCATGCAGACATTTCCACAAAAGCTAGCAATAATTTTATTTATTTATTTATTTTTTTATCCATCCTTTTTAAGTTGCTCTAAGTCTTATATATATATATATATATTTTAAAATTCCACTCATGAAAAGGGATGAAATACTTTGATCTTCATGACATATATTCTTCCTAATTACACATATGTGTATTTTGTGTCCTTATTTCTCACAAAAATACCATTAAAGCTAGTCCTACCCGAAATATATAAAAAGTAATAATAATAATAATACAAAATAAGTGAACCAATAAATTAACAACCTGATAATTTTGTAACATGTTTGAAGCTAATAATGGTGGCAGTGTCTGCTAATTATTTAATCAAACTTGGAAAAAGGAAAAATGTTTATGAAACTAGTAGTAAAAAGACATTTTATTTCTATTGTTTCTAGACATGTCAATAGGGATATACAGTTAGCTTAAAAAGGAAAAGGGGAATCACACTATGTATGTTTGTGGGAAGAAGAAGATCACCAACAAAACTAAAATGGTGGGAAGAAGAAGACCTGATACGAGGGGCCAGCTGAGCAGTTGTACATTTTTTTCATCATTTGGTTAGGGGGATTACTTGTATTAGGCACACAAGATAGAGGGGTATTTATTTTTCGAAAAAAATATATAGGGGTATTTGAGTCAATTTAGAAGAACCTTTTACACTAAAGGAATGTGAGCTGTCTAAGTATTATTGGTCCCAGGTATATACATGCATGCAAATGTTAGTGTCACTTTCCCAAGAAAACTTGCACAGAAAATTAGTTTCCACTCATGAAAAGGGACGAAATACTTTGATCTTCAAGACATATATTCTTCCTAATTACACATATATGTATTTTGTTTCCTTCTCACAAAAATACCATTAAAGCTTTTGTACGTAAGCATCTTGTCCATTTAAAATTATTACATTACCTATTTAAATCTATTGTACTGTCAATTAAGACAAGACCAAAATTGCAGAGAAATGAAATAACATAGGTATAAAGTCTAGAGAGTTTGAGAGTTGACACAACATTTTTCTTTTTTTTTTTTTTTTTTTTTTTTTTTTTTTGAATAGACAATATAGTAGGTTCACCTGATGGATGGCTATTTTTGACATTTCGACGGCCTTCTTCTACACTTAAGGTATAGAGTCATGTCAATTATTCGTCCAAGGCAGTCAATATTGATGCAAATAGTAATGCTATACTAGCAAGAAAACTGAAATAGTGGGAAGAAGTATTTAAGATGGAATATATTGATATTTATTATTATTCTTTTTTTGACATGAAATATGTTGATGAACAAGTCAAAAAAAGAGATTGGTTTTTCAATATTTCTAATTATAATAAAAAAGAAAAGGTAAATTACATATTAATCATGATCCTAGAGCTATAAGGCTTTTTTTTTTTTTTTTTTTCAAAAAGTTATACCAACTTTCTTGTCACACATTATATGTTTTCATAACTTACATTAATCTTTCCATTTCTTCTCATTGTTGATCAATGCTGATTGTGGTAGATCTATTATAAACAATGTAGGCCCATGGTTAAAAATATTTTATATCATTCCAATATGCATTATTTTTCTTCTTATATCAATCAATTGATATGCACTAATTTTATTAGCTTTGTAACCATTAGGAGAAAATAAAAAAAGGAACAAAATCCTAAATTATAATATTTATACATATAATTTTTTTTTATAAATAACCATTTTCAATTGTGTCAAAGGTTAAAAAAATAATTTGGCAAAATGATTAGGACACACACTCCTACACACACTTTTGTCTTATTCGAAATAAATTCCATTTGAATGGTTCATTTTCTAAAACCCGTCCTCCTCCTTTTTTAACACACACTCCCTACACACACAATCCAAATATAAACCCTTAGAGTCGACCCTTAGATCCAGTGCTCTGGTTGATGATACCTAGAGAGCTGTGTGAGCTCGAGAGATCGATCTAGAGAGAAGAAGGTCGTCGATTCCAAAGGTGAGAGAATATCTACATCGTTTTTAGTTTTTTTTTTTTTTAATTTTCTTTCTATTTTTGCTCTTTAAATTGCGTTTATCTACTTTTTTTTTTTTTTTTTTTTTTTTTCTTCATTAGGAAACTTGCTTTTTTCTTCTTTACTTTCTATTTTCAAAGTCTCAACATGATTGCTGCTGCTTCTTTTTTTGGTTTTCACTTTCTATTTTTCACCTTAAATGTATATATATATTTCATCTACTGTTTTAGTCCGATTTTGGAACATTTTTTTTTTTTTTTTTGTTAAAAATTTTGGAACAATTTAATCCTTCGTTTTTTCATTCTTTTTTTCTTTTTCTTTTTTTTTTTTTCTTTTTATTAATTTTGAAACTTCAAAATACATCTGTTTCTTGATTTATAGTTTGATGGATCTCTGTGTTTTGTTAACTTGCTTTTCCGTTCACATGTTCATATATTGTATATATAAAAGATATAAAACCCTAGTTAATAAGTTGGTTTCACGTTAATTTCTTACAAAATAAATGTGTGAGGTTTTTTAGGTTTTGATATTGATATGAATTTGGGTCAAACTGAGTACGGAGGGAGTTTATAAACAAGCAGATACAATAAAAGCAGCTGTGTGGGTGTGTGTGAGCTATTATAGTGAAGGCAGTAATGTTTTCATTATAATTTTTGTTTTAACGCCAAATTAAACCTATTTAACATATTAGAAGTATATGTTACGATTTCTGCATATCTGCATTTGACGAAGCTACAAGAGCTTATGATGAAGCAGCGAAGACCAGAACCAACTTAATTTGTCACTCATGTTTCTGCCAATTCTCCTATCCTCTCTCCTAGAAAATCAAAAACCTTAACTATTAAAAGAAAGGCCTGTATATTGAAACTGTTTTAGTTACAATTAGTAGTAGTGTATCAGGGAAAGTAATTTGCTGCATTGAGTATCTCTTTAGCATGTATTCAAGTGAACTGTGAGAGTGACTTGGTATTTGGTGGAAAGACCGGCCACTGAACTTTGAGTCACTGTGCTTTGTGTGTGTGACATATAACAACTTGTGAGAAATTAATACAAGGTATGTAGGTTATTAATGGTTGATATTCTATTCCAACAGGGGAGAAGTTTGAAGAATTTATCGAGGGTATATAACTAACCAATGGCTGCACACAATGAAGTAAGTAATTTCCTCTCTTTAAACTTTTAAAGAGTCCTTTGTGATGGGGTCGCCTGCTTGCTTTTTTCTGTTGACTTGTTGCTTAGTCCTTATATTTTTTGTATTTTCTATTTGATGCATTTTCATGTCGGTAGTTTTTTTTTTTTTTGAAAGTTAAAGTTTAATATAAGTGTACAAAAAGCCCAAAGTAGTTAGCCCATTGCTTACTTCAGAAACAAACAGGCCCAATGGGAAAATAAAGAGCATTATAGCTCAAAACAACCCAACAACAGTTGTGTATGTTCAAATGCATTAACATAGCAATCCGGTGCTCATGGAGGATGATTCCAACAATGCTATGCATAGCTAACTTCTGATGTCTGGTGACTTCTTTGGGGGACGAATCACAGACTCAGGCAGCTCCCATTCATGTCTGTAGTTTGTTTTGTGATAGTCCTTGTATATGTCTGCTGATTTTTGTTTGGAGTTTAAATGCTCCATCTGTTGCTTTGGACTTTGGGGTTTGGGCTCCCTTAGTTCTGTACCTTTCTTTTACAATCTCTATAAATTTTATTAGGAGTAAAAGGATTAGTTAAATTGGCTAGTAGAAGACAGCATCATCAAGCACAACTTCAAGGAATTTTTTTTTTTTTTTGATGTATGTGAGCCAATGTGTTTGTTGTTATTATAGGAGGATAACATTACCGACATTGTGGATCACTCTGATAGGCTGACGGCTGTAGGACAGCAAGGACATTGCAGTATGTGCAGTACTCTACAAATTTCAAGTATGTTATAAGTATCATGTTCTGCGTTATACCTAATTTTATAATTTTTTGTAGGCTGTTGTTATGCATGGACGGGCCTGGGGTGTATAGAATTCCTTCTGAATAAGGATAAACAACCCAATGACTTTGTGGTGCTGTCGAAACAAGAACTGGCAGACTGTGTACCTGTAAAGTTTCCACCAAAAGAGGATGCCAAGCCGGATCTAGTTGGATGCTATACGTCCTCTATCAATCAAGCATTTAGATACGTCAAGAAATATGGAGTCAATACTGAGGAGAATTATGGGTATGTAGGTAGGAGAGGGGCTTGTAGAACTGATTTTGACAATATACAGGTATATGCATATAACTCTGTAATGTATATTTTAGTAGTATTAATTTGAGAATATATATCTAATTTTTTATTTTTATTTTTTTATTTTTTATGATTTCTTGTTTTAGGAAGAAAACCGGCATTGGATCACTGATTTTGAGACCATTGATTGTGAAAATGAAAGTGAAATTCTCAGGGCTTTGGTAAAACAGCCACTGGCTGCGTCGATGACTGCATACAAGTCCCTAAGGGAACTCCGGGAGGTAAACACAGCTAGCTTCATGTTCTCTTGTTAGAGATTTTCTCTTGTTTCCACTTTGGCTTGGTTGTGTGCAGCTTTTCTTCTCTTTTTATAATTTCTTATAAAAAAACAAACAGTATCTATAGTTGGCTTACATTTGCGGAATGGAACATTGTCTTAGATTCCTTGAGAGTACCACTTAATTATTAATGTTATTTTGAGGCTGTTGTCTAGAAATGTGGGTAAGCTACAACCTCTTGTTAGTTTATTTTCTTTCTCTCATACTCTTGCTTTCTTTGCTCCCCCTTCCCCTCTCTCTAGTTGGACTCACTTAGCATGTTTAGAACACCACAGTCCTAAACAAAATTTCATTTTTGGCTATCCCAAGATGAGTTGAACTACCATCTTTTTTCCTTTTCCTTTTTTTAATGATCTTATCTGGAAATCTTTGAACAACAGAGCCTTTAGGAGTAAATATTCCCATTTCAGTCTATAATCAATCAGATGCAAGGCTTTTTTTTTTTTTTTTTTTGGGTAAAATCAGATGCAAGTTGCATCCATTGAGCTCAGTACTAAATGTCATTGAAAGGTGACTGGAGATGGTCTTTACTGCTCATTTTTCTTTGCTTTTGTTGTAGTTAGTGAATAAACTTTACTGCCGATCCTTTTTTCCTCCATTATTTCTGTTTTAGCACAGCTAGCTTCCTGTTCTAGCTCTATTAGCTTTGTTTGCTGAGAATGATGCCATTGCTTTGTTGTTGGCTCATGCCTTTGACTAGCCTATATAATAAACCGCTACTAATTTATTATTTGTGTTATGTATAGGAAATTTATGAAGGCCCCAAACCTGGAGAGAAAGGAGCTGGTCATGCAATCATATTATCAAGTTGGGGCACCGACGTGGACACGGGAAAAAAGTATTACAAGGTCAAAAATTCTTGGGGTATTGGCTGGGGGGTCAATGGTTTTGGGAAGATAAGCCGAAATCTGATCAAGCGCGTATCATTTCCAAAAATTTGAGGTAATCAAATGTTTGTGACTGTATTATTGTTAATTCAATATCTTTCACGTCCTTCTATTTGGTGACTTGTTTATGTTTTCTATAAAAGCTCTGTTCATTTCAGTCATAGATCTTGAAGCCTTACAATCCTTGAATGAGGTAGGACATAAGTTTCAAATCCTTAGTTTATTTTGCACGTACCATAAAATGATTCCTTGGATAAGAAGCCAAGAAATGGCCTATTTAAAAAAGGATAGAAAAAGAAATGGCCAATATAGATATAACCATTCTACCTCTTCTTCCTTGTATACTCTATTACATCAAAGGAATCTCTACTTCTTTGTTAATTCTTGTAATCTATCCTGCAAATATTTTGATAGTTATGTTTTATCTATACATAACTGAGTATAGGTATATAAGATACTTATATGCTACCATAATTTATTATTGCAGATGTTCTGGCAGAGGTGCAAAAAGTAGGACTCTGAATGTGATTAGTGCTGGAAGTGAGTTTGCTGCTTTTTTCTAGACCAATAATCAGTTGCTGGACCTGGACATATATAGTATATCCAAACAGTGGTTTGACCCACCTCTTGTCTACTATTCCATTCTAAATGGAATATAATGCTAACTGGCACATCTTGCTAGTTTTTTTTTGGTGGACCCTCAGTGTTTACACTGTAGACAAATACAGAGTAGATTTCAAATATATTTTACATATCTAGCTAGGAATCAATGTGTTTTTTTTATTGGATAGGCTGCAATTATATGGATGCTGAACTTGTGCTAATAGTTTCTTCAACTGATGGCAAATACAGAGTAGATTTCAACCATGTTCTTTGAAATAGAATCTGGATGTTTGATGATTTGGTATGTTAATGCTTATAATACTGTTGGGGATTTCATTGTGAAATAAAAACAAAGAATTTTCATTGTATAAAGGGCTTAAATCATAAAACCCCACTACTTTTAATTTTTGATCATAAAACCCCCACTACTTTTATTAAAACCTCAACCCGTTTATAAAAACCCCATAGTACGTTTTATGATCAAGAATTAAAAATAGTGGGGGTTTTATGATTTATGCCCTTATATAAATAGACATGTTCAAGGATACATAGTTTACAATAAAACTCGAATAAGAATACAGGACTTTGTACAATAAAAGGTATTATACAACAATAAAATTGGTAATAATTCTTACTAAATAGATCAATTAAAATAATATAATTTTCACTATAAAATCACCATTAATTGTAATTTAATTATATATTTTTAAAAATATTTCCAACAAACACATCTTAGTGAATTGATCATATTTGAATTATGGTTTGAAATTCTCTCCAGTTGATTATTTTTCTTCTTATACGAGAAAGATGGCTTACAATTTGTCAGCTGTTTTCTCCCTTCTCTCATTTGTTCACATCAGCTTGATATGTCCCTGAATTAATATAAACATATGTGTGCTTCTTTTTAGCAAAGAACACTGCAATTATATGTGTAAATTTTAATGAAGGACGGCAAACTGTAAGGGAAATAGGAGGTATGAAAAAAGGGATCTAAGATTGGTTACTTTTTCTCCTTCTGTTTGGTTGAGAAGGAAGGAAAAATGTGTGGCATTCTTATCCGTCATATCTTTTACATATTGAGAAAAACATTACCATAAGGAAAAATTTCTTTCATTATTTTCTTTTATACACACACATATAAAAAGAAAAAGAAAGTCAATCCCCCTTTTTAGTTCCCACCCACTTTTGAAAGGAAAGAATTTGCCGACTTTTGAAAGGAAAGAATTTGCCGGTTATGGAGAAAAGTGATTCATCTTCTCTAACTTCTTCAGTGTGGAGTCCCAATAATACTTAAATCAAGCCAATATATGGCTCACCCTTCATCATGTCCATCCTTTACAACCTTTTTGTGGATGGAGACCCTATAATTTTCATTCATAAGTCAACGTGTGTCTCATGTCTATCATTTACCACCCTTTGTGGGTGGAGATCCTACAATACTCGAAGCGAGTTATTATGAAATTATTCTATGTAGGTGGAGACTATTAAGTGTCTTCTCTTTAGGATACCTAACTATCTCCATGCTAGCTCTTTCCCTTTAAAATACCTAGCTCTCCCTATGCTAGCCTCTTCCTTTAGAATACTTAACTTTCACCATGATAGCCTCTCAACTTAGGATACCCAGCTCTCGCCATGTTAGCCTATTCTTTTTAGGACACCTAGCTCTCGCCATGCTAGCCCCTTCTCTTTAGGTCACCATGATAGCCTCTTCTCTTTAGGATGTCAAGCTCTCACCACGCTGGCTTCTTCTCTTTAGGATGTCTAGCTCTCACCACGCTGGCTTCTTCTCATTATGACTCACATTTCCATTATGCGGGCGGAGGTCCTTACACTCAAATCGAGTCAAGTGTGGCTCATTCCATTTCATGCGGATTAAGGTCCTTAAACTCATTTGGAGTTGCATTCAACTCATTTCCTTTTCTTCATGTGAGCGGATGCCCTTACACTCAAATCGAGTCATGCATGGCTCATCCTATTTTATACGGACGGAGGTCCTTAAACTCACTTGGAGTTGCATTTAACTTACCCACTTTCCTAGCTTCATGCTGGTGGAGGTCCTTACACTCAAGTCGAGTAATTGCAACGACCCAAATTCAATGATCTAAATTGTTAACCGGGTCTTACCCGAACCCGGGAACACAAGGGTAATATGGTCATTTAATATTTTAGCGTTGGTTAATTGACATGACAAAGGGCAATTTGGTCATTTATAATGATTACCAGATAATTAATATGATCTCTTAGGCCAAATGCGAAATTTAATAGAAGTTCTTGGTTAATTGAAAAAATTACCCAAGTTAAGAACCAAAAAAATGTAATACCCCTAATTTTCATGACATTTATTTATTTGTTATAATTGCATTTAGTTCAATTATTTGGATATTTGTTTATATGGATTAATTTAATTAAAAATATTTAATTGATCATGTGCTATGTTATTGGTTGTTGTTAATTGAATTGTTTATTATTTAATGGAAGAACAGCGGGGAAGAGAGAGCACCAGCTGCCATCACCCTCATCGACGCACCCCTACTATGCTGCCATCCCAATTCCCCAACCTCCTGCCTGCCGTGGGCACTATTGAACCCACTTTAATTTTTATTATTGCCTTCCCTACTCAGCTCTGATTACCACTTTGGATCCTATCCCTCATCTTCTGTGATACCTTTGGATTTCCGAATGCGGGTTGGCCAGGCCCACGCCCGAATACCCGGGGTTATAAAAAATAAATCAGTAATAATCGAACACAGAATACAAAAAGATAAATAAGAATAGATAATAAGTTGAAGTGAAACTATAATGATAATCCAATAATTAATCCTCAGAATAAATTTTCATTAAATAATAACTTATTCCAATACAACCAATTCTCCAAATTAATACAACTCGGGAATCTATACTATGTGGACCCCTAGAAAATCCCAACTGAGCAAGTGATAGCAATAACTGTCTACAACAGAACACTGAAACACAAAGGAAACTCCTATGTAGATAATCTGGAAGAGTGAAATAGACTGATCTCTGCTCAGCACGAACAATCTCTACACCTGACGAACACCTAAAAAATAATGGTAGGTCAGGCTTACAAACAAGTTCTACTCTACTACAGTCCAAGTAGAGATCCGATAATCGTATACATCTTAGGCAATCAAACAATGACTAGTAGTCCGTATATATATATATATATATATACACACACACACTATAGGATGCTCACAAGGTTATAGGTTTGCCTCAACCTAAATAGAAGGCAACATGCAAATCGCACATAAAGTGGGCATGAGTACCTGAACCTACCAGGGCACACAGATATCTACTATATCTAGTTATTCATCCTAGGCAATATACACACCCTAATCATGATCCTGAGACTCAAGCTCATATAATGGCATATATCACATATATATATAATTCATCCTGTTTACAGCATAAAATAAATACCTGGTATGTCATCCAACTGATTCAGTTGACCTGACATGAAATATGTAGGATTTTGAATTTTAGTTAATCCATTCCGTTATACATGAATAGGTAGGACTTAACGTTTTTAGTTAATCCGTCCCTATGTTACCACTATTCCATACTGGTGCATATAATACATATGATCCATAAGTGATGCAACAATTATAATATCAACATCAAATACATCCAGAAATAAACATAATAGAAATTAGATATATACATGATCATATTATACAGCCAAGATATGATTAAAATCATATAACCTCTATTTAAATTGCTAGAATAGTTTTAAGTAATTAAATCATCCACACAATCCAATAATTGATTAAATAAGCAAAATAGAACATCAATTAAATCTAGAACCAAGCATAATAAAATCAGACAATAAACTAAATATATTATACTACTAATACACGATTAAGATCATATAACATCCATTTAACTTGCTAAATTAACATTAAACAATTAAATCATCTGTTTACAACATGCAAATTATTTAAATTTCATATTGTTCAAGTCTATGGCGTATTATTATAAATTATGCCTCCTGAGTGTTTAACATGTCCATCGCTTGTGATTTTTTGGACTTTGGATGAACTTGCCTTAGGCTGTTCTAAATCCAAGGCTGCATTTTCATGAAAAGCTTGAGATCGACTTATATGTGTGGCTTTTGAGCCCATTCAAGCTTTCTAGCCTCATTGATTATAAAATGAACCAAGCTAAAGCCTCATTTGAAGCTCACTTGTTAAACATGCTGAGCCTGCACAAGGCCATGCATGGCTTGGTAGACTCGTGAAAGAAGCTTATTCAGCTCATATGTAATTTTGTTTTAGTTATTGTCTAAATAGTAGCTTCGAAAACTATTTAATTGCGCATGTTTGCGCTGTGTTTAATGTAAAAGCATTTTTAAGTATTACCGAGTAAGGGAAAGCTTACCAATTCTTACACCTTGGAGTACGTCATGCTGATTGCTGTCCATTTCTGATTTATGTTTCTTGATTTGAAAATTTCTGATATCAGACAAACAGAAATTTGACGAATGACTAAAGTTTAAGGGCATAGCATGTGGCCTGGCTGAGCTGCCTTAGCTTGCAAGCTTGTTGAGTTACTCCCAACCCAAGCTCGAACAGAAGTTTGAAGGCAAGTACGATATTGGGCCATACTTCTATAATGTGAGCTCTAACTGCCTGATACTTGGCTTGCATGGTTCATTTGCAGCCCTTAAAATTACATCCTTTTATTAATCTGCACTCGTAATGGTATTTGATTAGTTTATGCATATGCATCAATTTAGCTGACCCTCTTAATCTTTGACATGCCAAAAGACCCCTTTAAGTCGTATATTTTGAATTGTTTCAAGTGTACATTGATTTAATCGAAGGCATATGCAAATTGAAAGGATATATACACTAATTTAGTTATTAAAGGGCTAGCCTAGTGCATGAGGCTCCTACCATTGTGGAGTCTGGGAAGGATCAAATGTATACAGCCTTGCCCTCCACATGTGGAGAGGCTGTTTTCCGTTTGAAACCTGTGATCTCCAGGTCAAGATGGAGCAACCTTACTATTGCACCAAGGTCCATTCTCACTAAATTAGCTATTATGTTTAAAAATTCAACCATCTTGATGTTGACTAGTTGTATTGGGTATTTAATTTTTTTGAACCTTTTTAGTATATATTTTAATCACGCATTATGTTTTAACGCTTAGGCTTGCACCTATGTTACGTCTTTACCTTACATTCCAAAGATCTTGGCACTTTAGTGGTCCTTGAGCATGCCGTCTACACATTACTTCTTACTGTTGGGATGTATCAGCCTATGTTTATTAGAAACTCAATGGAACTCTGTATATATTAATAGAGGGTAGTTTACTGTAACCTTAATATACTCACCGCAATTATATTCCCTTTAGTGGGTATTCCACTATAATTAATTTCTTGCGTGCATGAGTTGTCTCATGTGTTGATGAAATGTGTTTGTGGAAACAGTTTTGACCTTATGATACTACCATTTTTTATTTAATTAATTTTGTCAATTGATCCATTGTACAACAATGCTTTCTGTGTGCAGCTTTCACTTGGATCATGCTGCTTCCCTTCCATATTTCTTGAAGAAGGTTTGTTTGAATTCCTAATTAGATTTTATTCAGGTCTTTTGCAGATAAGCTGAAATGCTTGGATTTCTTTTCCAGATCACATTCAAGGGGCGAGTTTTTATGACTCATGCCACAAAGGCTATCTACAAGTTACTTTTGTAGGATTATGTAAAAGTGAGCAAAGTTTCAGTTGTAGATATGTTGTATGATGAACAAGATATCCTTCGCTCCATGGATAAAATTGAGGTGTGTTTATAACATATTAGGCTTTTACCAGCGCTCTTTAGAAGAACGCTGGTATAGGTGAAAATCATACTAGCGCTTTACCAAAAAGCGCTGGCATAGGGGTAATCGTACCAACGCTCTTTTTAGGAGCGCTGGTATAGGGGTAATCGTACCAGCGCTTTTCTCTAAAGCGCTAGTATAGAATAGTAGTTATACCAGCGCTTTAAAAAAAAGCGCTCGTAATGGCCCTTCCATTCCCTACCTTTTTTCCCCTTCCCTCCAATTTTTTATCTTTTCCCTCCACTTTTTTCCCTTACCACCACTTTTTCCCTCCGCTGTAAAATATTTGGGGCCTTTTACTACGTCGTTTTTTTTGGGGCCATTAACACTATATTCACTTTCCCATTTCATTTTGCAAGCCCTAACGCTCTCTCTCCTTCCATCACAGCTCTCGCTCGATCTTGTAATCCGTTTTGTTTTCCATCGCAGCTCTCTCTCCTTCCATCACCGGTCATCACAACTCTCTCCCCTTCCATTAGCCAGCGTTCCAAAACTCGAATTTTAATCAGAAACCAACGCTCTAAAACTGGTGGCTTGGTTTAGAGAGACAAAGTCATTGCTATTGCACACAGAGAGAGAGAGAGTCATCGTTGGGCCGGGGTTCCCAAAACCTCGTCTACACTAACAGATCGGAGCAGAATTTTTTTAGGTTAGTAACTGTTCGCCTTCTGATTTTGATTACTTGAGTAGATCACTATACCTAAGATTGTTGTTATTTTGGTGATAATATCGAGTAAATTTAGGGTTTTATGTGGATTTGTTGTTTGAAGTGTTTTAGTTTTCAGATTGCATTTGTGAATTTTACGCTAGATTTAAGGGTTACATGTGTTTAGTGTACTTTCAATGGCGTAATTATCTCTCTATACACACACAAATCAGGTTGTTTCCTTTTACTTTTCCCCTTATCTGTTACGAATTTCGTTTGAATCTGTTTGGCAAAAATTTAATCTCTTTGCTTGAAATCTGTTGAACTTGTAAGGGGATATTAAATTTAATCTATTTCCATATATTATGTTGTGTTTGGAGCATAAATTCTTTTGGCTGTTGAAATTATTGTTTTAGTTCAAACTTTTAATTATTCTTATTTTTATTTTTGCGGTTTTAATTCATAATTGCTGTTTTACAGGAGTGGTTCAGTTTTTTGAATATCTTGCAACCGAGCATCTTCCTTGCTTTGCTTGTTCTCTGTCTTTAATCTCTCGGCTTTCTTCAAGCAGACTCTTCCTTCGCATCTTCAAGAGCACAAGTTAGGTATGAAAGTCATTTTTCTGCATCTTGCCTTGGAAACTTTTGGTCATGAAGGTCCCTGCAACATCAGTAAATGGAATTTTGGTGTCCTACGACAACTGTTGAGCATCAAATGTGTTCCCAAACTCCAGAATGTCAGGCCTTAGAGTTGTCTAAATTGTTGTCTGATAAAATAGTGTTTGACCATATATAATATGCAAAACATTTTTTTATAAAAAACTATTTTAAAAAACTATCTTCTTTTTTCTTTTGTGTTACAAACAAATCTAAAAGAAAATGTCACATTAAAATAACTTTTTTTGTAGAGCAATTTCAAACAAATAAATAGTCATTTGTATGCTGGTTTAAAAAAAAAAATTTGTATGTGAATTTCCTGTATCAACTTTTTTGTTTGCTGGTTAAAAAAAAAAATCAGACCAACAGTTGGCTAACCATCCTTCTGTTCATGAGTATTTGCTCCACTCATGAATCATGGCAAGGTTGTTGTACGGCTACAATTTGCACCCTGACCTAGACTTGTGCTAATGAAAACTTAGAAACATAAATTAATCTTTCAACATGATCATTGCCAATGTTAGAAGTAATATGGTAACAAAATCTTATGTCTCTTTCAAATTTACCTCTTGAGTTACATTTTATATACTTGACTTCTGTTTTGTAGAAGTCTGTTTCAGATTGGTTTGCAATGGAGGCATTGTTATGCTTTCATGACGCCTAAAATACATCGCTAATGTCTTGTAATGGCTTTTTGTTATGGCAGGCGAGTATAATCGAGCGAGGGGAGTTGAAATAGGAAATAAGGACGTAAAGCTTGAATACCTGGAAAAAGCATTCACAACATCCAAGGATAGTTCAGATTTACAAAGTCAAACCACCAAGTAATAGGTGTTGATTAACATAAACCCTCCTCCCTTTTATGTAGGACAGAAGGAACATGGTTGATGAATTTTGAGAGCTTCTTTAGTCTAAGAACTTTTAGAGATATTCACATTTTGCCATTGAGTTTGAGTTTTTAACATTCGAGGCTTATATTTATTTGCTGGAATCCTTTATGTTGAAAATTTTATATTGCCTCCTTGCCTAATATTTATCAAGTCTTTTGATCAAGTAAATGCCCAGTTCCTTGACTGCTTGGGACGATGTAAGTGACTAGCTTAGTAGATCATAAAGTCAAGATTGGGCACTGGACCATTTCCTCTATGAAGGAGAGCTTCTAAAGATGAAACTAGATAACTATTCTCGTAAACAAATGAATCTGTGTTGGGTCTTCATGATTTTCCTTGTTATGTATTGGGTGTCTCAATTTAAGTTTTTGTTCTTGATGCTCTTGCTCTATTTTTATTTTATTTTAATATGATTTGTATAACATATATGCAATTTCAGGGGCTGGATTTCAATTCAAAAGCAAGTATTTGTTTGGGAAATTAAATATTCAGATCAAGCTTGTAGAGGGTGACTCTGCAGGGACTGTCACTGCTTTCTATGTGAGTTTCAATTTTCAACTATTATTTTTCATGAATAATATTATATTTATACACACAAACATATACACGAACTGGGTTTAATGCAATTATAGTTTTGGTACATTATATCATTCAATGCATTTATTTTAAGTGTTCAGTTGCAGAAAATAGAAAACTTGACATCGTTTAAATTCAAGAACTGGGGTAGTCTTAGCTGGCTGTTCCTTTCAGCTTGTGAATTGGATTAAATTCCATTTATTTTTCACATTTAAAGCCTACCCACCTAGTATTTTGTCCGTGAACTATTCATTTCCTCCACAAAAAAAAAAAGATGATGACCAGTTTTGCTTTACTCTTTTATTTCATTAGGTCAAATCTATTTCTTGTAAAATTAGAAGATTATCACTCTAGAATTTGCTTTATGTTGATTGGTAATTGACTGTGACATTGATGATGATGATGACCAGTTTTGCTTTACTCTTTTTTGAGCTGTTGATGTTGATATTTTGTTTTTGGTTTTGATGTGTGCAGATGTCATCAGACAGCTCAAATCACAACGAGTTCGATTTTGGCTCCCTATTTTGTTTGTGGCTTCAGTATTTTCTTTCAAGAATATTGCAATATCTCAATTAGTTGATAGAGCAATTTATAGTAGTGATAAAATAATTATGATGATTTCAGCAACTTTGTATCTTTGCTACGATTGTCTGTGTAAATCCACGTATCTTATATTTTTTAATTTGCGGTTGCAGGGAAGAGACTCATCTTTTGATTTGCTTGATGATAAATATTTGCATACTTGGCCCCTATCCTTTCTCCCCCTTTTTTGTTGTTTAAATACTTCTAAACCTAGCTCATAGTTAGGGTCTGAGGTTGTTTTTCAGCAATAGCAGGACTTTATCCCTTCTCCTACATCATTGTTCCTAAATCATGTCCTTTATATAAATAACTGCAGTTTGCTGGTCTCTTGAATCCTATTCATTTTTATTTTCTTCGTATTGTTTGAACTATTTCCTTATATTGTTTTAGGTTTCATGCAGTGATGGGATGAATTAATGGTTATATATCACTTTGTGCTGGAGACCCTTGCCCTCCAATTTTTAGGTCACCTGTTGCAGGACTGGAAGATATTATGGATAATCAAGTCATGTAAGTTTCCAATAAATCAGAGATAATCTTTAAGTGGGTTAATTAAAATAAAATGCATCTTGGACTTCTTTTCCTTTTACTTTTCTATTTTTATTTTTTATCTCCTGTTACTCCTCTATTGTTCAGTTGTGCTATATACAGACTTCCAGATGCTCATAAACATATAGCTCGACCACCAGTCGGAGTTATATTCCCAAATAAGGTATTTAGGTGACTATTTTTTACATTTTGTCGGACCATCTTCAGTATTTTGTTTTTGTCTCATCTTATCTCCTCTGTTGTTCCTACTTCCTACAACCTTGTCATTGATGTATACATATTTAAAAAATTTCAACTCGTCTTACTACTGGTAAATCTGAATTCTGCATTTTATTCATGCTCATTTTTTGAACATTAACCATCTGAAGTTCCTTTTGAACATGTTCTCTTTATATGGAGGTGTTGGGACCTACTTCTTGATATTTGTTGGTTGTGCTGCGGTGGTGGTGAATTTGGAGAAGGACAAGGTGGTGACACTTCCGGGAATAACAATTGTTTGGGGACTGGCTGTGATGGTCTTGTTTCGAGAATGTTATTACATGGAGTCTCATTTGACGCAAATTCTCATGATTTGAGACATTATAACTTTTTTTTCTTTTTTTTTTTTTTTTTTTTTTTTTTTTAACTTTGATGTGGATTGGGTTTATCTTGTTAGTAAATTTTGTTTATGAATGGACTTGATGTTTGATTACAGGTTTAACTTGTGCTATATTGGATGACATTTAGTAGCCGTAATCTATTTTAACAAAAACAATAAAGGGAATATATATATATATATATATATATATATATATAATGACCTTTTACCAGCACTTCTTAAAGAAGCACTGGTATAGGGGGGGAGGAAAAAAAAATTAAAAAAAACTTAAAATACTCTTTACCAGAAAGCGTTGGTAAAATCCTTTTACCAGCGTTTTTCCAGAAAGCGCTGGCATAGAGTATCTACCAGCGCTTTTTGAAAAAGCGCTGGTAAAAGGACTTTACCAGAGCTTCTGGAAAAGTGCTGGTAAAGGCCTACCGACATTACATTTACCAGCGCTTTTGAAAAAACTCCGGTAAAGCGCTAGTAATTGAATTACCAGCGCTTTTTAGGACTTTTACCAGCGCTTTTGAGCGCGGGTAAAAGCCAGAACTATTGTAGTGTTTATTTATTGTTATTTTTTATTCTCCATCTTGTCAGAGTATTTCTCCCAAGTAAAATTTGGTTTCGGTTCAGGATTGGCTTGCAATTATTCTGAATTTAAACTTAGAAGTGGATCACTTATCAAGAACTTTCCATATGACATTTGTTTTTGTTTTTGCGCACCTGATTTTTTTTTGTAAGTTTGTTTTCGCACACTGATGGTAGAACATCAGTCCGTTGTTAGCATATCTCTTATCATTCAAATCTCTCTGAAGTTGTTCTTCCTTTAAACAAAAGTTTCATTTTTTCATTGATTTCATGAATATGGATGTGGTGATTGTTTGTTATCTATCATTGTGTTACATTGCAATATTTGTATGTTAGCCATAGTTGTGTTACATTGCAATTTTATTACATCTAAACTTTCTATCTAATATTCTGGAAAGTGTTTTTATAAAAATAGTGTACGATCTAATTTAGATTAGAGTAATATGCTCCTAAGGGATCCTCTCATGAGAAGAGCCATGAGCTCTCCCTATTTAACTATTGGATTGGAACAGTTTTTTGAGATATGTGAAAAGTCAAATGAATTATTTAACGCATCTTTTAATCCAATAGTTAAATAGGGAGAGCTCATGGCTCTTCTCATGAGAGGGTCCTCTTAGGAGCATTACTCTTCAGGTTATATGCCAGTTGTTTTTTTTTTTTTTTTTTTTTTAATTTTTTTTTTATGTGTTACTAAAATAGTTATACATCATTTTTAACAATACAATTGTTTTATACATAACATTTTTTAGTGAAAAAATGTGCTGGTTGCAAAGCTATATTAAAGTAAATAAGAAATTTGTTATACATTTGGCTTTTCTTGATTTAAGTTCCATGTTAGAGGGTTCTATTGGTATTGCTTGTGTAGAATAATAAAAGTTAAATAATGATTGGACTTGATGGATGTATAATTTAAATATCCATGATTAAGGGAAGAATGCTAAATTAACGCACTACTTCATAAGATTGAGATAGGCTCTACAGATTACGATAAGGATTAAAGATTATGATAAGGATTAAAGATTACAATAATGATTAAGTTTACAGATTACGATAAGGTAACTCTACATGACATCTTGACCTAAGCCCTATAAAGAAGGCGGGCTAATCAACGTTTTGAGGTACGCAAAAAACCCTAACTCAAGTTATTGATTTCTCTTAAGAGATACTTATTCGTCGGAGCCTACTCTACCGGTAACACACTGGTGCTTGTAGGATCACATTTTCTTCTCTCTGTTCAGGAAGTTAGATTAGATCTGGGTTGCGCAGAATCCATCATTAACAGTTGGCGCCATCTGTGGGAACGATTTTAGTTCTCTAAATAAAGCATGGTTCGATTGCGATCTGGTCTGGCTGCCGGTGAGGATGAAGCGTTGTAAACTTTTGATCAAGGGGACTCGACGAGGCAACCCCCCGTCGTCCCAAACGATCAGGAATGCGTCGCAACATTGGAACTACATGTTTAAACCTTACATGAAGGAATGAACCAGTTAGTCCAGCAAAATGCATTGATTCTGTAACGCTTAGCCGCCCCAATGAGGAGAGAAATAGTGAAGTACTAAATAATGACTCTCGTAGGGTTAACAACGACGTTGAGTTTAGTCAAATAAGGGGACAACAGAGGAGCCACCACCATCGGTCTCCTGAGCGGAATACCACCAGGCTCCGTGGAGATACTTCTAGTTATGTTGGTGACAAGACAGAGGACTTCACTCATTTCGATTAAGAGATGCAGGATCTGAAAACTAGAGTTGAAGACGTCATGCAAGCGATGAAAGGGAAGGGCCAGGTCGTAGTGAACGATATGGTACAGAAGACCAACCTAGCTTTTAGCCCAGCTATTATGAGTTGTCCTCTACCTAGAAAATTTAAGATGTTAACTCTTGAGAGCTTCGATGGGACACGAGATCCTCTCGACCATTTAGAGACCTACAAAGCTCTTATGTATTTGCAAGCCGTATCGGACGAGATTATGTGCAGGGCTTTCCCTACCACACTAAAGGGTTGGGCTCGTCTCTGGTTCAATAAACTGAAACCAAGCTCAATTGAAAACTTAGAAGAGTTGAGCAAACAATTCATAGGACACTTCATCGCTGGGTAGAAGCATAAGAGACCAGCAACACAGTTATTGAATGTGAGGCAGTAGAAGGGAAAGCCTCTTCATGATTACATAAGTCACTTTAACACTGAAATGTTGCAGGTAGAAGAGGTGGACGACAAGGTTGCCCTCACAGCCTTTATGGGAGGACTACAGACCTCTAAGTTCCTGTTTTTCTTGTCAAAGGAAGCCCCTACGAGCATAACAGAGTTGATGGTTAGAGCACAAAAGCACATAAACGCTGAGGATGCTATGAATGCACGAAAAAACAAGGATAGTGAAGATAAGAGATCGGATAAAAAGAGGCTAGCACCTAGCACTAGGGAGGAAAGGGAATCGAAGTACAAGAAATTCTCAAACACCCAAGCTGACAGATCGTCTCGCCGTCTAGTGAGCCTAGGCAAGTATAATAACTACACCCCTCTAAATACATCAGTAGAGCAGGTCTTTCTGCAGATTCAAGATGACGCATCATTGAAATGGCCGCCAAAGCTAAAGTTGATCCAGCAAAGAGGTCTCGAGATAAATACTGTAGGTTCCACCGGGACCATGGACATAACACAGAAGATTGTTTCGACCTTAAAAATCAGAACGAGAACCTTGTTCGTAAGGGTCATTTACGCAAATTCACGACTGAAAATGGAAAAGGAGGCTCCAACCCAACCCGAGAAGGTCGAGATGATCGCCTTCCTCAACACCAACCAATGGGTGAGATCAAAGTTATATTAGGTGGCTTCGCTGGTGGTGGAGAGACTAGTTCGACTCGGAGGGCATATGCCAGGAGAATTTGGAATTTTTCAGAGGTGAATGAAGTTGGAGTGACAAGTCCTCCAATGAAATTACCGCGAGTTGAAGAGCCGGTTATAACCTTTTCTGAAGAAGATGATAAGGGAATTCACCAGCTCCATGATGACCCTCTGGTAGTTTCCATGGTCGTCGCTAATTTCACTGTGCGACGAATACTGATAGACAATGGTAGCTTGGCTGACACTATTTCTCGGGGTGTACGACAAATTAAAAATCGGCCGAGAGAAGCTCCGACCCATGAAGTCATCACTGGTGGGATTTTCAGGTGACAAAGTATATCCACAGGGGGCAGTTACCCTTCCAGACACTGCAAGAGCCAATGCAAAGCAGGTCACTGTAATGGTGGACTTTCTAGTGGTGGACTGCCCATCATCATACAATATTATCCTGGGGAGGACAGCATTGAATGCCATGAAAGCAATCACTTCCACTTACCACCTCCTGATGCGTTTCCTAATCTAATATGGTATGGGAGAGCTAAGAGGGGACCAAACAATGGCTCGAGAATGTTATGTCGCCTCTCTCATAAAAACAAAATCTCAAGAGGCACTCATGATTGAAGAGTTAGAAGGGAGAGATAGGCAAGATTTTCATAGAGCGGAACCTACAGAGGAGCTAGAATAGGTCATCTTTGGTGATGGTGAGCCAGAGAAGAAAGTGAGTATAGGGTCTTTACTCCCCCCAGGTATCAAAAATGAACTTACTCAATTCCTTAAGAAGAATCGAGACGTATTTGCATGGGCGCATAAAGACATGCCGGGTATAGACCCAACTATCATGGAGCACCGCCTATAATAAATCCCAACTTCAAACTTGTCAGACAAAAGAGGAGGACTTTCGCTCTAGAGAGGAATCAGGCTATATCAGAAGAAGTGGAAAAGCTCTTAAAAGCCAACTTTATTTAAGAGGTGTACTACCCCGACTGGCTGGCAAATGTGGTCTTAGTGAAGAAGGTAAATGGAAAGTGGAGGTTATGTGTGGATTTCACCGACCTTAACAAAGCTTGCCCGAAGGACAGCTTTCCTCTCCCAAGAATCAATATGCTCATTGAGGGAACAGTTGGACATGAACTACTAAGTTTTATGGATGCATATTCTGGATACAACCAGATATCTATGTACACCTTAGATAGAGAAAAAAATCATTGATAGAGGTTTGTACTGTTACAAAGTAATGTCTTTTGGGCTCAAGAACGCTGGTGCAACATACCAGAGGCTAGTGAATGCAATGTTTAAGCACCAAATTGGTAAAAACATGGAAGTATATGTTGATGACATGTTGGTGAAAACCTTAAAAGCTGAAGACCATTTAACCGACTTGCAGGAGACCTTCGAGGTACTTAGGAGGCATAAGATGAAACTCAACCCCAGCAAGTGTGCCTTTGGGGTTTCCTTAGGAAAGTTCTTAGGATATATGGTATGCAGAAGAGAAATTGAGGCCAATCCAGAGAAGATCTGTCCAGTCATTGACATGAGATCGCCAAGATCAACTAAGGATCTACAACGACTAACAGGGAAGATTGCTGCCTTGAGTAGGTTAATCTTTCGGTTAACTGACAGGTGCCTACCTTTCTTTTGTGTGCTAAGGAAGGCTTTTGAATGGACCCTAGAGTGTGAACAGGCATTCAAAGAACTAAAACAATACCTTAGTTCTCCCCCACTACTGTCTCGAACCATACCGGGAGAGGAACTATACATATACCTTGCGATCTACACGACAGCTGTCAGTTCAGCTCTGATACGAGAAGAAGAAGGGGTCCAAAGGCCAGTGTACTTTGTGAGCAGAACACTCAGGGGTGCGGAGGAAAGATATCCAATGATGGAACAGCTGGCTTTTGCTTTAATTGTGTCCGCCAGGAAACTGAGACCATACTTTCAAGCATATACGATAATGGTGCTAACAGATCAACCCCTCCGACAGGTCCTACACAAGCCAGAAAGCTCTGGTCGACTGATGAAGTAGTCAGTAGAGTTAGAAGAGTTCGGCATTCAGTACAAGCCAAGAACAGCAGTAAAGGCCCAGGTGTTGGCTGATTTTTTAGCTGAGTTTATGTGATACCCCCTAATTTTGGAACACGGGTTGATCAAGTCCGCGCACAAAACCAGAGGATATCAAAACAATTAAAGTATTTCAAATAAGCACAGAGTACAAAAAGAAAATAAAAAGAATAAATAACTCGCTGAAGGAAAATCTATTAAATAATAAATCCATTAATAATTCTCCAATGGTTACAGCTCGGGAATCCTGTAATTCAAGGACCCCTTAACCAAAATCCACTATCCAGAAATTCATCAATACATACTGAAGTAATAATATCCTACTTTGAAATAAAATAGAAAGAATGGCTAAGTCCTCCAGTTGCGGATCCTCAACCTTGAGACTTGGAACTTCTAATAACCTGAAAAATAAATCGTGGGTTAAACCCTACGAGCAAGTTCACTCTACCAGGCCTCTGAAAACCAATAAGCAGATCATCTCTGATCAAAACCAAACCTAATAAAGTTTTAACTTTAATAAAGCACGATATATATAGCTACATATAATTATATATACTATACTAATCACATCCATTAATAGGTTTATTAAATTTTCATACCTATTAAATAATTATTAGAATAATAATCATTCCTAAACCAATCCACCATTTATTTTTAAAAGAAAACTCCTTGAAGCTTAACTCCATCCTAGTCAATTGTTTAATCATTTAAATAATAAATTATAATAAAAGGAATATTATATTTAATCCCAAAATCCAATAATGATTTTAATTATTTAAATCACATATGCAAAATCTAAGCTTTGACAAATCATCCATGTCTCCACCAGTATTATTTTATTAATATGCATAAGATAATACACTAACCTGTAAGTACTAGATTATTCTAATTTAAGAATATCTAATCCTAATCCAACCTATACAGACAATAACTATAGATGATATTTTAATCATCTAACACACAACAATAGAATTACACTTTGGCAAATCAACCATGCCATTATAAATATATTTATTTATATATTGACAACTCAACCATGCCTCCTTATGTATATATATTTATACTTGTAATTAACAACTCATCCATGTTTCCAATGTATGTGTTTTATTCATACAAATATTTAGGCTATATATTTAAGCCTCTGGCAGCTCATCCATGCCTACAATTCAACCATATACCAACTTTTAACTTAATGATGAACTAAATCACACATAGACTAATGTCATGCATTTCATAATCATAACATTACTTTAATAACCAGCCTATCCAAATATACCAAATAAGAATAATTTATATTAATCATCTTAAATGATATATATATAGACACACACACATATATTATATAATATGTAAATATGTATAATACCATCCATAATAATATTTGATTCTTTAAATCATATATATATATACACACATACATCCATCCTTATCCTAAACAATTAAACCATATATACATATATATAAATAATATTATATATATATATACTTCCTTCCATAACAATATATTAATTTAATTATATTTACTTAATTTAAATGTTACTAAATCTCGTCAGAAATAGTTTCCCATAAATACTCCATCTCGGTAAATAATTTTTCGACACTGTTCCACTAAAACATAAATATCTCCTAGTATGATGGGAATTCGATAACGAAATCAGTACCATTGGAAAGAGGACAAAAAATCGTTAAATTTGAGCTCAAGAATGACCTAATTTGGATTTAAGATGACTAAGTTATGACCGTTTCAATTTCAAGTAACAAAACAAGCAACACAATACGTTGAGCTCAATTGCTACTGTGAGCGCGACCACACCGAATGATAATTCAGTTGACTAGACCAAGTCAACGGTCCCAAAGCGCAGACGCACAGAACTCCATGCGCCGCGATGCACCAGATCTCTTTTCTGTTGACAAGACTACACCAAGGGCATAGATCAGTGGTGCATTGAATCCCATGGACGTCCACCACATCGAATCAATCCAATTATATTAAAGTAATCCTATGGTCTACATCAGCGCACTCACCCTTGTACCATAAGCCGCGCCTCACTGGATTACAGCCCCCTCTTTCATGCGCCGTAACCCAGATTACATAAACAGTATATATATTTATTTATTTATACACAATTTTCCAAATAAATAATAGGAAAGGAAATCTAATAAATTCCAGAAAAATATATAAAAATACCAGAAAATTTCAGAAAAATACCAAAAATTCCAGAAACCATCTTTACCCTCTTGAATCATAGATCAACCTATAAATTGATTTTAAAATATATATATACAACATCTATATATACAATTAAAATCTAATAATTCAAAACTAAAAATAAATCATAATTCATACTTTTAAATAATCTGATCTAAACATAATTTAATCAAATAAATTTAAGTTAATGTTTTTTTTTTTTTTTTAATCCATTCTAACCATGATTTAAATTAATAATTTAATTAAAATCTTGATACTCAAGGTGAAATCCTTATGGGTTCTAAGAGGAAAATTAGAGAAGAACTTGCCTGAAGATTTCGAAACGAAACCGACGCTTCAAGCTTTAATTATCTCTTCCAATTCCGACGTCCTCCTTTTCAGATCCGACCTCCTCCTTGTCAGCCCTTCTTCTTACTCTCTCTCTGTCTGTTTTATTTTTCTAACGTGTAAAACCTTTAACCCTAAAGTTTTATGTGTATTTTTATACACCTTAAATTCCAAATCCTATTCCAACTAGTATTATGAATTAAAATAATAACCTTTAAATAATTTATATCTATAAACATATATTATATATAAATATATATTCCTTCCATAATTAACTCATTAGTTAATTAAATCATATATACTTATAAATATCAATAAATATATATCTATATATATATCTTTCCATAACAATTATTAATTAATTATATTTATATATAGATATATATATATATATATATATATATCTATATATAAATATAATTGATACAAAAGTGATCATTTAAATAATTAAATAACCACGGACCTTCATTAATTAACCCAATAAGATTTCATACAAGCCCAAGACCACATCTTTTGGTCCAACTTTCCTTAAGCCCAATCCAATTAATTTAAATAAATAAGATAATTAATTAAATACAGAAATTAAAATAACTAATTACATGAAGCACATAAACAAACAAGAATTTACAACTAAGTCATATAATACCAATAAAATCAACACACCAATAATTCAATCAATAATCAACCACACAAACAATCAATCATCATACATAATCACGAAATATAACTTAATTAAAATAAGATAATTAATCTAGCACTCAATAAAATAAAATAAATCATTGAAAAATAAAATAAAATAATTAATCCTAATTAATAAATCTTTTAAAATTATCGGGGTATTACAGTTTACCCCTCCAGAAGAGGAAAAACAACCCCAATTTTTGGCAGAACCAGGTTCAAGCGAGCAGATAGGCCCAGAAGTAGTCTAGAACTTGTTCGTGGGTGGGTCATCTAATGTTCAAGCTAGTGGAGCTGGGCTTGTTCTTGTCTCCCCAGAAGGAGAAAGTATACAGTACGCACTTCGGTTTGGTTTCAAAGCAACCAACAACGAGGCAGAGTACGAAGCCTTGATAGCAGGATTAAATGTGGCAAATGCCCTAGGGGTTGAGCAATTAAAGGTGTACACCGACTCCAAACTGGTCGCTGGACAAGTTCGAGTGGAATATAAGGCAAGGGACAAGAAGATGAAGAGTTACCTATAGAAGGTAGAGGAATTAAAGAATCTACTTCCCTTGTTAAAGGGTGAGCTGGGTGAAGCTCATAGTAATCTACTTTCCATGTTAAAGGGTGAGCTGGGTGAAGCTCAGAGTAATCTACTTCCCTTGTTAAAGGGTGAGCTGGGTGAAACTCATAGTAATCTACTTCCCTTGCCAAATGGTGAGCTGGGTGAAACTCATAATAATCTACTTCCCTTGTCAAAGGGTGAGCTGGTTGAAACTCATAGTAATCTACTTCCCTTGTTAAAGGATGAGCTAGGTGAAACTCATAGTAATCTACTTCCCCTGTTAAAGGGTGAGCTGAGTGAAGCTCGTATTCATCTACTTACCTTATTACGAGCTGCGTGAAACTCGTCTTAATCTACTTTCCTTATTAAAGGGACGAGCCGACTAAAGATGTCAATAAGATGAAGTATTAAATTACATAATGCGACAATCGCAATGACAAAACATAACTGTCCATCTTACTCATGAACCCTACAAATATAAATGGAAACTAATTGCAACGACACATAACGGTAGGATGCCAGCATGGCAACTTGCCAAATAACGGTAGGCTGCCAGCATGCCAGTATGACAGCTTGCTACATAACGGTAGGCTGCCAGCATGGCAGCTTGCTACGTAACGGTAGGTTGCCAGCATGACAGCTTGCCAAATAACGATCGACTGTCAGCATGCCAGTATGGCAACTTGCCACATAACGGTAGGCTGACAACATGGCAGCTTGCAACATAACTGTAGGCTGCAAGCATGGCAGCTTGCTACATAACAGTAGGCTGCCAGCATGGCAACTTGCCACATAACGGTAGGCTGACAACATGGCAGCTTGCAACATAACTGTAGGCTGCCAGCATGGCAGCTTGCCACATAACGGTAGGCTGCCAGCATGGCAGCTTGCCACATAATGGTAGGCTGCCAGCATGGCAACTTGCCACATAACTATAGGCTGCCAGTAAGCCAGCATGGCAGCTTGCCAAATAACGGTAGACTGCCAACATGCCAACTTGCCACATAAAGGTAGGTTGCCAGCATGATAGCTTGCCAAATAACGGTAGGCTGCCAGCATGGCAGCTTGCCACATAACAGTAGGCCGCTAGCATGGCAGCTTGCCACATGACGGTAGACTGCCAGCATGGCAGCTTGCCACATATACGAGCTACCAATATGGCACTACGACAAATATACGAGCTTGCCAATATACGACAAATATACTAGCTTGCCGCATATACGAGCTGCCAATATGGTACTACGACCCTCGACTATATTTGCGAAGTGGCAATATAAGTCAGGCTAATGGACAAGACTCTACAATTCTAACTATATATTATTATGTAATGTTTTGGAATTAACGTTCCGGTGGTTTGACAAGCAATACTCCGAAACGGGGGGCAACTGATGGATGTATAATTTAAATATCCATGATTAAGGGAAGAATGCTAAATTAACGCACTATCTTATAAGATTGAGATAGGCTCTTCAGATTACGATAAGGATTAAAGATTCTGATAAGGAATAAAGATTATGATAAGGATTAAGTTTATAGATTACGATAAGGTAATTTTACGTGACATCTTCACCTAAGCCCTATAAAGAAGGCGGGCTAATCAACGTTTTGAGGTACGCAAAAAACCCTAACTCAAAGTTCTTGATTTCTCTTAAGAGATTAGTTCGCATACTGACTTATTCATCGGAGCCTACTCCACCGGTAACACACCGGTGCTTGTAGGATCACCTTTTCTTCTCTTTGTTCAGGAAGTTAGATCAAATCCGAGTTGCGCAGAATCCATCATCAACAGGACTTGTTTTTTCTTCTAGAAAGTTGCTGGTTGCAAAGCTATATTAAAGTAAATAAGAAATTTGTTATACATTTGTCTTTTCTTGATTTAAGTTCCATGTTTAAGGGTTCTATTGGTATTGCTTGTGTAGAATAATAAAAGTTAAATAATGATTGGACTTGTTTCTTCTTCTAGAAAGTAGTAAAGACTTATCTATCAAAAAAATAGTAATAATAAAGTTGTAAAGACTTGAAGTTCCTTTTCCTTTGAAGGTTATGCATAGGGACAGAGAATTATTGTCACTGGATCTGCCACAGCAAAAGTACTTGTCGAGCACTGGAGGACAGAACACCTTTTGTCCACCACATATCTGGAACCTGTTATACACTTGCAAAGGATTTACTTTCAGATTGTGGAAAAGAACTAGTGAAAGATGCCTTGTGTTAGAAACCTATTTAAAAGTTGTCTGTTAATTCGTTCTTTAGTTTAATTGCATTTGAAAACTCGGAAGGGTATGAATTTGATATAGAAAGCATATAAATCCATTCATCTTGAATCCTCTCTGAGTGTCTAAATTTTGTGGACCTACCACATCTAACCTATCAGTTCCATGTCTCGAAACCGGCAGAGAAATTATTTTAAAGAAAAATTACACTTACTTTTTGCATGTGATCAGAGTCCTCATGGTTGTTTGTTACACTTCAATTATCAGATTTTGCAATGCTTTGGATTGAAATAGGAACTGGGTTTGTGCCCTAGTTCAGTTTGAGTGGTTTTGAGTCCCAACCTGCAATTTGCTGGCTAACTTGAATATATGAAAGTACATCAAAAAACAATTTAAAATTATGTTCACAGTATCAATATGATTTGAAATATATTTGGGTTACATGTGGTTCAGTCTCTAACCTCGATATAATTATGATTTTGTACTTGAGATCCTGAACGTCACGTACGTTTAGGTATTATTTTGATCCTCTAGTATACCCTTAGTTCAACCTTAGTTTGGCCATTGTACCCTATAAAATTATAAATTCCGGGCAATCATATTTTGCAGCCTATTTATTTGACCATAGCTAGCTCTGATGCATTTATTCTCTCTGGTTTATATTGACAGTTCCCGTATCCTACTACTGTTTTATCAACTACTTTAACCTGAAGCCTTTTTACATGCCTATCCAGACTTGGGGACCTTAAGCATAGCTTCTGCATAGCATAACAAGTCTCACACCCATCCTGAAACTCTGCCAGCTTCTTCTTTGTAATTGGCTTCTCTACATCACTCTAAGTATTGGGTGAAGGGTTTCTTGGTGTTCTGGATTTTAGGAGTCGTTGACAAACTTGACATTAGCTTATGCAAATAAATTAATCTTAATTGTTTATCTTTTGAGTCTCATTCGACACCAGAATTTCCCTCTTTGGCAGGTTATTGACTTCCATCAGACTTTAGAAGTAAATGGTATCCGCTTCTGGTGTTACACTGCAGGTCATGTCCTTGGTGCTGCCATGTTCATGGTTGACATTAGTAGTGTCCGAGTGCTCTACACTGGAGACTATTCTCGTGAAGAAGATAGGCATCTCTGTGCTGCTGAGCTCCCACAATTCTCCCGACATTTGCATTATTGAATCCACCTATGGTGTTCAACTGCATCAACTCGACATATACGAGAAAAGCGCTTCACTGATGTCATTCACTCTACCATTTCTCAAGGGGGTCACGTCCTGATCCCAGCATTTGCCCTTGGCCGTGCCCAAGAACTCTTCCTGATCCTTGATGAGAATTGGTCGAACCATCCTGAGCTCCATAATATTCCTATATATTATGCTTTACCTCTCGCAAAAAGGTGTATGGCTTTTTACCAGACATGCATCAATTCCATGAATGAGAGAGAATCCGCAATCAATTTGCCAACTCGAACCCCTTTGATTTCAAGCACATATCACCATTGAAGAGTATTGAAATTTTCGAAGATGTAGGCCTGTCAGTGGTTATGGCAAGTCCGAGTGGCCTTCAGAGTGGGTTGTCTCGCCAACTATTTGATAAATGGTGAGTTGATAAGAAAAATGCTTGTGTTACACCTGGATATGTTGTGGAAGGGACATTGGCAAAAACCATCATTAATGAACCCAAGGAAGTTACTCTCATGAACGGTTTGACTGCTCCTCTCAACATGCAGGTCCATTACATTTCCTTCTCAGCTCATGCGGATTATGCTCAGACGAGTACCTTCTTAAAAGAGCTTATGTCTCCTAATTAACATTATTCTTGTTCATGAACAGAGTTATTCTTGTTCATGGCTTAAGCGCGCAGAACTTATCTCCCTGTTTGCTGACCGCAACACCAAAATTATCTCCCCTAAGAAGAACTGCCAGTTGGTTGAAATGTATTTCAACTCTGAGAAAATGGCCAAAACTATTGGAAAGATGGCGGAAAAGACCCCAGAAGTTGGTGACTGAAACCGTCAGTAGTGATTTACTGGTAAAGAAAGGCTTCACTTATCAGATCATGTCCCCTGATGATCTTCGTATCTTCTCGCAGCTATCCACTGCAAATGTCACTCAAAGGATTACCATCCCTTACTCAAGTGCCTTTGCTGTGATAAAGCACAGGCTCAAGCAAATATATGAGTGTAGAGTCATCTGTTGATGATGAGTCCGGGGTTCCAACTTTGCGAGTGCATGATCGAGTGACGGTGAAGCGGGAATCGGAGAATCATATTTCCGTGCATTGGGCAGCAGATCCTATTAGTGACATGGTCTCAGACTCAGTTGTGGCTCTGGTTTTAAATGCAAGTCGGGAGATGCCCAAATTAGTTGAGGAGCCAGTAATACATGAAGAAGAAAACGCGAGGAAGGCTGAAAAAATCTGCCATGCTCTTCTCGTTTCTCTCTTTGGAGATGTAAAGCCTGGAGAGAATGGGAAGCTGGTGATAAGTGTTGATGGGAATGTGGCGCATCTTGATAAACAGAGTGGCGATGTTGAAAGTGAAAATGAAGGCCTTAAGGAATGAGTGAGGATGGCATTTAAGCGTATCCAAAATGCGGTGAAGCCAATCCCTCTCTCTGCATCTTAGTTTTTCTTTTGCTCTTTTCTAGTTGTTCTCTACTTTTGATATCAGTTTATGCGTGAATTTAACTTGTATGCTGTGTAGAAGGAACTGATCATAGAATTCTCAATGCTAGCTAACGTACCTTGGTATCAAACTGGAGCACAAATAGCAGCTTTTTAGTTCATATTATTCTTTGATGTGCTGATGTTAACAAAAAAAAAAATCTATTTAGATTTCTAGTGTTAGTGAGCATGAAAGCCATATTTTCTGCTTCCACTCATGCTTCTCTCTCTTTAAGCAGCAACAAGAAGCTCTTTGAATTTATGCATCCACTAGGAGAGTGCTTTCATCTCTCTCTCTCTCTGGTTATTTATGTACTTTTCCAGGTCAAGTTCAGGGTTATTTCTACACATCTCTCTCCCCCGAAAATTCCAAGCATTGAGGAAGGAAAAAGTGTGGACTGATATTGGATCATTGCCAACCTTAGGCTACGAAGATGGATTGCATTAGTTTGGCCACGAGGAAGGAAAGTTCATGATATGGATTGCATAGGTTTGGCCATGAGGTTTAGGGAAAAGCTGAATTGACCCTCATTTGGTGTTTTGGTTGATTGTCTCAGGCAATATTAGCAATTTTATGAAGATGGTATATATATACATATATATATAGATCTATCTTTCCTTACAATAAAATCTACTGTCACCGGACTTTCTTTGTCTTGGTGGCTTTGGGTCTTAAGGTTTGGTTGAAACCTAGATTCTTATCTACTTAGGCTGAATATATTTGGAATCAACTTTTAGCTCTTAAGATCCATCATGGATCTGATAAAATATTTTGGAAACACAGTGTCTTTTCATTCAAATCAGTTTGGAAGAATCTAAGGCCATGTTCGGCGGGTATGGAATTGAAATTGGTAAAATTGAAGAAAAACAATCCAGAAAATTGAACCAAAATTTCCTCTAATTTCAATTTCAAAACTCCAATCCCATACTGCCAAACACAATCTAAGAGGTCATCACCCAAAAATAAATAGAGATACAAATCCTCTCCATTTAACCTCTCACTGGTGATTTAATTGTTTTTTTTTTTTTTTTTTAGTTGGTAAAGCAAACACAAACACACTTTTTTGCCCACGCCGACCCCTCCCCTCTTCTTTGAAGATGGGGAGGTTATACCATTGGGCCAAAGGCCCTTTGGTGTGATTTAATTGTTTTTTAATAACAAACAAAAGAATTGGAATTATTAGCTTCCATATAAGAACGAAAGCTAGTCCAATGGAATTGAATTCTACGAAGTCCTACTCTGTCTTCAATTGAATTATAACTTCATACAATTGAACACACTCTTAGGTGTGTTTTTCATGTACAAGTTGGGACAATTTGAAATTCCAAATTTGTTGGAATTATGAATTCGAAGTAATTAGTACTCCGTATTTAATTATTTAGATCAAATATGAATTCATATCAAATTAAGCTCCAAAATCTGTTTAGTATTCACTAATATATTTTTAGGTAAATACATTAACACTATGTAAAGTTTGTCATATTGACAATTATATATAAGTTAGGTCTTTTTTAAACAATGACACCTATCAAAAATTGAATCCAAATAGCTCCTTAAAATATGTGAAAAATCTTTCCCAATCTTGATCGCTTTGGCACTAGCTGCCGCGGTCACAAGGGTGGGTCCAAAGTTCCCTTTTGGGATGTGTAGGGCTTGACACTATTTTGGTACCAACTCTTCACTTGATCTTTATCGCGCGGCCACTATTTAATTTGGTACCAGTGCTTCACTTGATCTTTATGAGCCGGAGATTGACAATGGAAATGATGAGAAAAATGGCCATCATAACAGCCTCAATGGCAGTGATGGTCATTTTCCCGGCCATTATGTATTTTGTGTTGGGCACTGGTGACTACTCTTTTTTTTTAATATGAATTTCTAAAATGAACGGAAGATCTATATATAGACCTGTCAATGGAGCGGATCTTGATCTGGATTCGATCCGATTAGTCGGATATGGATTGAACAAAAAATTCGATAACCCGATTACGATCTGAATCAGATAATCCATTAGTTTAACAAATCGGATATGGTTTATGCTGATTCGATTTGAACTGATTAAAATTATATATAAAAATTATTATATATATAATTATTTATCAATAATTTTACAAGTATATAGATATATATATATATATATATATATATATATATATATCAATACTCCTATTAGAATTGTACTAGAGGTAACCCAAAAATCCAAAATAAAAAAATAAAAAATCATAATGTTATATATACAAAAGTGTGGTGTTTTCATCCACATGATAATACATCTCTTAATACACGTACTAATAATATCATACTCTTTATTCATTAACAAAGAGTAAATAATTTTTTTTTTCCTTTTCCATTCATATTAGAGTAATTTTTTTTTTTCTTTTCCTTTCATATTTTACTTATCTTTTGTTTTATATCTTTTTCTTATAATCATTGCTTCTTTTTTTTTTTTAATTCTCTTTTGACATTAATTATATATATATATATATATATATATAACCTACATTTTTATCGGATCTAATCAGATTATCGGATCGAATATCCGTTTATTAAAAAATCGGATTCGGATTAACTTACAAAATATCCGTCGAATTATCGAATCGGATTGGATAAACTAAAATACTTATCGGATTCGGATCGGATCAGGCGTGATCCGGTCCGAATCCGATCTGTTTACAGGTCTATCTATATATAAATATGAGAAAATTGAAGAAAGTGATATGGAGTGTTCATAGACCATTTTGGTATTTGAATTAAATTTGATTTAATTCTAAATCAATGCCACAATTAATTTCTTTCAAATATAGTAAACAGTCGAATTGATCAAATTTTTGGACATTACCTGATTGCTTAGTTGGATGGAGGATTAGCAAGCTTGACAATTGAATTATAAGAACAAGTTAGCATGATTCCCCTTCTTGAACAAACTCTTTTTTTTTTTTTTTTAGGTAAATGGATAAGCTTTGAATAAATAAAAAGAAGAATGTACGGAGGTCCAATTAAGGACATTACAAGCCAAGGCCAAAGACAACAAGGTTGTCACAAGATCAACCAAGCGATCAACAAGAAAACAACCACAGCTAATACAAAAAACTACCAGGCACTTCTATGAATTGACTAATACACACCTTCAGTAAAAACTGTGCAGAAAAGCAAATACACTGAAGTAGCCGCAATAAGCAGTCTGCAGTTCCAGAATCAATGTAGGATCCTCAAATACATTTGCCAAAGCAGCTCATATGACTTTTTCACCCTTTAGAACTCCAAAACCATCATCTAAACAGCTAGAGAGTAGTAGAAATCAGTGTTGCACCAGCAATGCAATACTGAGCACTGAGAATCCAAGAGATATGAAACACAACCATGACCATGTGGAAACCATAGAATCTTTGAACCCATCAGCATTCAACCCTCCCAATAACGAGACAGAAGGTAGCTGCTAGTCTATGATACACCATGACTGTCCCCCTGCAAATGTGCATCCCTTTAAAAATAATTGATGAAGATCATCCAAGGAGTCCACTTTCCTTAGTTCATGACCAGTCTTGAGCATGGTAGAGGTAAATCTAGCTCTAACTATGCTCTTGATAAGGGTTATGGTATGCTGTGGGGATGAAGAAATGTTTCTGAATGCCCTTGCATTCCTCTCCTACCAGATGAAATATATTGCAGCAGCAAGCAGGAGCTTGTTTGTTATAAAGTGTTTTTAAGTCTAATTGCTACTAGACCAGGTAATAAGGTCCTGCTAGCAGTTGGGTTGAATGTAAAAGCCATTTGCATGCTGAATGAAGTCCCAAATGGCTGAACTATAAAGGCATTTGAAAAAGAAATGGTCAAATGATTCCCATTCAGAAAGGCAAAGGTAACAAACATTTGTATAATGCTTGTTCAACATTGGTTTGGTGTCCATAGTTTACAATCTCTCTCTCATTGCCAACCATGCAATGTAGCTATGCTTTGGGATATGGTGTTTAAACCAAATTAGGTGGTGCCAGAGGAAGGATATAGAGGGAGGGTTGAAGTAATCCATGGTATGTTTCTAAGAGAAGCCTTTTGTAGGACATGGCAGCCAATCAATCAAGTCAAAAGAAGATGATGGGGATGGAAGGGAGTGTAATTGATTGGAAAATGATTACTGACTTAGCGGTATCAGCCTCTTACATTTCAAAGGGAGGTCAAGGGTTTAAGTCTCAGAAGAGACAAGTGTGTGTGAGTACCAATTAAAAAAGAAAAAAAAAAAAAAAAAAAAGGATTGGGACTGTAGGAAGGGTATGTGCTGAAGGTGAGGAGGAATGGCCCATTGATCGTTGGAAATTAGGCTATCAACTGAGACTTGTGTGTTCAGTTGAAGAATTTTCACATCAGTGAGACCTAATTGAGTGGATAAAGGTCCATTTGGCAACCAATAGTCCAACCAAAGCATTGTGCCCTTCCCTGTCCCAATTCTGTGTTTAATAAGGCCCCTACCCATATCTCTTATTAGCTTAAGCAGATTCTTCCAAAACCCTGAACTTAGTGTAGAAGCTTTAACAGTCCAAATAGACTTGTTCTTGATCAGGTACCTGTGAGTCCAAGCCACCCAAAGGCTCTCCTTCTTGGCACATAACTTCCAGAGAAACTTGAGTCCAACCACTCTATTTGTCAGGTCAACACAAGGGAATCCAAGTCCACCAAACTTTTTTGGTCTGCAAATAGAGGACCAAACAACCTTTGCCCCTCTCTTCTTCGTATTTATACCAGCCCAGCCCAGTAGAAGGATCTAAAAATCTGATTAATTTGGTCAATAATCTTCATTGGAAGTCTAAAACAGTGTGCCCAGTAAGCTTGAACAGAGTAAAGGATTTACTTGATGAGTACAGCTCTTCCTGCATAAGATAAAAATCTTGATTTCCAACAATAGATTCTTGCTGTGATCCTCTGGACAAGGGTCTGACAGTCAGTGGCATTGATTGAAGAGGAGGATAAAGGGAGCCCAAGGTAGGTGATTGGAAGAGTTCCAGTCTCAATTTGTAGTGAGAGAATGGCAGTCCTTGAATCCCCATCGACATCAGAAAAGAAGGCATGGCTTTTGGAGCCATTAACTGATAATCCAGAAAAAGAGAGGAAATCTCCCAAAGCAGCATATAGTATTTGTACAGATGCAAGACTACCATGAGAAAAGAGGAGGATATCATCAGCAAAAGCAAGGTGTGAGATGGCCAGTCTACTACACCTCCAATGATACTCAAAGCCTGGGTTATTTGAAATTGCAGAACCTAGGGATAGTGACAAGACCTCCATTGCTAAGACAAACAACAGGGGTGAGATAGTTTCTTGAACAAACTCACTCCCTCAGCTGAAGAAGAAAAGTAGTGTTCATACTTTAACCAAATACTATTTCAAAACTCAAACCACAAAATGTGTATCATAATTATATATATAATATTGATACATATAATATTGATACAGAAATATATATGGAGGAACAAATATATATATATTGAATAAGACACAAATAATACTACGTATTGCTTAAGTGAGATAGGAGAATCTAATTTAAAAGTGATAACAGGAAAATAAAAAAAGGGGTGACATAAAGAGTTCCATTACCTTTAACTTAAGCAATATTGGGTATATAAATGGCAATTAAATACTTATAATGCTATGCAACCAAACAGATGGTCCTTAATTAGTTGCATGATCATGTTATATTAAGAGGTTTTATTATTATTATTCTTATTATTATTATTATTATAACAAAGGGATATATTAAAATTGAGAAGATTTGTTTATATATATAACTATATTTTATGCAAGATAACATTAGACTATCGAGTATATATTGACTTCAAAAAAAAAAAAGTCCCAAAATTAAATGAAATAGGCCCACTGAATTCTTTCTAGTTCAATCCCATCCAAATCCAATATATAACCCTTCAAATTTCACTAAAACTATACTTGGTACTATTTAGTGATACCATTTTTAGAATTGCAAGCAATAAATGTTTGGTTGGCAACAAAGGAGGTTAAGCCCGGACATGTATAGATAATTGGGAGACAAATCTGATATATATACCAAACAAAAATTGAAAGCATAAACGATCAGTCCTACTTTCTCCTTTTGTCTATATGTGTACAAATACTTAAACGTATTATAATACCAATTGCAAATTCAAAACAAAATAATGGAGAATAAAGAAATTGATTATAATTTACCAATTTAATTCATGTAATGGGACCTATATATCATCTCTCTCACATAAATTAAAATGAATATATGCAGAATTCAATCCTAAATTACTATTATAAAGAAATATATTATGTCAAGTTCAAATAACCTATTGATTATTTAAATACACAAATTTAAATTGCTCTTTTAATTTCCGATTTCTATAGCAGTGTTATTTAATTTATACTATTAATTTAAGGTTAAAACCATTTTAGTATGTCAAAATTGCATTACAAGTGGATGATGGTTAACATTTGATTAATCATCAAGCATAGGTTAATTAACTAGATGCCCTGTTCAATTAAATTGTCTTTATGAGCCAGTTTAAAATTTTTAAAACATAAAATAAATAAAAATTAAGCTCTACTCCCTTCAGACCCTCTCCTCCAATTCCTTATAAATTTATAATAATTTTCCAACAACTTTGACAAAGTTACTACAGTACTACTTTGTGATCTAGTTAAATTAATTGTCCGAAATTGTGAACAAGTCAAAGTGAAATTACTTTAGCATTTTAAATAACTTTGGCTATTAAGGAAAAACCCTAGATTTATAATTGAATTTGTACATTGAATAGTAAGATTAAAAAACTTATTTGATTAATTATTTGGGTAAAAAGAAAGTATGCCGTCCATATTAAAAATAAATATATCAATTTATTGGACAATATAATGCATTTTGAAGTGGTTTTCTTATGAACCATTATCTTTAAAGATGTTCTACTGATTTTAATATTTATTTATTAAAGCAATATTTTCTATGTCCAAGATAAACTAGTTTTTTTTTTTCGTTAAAGATTTTAGATCTTATTTTGGAGAGATTATAGTTTGAAAGAAAGATCAAATTAAAGTGGCAAATATAATTTTTATTTTGAACTTATGTTACTAACTAGTTGAAAAAATTAAGTTAAAACTATTTGGATCTTACTGCACTTATGCGAATAGGAGACGGACATAAATACACTCTGGATATGTCCGACTTACAAACGTTCTGTCATGACTTCACCTAATTAAGAACGTGTTTGATATGTGTTTTATTTTTGTATATTTTTTTGAATAGAAACAAAATAAGTGTTTTATTGTATGGTATTTTGAATAGTAATTGAAAACGTCTTTGGTAATATTTATTTGTTGCAAAAAATTTGGAAGCAAAAACATAAAAATATATAATTGGTAAAAAGTGTTAGAAGTTTAAAAAATATAAAGTATAATGGTTAATTTAAAAATGTCATTTAAGAATTTTTTAAAAAAGATATTACTGTTTATCGCTGCAAAAATATGTAAAAATGTCAAATTAGTGTTTCAATTTTTAGCCATAAAAAAAAATAAAAAACAAAAAGAGAGCTGTGTACTTCAACAATCTCCATGTATACTATTAAGAGGAATTAGGTTGAGAGAACAAGCAAAAAGCAATGAGTAAACATAGAGAAGGACCCCAATACGAAAATACAATGGGTAAATAAATGACGGTATTTATTTTTTTGAAATGTCTACGTGAAAACCTTTTTGAAAAATGTTGAAATTAATATCCCTTTAAAATCATGTGTGGGGATTAAAAAAAAAACTTTATGTAGGAAAAAAAAAAAAAAAAAAAAAAGCTCAAAAATAAATCGAAAATAAATTATTCTTTGTGATACTGATAAATAAATAAATAAATAAATAAGGTCATGCGTAATATTATTCAATAATTATTTTCCTTTTTTTTTTTTTCCAAATTTGAACTCGGTGTCAAATGGGTACTAACTTTGTTCTTCTGTAATTGTATGAGACTGTATATATATATATATGAAGGAAAGACAAAAGCTGACGGATTCCTACACGCTGGCAAAAGCTACTGGCAGTAAAGACAAATTTGACCTTCACAATAACCAAAATAATGTTTGTGTGGACTGAGGAGTGGCCTAATACGAGGGGCCAGCTGAGCGGGTTGTACATTTTTCTTCATTTGGGTAGGGGGGATTACTTGTATTAGGCACACAAGATAGAGGGTATTTGAGTCAATTTAAAAGAACCTTTTACACAAAAGGAATATCAGCTGTCTAAGTATTATTGGTTCGAGGTATATATATGCATGCGAATGGTAGTTTCACTTTCCAGAGAAAACTGGCACATAAAATAAGTCAAAAACAATACTAGCAAAATGTAAGAGTCAAATCTTGTTTCTTTATGTTACTTGGTTCAGCCTTTAATGCACAATTTGATCAGAAAGTTATCAAAAAGAATACTATTCAAAGCTTGTGAAAATAGAAAATTTTATTTGATTTTTTGAGAAATTACACTGACTTTTTCTAAAATTTGGATATATTACATATTTAGATCGTTTAACATGAGATTTGTAAACTTCGTTTTCTTTCCATCAAATATATGTCAACTAAATTTGATAAAATGATAATTTTATCATTTCTTAATATATATATATATATATATATATATATATATATATAATAAGAGTGTTATTGATTTTCACACTCAAAATTACTTTTCGACGAGTGAGATTAGGAGAGGCTAAAAATAATAGACGCTAATGGTTTATTCATGTATAATTTGTCCAAACTCCAAAAAAAGTCAGTAAAATGTTAATTAAACAGTGATCTTCCCACTATTCGTATTTTCGTATGTTCATCCCAGCTTTTAATGAAGAAAAAGGTCATGCATAGAGCAAGAAAACTCTCTTGGAATCCAAAGAGAGGGTCTAAAATGTCGACAAGGATCCTCTCCAGGAAAGGAGAGTTCCTGCACACTCGCCAATCATTGGATTGAATTTTTTCATTAGTAATGATGACATATCAATGGTTGGTGGGTGTGTAGGATCTTTCATTTCTTGGAGAGAATCCTTATCCCTAGATAGCACTGCAAACGAGCCGAGCCGAGTAATGGTGTGTTCGAGCTCGACTCGGTCAGGTGATAGAATGTTCAAGCTCAGTTCGAGCTTGAGCCAAGAAAATTTGGCTCAAGCTCGGCTCAGCTATGATCGATGAGCCTCGAGCCGAGCTCAATAGCTCATTTAATTTAATTTAATTTTATTTTATTTTATTTTTTTGTGGTACTTCGCATCTAACAGATCTAGAACGAAAGATAAAAAAAAATTTAATGGACCAATCAAGGCCCAGACCAAGACAATGCGGCTTGGACAAGCCTGAATTTGCAAGTCCACTTGATTTTTCCGAAGTATCCAAGCCCAGAGAGACTCATGCCCTTGCTCATTGGTGGCAAATGAAAATCATTATAACAATTAATTAAGAGTAGTTTTCATGCTTTTCATAAATAAACAAGACCAATTTAATAGAATAATATATATATTTTTTATTGACGGGGCATACTAATAATGTGTGGTACGCATGACAGGGCAACTGGAAGGGTTGGAACTTGGAAGGACCAGAGAGTTAATTATAAATAATAATAATAAATAAATGAAATCTTGATTGGATTAGAAATTCAATTTTCGGTTAAAAAAACCTTCTAATATTATATTGGAATGGGTTAAAGAGATTTTTCACTAACTCATTGGACTATCGAGACATCAACATAAAATTTTAAAATTTATTTTTTTATTATAAAAATAAGTGTAAAGACAGTGAACCTTATCCATACTGTCTAATTTTTATTCTGTTCATTTTATTTATTTTCATTTCAAAATTTTTTACCAAATATATTATTTTCCTAAGTTATCGTTACCTTTTATTTTATTTTATTTTATTTTATTTTTCTTCCATTTTATCTAACCAAATTAATCCTGAGATATGAGAAGTTATACATAGTCTCTAATCATTGATTTAGGGCTAATCAACAAGCAAATAATTGGAAAAAAATATGTAAAAAAAATTTAACTTTTTATTTACTGTTATTTGGCCTAACAATCTAAAAATTTCTCCTACATTGATGAGATTCTGCACTATCATATTACATTAATTTTTTAATCCAAGCGTCTTGATTGGATTGAACCACAAATGTCAACTTTTTAGAACCATCTAGAATTTGGACCACATGGTATGCTCCTGAACTCTACCCCTTCCAATCATTACCCTCTCTTTCTCTCTCCCCGTTTGCCCTTTTTTTACCACCATTGTATGCTACTACAGTGAAACCAGCCAGAGCATGAGCAGTGTTTGACTGGCGATGATTTTCATCCTTTCTTCACACCCTCTCTTTCTTTCTCCCTCTCTAGCTATGACCGACTGTACGGAGCCAAGAGAATTAATATATATACACCCAAGAAAAGAGCCATTTGAACACGTACTCATCCCCATTCCCAAGCTTAACTTCACCAATGGAACACAAACCCTAGCTCCCCTCAAGAACAATCTCGTCCACCAATCTGCACCCACTCACCAAGTTAGCTTGCTCACCGTCTTTGAAGCTCTCCAAATCTCTCCCGACCACGCCCGCCTCGTCATCGACACGCTCGCCTCTATCCTCCACTCCGATTTCGAGCCGTTCATCACCGCTAAGCCCTCCGAGATTGACTCAGTTGGAGTCAATGTGAATGATTTGATATTATTCTTGTATACACAGTCGTATAAGCGGTTGCTTCCAAATGGATACAAGGACTCGGCAGCGGTGGCTGATGTGTGGCCGACTACTTCGTCGTTTGATGGAACACAACCCCTAGCTCCCCTCAAAGACAGTCTCATCCACTAATCTGCACCCACTCATTGAGTTAGCTTGCTCGCCGTCTCTTAAGCTCTCCAGATCTCTCCCGACCACGCCCGCCTCGTCCTTGACACGCTCGCCTCCATCCTCCACTCCTATTCCGAGCAGCTCGTCACCGCTAAACCCTCCGGGATCGACTCAATCGGAGTCGATGTGAATGATATAATATTGTTCTTGTATACTGTTACGAAATAAGGATCGAATAGGAGTTTATGAGAACAAAGAGAAAGTTAATGACAAGAAAAATAAATTGGCACACACACAAACGAGACAAGGATTTACGTGGTTTGGCTATACCTACACCCACGGGGAGAAGACAGAACAATATTTCACTATAAAAATAAAGAGATACAAGGCAAAATAGCCCACACCCAAAACCCAATTACACCCAAACTCTCTCACTCTATAACTGATATTACAAATTCACAATTGATGATTTGGATGCATTACATCGTGAGGAACAAGACTATTTATAGCCAAAATATCATCACACAAAAATGCTACACTTGGTGACCACACATGGGCTGACACCATAGCTTGGTGATCAAGTATACTTGTTGGTCATTCATCTTGAAGGCCAAGTTGATGATGCAATGGATTATGTAAATGGGTGATGCTGATGCTGATGAAATTGAGCCACAAATATCCAACAAATCTCCACCTTGGCGAAAATTCAAATGAGCCACTGTATCTCTATCAAACAACCTATCTTCTCCACAAAACAAATTAATTAAGAATTTTAGTTAAGTTTGAGTCATGCTCAAACTTAACCCTCGGGCTCTCATTCTTCAACCCATGCATGTTTTGCGTAGTCACATGCATACCTCTAATATTTGTGTCAAACTTTAAATGCTTACCAAAAGCAACCTCAGAAATTTCAAGTTTGATATCTCCTTCAGCAACCTTCTCTAACCGTCCACAAACCACTGACTGGTAATGAAAAGTCATCTTCTCACCCTTGTGGAGAATAGGACATCCTTGACTTTTCCTCGCATCTCTATTGTGACCTTCCTCGCATCTCTATTGTGACCAACTACATACCTCCCACGCATCTTAATGGCACTCGAATGGACTATCTCATTACCACCAAGATTATTGCAAGTCAATATCACACCTGTCCTCATGGGTCTGCCTCCCTGTAAGGACTGCTGCAATTTCGGTTGCCATCTGAAAACGGATGTCATTCTCCCACCATTTTGTGTAGTCCCCTCACAACTCTTTTGAGAACTAGGATCGTCATTCCTCTTTCAAACACTTCTTTTGCCAAGACTCGAACGCAGATTTCTGCTAACTGTAGATGACCCTATAGAAACTCCACCTGTTACTGTATTCCCTTGAAGAAGATACAAAATTTTCACCTTGGTGCCCTGTAGCACCATAAGAGAATCCATCACGACCATCATTGCTCCACCCTCTGTTACAACCTTGTAACCTTTGGAGTCTAGCACACTTACTGAAATAAGATTTATCTTCAGATCCGGTACATGTCGCACATCTGACAATGTTCTCACCAACCCATTGTGCCTCTTGATCTTGACTGTTCCAATTCCTAAAATTTTGAAAGCTTTCTTATCTAATGTCAAAATTAAACCACCTTTCACCTCTTTATAGGAAGAGAAAGAATCCCTAGGGACACATATGAATGGAATAACTAGAATCAAGAATCCAACTGTCATTAAATAACATACCTGAACATAAGGTTGTCATGAGAACATATTCGTCATTTTCAGAATCACTCGTTGTAGCAATTGCCACAGAAGCTGCTTCTTGAACCTTCTCTTTGTCATTCCCATTCTTTGCCTTTAGTTTGGGACAGTGCTTGATGATGTGCCCTATCTTGTGACAGTAGAAACATTCCACATTTTTATGAGATTTAGATTTGCCCTCTACTACCAGAACTCTTAGTTTCACTTTTGCCTCTTACAAATAGACCCTCGGCCTGTTCATCTCCAATATTCCCACACCTTTTTCCTCAACTCCTGAAAGTTCAATGAGGATTTAATATCCTCCATACTAATAGTGTCTTTTCCATAAAGCAATGTGGTAACAAAATGCTCATAGGAAGGAAGCAAAAAACACAACAAAATAAGGGCTTGATCCTCGTCATCAATTTTAATATCAGTATTTTTTTAATCCATAATAATAGAATTAAAATGATCAATATGCTCCTTAAGAGGCATACCTTCCTTCATACGAAGCGTGTAGAGTCTCTGTTTCAGGTAAAGTCTGTTAGTGAGAGACTTCATAAACAGACTCTCTAATTTCAGCCACAACTTTACTGCCCTGTCTTCATCAATAACTTTACGCAGCACCTCATCAGCTAGATTCAAAATAATCGCACTGCGCGCCTTTTCATCGACCTCATCCTTGTCTTCATTGGACATAGTTGTTGGCAACTTGTCCTTCCCGAACAACACCTTCTTTAAACCTTGCTGAGTCAACAGGGCTGCATCTTAATGCGCCAAAGACTGAAGCTAATCTTGCCATCAAATTTCTCAATTTCCTATCTAGTCGACATCTCAAAAACTCCCAAAAAAATTTCTTGGTGAATAGTATCGAATTTGTGAACAGTACCCAAATAGTATCTATACACAATACACGAACCGAGCTCTGATACCAGTTTGTTACAAAATAAGGATCGAATAGAAGTTTATGAGAACAAAGAAAAAATTAATGACAAGAAAAATAAATTGACATGCACACAAACGAGATAAAGATTTACGTGGTTCGGCTATGCCTACGTCCACGGCGAGAAGACTTTCACTATTGAAATAAAGAGATATAAGGTAAAGCGGCTCACACCCAAAACCCAATTACACCCAAACTCTCTCACTCTATAACTGAAATTACAAACTCACAATTGATGATTTGGATGCATTACACCATGAGGAACAAGGCTATTTATAGCCAAAATATCATCACACGGAAATGCTAAACTTGGTGACCACGCATGGGGTAACACCACAGCTTGGTGATCAAGTATACTTGTTAATCACTCATCTTGAAGGCCAAGTTGATGATGCAATGGATGATGTAAATGGGTGATGATGATACTGATGAAATTGAGCCACAAATATCCAACATATACCAATAAGCTGTTACTTCTGAAGGGACAAAAGGACTCGGCGGCGGTGGCTAATGTGTGGCTAACTGCTTCAGCGTTTGGTGGCTTTTTATCAGCCCTATCGACGTTACAGGTAATTAAATTATGTGTTGGAGGTGAGATTTTAGTTGATTATTTAAACCGAGTTTTGATTGGGAAGGCATTGATGTGTTTGGGAGGGCTGTATGGGAGGATGTGTGAAAAGGTTCATTTGAATTTTATATGTTTATTTAATTGTTGATTATGTTGCATTTTGCAAATTATGATTGGTTTGTGTTTCTGAAACGACGACAAACAATTTTTAATTGGCGATGTCAATATTTTTCTTCTTTAATCTTTTCTGCTTTTCTTTTCTTTTCTTTTCCCCCTTTGCGTGTGTGTTTATTCTGATGAAAAATTAATATGGAATGATGATGATGATGATGTGTGTGTGTGATTGTGTTTTGAAGTGGCATGAAATAGAGTTATGGCAAATGGAAAACATTTCATTTGTAATCACTATGCAGTTTTAGCGCATAGTGGATCTTGATATATTCTTCATGAATATTCAGTTTTTGAGTATTCGAGCATTTCTGTAACTCTGTTATGGTATTTTTCTTCTTTAATCTTTTCTGTTTTTCTTTTATTTTCTTTTCCCCCCTTTGCGTGTGTGTTTATTCTGATGAAAAATTAATATGGGATGATGATGATGATGATGTGTGTGTGTGATTGTGTTTTGAAGTGGCATGAAATGGTGTTATGGCAAATGGATAGCATTTCATTTGTAATCACTATGCAGTTTCAGCGCATGGTGGACCCTAATATGTTCTTCATGAATATTCAGTTTTTGAGCATTCGAGCATTTATGTAACTCTGTTATGGTATTTATCTTTTTTAATCTTTTCTACTTTTCTTTTCCCTATTTGCGTGTGTGTTTATTCTGATGAAAAATTAATATGGGATGATGATGATGATGATGTGTGTGTGTGATTGTGTTTTGAAGTGGTATGAAATGGTGTTATGGTAAATGGAAAGCATTTCATTTGTAATCACTACGCAGTTTCAACGCATGGTGGACCCTGATATGTTCTTCATGAATATTCAGTTTTTGAGCATTCAAGCATTTGTATAACTCTGTTATGGCATTTTTCTTCTTTCTTTTCTTTTCCTTTCCTCTTTACGTGTGTGTTTATTCTGATGAAAAATTAATATGGGATGATGATGATGATGATGATCTGTGTGTGTGATTGTGTTTTGAAGTGGCATGAAATGGTGTTATTGCAAATGGAAAGCATTTCATTTATAATCACTATGCAGTTTCAGCGCATGGTGGACCCTGATATGTTTTTTTATGAATATTCAGTTTTTGAGCATTCGAGCATTTGTGTAACTCTGTTATGGTATTTTTCTTCTTTAATCTTTTTTGCTTTTCTTTTATTTTCTTTTCCCTCATTGCGTGTGTGTTTATTCTGATGAAAAATTAATATGGGATGATGATGATGATAATGTGTGTGTGTGTGTGATTATGGTTTGAAGTGGCATGAAATGGTGTTATGGCAAATGGAAAGCATTTCATTAGTAATCACCATACAGTTTCAGCGCATGGTGGACCCTGATTTGTTCTTCATGAATATTCAGTTTTTGAGCATTCAAGCATTTGTGTAACTTTGTTGTGGTATTTTTCTTTTTAAATCTTTTCTGTATTTTTTTTTTTGCCCCCCTTTGCGTGTGTGTTTATTTTGATGAAAAATTAAAATGGGATAATGATGATGTGTGTGTGATTATGTTTTGAAGTGGTATGAAATGGTGTTATGGCAAATGGAAAGTATTTCATTTGTAATCACTACGCAGTTTCAGCGCATGGTGGACCCTGATATGTTCTAATAGATAAGAGTCAAGTCAACCCCATATATCTCTTAAAGCTGTTGTATATATTTTAAAGTTTGAATTATATCTTAGTTATATGAGTTAGCTTTGGACTTGTAACTTACTGCTTTGAATTTCTTGTATTTTGTATCTATATATTGACTGAATGAATGTAAAGCAATGTGGCTATTCTTCTCCTTTGTTTCTCTATTATGTTATTCATGAATATTCAGTTTTTGAGCATTCGACCATTTGTGTAACTCTGTTATGGTATTTTATTACGTTTTTTTGGTATTTTTCTCAGTTGTTCTGGTTTGGATTGTGTTAAGTAGCCACTTTAAATCACCTATTTCTACAAAATATTTCACGAGGTAACCATTTAATATCACTTGATAAACATGTGTTGCGTGTGAAAGTTCCAGCTACAAAAAAAAGATATATCACTCAGTTATATTAGACCAATATTTTGGATTGTAAACATAAGTTCACAAAGCATAAACAACGGATGTTGTAGGCAGAATAGAGTGACAAGAACTAATTTATTTGACAGTAGCATTTGATTTGTGTAAGGACATATTATATACTTTATTTACAATATTTACTACTAATTTTGACTTTCCTTGCTCAATAAACTTTTGTATTTGGTAAAAACTTTATACCGTGTTCTGGTGTGGATAATGAGTTTACCAATAAGCTAACAGCCGTCGATATACCATCACAGGCAGATGAAGAGGCTCATTGGTTTTCCTATTTACAGAAGCATTTGGGCAACATTTTCTCTAATTGTTCCAGAGCAGAGCCCGTGGAATAGGGAGGCGGAGAATCTTTGGTTTGTAAACTTCATGCTTCCATTAAATGTCATTAGTTTGTATCATGAAAAATGATTGCCCTTCAGATAAAGGAAAATACAAGACTTGCATAATTTATGATGTTCTTTTCTAGTTCTATTCACACTTTGTATATCTATTTTATTCTATCGACGTAATTATAATTTTTGGTATTAGTCTTGATGAATCATCATTGCCGTAATATCAATGGATTCCCTTGTGGTGACACAATTTGTTAATTGTTAACTGTTTTGTTATATAAATATGATGAATGGGAAAACTATATAATTGTTAAAAATTACTTATAATAATTTTATAGCAGAAATTGTTTGTATGTCATGCATTACTTGGTCAGTCCACTGCATTAGATTTAAATATCAATAATTCAGTTATTTTGCTTACATGATAAAGTCAATGACAGTTAACTGTACTACACTGATTTTATTTTTCTATAATCTCTGAGAATTCAATTCACATTTTTTATTCAATTTGTTTGGACAGTCATTAATGCTTGCAACTCTTGCATAATAAGATTATTGATTATATTATGTAGCATTATGCGTCACTGATCTCTATGCTGGCTGTTATTATGTATTACCAAGGAACGGAATTGATGTATCACACTCTAAAAACTTGAAACTTAGACAGAGAGATATCTAAGAAACAGAATCCCAAACAAAGTTATGAACCACTTTGTTGTGCATAATTTATTCAAACACTTCCTCCACCCGTAAGCATTATCAAAACCACTGTCAGTTACTCTCTTGAAATTTCTTTAAAAGCACAATTTAATTGTTCACTATCTTTATTTTGTTACTAAATAATTGCACTAAAGATGCTATTATTTACATAAATTCTTTCAAATGATCATTGCCTTTTTAATTTTGTTACTAAATAATTGCAATAAAGATGCTTAAGCTTTTGAAAGTAAATGGTTGCTAACAAGGTTATTGTTGGCTTCTTGGTTGAAGTTTTTGGTAATCTAAATTGGAAATGTTTTATTATAAAGCAATTAGCAAATTACTGAGATTTATGTGGGTCATTTCAGGTTTTCGGCAAGGATGCAGTAGAATCACCGATTGGTTCAACTGGAAAGATTAGGTAACAAATCCAATCTTCTTATCTCATTTCATTGTCACAAGGGTTGGATTCAATAATTATATACTGATATTTCTTGTCATGATTACTTTGTTATAATTGCTCATTGCCAGGTTTCGAGACGGACCTTTTGATCTCATCAGAAGGTCTAAAATGGAGGTCTTTTTGTTCTCCACTGGTCTATATATGGACCACTCAAGCTTATTTTTCGTTGATAGCCTCAATCATGGACAAGTTCTAGTTAGTGTGAGTCCATTTGAGGTTGTGGGACATTCCAGTGAAACTAGTTGGGCTCTATTAATTTCGCAGTTTCGTGTTCTCCTATTTGATGGATCTAGTCAAACACTTGAACTTCCTAATTTGCCTCAGGATCTGCCTCCGGTTAAAGGTGATAATACTCTGACTCTAGGTTGTTTTATTATGAATGAGAACAATACTAGTGTTCTAATTGTTTGATTTGAAGATGCACGATATCATGTTTTTCGACATAGAACAAATATGGGAGAAGAATTTTGGCGCCTTGACACTGTTTTTCAACATAATGCACCTCAAGGGTTTCATCATGATGATCTTTATGTTTGTTGGGTAGGCACAAATAACAATCAATTAACTGTCATCCAAAATTCACAAAATCATGCAAATGTTGTCACAAATTCTGAAGTTTATAATGAATTAGTGGACATAACCATGGTGAGTGCAATTGCTCATGATATGCATGTTGTGTTCCTTCGGGGAAATGACTTTTTTTGTCTATGACTTGTTTATGTGGGAGGATCTGGAACACGCACAAGCCTTTTTTAGTCAACGTGGTCGTGGTTGAAATGGTCGAGTCGGCAGAAGTCAGTTTAATTCAAAAGGAAGAGGGTTAACACCCGCTGGTTGCTACAATGCCCAGTATGGAAATTAAAATAACAACCTCAAGCACCCTGACAACAACACAGGAAAGTCAAAAGTAGGGAATTCATTCGAACAACAAAAACAACAAGACACCAACAATAATGACAATAGTAAGGCAACCTATCAAATTTGTGGAAAATCAAATCATTATGCTATTGATTGTTGTTATAGGGTTGACTACTCTTATCAATCTGTGGATTTTCCATAAGCCCTTGCTGCCCTCGCCTTGAAGATTCAGATGATCAATCCTTCATTGTCGATTCTAGTGTTGTTGCACATATGACAAACAATGCAGGTAAACTATCTCACAAAAGGCCTTACCATGGAAATGATATGATTTATGTAGGTGATGGGAATTGTTTGCCTATAACTCATATTGGTGATGCTCATGTTCTCACAAAAGAAGGAAAATTGAATTTAAATGATGTTCTAGTAGTTCTTGATTTGAAGAAAAACTTGTTATCTGTTGGTAAATTTGCTTCTGATAATCTGTGTACTTTTGAATTTACCTTGTCTAGTTTTGCTATTAATGATTAAACCAAAAGGACGATTGTGAGGGGGCATAAGAAAGGGAAATTATATGTCTTAGATGGAAATAAACAAGAGGCATTGAGTGCAATAAGGAAAGACGGTTCCTCCTCATCTATTTGGCATTAAAGGCTTGGGCACCCAAACTTAAAGATATTATCTTCGTTAAGGGAAAAGAAAGTTATTGATGTTACTAACTGGCTAACTAACCCTCCTATATGTGTTAGTTACCAGATGAGTAAGAGTTGTAAATTGCCTTTTAATCATTCAAATAAAATCTCCCAATTTTCTCTTGATAAAATCCATTGTGATCTTTGAGGCCCTGCCCCATTAATGTCAAATCATTGTTTTCGGTTTTATGCAATCTTTATGGAGGATTATTCAAGGCTCACGTGGCTTTACACTTTAAAAAGAAAATCATAATTTTTTGATTGCTTTCTTAAATTCCAAAAGATGACAGAGAATCAATTTGATTAACAAATTAAGATTTTTCAATGTGATGGAGGAGGAGAATTCAGTTCAAATATTTTTATTGATCATCTCCAAAATTGTGGAATAGAACAACATGTTTCTTATCCTGGAACTCCAGAACAAAATGGAGTAGCAGAACGAAAACACCAATATATTGTTGAAATTAGGTTGACTATGCTTTTTCATTCAAGTTTGCCCTTGTCTCTTTAGGTAGAAGCTTTTCTTATTACTGTGTATCTAATTAATAGAATGCCTTTATCAGTATTATAGAATGACAGTCCTTGCTACAAACTTTACAGTAGACATCCTGATTACAGTGGCTTGTAAGTGTTTGGATGTCAATGTTTTCCTTCATTAAGGCATCAAGCCTGCTCAAAATTTGATAAGAAAACATACCCTTGTGTTTTTATTGGTTACAGTCCAATCCATAAAGGGTACTGCTGCTTTGAGCCAAAAACAAAGAGGGTGTTTTTATCTCAACATGTCGTATTTGATAAGGAGACTTTCCCTTTTAAACCACCGGTCACTGCTGTATCTTCCCTAGATCTGGTGGTATACGAATTTCCCTCATTAGATGAATAGTTTGACTCACCAAAAAGGGCAATTAAAATCACGGACAATTTCAAAAATTCAAATTTATCCAAAATGGAAAATTCTGAATTTTTGGAAAGTCCAAAATTATCTCCTATTACTTGTTGTGATTCTGATTTAGTTGCAGGTCCTATACAGGATATCACCAGAAATATTCCTAAAATTGCGGAGCAAATCTCTCCTTAGACATATAGGATATCACCAGAAATATTCCTACAATTACGGAGCAAATCTCTCCTTAGACATCCTCATAATCAATCATTCCTAGAGATGATAATGTTACATCACATTCCATTTCAATGTTGGATCCTCCTTCAATACCACCTGTTGGTCTTCATCAATCTGAAAATTCAAGTGATCTCATTGACCAAACCTCATCACATCCGACAAGATCTCATCGACCACCCACATATCTACAGGACTATGTTGCTTTAGCCACAAATGGTGCACCAACTTCATTACTATATGAGCCCAAAACCTTGAAAACAACCCTCAAAGACTCACGATGGATTGAAGCAATGAAAGAAGAATTACAAGCTCTCCATGACAATAAGACTTGGCAACTTGTTCCAAGGCAATCCAACATCAACATAGTTGGCTCTAAATGGGTCTATCGTGTCAAGACAAGGGAAGATGGTTTTATAGATCGTTTTAAAGCACGATTAGTCGCTAAAGGATCTACTCAAGTGTCAGAAGTTGATTATGACAAAACATTCAGTCCAGTTGTTAAACCAACTACCATTCGTCTAGTCATTGCTCTATTCTTATCTTTGAAATGGAGTTTGCGATAACTTGATGTCAAAATTATGTTCTTATATGAGAATCTTAAAGAGATTGTTTACATGGAGCAACCTTCCGGGTTCATTAATCAATCGCAGCCCGATTATGTTTGCCTCTTAAAGAATTCACTATACTGATTAAAACAAGCACCACGTGCTTGGTTTGATCGGTTATCTCAGTTTCTACTCCATCTTGGCTTCTACTGTAGTAAGGCTGACTCCTCTCTATTTGTTTATTGCAAAGAATATATTACTGTGATTCTTTTCATCTATGTATATGATATACTTGTCTCGGGAAATAACGATAATTTCATCAGCAACTTAATTGCTCAACTTAGCCAAGAATTTGCAATCAAAGACCTTGGGAACCTACATTCTTAATACGTGACACTGGCATCCCACTCTCACAGCCACCTCAATTATTTTGTGACAACTTTAGTGCCCTCTACATGTCTATCAATCCCATGTTTCATGCACGGTCAAAGCACATCAAGTTGGATTAACATTTTGTTCGTGAAAAGGTGGTTATGGGAAACCTCATTACACAATATATTCCTTCCTCGTCTTAACCAGCTGATATTTTCACTAAGCCTCTGCCTAAGGACGCTTTCATTCTCTTCCGCACCAAGCTGGGTGTTCATCCTCATTCCCATTCCAGCTTGAGGGGGCATGATAAGGGATATAATCATCCCTATGATCGTGGAGTACGTTTTAATTGTAGTTGTCAAGGACCAAAGTCAGACTTCTAATAAAATCACAGCTGGCAACATATGTAATGGCACACGTAATAGCTCTCTAACAGCTCCATTTCACCCAGCTAGCATATCCTTTTGATTATTTCTTTATTTATGTAATTTCCTTAAATTAAGATCATTTACGTGTATATATTGCACCCCTATAAATAAATAATACAGAGCCTTATTTTACTATTTCATAATAATATTTTCACTTTGAGGTTTCAAAAAGGTATCACACTCGAGCTGGCAGCAAATTTAGTTGGATGTGAGGTGCAATATCTCACTTTCAGAATGGTGGTCGAGGTGGTAGTCAGAGTTTGGCGAACTTACTATTATTTGTAAACACAAGCAAGAAAAATAAATTTTAAAAAAAAATGCTTTGTTGGTTCAAATGGTTTCTTGATCATGTTTAATAAAGCTAAGCAGGGAACCAGGAGGAAAAGAAACTGAAGTTATAAATTCAGCGAAAAAGAAAGATAAAAGTGAGAAAGACCGAAAGAGCTAGTCCTCAAATTAATAACCAGGTTATTTTTTGTAAAACATCATTCCTACTATATTTTGTTGAAACAACTGATAACTCTATTTAATTCATGACAAAGTGCTGGCCTGAAGCAGGCTCAAGCTATGGTGTAAAACTGCTACGAGGGACGGTGTGACGACCCGAACCCGGAGGTCCGAACCGTTAGCCGGGTCCATACTCGAACCCGAGGTCATCTATGTCAAGCTTAATATTTCTAGTGTCATGACATCACCTTTAAGATCGTCATTAAGCTTTCACGAGGTTCAAAACAAATTCCCAAGGTTTTAGAGAAGGATACATTAACTAGAAGAGTAAATTGGACCAAACAAATTCACTTCGGTCGACCGAAGTGGAGCTTCGGTCTGCCAAAGCAAACCCTTCCAAACTGGTTGATTGAAACCCCCCTTCGGTCAACCGAAGCAAGACCCCCCCTTCGGTCGACCGAAGCAAGAAATCCTGAGAGCATGTGAATGGTTCGGTCGACCGAACCCTATTTCGGTCGACCAAAACAGGAGATCCCGAGAGCATGCAGGAGAATCGGTCGACTAATGCACCATTTCGGTCGACCGAAATGGCTCTGCCGAGCCTAGAACCTAATGCTGAGAAGCTGCACTTGTGGAACTGAAAAGAAAGTGAAATGGGGACTTTGCAATTGATCTCATAACCATATCATTAGATACTGTTACATGAAGTTTATACATTGTCCTTGCAATTCTCATACTTTATAACAAAATAACTTCGAGCTCCAAGTTATAACAAGATTTACAAGCTAAATGAACATAGTACATTTCATATCATGTTGCTATACAAAATAAGTGCAAATCTTTACAAAATGCTCTCAAAATGCCTTCAAGTTTCTTTAAGCCTGTGGTGGATTTTCATCCGCCAACTCTTTGCCATGTCCTGAAAAATGTTAAGCATATGGGGTGAGCAATTTGCTCAGTAGATAGCACTTAAGACACGTCTCTTATGTCCCCGTGAACCCACAACAAAGAATAGAACAATGGGAATGGGGATCATACCATGTCGGGATATTACAACATACTAATCAATCTCAAGTATAAGCAATAAAATGCAATGGAATGCAATGCATGCCGATGTTACTCCCCATTTTCACTTTCAAACCATTACTTTCAAACTGTTAATATAACCCGTCCTTTGGTGACCCTGCAGCGACACGAGAGAAGGATTGACTAGTGTCCCTGACCCTTGGTACCCCCGCGACGTCATTATGGAGCCCAGCTAGCTCAACCACGCTAGGGCAATCTCCCTAGTTCCCTCTAGGCTATATCAACACTCCGGCCCTTTGGTACCCCCGCGACGACCGGGTTTTTACAAAACCAATTTATCAAAACACATTCCCAAAATTCTCCATTTTCATTTCAAAACAATTCTCCCCATTCATGTCCCATGGTATGCATGTACATCTCATGTTCTTAATGCCATGGATATGAGGGCTTTTATATTACACAATTGAGCATACTCTACAAGTACTCTAAAGAAATTGCACATGCCATCACATATCATTTCTAGCAAGTTCTATAACAATATAGGCATGGGAGATCAACTATTAGACAAGGAGATTAACCAAACAAGCATGTTCTCATACAATTCACATAGCACATTTGACCACAACTTCACATGTAACATTTACATCATCTTTAAAACAGTTAATTCAAAAACAAATATGCTTTACAACAATTTATGGGATATAATTCACCAAGGAGCAAGAAAAACATGAATTAAGAACTCCTACCTCAAATTAAAGCAAAACCCTCAAATGAGTCAAGAAATTCGAAATCCCTTGGGAGGCCCAAAGCTAAAATTGTTGGTACTTACGCGTAGAGCTCGTCGTGCTCTCCGTTTTGCCTCAAACAACACTCAAAAATTCCGAGTATTGAAGATAGAATCAAGATTTGAAGTCTTGAAACCAAAAGAAAAGAAAAATGAAGGAAAAATGAAGGAGAAGAAGAAGTTACGAGAAAGAGAGAAAAATAAGGAAGCAAATTGTGGTCTCTAGACCACTTATGTGGTTAATGGTGGGTCCCACCAATTTTTTTTTTTTTTTTTTCCCTTTTTTCTTTCTATCTCAAAATTATACCACACATTTAAATACATCCACCACCAAGTAAATGCCACTTAATTAACATAAAATAAAATGTGTGAAATGCAAATGGACCCAACTAAAATCCCCGTACACAATAATACCGGTAGCGGGTCCCACACGAGACCGTCCGGTTTGAAAAAATGAAAAATGTGAAAATGACAAACCTTGCATTCCAAAGAGTCCTGGACTCAATGAAATGCCCCAACTAACTCATCGACACACCCGGCACACCCCACGGTGTTTGGTGCGCAAAACGTGAAATGACAAAAATGCCCTTGATTTGATGTCTGGTATCGTGCCGATTTCTATGGCACCGTATCGTATGACACCAGTTGAATTTGAAGAGTTGAAAAGACAGCTTGATGATTTGAGGATGAAAGGTTTCATCCGACAGAGTGTGTCACCGTGGGGCGCATCGGTCTTGTTTGCTAAGAAGAAAGATGGTTCTTTAAGGTTGTACATTGATTATCGGAAGTTGAATCATGCCACCATCAAGAACAAGTATCATTTGCCGAGAATAGACGACTTGTTTGATCAGTTAAGGGGAGCCAGTTGTTTTTCGAAGATTGATTTGAGGTCTAGCTATTATCAGTTACGGGTTAGGGATAAAGATATCCCGAAGACAGCGTTCCGTACACGGTATGGACACTATAAGTTCCTTGTTATGCCTTTTGGCTTGACTAATGCGCCAGCGGCATTCATGGACTTAATGAACCGCGTTTTCCACGATTACTTGGACCAGTTTGTGGTAGTCTTCGTGGATGAGATTCTTGTGTACTCGCGGACTCGGGAAGAGCACGAGATCCATTTGAGTACTGTTCTACAGATTTTGCGGGAGCACCGATTGTATGCCAAATATGAGAAGTGTGAGTTTTGGTTACAAGAGGTAAAGTTTTTAGGACATGTTGTTTAAAAAAGCGGAGTGTTAGTTGATCCATCAAAGATTGAAGCTGTTATGAATTGGGAGCAACCCAAAAATGTGTTTGAAATCCGCAGTTTTCTTGGTCTAGCGGGTTATTGCCGGAGATTTGTGAAAGATTTATCCCATTTGGCAGCGTCTATGACCCGTTTGACTTGGAAAGGAATCAAGTTCGTGTGGAATGAAGCCTGTGAGTCATCTTTTCAAGAATTGAAGACAAGGTTGACTACGACTCCAATGTTGGTGTTACCTGAGCGTGGCTTGGGTTTTGTGATTTATTGTGATGCTTCATGCAATGGTTTGGGATGTGTGTTGATGCAGGATGGTAGAGTAGTGATTTATACGTCTCGACAGTTAAAGACTCACGAGTACAACTACCGTACTCATGATCTGGAGTTAGCGGCAGTCGTGTTTGCTTTGAAGTGTTGGAGACACTACTTGTATGGTAAGAGATTCGAGGTGTTCTTGGATCTTAAAAGTCTCAAGTATTTTTTCTCCCAAAAGGACTTGAACAACACACAGAGACGATGGGTTGAGTACTTGGAGGATTCCAATTTTGATTTGCAGTATCATCCGAGTAAGGCAAATGTTGTAGCTGATGCCTTAAGCCGGAAATCTCGTGGAGCTTTGGCAAGTTTAGCCATTCGGAAATGGAAGATGCTTAATGATCTGGCAGAGATGGGATTACAGTGTTTCGATGATGATGATTGCAGTGAGTCGGCGTTCTTGTTCAGTCTCATGGCTCAGCCTACTCTTGTTATACGAGTGATTGAGTTGCAGAGACAGGATCTAGACTTGGATGTCGTTCACGCTTTGATTTCCAGTGGTGAAACAGTGAAGGATTGGACCTTACATGAAGATGAAGGTTTACGGTTCAAGGGTTTGTTGGTGGTTTTCCACAGGTTGTCGTGAGGGCGTCTTAAGGGAGTTTCATACTTCCCGCTTTGCAGTTCATCCAAGTGGTACCAAGATATATCACAATTTAAGACGCCAGTATTGGTGGAACGGGATGAAGAAAGATGTTGCACAGTTTGTGGCTAAGTGCCTTACCTGTCAACAGGTGAAGGCTGAGCATCAGAAACCGGCAGGGTTGTTGCAACCATTACCTGTAGCGTAATGGAAATAGGAACAGATCGCTATGGATTTTGTGATAGGTTTTCCAAAGTCACAAAGAGGTAATGAGGTCGTATGGGTCATCATAGACAGATTAACCAAGACGGCTCACTTTTTGCCCATTAAGGCAACAGATGATGCAGAAGCACTTGGTATTCTATATGTGAAGGAAATTGTAAGGTTACATGGGTTCCAGTAACCATTGTTTCGGATAGGGATACAAAGTTCACTTCTAAGTTTTGGGAAGGACTTCAAGCAGCGTTTGGCTCAGTGTTGTATCTTAGTACTGCATTCCATCCACAGACGGAAGGCCAGTCGGAGCTACTATCTAGATCTTGGAGGATAAGCTTCGGGCATGTGTGCTTAATTTGGGAGGTAGTTGGGAGGATCACCTTCTACTCATTGAGTTTGCATACAACAACAGTTATCAGGCGAGCATTGAAATGGCTCCATTTGAAGCGTTGTATGGTAGACCTTGTAGATCTCTTGTTTGTTGGACTTAGGTAGGCGAGACAGCCGCCTTAGGACCCGACATTGTACTTGAGACTACCGAAAAAATTAAGTTGATCAGATAGAGGTTGCTCACAGCTTAGAGCCAACAAAAGAGCTATACAGATAGGCGGAGACGACCGCTATCTTTTGAAGTGGGAGACCATGTTTTTCTGAGAGTTTCTCCACGAAAAGGATTGATGAGGTTCGGGAAAGGTGGCAAGTTGTCGCCACGATTCATTGGATCGTTCGAGATCTTGGACCGTGTAGGAGAAGTTGCCTACAGGTTTGCTTTGCCACCACAGATGGACAAGGTTCACAATGTCTTTCATGTGTCGATGTTATGGAAGTACGAACCAGATTCATCTCACGTTTTGGATTGGTTTGACGTGGACGTTGATGAAGATGTTTCCTATGAAGAGGGACCAGTGCAGATCCTTGACACATGGCAAAAAGTGTTAAGGGGCAAGACGGTACAGTTAGTGAAAGTTCTTTGGAGGCACCATGGAGTCGAGGAGGCTACTTGGGAGCTTGAACAGCAGGTTCGCTCCAAGTACCCAGAGTTGTTTTCTTTCCCAGACATGGCTTGATTTCGGGGATGAAATCCTTTTAAGTTGGGGAGATTGTGACGTTTTCGATTTTCAGCATTTTTTTCAATTTTCTGAAAATGTGTTGACGCAAGGGCATTTCGGTCTTTTCATATGTTGCGTGTGGGATTGTGGTTGGGTCCAATTGAATCTTGTGCATTTTAATTTGCATGAATTATATGGTATTTGGATAAGGTGCATTTGCATGTTGTGTGATGTAAAATGGATGAATAAAAGGAAAAATGAAAAGTCAAAGGATAGTGGTGGGACCCACCACTACCCAAGTAATGGTCTAGAGACCATTTTGCTTCTCATTTCTTCTCTGTCCTGTAGCTTTTCTCTCTCTCTCATTTCTCTTCCATTTTCTTTCTCATTTTGGAAGCAACCTTTGTATCAAGATTTCTCTCTCATTTCTTATCGGATTAAGGTGCCGTTTGAGGCAAAACGAAGAGCACAACAAGCTCTACGCACTAGTTCCAGCAATTTCAAACTTTGAGCACCCTTTGGATTTCGAATTTGAGGACCCATTTTCAAGGGTTTTGCTCACTTTTGAGGTAGGGGCTCTTAATCCACTTATTTCTTGTCCCATTGTGAATTACATCTCTCTTATATGCTAGCATGTTTTATTTGAGAATTAATTGTGTTAATGATCATATGAGATCTTGTCTAAAGAAATATATGTTTGTGTACATGAGTTGTTTTATGTGAAAAGCATGCTTAGATGTATTTTGTTGTGTTTAATATGTTAATGACCTATCTAGAAATGTTGAACATGATATATGTTTGATTAAATGCTGTAATTCTTTAAATGCCATAATGTTGGAAACATGGAGCATATATACATGCATGTACCATTGGGTTGCATGAAACGGGAGAAGTTTGTTCTTGAAACTTGAAAATGGGGAATTTCAGGGAAGTGTTTTGATGAAATGGTTTTATGCGAAACCCGGTCGCTGCGGGGTTACCAATAGGCCGGAGGTTAATATAGCCTAGAGGGGACTAGGGAGTCGCCCTAGCGTGGTTGAGCTAACTGGGTCCATAATGACGTCGCGGGGTTACCAAGGGTCAGAGACACTAGTCAATCCTCTTCTCATGTCGTAGCGAGGTTACCAAAGGGCGGGCTGTAGTAACAATTTGGAAACGATGTTTTGGATTATGAAAATGGGGAACGACACTAGCATGCATTGCATCTCATTGCATTGCATTGGATATACTTGAGATTAAATCGTTATGCTGTATTATTTCCCGACATTGTATGATCCCTATTTCCCATTGGCCTATGCTTTGTCTGGATTCTCAAGGCCACAAGATGTGTGTCTTAAGTGTCACCTGCTGAGCTTTATGCTCACCCTACTACATATATCTTTTTTTCAGGTCTTGGGAAAGAACCGGTGGACGATGATCCACCTCAAGCTTAAAAAATGATAAAAGATTACTTTTGTTATTTTTGCAGCTAGGCCATTCTTTTGTATAAGGAGCATTCTGAAAATGTAATTAAAGTTGTTCAAATGGCTTTGTAAATTAGGAATGGAACTTACTTTGTTGATATCAATGAACTTTTTGAAGTTATTGTATATATTTGATTCTATGTAATTCAATTAATTGAAGTTGTATTATGATCTCATGTTGGCATTCGAGTTCTTGATCTTGGAATTGAAGATTTTTAGTCGTTTAATTCAAGCACGGACCATTTCCAAGCTTCCATTTCTATTTTCCTTCCCTTCCATAGCATAACAGGTTGGTTTTAGGATCCAGGCTCGGGATCTCCATTTCGGTCGACCGAAATGGTGCATCGGTCGACCGAAACAGAAATGTTGGATCTTGGGATCTTCACTTCGGTCGACCGAAATAGAGGTTCGGACGACCGAAGCTCAGGAGCTTATTTCGGACGACTGAAGCTCCACTTCGGTTGATCGAAATGAAGCCTTGTGATCAAGCTTTCTTCTTCTCTTTGTTTGCTCTCGGGATCTCCATTTCGGACGACCGAAGCCCCACTTCGGTCGACCGAAATGAAGCTACTTGATCATCCTCCATTTTCTTCTTGGAAATAGTTTGATTCAACGACGGATTAGACTTTGAGGCTTACTGAGGGTGAAGTACAAGTGTAGTAACGGTGTTTGGCTTCAGTAAGGTCGCGTTTGACCTAGAGGACCTCAGGTTCGAGCAAGGACCCGGTTAACGTTTCGGATCTCCGGGTTCGGGGCATTACATCACCAGTTATAAAATAGTAGATTCATAGAAGACTTCTTCCATATCTATAGAGGGCCAATCTTTTGCAAGTTCGATCGATATTGATGAAATGCTCCTCCCTAGCGGAGTCGCCAAAATTTTAATGTTAGTTCGTGATAATGTGAAGAGATCGTTTCACGTCTGTCGGGAATGCTAAGATCAGAGGCTGAGTGGAGCTTCAAGCTAGCACAAGGAATTCTCCGTAAAGGAGACTGAGAGAGATAAGGCAGATTTGTTTAACACCCTATGGTAGCTCGAGCCCTAGAAGACCATTCTTTATGGTTATGGTTGTGATGGTGTATATGTATTCCAACTTCCCTAAATGGTGAGAGTTTAGTCCTATTGATATTACTTTCATTTAGGTAAGGACCCTTGGTCATAAGAACTAACTCCCTCTTTATCCAATGAACGCTTTACCTAGGTAAGGACCCTTGGTAACGAGGGTAGCTCATTCTTTATCCAATGGTTATTCTATGATATATATATATATATATATATATATATATATATATATATATATATATATAATATTATATGGTCTCTATTACTCGAGCTCAATTATTGAGTATTAAACATTCTATCCCCCTTGTGTAGACCTCGAGGTGAGGCAATTCCTTGGAATTTAGCCACCTAACCACTGATACTCAGATTCCCGCAACTGAAGAGAGGGGAAAGAGCCTTCCTCGGGGTCCCGCCATCTCTGTCCCGCTAGGCTCCGTCCCGGTCCTATACCTCAAAGCTTTTGTAGTTAAAGGGGCTCGAGGTGAGGGCCTAAAAATGCCAAAGGCTCCATCTGCAAAAGGGAACCTCGAAAGGAAAAAGAGAAGAGGGTCCCATCTGACTGGAGAGGGGCGCGTCCACAGGAAAGCGAAGGGTAACGACTCCTTCCTCGTTCAGTAAATTTAGTTATAGGACAAATGTAGGTGCAAATTTTTACACCCGAACTCTTAAAGAAAATATTAATCTAAAAAATCAAGAACAAGAATGAGCTTAAATGAATCAGACAATAGAGGAAGTATTCTTAATGGAATTCGATGATCCTTTCCATTCTCATTTAGGCTTTTTTCATAAATTTATATGGAGTCGTTTCTTGGTTTTTATTCCCAGATGTGGGTATTTATAGCTACTGGTCATGTGCACATCATTATGGTGAGCATTATGGATTTATGGGCCTGCGCTATTTATTCGGTCTTTAAATCAAGTGGAGCTTCCTAAACTAGCATGCACATATGGCTCTTATTGTTGGGCCTCCAACTGTTAGTGGGCATATGGATGCTCTCAGTTTAGTAGCGAGCTGATCTTTTGCTGCCATGTGGCATGTTGTGATTGGTAGGGGTTTTTCCCTTCGCAACAAGTAACTTGAGATCACTTGGTCCTTTCAGAGACATGCCAAACAAATACTAGCTAAGTGTCTCATTTTTCCAGAAATGGTGCCACACGAGTGGGTGTCGTGGCACCTTTATCAACAATCTCATTATTACTTCACTATCAGTGTCCATGTAAACATAAAGCATCATATATATATATATATATATATATATATAAAGGTCATAAATCAACTAGCAAGTAAAATTGTGCAAGTGACAAAACATACCATTTACAATGTTATTAAGTAGCAAAATGTAACTATTGAATCATAATCTTAATGTGGATGCGGTGCTAACCCAACGGTAGAGCGAGTGTTGTTTGAGACTTTGGCTCGTGTTCAAAACTCCCAGCATCATTTTTCCTCCCTAACCCCACTAACCATTGTCTAGTAAAAAAAATAATAATAATAATAAATAAATAAATAAAGAAAAAAGGGAATCTTCTATGTATTGCAAAAAAATTATATGAAGGCAATTCAGAGTGTAATCTAGCACATGGAAGGTTTGCTGCAATTTTCAATTCTTGATGACCAAAAAGGTCCAATCCAACCATACTATATTCAGAACACGCAATCTCCCATCTTAATTCATGAAAGATCACAAAATTTACAACAATAAAATGCGAAGAGGGCTGATTCTTACTTTTATTTTTCTTTTCAAAAAATAAAAAATAAAAAAATAAACAACCCAATAAGATTATTGATAATTCACTAAACAAACAAGCTGTGTCGCAGTCAATCATTGACAATGCACGGTCCGTTGATGGCATCAACATGCAACAAGAGTACCCTTTTGCTCGATGCAAAGTCCTTCCAATTTTATTCCTTGTTGGTCATGTAAAATATGAAGAAAAATAAATGAATTTGAAGTTGAAATATTTAATGTTTGATGATTGGACATCTTAAGAAAACTGAAATTTGCTGCTTATTTGAAGGTAAAATGCAAGAAATACTTTGCCTCAATTTTGGGCAATTCAAGTAGATAAGGGACAAAATAAAAATAAAAATAAAAAGAAGATTCGCTATATAACAAACAATATTTTCCATCTATAAATCAAAATATATCTTAAATATGGAGAAAAATAAATGAATTTGAAGATGAATGGGCAGCCACATTTTCAAACAAATAATGCAAGCGGTACAATTACTCATTTAGGAACTCCCGAGTTTCCATAAACTTCCATTACTACTTTTCCATAACAATTCACTTCACCAACAAGTAATAACCATTTAGCTACAAACAAAGAAATCCAACTAGGATATCGAATATTCATAGGCAAGCCCCTAGGAAAAAGCCAATATTATGTATCAATAGTGAATCCCAACAATTAATTCATCCTATATTCATTCTTATTTAACAAGTGAGTATTGATAGTCTCGATTTGAGTGTCACATGTGTTATGAGGGTCATTTTGAATATTTCTTTTAGTTTAGAATTCTTAAAAATATATTTTAGTTTGTCTCTCCATTTTTAGGGTTTCGAACTCAGGAGGACTCGTGTTGGCCTGAGGCCCGGTTTCCGTGCTCAAAAAATTTTCGGTTTGGTAGGCATTCCATTATTTTCTTTTATTGGTGTAATTATATTGCATATATGTATGACTAGATATTTCATGACATGAATATGGATTTAGTTACCTTGGATGGGTATTCTAGTAAACTTGGTGATCAAGGTGGGGACCACCAAATTGAGCGCGTTCCAAGCTTCAACCGCAGATTTTGAGTTACTTCTAGTCGGATTAGGCCAAGAGCATCACTTTGGTACCAAACTTGAAGGCATTTGGACAGTTTCGAATTTGTGGAAGCTAGGGTTTTGATCTCCATTTGAGGTACGGGTGTCTAACTCACTTCTCTTTGTTTTTTTAGTGAGTATTATTGGTTTAAATGCATGTACAAGTATGTTTAAATTGAAGGTTTCCATGTGTTTGTTCTAGGTTAAATAGTGCAGTTATGAATGCCATGACCCGTGCTTGTTAAGTTTGTGAGTTTTGGTGCTTGGTAGTTTATTTGCTTCATTATGTGATTATATGCCAAACTTGAGCCAATATAATCGTTGTATTCATAGATGAAGAAATATATGCTTCAGTTGCTAGCTTTTAACGTTAACCATTCCATCCTTATTCAAATGCAATTGTTATCTACCATGCTCACCAATTGTTTAATGAATCAACTCCATGAAGGTGTGTATTGATTTTTGAATAGAAATGCCATGATCCTTTGGTCTACCATGTTTATACATGTATAATAAATTCATGCAAACACTCATTTTAAATCATTAGCATTGGCATTGACATTGTTGTGGGAAATTGAGTTGAATGGCCAAAGTTGAGAATTGATTTTCAAAAGTTTTGATATAAAAACCTTGTAAGAAAAGAAGGGCTAAAAGTCGCGATCCGGTGGCAAATTCAACCAAGAGGGAGCACATTGGACCTGTAAAATTGAACTAATGAGGCCCTAAATGGTCGTCGCTTTTAAAGTCGGGGATAATTAGTCAATTTCGTCTCGGTAAAGTTGATTAGCGATTTTCGGTGTGAGCAGTGCGGGCTTGGATTGTATTTCATTTTCATCTTTCCTTGAGTGTTGGGCTCACAAAGTCCAACGTATGTTTTAGACATTTCTTACTGAGCGATTTCACTTACCCCTTATATTAAATATTTTCAGGGTACGGGAAGGAGATAATGGAGGACGCTCCTCCACAAGCTTGATGAGGCACAGTGACCATTCTTTTGGACTCCATTTTTGTAACAAGGCAAACATAAATGGAAGACTGTTTTGTAAATGCCATTATTTTGCAATTTAACGTAAGGACATTGTATATAGAACTAAGTTGGTCTCATCTTTATAATCATACTCCTTGGATACTCTTGGAAATTTTGCGACATGTAGATGATGGCAACCGTGTCATTTTGTATAAGAAATGTGAAAAGGATGGGTTGGACGAACTCTATGAATGTAAACGCATCTACTGTGGTATTCTCATGTATATAGACGTATATTGGCATTTCATTTATTCATTGCAATGTTTGGGGACAAATTTTGAGCTAATACATGACCAGAACTGGGTCCAAATGATTAAATTAGCATTTTGTGCCATTCTGCCACATTTACGATCGATCCTGATCATTTGCGATCGATCAAAATTTTATGCTCGAACGTGGAGCTCATTATGCTACCTTTGCGATTGATCCTAATTATTTGCAATCGATCACACTCCCGTTCTTAGCACCTGTTTGTTTTGAACATCATATTTCAAAAGGCCATAACTTGCTCATTTTAAATTTAAATTAGGTCATTCTTGTGCTCAAATTTACCTCCTTGAAACCAACACTCCAATGATATCAACCCCATTTTATAAATTCCCAGATTCTCGATCGTAACAGCCAACTTAGCCAAGCACACAGAGTTATGCCCTTTTAGTGTGACCTACCCATGAATTCTTCTATACCAAGAATGAGTAATTATGGGAAACCATGACCATAGCCACCGAAACCTTATGGAATGGGTTTAATGGGCTAATGTGAATAGAATGAACTGGCTCATTTAGAGCCAACTCGTCCTCCATCCTCGGTATTAAATGATCGTTTTATCCTAGTATGACCTCGAATTCAAGTAAGGACACAGAATCAGAGCACTGCCCGTTAATGATCCGAATCGACCGAACTTGGGTCGTTACAATTTCAACCAAATTAAGGATTAAGCAAATGCCAGAAGTATCATCTAGATGAAGTTGTTTCTGAACATCTCTGCTACTGAAACAGAAGCTTCGAAGAGATTCACCCCTTTCTCGTATTAGTTAGCATTCTTTTTTTGGTTGATTGGTAGTTTTCGGTTTCAAGTATATTGATTTTAATTATGTAAGAGATTGTTATGGGGGACGTTATAGACCCATTGAAACAACTCTTTCTTATGTATATTCTTCTTCTGAAATAGGACAGATAACCTAATTTGGTCAATTATTCAACTACTCTTTTATACATTTAGCTTGTTTTTATGCCTATAATGGCAAATTGTAATAATTTTTATTTATATTAAGTATATAAAAACTTCAAATAAAAAAAGAAAAAGAAAAAATAATAAATTAATTCAATCTCAAAAATGTGTGATTGCTTAATTTGTTACAACTAATAATCAAAGCATAACAAACAATTTAGGTGAAATTTCACCAAATGAACAATCAAGTCATCTAATTAGTAACTTTGCATTGGATAAAACAAGAGAATTATTTTCAAATAAAAATTATGAACTAATATATTATATTAATATTTTAAATATTAAAAGGCTATTTTTATATTATTGTCCAAATCTATAATATTTATAATATTTATTAAAGAGGTACGAGGACTCGGCACGCATCAAAAACAGTACCGGACACTTGTGAAGCTCCAAAAATTGTTTGTTAAACATACTGTTTTAGGTGGCGTGTCAAACATGATTTAATGGGGAGCGTTCTTAGAATTGCATTTATAATAAGATTCGAATATCGGACCAGAAAGAGGTTCTGAAACAAACTCCGACGAGAGTGATCTATGAGTGATTTTGCTAATAAACGTGCACGCACTAATCCTGGCCACAACATTGTCTTCCTCCGGTGTTACCGGATACCAAATTGGATAGTTACTTAGGTAACTATGGGTGTATTGTGTACTAGTGTGTATGGTAGGTCTAAGAGTACGAATCCTGCTGTTTGTTTTCCTCTTCCTCCCGCACATCAACCTAGTCATTGTGTTGCTTCCTTCACCACCACACCTTCACTAGTCATTCTGTGCCATCAACTCAATTAGTGATTATGCGCCTTCCTAACCGTCACCTAGTCTTCCCTCCCATGTAAGTCCATGATATTCATCTAAGGGTAAGCTACGGTAAGGTAACCTTTCTTCTCTCTTACTATACTCTCAACTCCTATCCTCTTTATGTGCGCAGTTAGTCTAGAGTGTTGTCTTATCCGGGGTAGAGGTAGGGCTGCAAACAAGCCGAGCCATTCGCGAACGGCTCGGGCTCGGCTCGATAATTATTCAACTCGTTAATAAGTGAACCAAATTCGGCTCAGTTTATAAACGAGCCGAGTCTGAACATCAGTAAACTCGACTCGTTTGTTTGTGAACCGTTCACGAATTGAGCTCGATAATATGTTCGCAAACATACTCAATTATACATACTCAATTATAATATATACAAAAGTTGGGGCCAGATTATATTTGTATGTAGCACATTTATATGTAGATATATATTTATATTGGGGTCAGATTGTAATTGTATATATAGTTTGTGGTTATTATACAAATAGGTCTTTCTTGTCTTTGTATATAAACATTTTTATGTTTAGGAGTTAGGGTTGATGGAATAATGAGGAGTATCGCCTCCATCTATTCTCTCTCTCATGTAACAGCAACAATACCCACCAACAATACCCATCTCGTTTCTCATGTAAATTTTCTTTATATACAAAAGTATGTTCTCACTTTTCTATCTACTCACTTTCATTCTTGCCTGTTTGTACGCAACAGCACTCCTCACCTACTTCAATGGCCACCAATGGACTATTTTTCCAATCACATTTCTCTGTCTCCCAAAAACTTCTTCAATTAATCGTCTTTCATCCAAACTGATTTTTAATATAAATTTTGAGATTTACTATTAATCTATGCATCTCTCAACTTCTTCCATCAAAACTAACTCTGGTAAGTTCAATTTTTGACCAAATTTATCACTTTCTTTCTCTTTTTCTCTCAAACTTTTCTCTTTTTATTGCTACACATTTATTTCTCTCAAACTTTTTTTTATTTTTTCTTCCGGATCTGTTAGAACTTGCGAAGTACCACCAACCAAAAAAAAAATTAAACGAGAGCTCAAAGCTCGTCAAACATTGCTTGAGCCGAGCTCGAACTAAATTTTCTAGGCTCGACTTGAGCCGAGCTTGAGCAGCCTATTACCTGACCAAGCCGAGCTCAAGCACACCATGGCTCGGCTCAGCTCATTTACAATCCTAGATAGAGGGGGAACCTCGCCATCGGCCCTTCGAGGTTTCTTTGCCCGACCACCCTTCTCCGAGTAAACATTCCTTCTTTTCGCCTGCAGTAACACCCTAAGGAAGTCACTACCTAACGAGGGAACAATAGAACGAGATGTGGCTGTCGTTCCAAGCCAATAGTGGATTTGTTCGTCTTTTGTTGAATCTTTTTCATGACTCAATAGAGAATTTGATAAGTCAATGATTTTTTTCCGTGTTTCAGAATACATCTAACCAATTTCAGAATATGGTTAACCAACATGTCGATTACATACGGAAGATGAAAACTTACATTTAGAGGACAATCAACACAAGGTTACTTTACCCACTTTTATCTAATAAATTAGCTAAACCAAGGAAAAACCCAAAAAAAAAAATCCGCGTCCAAAAAAGTACCATTATCATCCATATAACCAATACTGTAATTGTGACCGACTCGTGAGATTTGAGATCCTATTTCTCATTTTTTCCTAGATCAGATTTTATTAAGCCACCAAACAATTCAACAAACTCCAAGCACCAGGCTTGGAGGATTATAAATCAACTCATTAAAACCACCAATTATAAAATACAAATAGAAAGAACTAATTTCAAAAATCATAAGCAAGAAACAAGAGCAAGAGATCTGAACTCTCCAACTTAACGGACAGAAGAACAAACCCTGTTCAGAGAGGACTGCATCCCCAAACTATCTCGATTTTTTTTTTTTTTCGATAATTAAAACTATCTCGAATTTCCTCCTCTTATAATTCTAGAAATCCAGCAGGTATACAACGTTGGAGAAATTGTGTAAAGCAATATATCTTCACATATGTGAACAAACTGATGGTTTTAAGTTGAAGACAAAATAAAAAATATAATAAAGCCTAAAATGAAGTGAAGCACATTGGATTGATTGGAACCTACCTTATAAAACAAACAATAAAGGTGGTAGAACCTACCCTTATAAATATGTACATATCTCACTTCAATAATGAATTATATTAATATAAGAAGTGTTTAGACTTTTGGGTGAGAAATAAAAACAAGAATCAATTGATTTCAGGATACCAAATTCAATATCCAAGCATCTCTCTCTCTCTCTCTCTCTCTCTCTCTATATATATATATATATATACATACAGAGTGGGAAGTCATTAGTGTGATTACTAAGCATACAATTGTATTGATTGCTTAGTCATTTGGCATATACAAATGTGGCCTAGTGGGCACCATGATTATATAATAAAACCATAATAGATGTCACATGCTAAAAAATTATTCTCCCGGACAACAGCAAACCCAATACAAAAACCGTGATGGAAAATAATAATATATAATTGCTCATTATCCATATAATGATGAATCAAATAACTAATAGGGTAATTTGCACCCTTCCAAAGTTTGCCTTAAAGACATAGACACCACTTAAGTTAGCCATTTTTTGGACAATGACACCCCTCAAGTTTGATAAACTGAACAAAGACACCCCAAACATGATAAAAATAAATATTTACCCTTTGACAGCCTAAAATGACCAAAATAGCCTCAGCCAATATATATACCTCACATGTAAACTTCTTTTCTCTCTCTACTCACCGGTCATTACAGCAACCTCCACTACCACCCCAACTTAGGGTGAAGCCATGTTTTTTCTGTCTCCAAACCTTCTATCTACCCCCGGACCACCACTGTCTCGGATCCACGATTTAAAATCAAATGTGTTGGGTAGAACGTTTAATTTTCATGATTGTCAAAATTCATCTGATCCGATGGGGTTTTCTTCCAAGAACGAAGCTCCGACGTTTGCAGATCAGATCGTAATTGAGATTCGACTTGCCGATGAGGTTCGGTTCGGCTAAACCTAACCAAACCGAACGTTTGCAGATCAAATCAACTCCAACGGTTTGCAGATTAGATCGTCGAGATTCGGCTTGCCGGTGAGGTCCAGTTCGGCTAAACCTAGCGTGTACAGACACCTCATCATCTCACCGCCGTCGTCTCTCTGTCAAGCTTCCACACCTCCGCCAAGCTCCAACCACGAGCTATAATGCCTCCGACGAGCTGAGATCAACGATGGGTGCAATTCCTCCTGACTCACCATCGTCGCAGATGAGAGCTATAAGATGAACCTGGGTCAGCGAGACAGACTCAAGCCTCCGATTCCACTCTTGTCGATTCGCGTACAGTCTCGGATCAAAAAAACGATGGAGACGAATCAAAACATGATTTCGAGAGCACATCGAATTAGACACCGGTGACAAATCGGTGGCACAAAACGGATATGGTGCTGAAATTCTCAGCTTATCCAAAAGTTTGGGTGATTTATTAGGCAAATCGGAGTGCACCATCTTTGGTTTTCAAATCTAAATCCACCATATTGTGGGTGATAGATACAAAGGATGTATGTATGTGTAACTATTGTTGGTGTGTTTAATTTGGAAAGTGAAGATGCACAGAGATATGCATACATACACCATTGAGACGTCGTCGGTGCAGTTCATCTTCATCGTTGCCGGTGCAGTTCAAACCGACGGCGATTGCAATTGCGATCGCACAAACACGATCGAACGACCACTGGGCTAACATGATTTCAATCAACAAATCTGACTCTGATACCAAATACCAACGGCGAGGCCTTCACCTTCTTCTCTCCCCGTGACGCCAATCTCTTCTCTAGAATGGCCTCTGAGTTCTCACTTCTCGTAATGTTTAGATTTTGAGGAGTTGGGTTTATGTGTGCAAATATTTGTGGTGTGTACGTATATGCGTGCGTGTAAATGTATCTCAGAGTGATGCAAGCGACGAATGAAGAGTTTGTGGTGCTATGAGGTGGCGGCTGCGGCATTGTGAACCGAGCTATGGAATAATTGGGCAACAGAATTGTTGGGTAACCACGACACGATGGAGAGAGATAGACAAAAAAGAGTAAAGTTTTGAGTATACAAAATGTATACATGTATATTACTGAGGGCTGTTTGGTCATTTTAGGTGAGGATGAAAAAAAGGGCATATTAGACAATTCATGTCTCTAAAGGATGTGTTTGGCTCCTTATTTATAAAATGTGGTATCATTGTTCAAGTTTGCAAATTGGAGGGGTTGTTCAAACTCTCCCCAAGTTATATCTACCTGCCTTTAAGGCAAACCTGGGAGGTCAGTGCAATTTACCCTAACTAATAAGAAACTAACTAAAAGCTAAATTTTCATTAATTTTGTTTTCTTAAATTTTATATATGTTTTTAGTTAATCCATAATGTATTTTAAAAATTATATTGAATCCCATTTTTCAATAAAAAAAGAAATAATTAAAAGATCACACCGCCCGTAGCCGTAGCCGTAACCAGAACACGCTTGTTCGCCGCCGACACATGAAGTATCCGTGCTTTCCTAGGAACTGACTAACCTGAAGCCTTATTAATGGAAAGTCCAACAAGACTATGAAGCACAAGTTTAAAATTTTAAAAATAGAGCACTGTGTTAAGAAAACTATTCCTAGAAACAAAAACACATTAGCATGGGGAAAACCGTTGAACTAGTTTTGATGTCGTAATAGAGCTGGAGAATACTAGGATTGAACAAAAGTTAATAAGCTGGTGGAGACACTAACTTCTTAGATGGACAAACCAACGTCTACTAGAAAGATCAATTGTTCTAATGTGTTTTGATATAAACATCTTAAATATCTCATTGAAAAAGTAATCTTGAGAAAAAGAACTGCTTATAAATAATATCAAAAACTACTGAACCCACCCACCATATTGAGAAACAAGCCAAGTATTAAACACGCTCTAACAGGCAAATTCTACAATCAACTTCGACGAATCACAACGCAGGTGCTGCATTAAAATATCACAAGTTATTTTTGCAATTAAAGAGCTCACAATCCACAAGTATAAAAACAAGGTCTAATGTGCCATAATCAGAGGACTTGTACTCCAACCAACTAAAATTTTACCCTTGTGGCTCCCCATCTTTAGTAGCTGCAACAGAAGAAGAGCTAGAAGCCACAACTCCAGAAGAAGCAATATTCCCTGTCACGAACAAACACAATTTTTTTTTTTCAATATACAAGTATATGAGATAGATACCCATGAAAAAACAGATGGTCTCCTTATTCTGCTTAATGAACATAGTAACTCATTTTCCAAAGAAGATAAGAATACCAAAATATAACTTCATGTGAAAGGAAGACCTTGATAAAGTAATAAAAGCGTACAAATAATTTAAGATACTTGACCCTCAATAAAATAATACCCAAACGGTATTGCAATAATGAATAATAACATTAATAATAACTAGTCACTAGAAAATGAGAACAAAGCTATGCATACCTATAGAATTAGAACAGAGTAATATATCATCACATTAGGACTCACTGATGGTTTTAAAGTTGAAGACAATAAATTATTGAATAAAGCCTAAAAATGCTTAATATTTTACTGGAAAATTGAAAAATTGACTAAGTTCTATCAGAAAATTGCAAAATCCTTGCCCCCAAGTATTTTGAGGAAATTCACTGCAACCTCATATCAAGATTAACATGAATGATGCAAGTCCAAATTAAAGTCGGGTTAACCAAAAGAGGTTAATTACATGGTAAAGTTATAAAATATTTGTGCAATGAATACATTTAAAAAATATATATATATATATATATATATATATATATTAAAGCCACACAATGATTCAAAATTAAAGGCTTTTCAGAAGCCACCTAGAATTGAACATCTAGGAGGACAATGATGGCTCTTAAGATTAATTCACTGGAAATAACAAGAAAGGATGAAAAACTTCTAACAAATGTAGTTTTATAAAACCATTACTCTTCTCAATTCCAAACATAGCTACAAGGAAGACACGTCCACCACATAATCTGCATTATTGTACATTTTACACATATCATCCTATAAACTTGAGTAGTTCAACGAATAATCCAACTCAATGGTTGCAGAAAAGGAGCCTACATAAAGCAGGATCAACTAAATAACAGCTCCCCCCATCAAATAAACTAGATGACCTTCCAACGTCCATTTTGTATACAACTCGATAAATAATGTCATAAAAACAAAAGTTCAAGAGACATTAAACGACGAATCTCACAATACCTGCCCATCTAAATTTAATGTTTTTATCAACTTAAGAGACCTGAACATGGAAGAGGTTAATGGGAAAAACACGATATCTCAAATTGAATTCTCAAAAATAAAATAGAATTCAAAAATCAATTAACAATATTCATGACGGCAGTAACACAATGTTAGATATCTTGGAAAAAATAGTTCCACAAAAATCTATATATAAAACAAGATAAAGAAAACTTTGCCAGTGTTAAATAAATAAGTGATACATACTTTGATAGTTGCGGGGCATACGCGAATCCAATTTCTACATCAAAATAATAAATAAAAAAATTATTGAAATTATATATATATATATATATATATATATATATATATATTGAAATATATTGAAATTCTAAACAAACAGGAGCTTAAAAAAATTGTAAAAAAAAGTGTAAAAAAACTTTATATAAAATTTGGGTGTTGAACGATGCAAAACAAGAAACAAGTTAGACATAGAACAGAAATACTACACTATGAATAGTATTCCTTGTACAGAAAGTTTAATGGCTGATACAAATATATATAAATTGTGTGTGTGGGCAAATGAACATGGTGTTTATACCTCATCCTCCGGCCGGAAATACGGAGTTGCACCAGACTCAACAACGATTTCCATGCCCTTACGCTTTATCGTGATCTCAGCTAAACAATTTGGATTTGTGCAATCATGGAGGATCTTGGTCCAAGTTAAACCTAAAGTATGATTCCGTTTCTGTGCCTGTTATATCCAAAACCAAATTAATTAATTATTTTACATATAGAGAGAGAGGGGGGGACGATAATAAAATGATCTAATGAATCTTGTCTATAACGAACGTACTAAGATTGAATCATCTAGTATGAAGGAAATCATAGACCATTTGGGCATGCGGTTGCCACAAGAGTCGCACATGAGACTCATCCAAAGTTTGCCGGACCTTAGGTGCTGATTGGGAGCAAGCCTTCCCCTAGGTCGATGGGGAGGAACTCGGCGTCGCGGTCCGAGGTTCGCATCGGAAGCGGAGTCTGCCATTAGATTCTCCCCTTAGGAGGCTTCGTATTTATTCCTTTCTCCATCAAAACCCTAATCTATATATAGATATCTATATACCGTAATCCCTAATATTTACCTTGGTCGGTGGATGTAATGTATAGAATTCTCTCCCAGAGGCTTATTGCGTACAAAAAGCCCAAAGTAGTTAGCCCACTGCTTACTTCAAAAACAAACAGGCCCAATGGGAAAATAAAGAGCATTATAGCCCAAAACAACCCAACAACAGTTGTGTATGATCAAATGCATTAACGTAGCAATCCGGTGCTCATGGAGGATGATTCCAACAATGCTATGCATAGCTAACTTCTGAGGACGAATCACAGACTCAAGCAGCTCCCATTCATGTCTGTAGTTTGTTTTGTGATAGTCCTATAAAAATGGTTTCTCATAAATACTCCATCTCATTTTAAATAATTTCCCGATATTGTCTTACTAAAATATAAATATCTTAGTATAGGAACATAAAAATAGCATTGAGATCATTGGAAAGCTGACGAAAAATTCTTAAATTTGAGCTCAAGAATTACTCAATTTAAATTTAAAATGACTGAGTTATGGCAATTCCAATTTCGTGTCACAAAACAGGCAAAACAATAAGCTGAGCTGCAAACCGGATTAGAAGACTAAGTGTCAGACACGTGGCATACTCTCATTGGAAGAGGTGGCGCAATACCATTAAGACACGTGGCGCGTTTCTGTTGGCCAGAGCTCACATGTCCGCGTCACATTGGATCATTATTAACTTCATCATTCGCATCAGTAGTTCTTATTCTGCACGCACCGTAACGAACTATACCGCACCGCACCACACCAGATTCTATAGCCCACCTTCTCCTGAATGGCGCAGAAATTCTAAAAAAAAAATTCTAAAAATTTCGGAAATCTTAAATAACATTCCTAGACCATAAATGAAGCATATAATTCACTAACAACATATACTACACATTTAAAATTAAAAATCCAAATTTACTTCATAATTTTTTAATTTTTTATAAAAAGTACACAATAATAGCATGGTTTGGATAGCACAATAATATATGCAAAGAGAAGTGAATAATTTATGAATTCAAAAACGGAAGAGAAGAGCAATGACTTGTCTTAAGAATTTGTAATAAACCCAAAATAAAACCTCGCCGGAAAATGCTTCCGACTCGGCCAACTTCCTTCTCTAACCCTCTGCTATCGGTTCCCTCTGTTGTCCTCTTCCTCTGTCTCTCTGGTCTCCCGTTCTTCAATCTACAGACCAACGTAAACATATAAATAAATGTATATATATATAAACCAACTCTCTCTCTCCCTCTCTTCATAAATACTCTTTCTCCGTCTAATAAATACTGTGTCTCTTTCCCTTAAGTACTCTTTATTTCCTTACTGCATTCCTTCTTTCTCACGCAAGACTTGTAAAAGGGCTACATAAAGTTGCAATTTGGGGGAAAAAAATAAACAAACTCACAGGAGACTCACCCAGCCTCATTCATATCATGCACTTAGATGTCATTCGTAACATGCAATAAAATTTTATTATTTTTTAAAGAATGATTTGTGAACTGAATTTGATACCTGATAGATCGATTTCGACTCATACGAGAGAGTCCCAGAGTGCCACTCCTGATTACATTATTGTGGAATTCAACTAAAAAATCACACTTTTTGCACAATACTATATGTAAAATTTATTTAAGAAATTGATGACATTATTGGGTTGGGTTGGGTTGTTGCCGCAAAAAGCAAGCCCAACAATATTAAAACTCGAAAATTAAAAAACAGCTAGCCGTTACAATTAGAACCAGAGAGCAAATTAAAAACTAGCTAACAACACAACTAAGCAAGAGAGAGGAGGAACCCAGCTCTGAAGCAGGAGAGGAGACCCAATCACGAACGAACCCGCGAGGGAGGACGAGCAAATTAAGCTCACAGGTGTTGCAGTTGGGAGCACCTTGGATTTGAAATTTTGAAATCGGAGGAAATTAATTAGTTCAAAAAATTAACTAATTTTCTTACAATTTCAAATTCAATGGACAAATTCGGTGCTCCCAACATGGGCAAATTAGATTTTGCATGCATTTGACTTTCATAGTTTTCTATCAGCTGCTGATTATTGATTGCTGAAGCCAACATTTTCTATGAATTCTAAAATTTCTCATTCGAGGAATTAACGTCATTTTTATATGGCACAACCTGGGAGAACGTACACAAACTAAGCTTTGTGTATGGAAGCATGAACAAATAAGTAGACTAACTACCATGGTGGAATTAAGAAGGAAGTACAAGGTTGGACTCAGCATTCAATTAATTAATGGTGGATTCAGGATCTACAAGCCCCAAACATGGTCCAAAACATACAAAAATAACAGTACCACCATTTTGTACCCCTCGCCCTCAGGTCCATATATATATATAATATGATGTAAAGTTTATAAGGTTAAAAAGGTGGTTTTCAGGTGGCTTCTATGTTGGTGCCTCTTGTGAAAGAATGTAGAAAGTTTTCAAGGTATTTCTGTATCTTTTACACGGCACTTCACTTTTTCCATTAAGTCTACAAGAAGACCTAGCCTCATGAAATTTTAGGAAGCTTATAATGTGGTATTTATAATGGATGGAGAGGGATGCATGTATGCTTTGATGAAACAAGTGTTATTTTGTGGTGGTTGGAGTCTTTTATGCATGGGAACGAGCCACCGGTCTGATCAGGTAACAAAGCCTCTCAAACCCCATGCTACTTCACTACAGACACACACACACATCAAGAGGCTAGGACTCCACCAATTAATGTGTCCAATACTTGAGTAGACCTTTTTTGGCAGTACTTAGAATCAAATTCAATTGTAGTACTTTTCCGAATATATACTACAAGGCAAAGAAGTCATGAGAACAAGGCGAAGAAGATCCATCATGTTCAAACTAAAATTTTGTTTAGGATTCAGTTTCTTTCTTAATTAATTCTTTTTTTAAGTGATCATAGTTACTTTTTCACTACAAGTGTAACAACCGTGATTTATCACTCCTATTAGTTTACTTGTGTTATATATATATAAAGGAGATAAAACTGCGATAATGAATGCTTAGGTTATTTGAGTAGTTTATCTGACGTAGGTTATTTCACGGAGATAACGCTATCATTTAGTTCAGTTTGGGTTTTAAAGAATTTTTATTGAACTCAACCACTAGTTGTATAACTGGACTTAGTGTATCGGCATTGCATTACCTACGTTAACATACCTACGATACTATTCTGGAAATTCGACATGGTCATTCAAAAAAGCGAAGAAGCTTTAGCAGACTTTATTTTTAGGCAAGTTAATTCTTGCTTTAAATTCTGTGTATATTTGTGTTTTGGATTTTAGATGATTATTCATGATTTATTAAGTTTGATGATAATTTATTTTAATTAGTGGGTTGGAGATTACGTACAGACTTATGAGGTAAGCTAGGCACATGTGATTATAGTTGATTTTGGAGGAAGTATTTAGTTGAATGAATTATGGATTCTAAATGATATTTTACATAATTCGCATGTTAAGATAGATACATAAATGATGGATATATATATATATATATATATATATATATATATATATAGCAGGTATCTATTTACATAAGTAGAGGTGGGTGTTCAATTATCATACCACTGGTTGTTGATTTTCGTACTTATATGGTATTTGGTTTTAATCAACATATTTGTTGGATATCAATAGCGTGACTACATTGATATATTTATGGCCTATGCAAATGGGTGTTGACTTTTAAGATTGGTTTGTTCAGTACTTGTGTGGCAATGAAATCCTAAGTATAGATGTGATGACCCTGTGGGCGGATGTGCCGTGGGTGGATGCGAGAGACACTGACAAGCTACCACACTGACGAGCTATGAGTACACAGTCCCACATCGCCTGGGAGAGAAAAGGTGAAATGCTTATATGTATAAGTGTGTCATCTCCAATTGGTATGAGGCCTTTTAGGGTGAAACTCAAGAGCAAAACCATGCGAGCTCAGGCCCAAAGCGGACAATATCATACCATGTAATGGAGTGGGTCGTTACAAGTAGTATCAGAGCTTAACCCAGCCGGAAGTGTGCCGACAGGGACGTCAGGCCTCCAAGGGGGTGGATTATGATGACCCTGTGGGCGGGTGCGAGAGATACTGATAGGCTACTACACTGGTGAGCTACGAGTATACAGTCCCACATAACCTGGGAGAGGAAAGGTGAAATGTTTATATGTAAGTGTGTTATCTCCAATTGGTATGAGGCCTTTTGGGGTGAAGCCCAAGAGCAAAACCGTGGCGGCTCAGGCCCAAAGCGGACAATATCAGACCATGTGGTGGAGTGGGTTGCTACAATAGACATGCAAATTGATTGGATAAAAATAAGGAGGAATAAGTCTTGGTGCAAGGCAATGGTTTATTTTGATTAAATGAATGGAAATTTTACCACCATAGAATGGGCTTACGGAATGGAGGAGAATAAGTTTTGGCAGAATAAGTTGAAATTTAGAATACAAGTTTGCAACTTATTGTAATTAGGACTATGAGTTAATACTGGTATGTTGGTATTAATTAAGGTATTTGATTAACTTATGATATTATGAGCAGGAGTTATTTAAATATATTTAGTGTTTAATTGAAGTGATTAAATAAGTTGGAACAGTAGTCTGGGACTTACCCAATGATGAGTTTGTTGTGCGCAGTCAAGGACTGTCTACGAGAGTGAATTACTCTTTTGTTATGGCCATAGGCTAAAGGTGCCCTTAGTATGTGAACGTGGTCAGGGGCCACCTGGGTTAGTAGACGTACAACCCAGCCACATGTGTGTATTTGGTAGTCAGGGACTGCAATTCACACCATGTGACGGCCCAAGTTTTTCAACCCGTTGCGTCAATGATGAACCGAAAGATGGGCCGATAACGGATCCGAAGTGCGGAAGCAAAAGACAAAACAACAGTCTCTAGAGATACAACATGGCTCTAAGACACCATTATGACCCTCAATGAGGTCACGGAACCGGAAGGAATCAAATGGGGAAGCAACGTTTCAAAAACAAACAAGATTGAACCTAGGGAAAAAATTGTCATTTCTAGCTTAAAAGTGGGTGCCACCGAGCACACCATTGGAAAGACAACGAAAAATCAATGAACTTAGACTCAAAAATCGCTTGATTTGGAGTCCGGATGAAGAAGATATGGCTAACGGAAGAAGAAGGGGCAAAACGGTCCAAAAGAGGCAACCCATGAACATCTAACCGGTTAGGAGACCTTCCTAACCGGTTAGGAGGCTAAAAACAGTGACAAAAACTCTGCCCACACTCATCTAACTGGTTACGAGATCCCATCCAACCGTTTAGATGTGAAGAGGCAGTAAGGGTGCGACCTAAAAACCTGGCAGCAGGGGTTTTTCTGGAAAAAATAGAAATTTGAGGGCCAAGATGATATTTTCTGAAAAAATACAAAGAAGAAACCCCCCTCAAAATCAAGTTTTCTATGCGACTCGCGATGTGAAATGCCCAAAATTCCCCTCCATGAAAACTGGTCCAAATGGTCCAAAAAGCTGCTAAATTTAAAAACTGAGAGCTGAACATTGGATTCGATTTCTGATACCAAGATAGCATTTTCTGGAAAAACACAAAGAAGAAACCCCCCCTAAAATCACATTTTCTAAGTGACCATATGAAGAACGGAATTTATTTCCTAAAGAAAATTTCCAAAATACCCTTAGGTCAGATTATGCAACAAAAGTGTAAAATGAGTCCGTAGGAGGCTCATTTCACAAAAGAAGTAGCTTTGCCCGGAAACGACTATGCACGCAAACGTAACATACCTATTTTGACGCGCTACAATGTTCCGTGGCTTAAAAATATAGCCGATGCAAAATTCGACCCCCCCCCCCCCCCCAACGGGCAAAAAGGCAAAAATGGGACTTTGAACGAAAACTCGGAATCCAAAAATACAAAACGGAGTCAATTGACCGTTTGGCCCTTGGCCACACTTCATACAAGATTAATGAGACGCTATGAAAGAATGAGAATGGAATTCCCATACCCAATGCAACCATGGTGAAGCAATGACTTGCGATTTTTCAAGATTTTCACAATATTCCACGAAATTAAAAAGTACATAGAATACAATATAATGGTCATTGGCCTCCGGCCTCATCTCATACATATCAAATGCATTGAAAGGAGTGTACTTAATTACACATTACATACATGGAATCAAATATACATATTTTGACATATAAGTCTACAAAATGACATTTCATGCTAACATTCGCATGAAATGGAAACTTGAAAGTTACACAACATCCAAGGAATGCTAGGCGTCACGAACCAAGTCTTCGTACCTGAAATATGCCCCAATATCGTAGGAGTGAGTAACATAAAGCTACTCGTAAGAGATGAGCATGCATCGATCTAGCATTTTACAAATTTATGACCTTAAGGTGAAACATGTTAAAGGGGTTCATGCCACCTAACGTCTATATCGAAATGAGACTCAGGGAGCATCCTAAGCTACCTTAGAGTGTTTCTAGCATAAATCACATCATCTATGCCATTTAAACAATATGGAAGCACGTTATACAAAGCAACAAGATATAGGTTCTTAAAAGTATTAACTTGCAATCTCGAATACAGAAACAACTAAAGTGATCATGTCACCTAACGTCTATGTTCTAAATAAGTCTAAGGAATCATCCTAGGCCATGCTGAACAATCTGAACACAAATTACAACTTCAATGCAGTCTAACCACATAAAAGCATATTATACAAGGCAATAAAATACAATTTCTTAAAGCTATCAGCTTGGAATCTAAAGCACGAAAACAACAGAAGTGTGTCATGCCACCTAACGTCTATGTTATAATTGAATCAATACGATCAATCCTGAGCTTTGTTAGAACGTCAAAACACAATTTTTAATATCGATGCAATTTAACCAACATTGGAACTTCCAATACAACGCATAAAGCACAATTTCGCAAAGTTAACATCATATAACTTAAAATGGAACGACAAATAAGAAACAACAAGTTACAACATCATCTAGTTATCAACTTGAAAATGAAATGTGAAATCAAACAAAGTGGATACTCGGACACCACGCCGGATCAGACCGACAACATAGTTACTTTAGGGTTACTAGCCCATGGGTAACCTCCCTATGTGCGTACTAGACTATATAGAGGGACTATCCTCCGTACTAGAACCACATCCTATCCATAGTCAAACAATGACATCTCCAAATTTTCAAAATCAACAAGTTGTGCAACAACACATATATCAACAGGAATATGCAAGATAATCAACTATCTACCAAGCACAACCAAATTTGGAAACCTATACAATACATGCTCTATATCCACAACTGATATGATATAATGAATGTCGAATCTTCAGTGTGGGATTCGTTACACGCTATGCATGAATGATGTTAAATATGAAGTGTGCAAATCATTACGCAAAATAAGAATATATTCAATGTTGAAAACATAAGCTCATGAGTTTAAATACAACAACAAGGTAGAACTTTAATTAAGTCATGCTAATTTAAATCCCAATGTTCTAAAACAACTTCAAATTGTCCCAAATTAATATATACTAGTAAACAAGTCATGGCCAATACAAATATCAAGTTAAAACCTTAATTAAGCTAATGGGACCACAAAATAGATTTTAATTAATTCTTTTAATTAAAATCTCTTGATTCTCAAACTTAACCAAATGCTCTCAAATTAAACTATGTTGGAAAACATGTCAAGAATTAATGTAATATCACATTACAAGTTTATTTCATTCAATTTAATACCATGTGAATTAAACTTTCACTAAAGTTAAATATAAATTAAAAGTTGCAATTCTCATGCAATTAATCCCAATTTAATATATGTGAACAACTATACCTAAACTTAATTTTCTAGCATGCCACAATACAATTCCAAATTGTATATCACCATGAGGATTAAATCTTAAATATGGAATTTAATTAAATAAAAGGTTTCAAAACCTAACCAAATATTCTAAATCAAATATATGTAAAGCTATATGTCATGTAAATCAACAATATTAAGTCGGAATTCAAATAAAGTGAATAGTGCACTCGGGACAAATTAATTAATAATTACTAATTTTCAAAATACCTCCAATCACTTTCAAATTCAACTATATTGGAGAGTTTGCTAAGGCCTAATTTAATATACTAACGCATATTGATTTTAAGTTAGTTAAGACCATATGATTTAATATTTTATTCAAGATAAATATTAAATAAAATCTTTATTACTCGTTCAATTTCCCTCAATTTAATATATGTCAATGACCATATTATAAAGCATTATATTGCCATGCTACATGTTTAAAACAAGTCATAAGAAATCGGGAAAATCAAATCCAATACAAGAAAATTAAATAATAAAATCTCTAAATTTCATATTTAAGCATGCAATCAAGTTGTATAAGTATCAATATCATGTTATATAACAAGAATTAAACCTATAACACCTCCTACCTCAATTTGAGATGAAAATCCCAAATCCCCACCGAATTGAAACGGCTCCGAATCTAACGAAACTCCTAGGTTTTGTCGGGGACAACACGATCTATATGAATCCCCAAGAAGCCCCATGAAAATCCAAACTTGACCTCAATCCTGAACTCAAATTTTGGTCAGAAATGGTTTCTAATAAGGGGTAATGGTAGAGCACGACGAGGCGAACAAAAATGTTAAGGCCGAAAACTTTTCATCAAAGAAAAGTGGATCAAAGGAGGAGAGAGAAAGTGGCAGCCATGGTAGGGAGCTTGGCCGGCCATGGGAGAGGAAGAAGAAGAAGAAATCTGATTTTTTTGTTCTTAAGTCCCATATTTATAGTAAGTCTCAAAAAGTGTCCCGAAAGGGGCAAACGTGCTCAAACGGCAAAACTCCATGAACAAAAAAGATTCAAAATGAGAAAATATGAATAACAGAAGAAACGGCGTCGAAAACCAAGTCCTGAGCAGAAAGTTATGCCCCAAACAAGTTCAGCGGCAACCGGGTCCAAAAACTCTGAAACTGGAGAAAAATGACCAGAAGGAAATTCTATGAATTTACGAGTCAACGAAAAGTGAAAATGAATCCCGTACGAGGATCCAGGCTCCAGACGAGACATTTTTGCAATAACTTTCGTTAATTGCACAATGGCCCATACAAAAAGGGTTAACTGCGAAATTGCCCCAAAATGAAAATATCTTTTGGAAAATATTTTCTTAGATGCCCCTGAAATAAAATATCTTCAAAAGATATTTACGAAAAACACCTCAATAAATGAAAAAGATTCTGAAGAATTGTGCATCTATGCCCCTGTGGACACTGGGAGCAACCAGAGTACTTTCTTGCAAAAGTAAAGATACCTATTTCAAGGAAACCATTCAAGATGAAGGCACGTGAAGTCAAAAACCAACTCCAAGCATGAGAAGTGAGGTTGTGCCAAAAACTGACAAACGGAGATAAGACGAAATAGGGAAAATGACAGAATAGGGAAAAGACGAAATAACGCATAATGTCCGAAAAACGAAAAATGCGAAAATGACTCGATCCTCAAAGGAAGTTGTCAATTCACATGAAAGAGTCTCAGAAACCAATTCTGAGCACTCGGGATGACACTAAGCGACACGAAACAGAGCTCAGAAAAGAAAATTAAACGAAAAAAATTCATTCGTAAAATTTCAGGAAAAATGAAAGGAAGGCAAATAACCGGGTCGTTACACACCATTTATTTCGAGTGGAGCCAGGTGCTCATGTGAGGTAATGGCATTAGAATGCCAACTGGTTGAGGAGAGTCAGGGGCTCATGTGAGGTAAATGGAATTTTAGTAATTTAAATTCTAGATGAGTTACAAGTTCACAGTTTGAGTTAATGTTATAGAATGACGATGATTAGTAGATACTTCATGGTCACTTATATATATATATATATATATATATATGAATTATAAGTAAGGATTAGCTTGCTGAACGATGATAGTGTTCAGCAATTTCTTGCTGAGCTTGTGAGCTCACCCTTTTATTACTTTCAGGTGCACATGGATTTACCTTGCAAAGGAGGCTCAATGGGAGATGGAGATTTTTTTTTTCAAATTTCCACATATTGATTTTATTATTATTTCTTAGCTAAAACTTTGTAATAAGATTCATTGTTGGTGGAATTTTTGTTTATTGGGGATGTAATAAATTTCCTTTGGATTGATGGATTATTAAATAAAATGTATTCTTACTGATTTAATCATGGATTGTAGTAGACAAATGAGATGAGTCACCGACCAGATTTTAGTATAAGACAAGGGTCTTGTGTTAGAATTTTTGGGGCGTGACAATAAGAGTTGTATATGGTTTATGCATGCCGTATATTTTCAATGACAGATCGATAATTTTCATGGCATCTTATAAGATTACGAAAAACTTTGACTAATTTATGCAAGTAAATATTAAGATAATGTCATTAATATTTTTTATGTCCCACGTACATAAAATTGTATAGTTTAATTATAAGTTAATCATATTAGAAAATATAATTATAAATCTATTTATTTTTTTTTCATTTTTATGATAATTTGATACTAATAATAAAATTAAGATAAATGGCATAATTATTATTAGATAAGAGAAAAATAATTAAAATAATTTAATAAGAAACGATAAATTTAACGAGAAAGGGTAAAATGGTCTTTTGTGATGGGTTTGTCCTTAAGTGCGACAAATCAATAGTTTAGGGGGGCAATTTTTAGATTAATAGGGTTATTTGCAAAAGGGCAATTGTTTTAGAGAGTGTTTTGCACTTTACCCTTCAAACAACAACCAACAAGAAAGAAAAAAAAATGACAAGGGGAAAGATAATCCAAAAAAGAGAAAGAAAATAAAAAATATAGTTTTTGCATTAATTATGTCTCAACTCTTTATAGTATCTCCAACAGTTTGTTAAAACACTCTTTTATATAAAATATACAATGTCACCTGTAATGTGTAAAAATAAATAAAGGAAGCAATTTTCTAAAATATTAGGATAAATTTGATCTATATGTTACCAATTATTCTCAACTTTTTACTATTTCGATGTATAAAATATGTTTGTAGAATAAGAAGAGACGAGGGATGGCTCCAAATTAATAAAGGTTGCATATTGTTTTCCTAGTAAAGTGTTTTTTTACACTTTACCCTTTTTAATATATTTATATTATCTAAAATCTTTGCAATTACAAGAGTACCCTTACCCTGCAAAATGAGGCAGTAAGTTCATGAAACACCATGCATTTTGGTTTCTTTAATTAATTCAAACAGAGTTGCTAGTAGTTATTACCATTGACATCAAGTTCAAAATTAGAATAGGCATGAACTTCTATTTTTTTTTTTTTTTTTTTCAATTAGTATCACAAAGAAAAGTTTATTTTTAGTTTGATTTTTTTCTTTTTTATCACAAAAAGTTATTTAGGCCCCAACTCACCTTATCAATTAAATTTTACTTTTGAGTAATGTTATTATGAAGTTGACTTATGACACTTTTCGTAAATTCTTTGTCTGTTTGTTCTGATCATGTACTGAGAGATGCGAATTTAATTATTTGAAGGAAGATTGTATGTCCAAATTACACTATTAACTTTGATAGCCTCATTCTATGATATTTTGAACTAATTTTTTATTTTTTATTTTACAAGGAGATCACTCTATTGCAAAACAACCAAATGCTCTTATACTGTTGTGGCGAAAATGCTAAACAACTAAGAGTAAATTAAACACACAAGCAAACAAAGAAGAAAAGCAATCACAAGATTAAGTAAACTCTTTTAAAATATCTTAATATTCTGACTTTAAATTACATAACTCTCTATAATTATAAAATCTTAATTTATCTAGATATTACTACAAACTATTTTCCTCATGAAGACTTACATATAACTTTTTTGCAGTAGTTAGTTACAAAGAGAACAAAAATTCTATTTTATTCTAAATCTAAGAGTAGAGATCTTTTGCAGTAGTTAATTACAAGGAGACCAAAAATTCTATTTTATTCTAAATCTAAGAGTAGAGATCTCTAGATTCATGTATCTAAATGTCTCTAGATTCATGTGTCTAAATATCCAATTCAATAAACTCTTCTAAAATATCTATAAGAAGGGTAGATGTATCTAAATATCCAATTCAATGACCTCTTCTAAAATATCTATAAGAAGAGTAGATGTGGGATTGGAAGTACTGTTTGTAATTTTATACACACTTTAATCCCCCATTCAAATGGGAACATTCTCTTCCATCTGCATTCGGGCAACACCCTCTTTATAATAGGGCTACCTTGCCTACCTGAGCCCAAACCTGGACACCATCCGAACCGGGCACTTAAGTAGGCGCTTAACTATTTACCCAAAAACTCGAGTTGTTGGGTAGTGTTGTATACCCACCCATTTATATACACTTCAACCCCAATCCAAATCCGATGTAGGTCAAGTTCCACTTGTAACAGTTGTACTCTAAGCTCAATTCAGTAGTCCTTGAGTTAGCATTAATCTTTGGTAAAGCCATTGTTTTAATTAATTTAGAGTTTTTTTTATTATTATTATTTTTTTTGCCTCTTCAATTAAGAAATGAATGATACAGTTATTCTTGAAAATACTCAAAAACCTCCGTAATTATTTTTAAAAGAGGAATCATTGACTTATTCATATATTTTAGGGAAAATTAGATTTTGATGATAAAACCAAAATAAAATTGCTGTCAAAGAGAACTTAAAAGTCAATAAAGAAGTAGTAATAATTGTGAGTGTGTAATTATTTTATACGAAGTAATTATCAACTACTAATTAAGAAGTGTAATAAATTACTGAATCCTTAGAACATCCTAGAGCAAGCTTCAGACTTCATTCTACACTTTGTATGAAGTGTAAGGCCACATCAGCTGTAAGACCCTAATATAAAATTAATTTCGTTAGTATAATTTAATTATAATTTGACATGATTTATATATGAATATTTTATGATGTGGACTGTTTTGTGAAGTTTTATTTTGTGTTAAATCTTATGAGTTAAAGTAGCATCAGCCAAGTGAATGAAAAAAGAAATGAAAAGAAAAATAAATAACGAAAATTGTTACATGTTGGTATGATGATGCCATATGTGATGGCTAGTTGATGATTATAAATAGTAAAATTGTCAGAATTGATGAATACATTTAGTATATATTATTATATTTAATACTTTTACATTTAAAACTTATGGTTTTTATGTTAGTGACTAAAGAAGAAGCTGCGAGCTGCCAACACTAACCCACACACACAACACGTAGCTACAGATTGATATGTATATATAGGATTGATAAGAATGAGGTGTGGTGGAACATTTTGTCTTTAAAGTTTCTTTTTAAAATAAAATATATATGTATATACATATCTGAGTCATGGAACATGTGTTGCTGCGGTGTGTGCAGTTGAAGGTGAGTTGGTGTGTGTTTAATTATTAATTTTTAAATACTTTTGATTGGAAGCTTTGGAATTAACCAGTAAAAAAAAAAGAAAATAAAATAAAAAAAAAAAAGAAGAAGAAGAAGAAGAAAAGAACAGTGGGATTTTCAGCTGTAGAAGAAGAAAAGACAGAGAAGAAGAGCAAAATAGAAAAGAGGGAAATGAGAATAATAAGAGAAGGAGATTAAGGAGAATTTTTTACCAGATTACATTAAAGGCAAGGAAAAGGAGCAAACAAATTCGACCATATCAAAGGATAAGTGAACAAATTGGGGGAGTAGCCAAGGTGAGTATACTCACTAGAAGTTTACACTTGGATGTGTTGAATTAAAGTATGGAAGCTGTTTATGTGAAATGAAGAAAAATATATATAACTTGATTATATTATATAAGGTCCATACTCTGGCCTGGAAGGAGAGTACTATATTAAATAAGGTCCAGGCTAAGAAGGAGAGTATTATATTTAAATAAGGTCCATACTCTGGCCTAGAAAGAAAGTACTATATTATATAAGGTCTATACTCTGACCTAAAAGGAGAGTACTAAATTTTAATGCCTGAAATATATTAATGAAGTTTAATTAAAGTTATCAGATAATTATGCTGATGTAGTAATATTGCATTCACTGAGTTTTAAGCTCACTCCTTTCATATCTATATTTTTTTCAGGTATCAGGTTGGGTTGCTACCGCCAGTTCTACAGTCTTGAGTGTGGTTGGGAAAAATAATAATGGAACGTCTTTTGTATAAAATGTAAATATCGTAGTAGAATTTTATATTGTGACTTGTAATTAACGGTTTAGTTTTCTTATAACTTGCAAGTGGTGGATTTATAGTTTATTTTAAATTGTAAACTTTTAATCAGACACTCTGATATATGATGACGTCATGTATGTATGAGATTAATGCAAATAGTTAGATACATTACAAATGTTTAATTTATTTACAAGTGTAAATTTGGTTGGGGTATGTCATCAGTACAATTGCTGATAGCGCTTGCACAATTGCTAACGTAACTCTACACTTGTTTTGAATATTCTAAATTGTTGTTATGTACCATTGTCTGCATTGTACACGTTATTATACACAATCAATTTTTTCATTTTATATACACAATCACACCACCACACACTATTATTTTTACATTTTATATACACAATGCCCACTTTTTTGCATCTCCGAGGCTACCCCATTGTACACATTTGGAAGCTCATTGAGGACTGCATCAGTTGCCGTTTGCTCTCCTTGAGGTTCAAATATTCGAGGATTTCTCGGACTATGCCTGCTGATTGGAGACTTTTGTGAAATATATATTTTGGAGAGATTGTGAAAAATATATATATTGTATATTGGTTAATTTCGTTGTCAAAGTAAGTTCGATCGAGTTGTAATTTTCCAGTTTAGAATTTCAAGATTGAAGATCGGATGCGGATTTGAAGAAGTTCAATTGTTCATGGTATACTACACTCCGAGATGATGAGAATAATGCTTTATGAAGTTTTGAGAGGTAGTAAGAACATTTAGAAAGGGTTTTGGAAGTTTTAAAGGAATATTTTACATTATATCCATCTTGAATTCGAGACTGACCATCTTGAATCGATTTAAGGGGGCTGAACCGGTTCAAGAAGTCCCAGTAATATCAGAACTTCCAGTTTTCTTTTTTCCTGATTGTTTTCTTTTTGAACCAAACTTCCTTCTAAGTCCTACGCATGAAATTTTCTATATTTTCAAAGGGATTAGGACATTCTAAACTCTATATAAACCTTGTCATACACATAGGTTTATTCACGGCTTTTGAATACAAAATTCAGATCTATTAGAGAGCCATCTTTGAGAGATATTTTTTTTATTCATTCAGAAAATTAATCTGATTTTATTTTTGAGAGCATACATATAAACACAAGAGTGATTTAGTAGTGTTGTTCTCTATCTCATCGGAATTGAAGCATAATTGAAGATTCAGAAATTCCGGAAAAGCAGAATTCATTCATTCTTCATCAAATTCAGATATAGAAGAAAAGGGGTGAAGCGATCACAATTTCACACCTGAGTCAAAGTTCGGTATATTTTGTTTCAAACATAATGGATTGTTTATCTTATGACTAAAAAGTCCAACGAGGTTTTTCCTGTTACAATTGGTCTATTCTACCAATTGGGGTTTCCTCGATAAAATCATGGTGTCATCTCTCAAACTCTATTTACTTTACTTGCATTTTATTTTTTGTTTGTGGTTTGATTTTAGTTTTATTTTGATAAAATTAAAATAATTAAAAATTGGATAAAATAACAAGTTGAATCTATTAACCATCCCTCTAGATTATTTATCCATATTATTCCACAACCATTTCGTTGCGCACACTCAACAACTTCCTAGCTTGGTTATTGAAAGCACCAATGCTTATAGCTGAGTGATGCTCTGTGTGTTGCTCTTGCTCCCTGTGTCTCTCTTTGGTTTTGCCTCTCTATTGTAATATAGAGGTGGTTGTGCCTTCGGGTTATTGTTGGGCTTCAGGGCCTTTTTTTCTTGTTGTTGTGTTGGGCCGCCTTTTGGTAGCCTGTTTTGTTTACAACAAGGACGTTGCTTCGCTACCGATTCAGATATTATCCAAACAGGGATGCGCTGAGATGCTCCTAGAAAGTTACTTGCGGTTTTTCAGTGAATTCTTAATTATGACATTCACTCATTATTCAATGGCATGGGGTGGATATTCTCACGTTTCCATGGAACCTATCCTTCCTTATTGCAGTATGTCGTTTTTTTAATGAAAAGAAAAAAAGGATTCCTTCCTTATTATAGTATCTCGTTTTTTTAATAAAAAGAAAAAAAGGATTGATCACTACCCATATGGTTAAAATAGATTTTCATCTACTCTAGTAGAAAAAGTGACCTGAACAGATCATTCAACCAGTTTAAATGGAAAATTAAGAATACAAGAGAAATATAAATTACCCTATACATCAGCAAATATATATTATCAAATTTGTAATATAAAGAATTATGTTGTTTTTTTTTTAATAAACCACATTGATCTCATTAACCCTATTATTAACGCGTCCCATGAAATTACAATAAGTCACGGTGAGGTTTATAAAGCAATTCTCTAAACACGTAGAATTCCATAACAAACAATATGTGCATAAGAGAATAGAAAAGTGTCGCAAAGAAAAACTGTCATTTAATTCGGTGATCACGTTTAGATTTTTGTCTGTATTCATGGTCAATATAAGCATGAATGTGCTTATAACTACAAATGAATCCGTTGGAATAACAAGAATACTTCACGCCAGAGTAATCAAACATGGCCACTACGTGGTTAAGTTGGTTCACATCGGAGATAGAAAGTTCACGATTTGAGAGAAAGAGTAAGTTATGAATAAGTTAATTGGACTTGGATGTTAAATATTATTTAAGTTATCTTAAGTTGAATTTACTACAGACTGACACATAATATTAAAAACCAATCTACTGTTGGTGTTAAACTACGTCAATTAATTTAAAGAAATTTTGAAAACTGTACCAAAGTTTAAAAACTGCACGATTCACCATACTCTAATGACCTAATATCACTACAAAATGTATTTTTGGAAAATGTATGACTAAAATCAATACAAGTGTAATCAAATCAAGGGCTTCTAAAATTACAGAATTGGGTTCTAGAATACTCTAAAGAAATATTTCTAATGCTTCTAGAGTAAGAAATTTCGTAAAATCTCTAAGAGGGGTGCAATATTTTTTTTAAACAGATATAGTGCTGTAGTACTGGAATTTGCATGGAGATGGGGGAAAATGAGGGATGCTGTGGTCCTATTTATTTAGGATAGCACATGGGAAAATGAGGGATGCTGTGGTCCTATTTATTTATAGGATAGCACATGGCTGATTTCAAACTCAACATCAAAACATTTCACTCCTTGATGGTGATTCCACTATGTTTTTGTACGTGATTGTGATTTGATTTGATTTTGTTTTTGAATGTAATTTCCATTGCATTTGATGGTACAAATTTCTCTTTTAATTGCATGGATTTGTCTATAAGAACACGAGGCCCTTTCCATTTAATGATGGGATTAATTCTTTCAATGGTTGGTTTCAGAAAATGTTACTTTGTTTGCTGGTGTTGGTGTGTCTGATTTGTATTAATCTGAATGTATGTAAGTAATCTAGTTTCATTTTGATGTTCTAGGTTTGAGGAAATGAAAAATGGAGGGCAAAGAGAGACAAGGAGGGATGGAAAGAGTTTCCATTCACTCCATTCTTACTCCTCGTTTGGCTGAGTGCAAAGGAAGAGTGCTGTCATTCTTACTCTAATTTACTAAATTTATGCTAGTATCACGGCTTATTATTTGGTGAGATTCGAATTGAAGACTAAGATGAGAATTTTCAAAAAGATTTTAATAGTTGAATTAGTATACACAATTGCTCACAAATCACCTGCATCGTATTATTTGTGAGTTTCGAATTCAACACCTAAGAGGAGAATAGGTCTTTTTTAAACAAAGATTGAATATGATGCTTGAAAAAATAGATGTCCGAAGGAAAAAAGAAAAAGACATTAAAGACTAAACATTCATTTATAAGTTGTACTGCTGCTACATTATGATGATGCTTGTGAACTTCTACTTCACATGAAAAAAGATTAGGAAAATTAAAACATTTTAAAAGGGAAAAAGAAAAATTAATTCCAACTCCGAATTCTCGTGGAGTTTAGTGTTAGGTATTGGAATTACGGATCCTTTCGGACCATGGACTCAAACCCGAGTCCGAACCCTTCTTTGGCTCTTATGCTGTCAATGTAACTCCGAACCTCCTGTGCTATCATACGATGCATCATCTTCACCAAACATGTCTCCTCCATCTCCACCGTCCATGTATCCTTATCCTTCTCCTCCATCGTGATCTGTGCCTCCTCTTCCCCCTCTCTCTCACCCCCGGGTGGCGTTTTCAACCCCTCCCCCGGCGGTGACAGCGTCAGCGACGTCTCAACCCCATCCCCACCGTTGATCTCCGGCACCGCCTCCTGAGATCGCACACGCTTCACCCCCGAGTCCAACTCGGACGAGTCAGCCGTCGAACCCGGCCGCTTCACCGCCGAGTTCGACTCGGTCGACGTCGATGAAACCTCGGAGTGGCGGCGTCGACGCAGCGTCGAGTTCCAGTGGTTCTTGATGGCGTTGTCGGTACGGCCGGGCAAGAGGCGCGCGATAGTGGCCCATCTGTTGCCGTGGACAGCGTGAGCCTGTATGATAGTGTTGTCCTCCGCCGGCGTAAAAGGGCGGTGTTGCACCGTCGGGCTAAGCTGGTTGCACCACCGTAGACGGCACGACTTCCCGGACCGTCCGGGGATGCCGGTGCTTATGAGGGCCCAGTTACGCGGGCCATGTTGCTCCACCAGCTTGATCAGAGTGGCATCTTCCTGTGGGCTCCACGAACCCTTGATCTTGTCATCACCACCGTCCGTAGCCATCATCTTATTGGTTTCTATGTGATTGCGATTGTGACTGGAAATGAATAGAAATGATGAAAATTTGTGTGGGTAGGGTTTATGTATGTGTATGTGAAGGGTAATGTTGAAGCTTAACCGTCTGAATAAGGAGTTGTTCGCATGTGCCGTGAACTGCTCGCACATCAAAACTACTCTCTCTATATATTATATACATATATACTAATATACGTATAGAGAGAGTGTGTGTTTGTTAGCTTTCTCTCTCTAGTGCATGGGGTTGATGATATGTGTTATAACTGCTCTTGTTAAACTGATTGAATGAATAACGGCTTTTCGTATTAAAGTCCAAATACGTTATTCAACTCCGAAACTGTGGCAGTTAGGTTTTTCTTTATGGTTTTTCCTTAATAATTCCAAAATCATACTAGTACACACATACATGTATGTATACTTATATATTGTGAGGGGAATAGTTGTGTTTTTCTATAAGTTTTAAAGGAGGCAAATTTAACATTTTAAAGGGATATAATTAAAAAAATTTATTTATTAGGTATATAATACAAATAGAAAAAAAAAAAATTAGTGGGGCAATTGCCCCTACTAAGCCTGAAGTGAAGAAAAGAAAAATAAATTTTATATAAGATTCATTTTGTTAGCATGGAAAATTTTTAAGAAAATTGTGAAAAAGTCTCATTTCATAGTTTTAATAGCACGGAAGTTGATAAAAAATATTATAATTTATCTGAATTGTTCATATTTTTATTAAATATGACAATAGGTCTAAATAAATTTATATTTAGTAATTTTTTTAAAAAATAAAAGCAATATAAGAATCTAATTTTTTATTTATTAATTTTTTTATTTAAGGACATACAGAGTTATAACTGTTATGTTATTCGTAGCAAAATTTATGCATAAGCATACATTATTCTAGAAAGTAAAAAAATATATAATTGAAATTTCATTTTTTTTATTTAAGAAAACAAAAATTTTCAGTTTTTTTGTAGCAAATTTTTTGGAAAATGTTGGGGGGTTATGAAAAGTAACAAAACTTTGTTAATTTTGGATCCATTCTTGTTAATTTTGGATTAGTTATTTCATGTGTGTGTATATATATATATATATATATATATTTTGTGGTGTGTGCATAAAGAATTTATTATAAGATCTGGGTGAATGAATAATCAATGAACACGTAAATAATTGTATGAAAAATTTATAAATTTAAAAAGAAAAAAAAAAATTATTTTATCTATACCAATGATCACAGACCAATTAAAAAATTTGTTGCGCGTGTGAGAGTAGGATTGTGCATCCGTATAGGATGTACATATTGTACAATTTAATCAGGTGTTACAGGAGTATTTAAATTTAGTTAGATGGACTTGGTGGGGTCAATAAGATGGTTGACCAGTAAGTTAGACGGTTGTGATTATTGTTGACTGATGTAACGGTTGTTTGGGTTGAAGGACATAAAAGTATTGTGACTTGTACCCCACCCAACTACTTGAACCAGAGGAAACAAATTAAACTGAATTTGGGGACATGTGACGTATCATATCCAAACGGTTATCGGTTTCATTCCCGCTAAAGGAGCTACTGGCAGTTAGGGAGAGAGATGGGTGAGATGGGTGTTGTATATGTTTATATATATACATATATATATATATAAATATATATATAGTGGTAAGTAAAAATAACAAGTTTCACTTGGACTGATTTAATTCCCACTCAATTGCATGGTGAACGTTCATTTACCATTACTCTTAAAACTAAATTTGTATGGTACACAACTGTTCATGTGCTATTATTGTTATTAAACTTATTATTATTTTTATGATAATTATACTAACTTTATTAGATCGGAATAAATTACACACAAGTAAACTATTCAAAATTTATTATTTTGACATGCCCTTATATTTTTATAATACATTATATTACACTTTATAAAAGGGAAATGTGAAATTGTCATTTTATAAAATTTGGTCATTATGTCTACCGGAAACAAAACGTTTGGAGGTGTCGTTAACCGCTAAATCTCAGGATGGTCAAAAGTAATAAAAGCTGAATATTCTATCCTAGTGTAATTTGTCCAAATCTAAGGGAGGTCATTGTTATCTATCCTTGTGCTTCTCTTTTTATCAAATACATCCCATTTCTAATGTTTAAAATAAAAAACACATAACCCTAGTCTCATATGTTTTTTATTCTATTATTTATGAAGGTAGGAATAATAATGTTATTTGCTTTTAAACTAGTAGAATTCAATAATTAAAAAGTGAAGTGTGAATAGCGCTCATTTTACAATCGTTGCATTTCCGTTCGAAGGAGACAATCGCTACTATATTTGCATACTATGTAAAGTTCAAACCAAACTTTATTTATGAATTCTGCTGAAGAACAATAATTACATGATTTCATATAAGGTCGTGAACACGTAAATATATATTTCATAATTAGATTGTTTACATACCATTTGCTTATAAATTGTTGATTCATAACTTCTCTTTTTTTAAAAAATCAATCTTAGTCTGAAACTCAAGTTTGAGCTCAAGCTCAAAAATGGAATTGAAATTGGCTAAACAAGTCAAACAACCAACTTGAACTTAACGAGTAATGTTGGAACCAAGCTTGATCACTTTTGTAGAGGCTCAACTTGAGTTTGAGTTTGAGTTGGAGTTCAAATTTGAGGCTCTATCACCCTATTGCAACCAGAATTGAAGCCTTTATAGCACCATTAAGCTGGCCCAACAAAACTCATTATGGGCAAAACCCATCCCACTACAACGATAGAGATGATCGCTATATTAAAGACTTCAGTTAAAAGTCTTTTCCCAATTTTAATTTAAATTTTTTTCTATTGATAAGAAATACAATCACGGACACTTTTTGTCGACCCCATAAGTTGAATCATTATTAAAAATTATATGATGGTTCAAATCATAAAAAATAATATTCCTATCTTTGTATCAAAAATAATGTTTCCTTTGAAAGATCGTAACTGAGAGTCATAGTTCTAAAAAACAAATTTTTTTTTTTTTGAAAAAAATATATATATATATACTAGTAAGTAATACACATATAAAAACACTAAAACACATATAAAAGCACTAAAATGTTGTCTAAACAATCGATAAATAAATACAAACAAAACATGGTTTTATAATAAAGGTAGGATCAATAAAAGTCCCAGGAATATGTAAGAATCAACCATGTTTAACTAAGACAAAGTATAGTAATTACTCAACCATCAAATTCAAATATTCTAGATCATCATGTTGGCCCATCTAGTTATAAAATGTAACCTCTTATCCCTTTTAAGCACGCAAAAATATAGTATCTCCGCTGATATTACCAAAAGCTATCCAAAAGTTCTAGCTGTTAGTCTTCTTCACTCCAACTCGAAACTTGCAACGCTCTTATTGCAGCTTGAGCCACCCTGCCTACCCGGATTGCAAATCCGGACTCCCTCTGGAATGGGTGCTTGGTGTGACACCAAATTAGGAACTGGGTCTGACTATGATACCAGCTGTAACGGGTGAGCGCTTGCCCATTTATCCAAAAGCTCAAACTGTTGGGTAGTGCTACATACCCACCCATTTATACCCAATCAATTTCTCATCTGGATCCGATGTGAGACAAATGACCCTTGTTACAACAACCATATAGACCAAGTAAGTCGTCGGGGAAAAAATTTGAGGATTGAAAAAAAAAATTATATGATTTTGATTGTGATGAGCCCTGAAAGTTTTTGCAAGAACATGATCAGCAATGAGAAGGCAAGAAGAACCTTTGCCTCTTGCTTTTAATGCGATAGTTCGAGACTGTGGAGGACAAAGCAATCCTACCCAGCACTACTTTGAGGGACTGTTTGAGATTGTTCATGCAAACACTCTCTTTACAATCCTTGGTGCATAGGATCAAAATGCTTCTAATTCTACCACCCAAACTGGACACATCTGCTTTCACTGTCCTCAGTTCTAGCCCCTTGAGGGCTTGAGTCAGCTCTGCAAACAGTTCCGGCCGATCATCGCAACAAACGGAAGCCCTGATGAAGATGTGCTGCTCATCATCATTGCTTGTTTCTCCATTGATGGAGGAGCTTCCACCTTTGTCAAATTCACAATCTACTGTTACTTCATCGACGTCCGACGGAATTGTGAAACCTTGGCTGACCTCCACTGCTTTTCTCTTTAGGTCCTTCACATGTTCAACCACACTACCCAACAGAGCTGCCTTGTCCATCTGCATTAACAAATTCAATTATAATCTATTTCACTTTCTTCTTTGTGGAGGATACAATATAAAGTGATAAGGCTGCAGCAATTTAGTGCAGTAAAAAGTTGTGGAATTTTTTTTCCCTTTTCCCTGTGGGGGTATGTGTGTGTTAAACTTAAAACCTCTTAGGTGAAATACTAGTGTTGCTCTACATGTTTGCCTAGTAATAGCAGTAGTTTTCTTTTATGAGTAGTGTAAGGAAAAATCTTTACCACAGCAGGAGGAGTCCACACACATCTAAGTGCCGACAACTTCGTCGGCCCATAGGCGGTTGAAACGTTGCAATGCGATATTGTCTATTTTTCACACTCTCTGTACTCACAGTTTTCTAAATCTGTATATTGTAAATCAAAACAGGATCATATAGATGTATATTTGTAAAGCACTTTCCGTTCAAGATATATACTTAATGTAGAATTTTTTTCCCTTTTCGATCCCTATGGGGTATGTGTGTGTTTGCACTTCTTAGGTCAAATACTAGTGTTGCTCTACATGTTTGCCTAGTACCACTATTCATGACTGATCGAGTCTTAATCAACAAATGAATGATAAAAGAGAGAGAAGCTTTTACCTTATCAGACTTGGGAATTAGTTTTCTTAGAGTTGCAAGCTGTGCATTAATCCTGTCTCTGCGCCGCTTCTCGGCTTGGCTATGGCTCTTTGAAGAGCTTGCAGCTCTATCTTCTGTACCACCTTCTTCAAAGGGTATTGGCCATGAAGGATGTCCATGGAATTGGAATTGAGTAGAGTCGCTAGAAGGAAGCCATGATGGAACTAGAAAAGAGGTGTCTTTGTTTATTGCAGATTGGGATTGAACACAACAATTACTTGCCTCTTCAGGCCAACCAGAGCAATAGCAATTTGCCATGTCCAACAAACAAACTTTTCTCAGGATCTACCTCACATTTATCTGTTTTTGTCATACACATCCACTACTACTGTGTTGTGCATTCATAATTCTGTGATCTTCAGATCCTGATTGTGATTGGTGTGATCCCCAGTACCCTTTAATTGGTCAAATGAAAATCATGTTTGGCCTTATCCACCAGTCACCTCAACAAGAAAATTTCACCACTAATACTGACAGTGAAAGCCATAAAGGGTCTTAAGGGACATCTTGAGGCTCACCACCATCAATTGACAAAAACATGTGACACACACATTTACACACACATAAATGCAATAAGCGCCAAGACATCCTGGTTTAAATTGACCTGCAAATCTGCAATGGATCTAGGGAATCATGAGTCTTGGCTTTTTGATAAACCTAATAGAGTAAATGTATTGATTTGATACCATATATATACATATAACAACTTGTTAGACCATGACATGATTGAAAAGCAACCCTTTCTTTAATTTGTACTGGTTTAAGATAAATCTATGTTACATGTATTCGGATACTATCCATGTGTGAGACGTATCAAATTTTTAAATAGAAGTACATATAGATACGTTTTTAAAGTAATATAAATGTTGACATTTCATTCATTTTGAAGCAATAATATAATAAAGTTGAACTATAGAATATGACTTTTAACCCGTGTCCGAGCATATTGTGTCCATGTGACATGGAATAGGAATAAACCCTCTTTAGTCTTTTACTCCATTCCACTTGCAGACCAATTATTATTTGATTCAATAAAAGCACCTCCTGGTGGGCTCTTGCCTTTGCAGTTTTAACTTTGTGTATATAGACATGTCAATGTCTGTCGGTATGTGGACACTTAATCCTCAGTTTGAACAGCACATCACTTCAACCAAACATGATACAATCTATGAATGGAAACAACATTCATTTTCCATTCACCTCTAATGTGTTATTCCTAGTTGATCTGTTTTGAGGCCACTCATTTGTATGGTATGTATGGTTTGATTGATCTTCTCTTCACCTCCATTTACTACTCAGCCTTTGAAAAAGATAGTTTAGTCTCACACAAGAAAACAAAACAAGTTGAATTACAATCACCCCAAAGTCACCAGGTAGGCCCCCAAATCACATTCATTGGATCACACCATAAAGAGGGATCTAAATCATTGATACGACCACTGATCTACCACTCAATTTGTAGGTTATATTTCTCTGCAATTTGTGGCACTTGTGAGTGTGTCCCCTATACTACTATAGTATGTCTGTGCAGATATTATTCGCTTTTCACACTGTTTGTGTTCAAGGCTTTCTTCAAGGACACGTCTATTAAAAAATGTCCACACAATTAAGTGTCCTCAGAAACGATGCGGGTCGTTACACACTCTCTCTCTCTCTGTATTAATTAACTAGGAATTGTCAAGCTCAAGTTCTCCGTCTCTTTAATTTTCTGGTCCCATTTGATCCTCAAAATGTGCAAAAATCTTTTACGGAGTCTGTGTCATGATGAAAATACGCCAAAATAGGGTGGCATAATTGTCGCTGGATTTACACAAGTTTGGCAGCCAATGCACTATGAGAAACTAGATGGGGGAGATGAACATGCCAGGTCATTGTGGAAGAAACATGATAAACGCAACTTCCATGATAAGTTTGTCCATGTATGTTCAAAGGAAGCCCTATATCAAACAACTAATGCTATCATCATTTCATGTTACATAACTATTTGATCTACAAATGGCTTGTCATGGATGGAACATAAACCAAAGAAAGTAATATTTGATACCAATTACAATTGTATAGTACTTCTTGTCACATAATGCATGAGTCAATTTGGTATCCAATTTTGTTCTTTTCATACAAACTTGGTAATTGCGCTATATTGTTAATATTATTAGGGTAAAGTGCGAAAAACCTCTCTTATATCAAAAATTTTGCTTTTTATAAAGTACATATAAATTTCTGGAAATTGAAAATTTGTAGCAAATTATTCCCTTGTCGTCAATTTTGACCCTTTTTTTATTTAAAAGTAAATAACCAAAATACCCTTAAGTGAAGTTTAAGTATTTTTTAAAAAATAAAAAATAAAAAACGAAATTATTGGTGAGGGATAATTTGGAACTACTAGTGTAAAGTTGTCATATTTTGCAATACACCAACAAGTATGTGGCCTAACAGTACAAGGCTCCTACTTCCCAAAGGGAGGTTAGGGGTTCGAACCTCAGTAAAAGCAGTGTGTGTGAGTTTCCTAACTAGGAAAAAAAAAAAGAAAAAAAAAAAAAGTGACACTTTTCATACATTCGTTACGAGAACTCCAAACAAGAAAATTCTCAAAATTATGTTGATTATCACTGCACCAAGTAATTGTATATTGTTATAGAGGAACAAAAAATAACTAAATAATTGTTGGATAAACAGGAGGGAAAAGAAAAGAAAAGAAAAGATATCATCCATTACGAAATAAAAAAAAAAAAAGAAAAGATTACCTAGTCCACTAAAGCGGACATTCTCTGGGTGCAGTGGTTCAAAGGAAAGTATATTCAAAGAAGTAATTTGGCTCTGTCCAGCTGAGCTATTGTCCATTCCGTAGGTGTTATGAGTTTTTTGTATTGATGCTCCTACATTTCCTTGCTTATTTCAGTTGGTCCACTGGTTCTTAGATCATGTTGGGGGGTCTTCGTAAATTGCTTCATTGTCTCATGCTTCGATCATGTTGGGGGGTCTTCCTAAATTGCTTCATTGAAAAAAAGAAAAAAAAAAAAAAATACTATTTTAATCAATTTATTATCATATATATCTTAATGTTAAGATATGACTCAAATGTCTTCTAAATCTTCTTCTCTAAAATGTTAAAGTTATTTTCAGTATTATGAAAGTTACATTTAAATTGTTATAACATTACTTTTTGTATAACACGAAAAAAAGAATTCTAGCTTCAATTTACAAGAAATCATCATAAATATAATTATTATTATTTATAAAAACAGACAAATCAACTTGTCAAATAATTGAAACAAAGACTAGGCAAATAAAATTGTCAAGCAGGTTTTAAAGGTCCTTGTCATCACTAAAAAAATAACGAAATTTTCTAAGATATATAATGATCACGTTTGAATCGAGAAGAAAAGGGATCTTATGAATCTGAAACATTGACTAAGAACATTAAATATATATTATGTTCCTGAAATTTTTAGCTACGTAAATTTGATTTTTTATTTTTTATTTTTTTTTGTTGATCTGCCCTACATGATCATTTTTCCCTCCTTACCTTAAGTCAGACCACCACCGACCGACTCACCCACCCAACATATATACTTTAAGAAAATGATCACAAACTACTTCAACCTTTCATCATGACCACCAAGATTTTCACAATTCCCCTCATTTTTTATTTCCCATGGAAGAGATTTTTTCAGTCCCTAAAAGTTTGCAAGTGAGAAATGTAGATGATGACCAAAAGCCACATCCAGGCTCCAAACCCTTAAATCTAGAGAATCTGAAACCAACAGCCTTTTGGATGGATAAAATTTTCAGTCACAAGTACATAAAATTTATCAAAAAGTTTTTCAAGGGATAAAATTTTCAGCCACAAGTACATAAAATTTATCAAAAAAAAATATGTACAAATTGCCCCCTATTATATGCACATGCTAAAAAGCAAAAATATGTTTTTCTTACAATATTTTTTTTTTTTTTTTTTTTTTTTTTTTTTTGTTCACTTTACCCAATATCAATAGTTAGACCATCAAGGGTGAATTGCGAACCTCTACTTGTAATCCTTCAAAGTACATGTTCATTTGTTGTTACTCTAGATGTGAGAGAGGAGCAAACAAATGTTGCAAGGGGAAGTGGGATTCATAAGTAGCAACAGTCACTCTCAGAGAACCAATTAGAGTCCATATTCTTTAAAGAAACAAACCACACATTAATGTAAGTTCATGTATGGTCAATATGTTGATGCTACGTGTCAAGTCATGATTAAAGGATTACAAATTATTGCCTCCTCCACCAACCAAGTACATGGCTGGTTCATCAACATCAATAATAACCACATCAATTCCCCAACTATTCCCACCAATTTAAGCTATCGATGGGACATTGCCCACCCTTCCTAAATTTTTTTTTTTTCGGAAAGTCACCCTTCCTTAATTTCCTTCAAAGGTAACATCTATCTTTTCAATTGCAGTAAGGGCAAAAGGGGGCTTTTCTGGTTTATTATTATTATATATATACATATATATATCACTTGACCAGACAACAATTCGCTACCCAACACATTTATATTAACCAATTAAATCCAACAAGCTCAATTTAACCTTATCACTTATCAATCTAAATGCAACTACTTAATAATAATTTCAAACTAGTGAAGCTTTCTATTTTTGGTAAGCTTCAAACTAAAACAACCTAATTACTAATGTGAATTTTTCTCATAATTGGCAAATGGAAAGATTATTTCCACCACATTTTAACTAGATTACTGTCAATTGGAGGCCAAAATAATTAAATGTCAAAAGCTTTCAAGATGGTGTAGGAAACAGGGTCTCACAGAATACAATGTCATAAACAACAATTACAATCAGCATCTTATGAAACAGAAACTATAGAATCATACAGAGACAGAAACAATGTAAGCTTGGAAAAAGCCGAACTTCGACTATTTGGAAATGGATCTATTATGTATAATTACGACAACTAAAAGAGCCCATAAAAAAAAATAATAATAAAAATAAAAATACATCCTAATAGGCTTATATAATATTTGCTTTAACACAACACCAGTCAGCTAAAGCAATGAGGTTAACCTTCCAGAAAGTTTCTTCTTCAGCCACTACTACTGCCTGCCCCTCTTTGTGCTGCAAGAAGGGCATTTGTATTGCTTGATACTTTCCGCTTTGGCTGGCGTTATTTTTACGCACTTTCCATGGAACCACCTCTCACAAATGTCACAGCCAATCCAAAACTCGTCCGCATTGTAGTTTCCCCCACAGCTCCCACAGAGGGTTTCACCATGTTCATCTTCGTGCTCCTCATAAGCCGCATTATATAGCTTCGACTGTCCATCATTTGATCTCTGCAAAGCAGGGTCAAGTTTATAAAACCAAAATACAGAAAAGGTAAAGAGTGAAGACAGATACTCTATATAAATTTGAACCTGCACCTTTATACTGATCCTGGATTTGCTTCCACTATCCACACTGGGCTTATCCTTAGTGGGCTTCCTCTCAGTTACGACTTCAAAGACGGTGGGGAGATCATTTATCAGGCTAAACAGACGCTTCCTGTTGAGTGGGATGCACAAATGCTTTAGTAATATTGTTTCCTAAAGACAAACATTAACTGCAAAACATCATATGCCCAAACAACAAAAAAGAAGGCAACCAAAAACTTAGCACTGTAAGCAGTGGATGTGAGGTACTCAGGAGAAGGAATGGTAACATGACAGGTAGAGAAAAGGTAACTACCATCCAGACCCTGCCTAGCAAAAGGGTACTTTTACCACGTCCCATGCCCATAACAGGTTTCCACAGGTCTACCCCATCTCATGCGCAAACGCCATAGTTGTTAAAGGCTCAAAGTGCACTAAGGCGCCAAAGGCCTTCTGGAGCCTAAGCACAAGGCGCAGTATAAGGCGCGAGCCTGATTGAAGTAAGGCGCGTGTATATAATAATGCATATTTAACAATATATTATTATATATATTCATAATCAAGCAATAATTACCGTTAATGTTAGTAGTGAACAATAAATTTATGAATTTCGTCAAATATTTCACAAGGTTAAACAATACGATTTATGCTATAGAACCTTTTAATTTAGTAGCCATTAAGTAAAAAAGGAAAATGATACGAATAAATGATTAGAAAATACAAGGCGCGCCTTTTCTGAGACTGGAGCCTACTAAAAAGTGTGAGCCTGAGGGCTTTATGTGAGCCTGATTGAAGGACCTGGCCGATAGTAGGTTGAGGCGCTTTAGCTGAGCCTTGACGAGCCTGGGGCTTTTTTGGAGCCTAGGCACGCCTTTAACAACTATGCAAATGAGATCTCCAAAACCCTTCCATAAGGGTCAATCATTCAGCATCTTACATGTAAGATTTAAAAAAATTATGCTTCTTTTTTGGTGTCCTTAACTTTCTAGGTGACTAAACAAATTCCGGAAAAGGAAAGAAACAAACAATACAGAAGTAAATAATACCAAAATATTAATTCAAAAGTATAAATTATAAGTTTCTAACACAAAGTTGGAGCAAATCTGGTTAACTCAACTATTATACTAGTTCCAAATGAAAAAGGAAAAAGAACCAAAAACTAAACTTAAAATCTATGCCTCTATGGTAGGAAGCCACAACAGCCTGAGCAAGTAAGATGGCAGGTAAAGGCAATGGCAATGATGCCTGACCACATAGGCAACAAGGACATGAAAGTACTGGAAACATTTAGCAGCGCTAAATGACGATGAGAATACTTCGTATTGGGGGTCAGCTGAATGAACTGATGAGAAAACTTAAAAAGAATTTTATATTCTAGGTGTTATTTTAAGCTCGAGGGGCATTTTAATGAGTCACTATAGTATCAGGGCGGGCAAGGGCTCAGTCACCTAACTTTCCATGTCCCTACCTCAAACTAGAGTTGGGTGTAGATCCTCCATCCAAACCCACCCAAACCAGCCCTCCCCAAACCCATTCCATAGGGGCAGGGTATGCTACCAAATTATCAGGTATATGGCTATCCTTGCCAAGAGAGGCACATTTTTGGTTTCCTAGACATGTGCTAAGGAGAAAAGAAAAAGAAGAAATTGTATGCTCTTCAATACGCATATAACAATACAACGCATGCCCAGACATGCCAATTGTTCAAGTATGAATGCCTACAAATGCATTAATTTTAAATATTAATTCAAAAATTGATTCTCACTGGCTGGCCAAATATATTCGTCTCATCGTCTAAAAAATTGTGTGACCATACTAATGTTAAAAGAATAAAGAAAAAACTTAAATGTAGTGGCAGGTGATATTTCAACCACCAGATCAAAGGGGGAGGGGAGGGGAGGGGGAAAGAAAACCCTCTTCACCCATGCAATGGTGTTCATTCTAATTTAAATCATAAAATCAGCTGAAAAACCTATACTTAAACACAAAGAAGTAGTTAGATAAATGTTTAGGGCTGGTTAAGGATCAACAATTCTAGGGGAAACTTTTAGAAAAAGAAAAAGCACCACCCTATTGTAGGATGAAACTCCATTCCTTTGTGATCGTAGATAATGGATATTACTAAATAATTTTCACAAAATGAGATGAGGCTGGAATTAGTAAGTCATACGACCAGAATCTTCTTTAATTTTCTATGAACAAAGAAACCATATTTGTATGGAATAAGCACAGCACGTTAACATTTATTGTTGGGGAAGGGGTTCAAATACATACTATGAATTACTTATCAAAAAGGAAAAAATATATTAATTTCGATGAAGAAAACATGATTACACAACATCATATCTTTTATGTACTGGCAGTAGGTTTTGATGGAAATTATAAAATCTCAAATGGATTAGGACCTGCAAATCAACCACTCAGCTGAATTGGGTTTACAAACTACAAGGGATCAGCAATCATAGATACAAGTTACCAGTCATAATTGTAGAACTCCTAGAAAATGGGAGCAATACCAAGAATTCATACCAAAGATACAGTGAGTCCCCATTAGCCTTGCTACTCCTTTTCTGTTGATAATGGAAAGGAAAAAAGAAAGCAATGAAAGACAGTAGCTGAGCCATCATTGTCCAAGTTGTCATTGCCGACAGAGCCACTACCATCCATGTTGCTGCCGGTTAGTTGATCACCTCATCAGTTTTTTTCATTCATTGTCCAGAACGTACCGCTCTAGTCAATTAAAAAATGGAGCATAATGGCATAAGCTCTGCTTCACTACAAAATCTGGCTTATTTAAGCAACTTCTGATTGTTTTATCTAATTTCATTCATTTCGGATAAAAATAATAGAATTTTCAATATAATGAAAGCAAGACAAGCGACATGATTTTCAAGATCTTGCAAAATTCACACTCAGGAAATTTTCTGTGAGTTTTCTGATAAATAAACAAGGTAAATACTCAACACAACCATTTAGCTTTTAAATAGACCATGGCTCTCAACATAGATCTCTTCACCTTTAATCACAACATGGGGCCTCCTTAAGGAACTAGACTAAACCTTTGATGGACGTCAAGATCAGCTAGCAATCAGACCTAGGGTTATGCAATAGGTGGATTAATCTGCTATTTGCTCTTCCTCTTCTTACTCTCCAACTAAATCACCGGATCTACCATCATCAAACTAACAGATGACTTGAATGTTTGAGTATTCAATGAGGAGAAAAAATGCTTATCTTACAAATAATACAAGTCAAAGTTCCTGAGTCAATGATCCTAGAGGTAGCATTAGAAGATGCAAAACAAGTAACAGTACTTAGACAAGCAAATGTGGCAAATGTGAAACAGACATCTGCTATTCCTGCTTAACTCAGGAATTATTATACTCTTAAAAAAATGAAATAGATCACCAGCAGAGGTACTAGCATTGTGTGTTAGATTACCTCATTTTGATGAGAAGTAGAGGTACTTAAAGATAACATCACTCGATTAGTCTGATTAGCCCATAACTTACCTAGAGTGTTGTAATACACATCCATTGTATGAATCTCTCCTTCGCAATTAATGACTGTGATCATGACTTTGTATACGACCTCTACCACAACCTTTGGAACAACCAAAAACATCAATTTGAACTTTGAAGCAAATATAGGATTGTGGGCCCCTTCTACAAGTACCATGACCCCCAATAGAACCCCTTTTACCACCTAATTCCAATAGAGACTGAAGAATAAGTTAATGCATGTAGTAATCATGCATAAACTTTACTCAGGGGAGATGTATTACTATCACCAACTAAAAATCTGCCTTATTTGAAGAAAGAAACTTAACCCAGAAAGAAGTTTGAACATAAAAAACTCCTCATGATGTCTTCAGAACCTAAATATCATTGGCGAAGGTGTTAGGACTTGGTGTCAATCTGTTAATAATTTTTGTGGTAAAAAAGATGATGTAATTTCTTTAGTCAAATGAAAGATTGGGTCAGTCTGTTCCTGTCGGTCAAGTCGATTTGCATGTTGATATATTTGGGAAGACAGTACTGAAGATTATAATTAAAATTTACTTGAAGATCATAAAAAGTAAGTTCGACTTAGAGGCCCTTTGGAATATAATGGAATAAAGTTCACATGATTGATTTAATGGATTGATCATCTCACAGAAGAGTTGAAGAGTTCAAATACGATTATAACTATAAAAATGTGTTTTTATTGAATAGACACTATAATTGACTCCGGAAAGGTAAAGGATCAATCCCAGTGAAATCAGAGGCTGAGAATCACTAGGACTAAAGATATAAAGAAAAAACCCACCAAAGTGATGCAAATTATTTTTGGTACACATTGGGAAATAGGAACTCAGACGTTGCAACATGATGAAAAGACACACAGACAAATCCTCTATGCATGAATTTCTCCTGCTTTTGGAACACAGCATCAACTCACTCTCAATCTTGAACAAAAGATATCTACTTCCCTTGGAAAGATTCAAATATATAGTTGGAGCTTGAACGGCTGAGATATTGAAATAAGACCAAGTTGGGTTATTGCAGTAAGACCAACTTAGCTAAGGATTGACTATAATTAAATTTATCGAAAGTGGCTACCTGAATCAATTTTCCACAAAAGCAAAGTGGATCAGTGCCACGAAATCCTTCACGATATTTTCTTTTCTTCTGAATTTTCTGAAATACTCAAGAATTTCCACACACACACACACACTCCCAACAACTTATAAAATCAAATAACCAGCCAATTGATGGAATAAAGGATCCCTAGCCCAACTTGGTCTTATTTAAATATCTCAGCCGTTCAAGCTTCTCCCTTTTTGTGTTGTGTGTTGGCGTTTGGCTAAGACTTGGTGTGACCAAGTGCCATTACAAAGGCAAAAAGTTATAGGTGGGTCTACTCATTTGGTTTTTGCGTCCATCTGTCCAAGAATCAACATTCATGGAACACAGCATCAACTCACTCTCAATCTTGAACAAAAGATATCTACTTCCCTTGGTACAATTCAAATATATAGTTGGAGCTTGAACGGATGAGATATTGAAATAAGACCAAGTTGGGTTACTGCAGTAAGACCAACTTAGCTAAGGATTGACTATAATTAAATTTGTCAAAAGTGGCTACCTGGATCAATTTTCCACAAAAGCAAAGTGGATCAGTGCCACAAAATCCTTCACGATATTTTCTTTTCTTCTGAATTTTCTGAAATACTCAAGAATTTCCACACACACACACTCCCAACAACCTATACAATCAAATAACCAACCGATTGGTGGAATAAAGGATCCCTAGCCATCCCCCCATGAATGTTGATTCTTGGACAGATGGATGCAAAAACCAAATCAGTAGACCCACCTATAACTTTTTGCCTTTGTAATGGCACTTGGTCACACCAAGTCTAAGCCAAACGCCAGCACACAACACAAAAAGGGAGAAGCTTGAACTGCTGAGATATTTAAATAAGACCAAGTTGGGTTTACTGCAGTGAGACCAACTTAGCTAAGGATTGACTATAATTAAATTTGTCAAAAGTGGCTATCTGGATCAATTTTCCACAAAAGCAAAGTGGATCAGTGCCATGAAATCCTTCACGATATTTTCTTTTCTTCTGAATTTTCTGAAATACTCAAGAATTTCCACACACACACACACACAGAGAACACACACACTCCCATCAACTTATAAAATCAAATAATCACCTGATTGGTGGAATAAAGGATCCCTAGCCATCCCCCATGAATGTTGATTCTTGGACAGATGGATGCAAAAACCAAAATGAGTAGACCAACCTATAACTTTTTGCCTTTGTAATGGCACTTGGTCACACCAAGTCTCAGCCAAACGCCAGCACACAACACAAAAAGGGAGAAAAGCGCATGAGTTGCAAGACGAGTTCAAACTTTATATTACTTCTCTTACATAAAGTACAAAGGAACTGGCTTAGGGTTTAGGCAACACACTACACGCTTGATGGTCCGCCTCACAAGCCCCATCATGGCCTACTTAGAGGCTACAAGAAAATTGCCTACAACAGCCAATTGTAAGTCTTCTAAATGACACTGGCCAGAAAACTTCTGTTTCTCAAATCTTTTAAATAATTTATGTTTTTCCTTCCCTTCATACTATAACAACTCTCCAAGGAAGGTTTTCCAACTATGCTGATCCTCATGTCACATCCCATGCAAATTATGAGTTAGTTGGGTCATCTAGTTGTCAGTGTCACACAAGCATTTCTCGGACAAGATATCTTTTTAGAGAATTATAAAAGAATCCTTGAGAAAGTAGGAATATTCTGGAGCCTCGATCTTGTCCGCTGGTTTATGGTCTGCTTCGATCTCAACCATGAGATGATGCACTATAAATAGGTCTCTCTAATACAATGATAAAATCCTTAGTTGTAAAGGCTTTGGAAAGTCTTTATCCAGCAAGTATGTGCGTGTGTGGACGAAGAGGATGAACTTTGTTCCAAAAGAGAAATGAATGCTAAAATTTGTCAAGCAAGCCAGGACCGCCAGGTCGAATTGGCTATTATGCAGAACAACCCCCAAGTATAAAGGAGATTCAAAAAAGCTCTAGGTATAAAGAAAATACTAGAGGATCAATGTGTCAAGCGAACAACCCCAACTGGTCAAGGTCCAAAGGAGGAGGAGTAAAAGTTGAACTGGCCATTATGCACAATTCCAATGGAGCTTTGGTGATACCTTCAAACATCCATCATTCCACAGTATATCTAAGATAAACTAACAGCAGTAAATTTTGACCAACTTAAATCCAACAATTAGGTAAGTAAAAGGAAACTGATAAAACATATACATATTTAGAAGTTTATTGAAATTTTAACTCACTACTATACAATAGTATTAATATCTGGATCTGAAATGAATGCTATGTACCCCTATAATTTAAACATCAATATACCAAGCAAAACCCAATACATAAAATTAATTGGAAGAAAAATATACCTTTCGTTGCGATTAAGGCGTGCTCCGAAATAAAAAGCAACAGAGAGCAACCAAGAATCAGTATGCACAGCTACCAACGAAAGCCAGTCTCTACGTTTCATCCCATCTCTGGCGAAATTGATACCTAACGCTGGCTCTGGAAGCTCCGGCGGAACCTCCTCAGCCGGCAGAGTCACTTCCCAACTCTCATTCGAGTGTCCGTACAAACACAAATTCTCCTTTTCTAGAGATTAAGAAAATCATAACTAATCCAATCCAAATCTAAGAAAGCTAAAAAAAAAAATCACACCCACACATAAATACATATATATATACAAAATTTATATATAGAGAGAGCGGAACAAAAAACTTTGAGATTAACCTGGATCGCAGAGTGTATAGAACTCGTCGACATCTGAGATGTGAAAGAAGTGATTCGTTAGGTTAAATCAACACATGTGTACATTGAAATCAGGGATTGTAAGGATACATGTGTGTGTGAAAAAGTACCGTAGGTGAGGGCACGAATGACGCCAGCACGACGACCGCTGTAATCTTTGAAGATCTCTTCGACAGTTCGAGGGCTCGAAGAAATTGAAGGCATTTCCATGGTGACTGAGATCTCAAAGGGATCGGATGGATTCAAGTGTTTTGAAACATATGCGGATTCGAGATTCGGGTGGGTGTAGAAAGAGAAGAGAAGAGAAGAGAGAGAAAGAGGGACTGTTTGTCCGTTAGGTCTGCGCGTCAAAAAGGAGATGAATGCCCTTGGCCTATTTGAAGTATCAAAAACTAGGGCATGTTTATGATTTTCAAAGGAAAAAGGTACTTCACTTGCAATTTTCAAAATATATATATCATAAAAAGTGAAAAGAAAAAAAAAAAAAAAGTTTATTTAGTTCATTTTCTGAGAATAATTTTAAAATGAAAGATTAAAAGAAGTCGAAAATTGTTCAAAAGTTTGTTTGGTAGTTAGTGTTTTGAAAACTTTTCTTTCCTTTTTCTTTTTCTTTTTCTTTTTTTCCCCTCTTTTCTCTTTTCTTTTTTTTTTTAAAAAAAAAATTTAATTAAAAAAATGCATGAATATAAATATTGTCTTTTGTAGAACTCTAAAACTGTTCGGAGTATTATTTTTTCATGATTATTTTCAAGAACTTAACCAAGCAAATTCAAATTAATCGTAATTTTAGATAAAATTTGTTAGTCGGGCAACAATAAGTTTCTTAACAACTTTTAGATGGATTAAGAGGGTCATTTAGCATAAATTTTAGTTCAAGAGTTAGTTCCAAAAATCTAATTGTAGGTGAGGTCTTTTTGCAATTAACAAAGTGTTTTATGATAATTAAAAATCTGTTTCAAATTCTCTAGACATCTAATAAATGAATTAAAATTTGTATAATGTCCAAATTTCTTGACCCAACTTGTTGTGACGTCTCATTCCATGGCCTTGCCAAGAGCATGAAGAGTGCAAAGCTGACAGTATTTACACCTGCTTGTGGGAGGCCACATTAGTGTGTAAATGCATCACAACAACTTCGTTCCCAATTCATATTGAACCAAGTTCTACATGTACTCTTCTCTTGGAACCATGTTTGATCTAGGTCAATGGAGATCAAGAGAACCATTTCACAATTTTTATTTTTTTTCCTGAATGAGATTTCACAAATTTCAACCACGTTTATGAGCGTGTACACCAGCACAAGCAAATTATGTTATTGAACATGAATCAGCTGATTCAGCTACAACTAAGAAGACAATTGGCGCAGACCTATGAAGAAAATCACACATCATGTAATGCAGTCTATACTATATTACACAAATACAACCTGAAAAAATCCAACAAAACATGGGATTGACAGGCTAAACAAGGTTTATCCATGCTAAAATTCTAATTATACATCTAAATACAAGAGAAAACTATATATAAGTACATCAGTTCATAATAATTCTAGCTGGGAGGCAAACTCCTGGTTCTTGTTCTTCCAAGAACATGCCCTCGCAAATAACGAGTTTCACGACAGAGGAAGCTGTGAGGTTGTACCTCTTCTGGGCTTCTAGAAATCCTCTGCTAAGGACCTGCTTGACCCAATCTTTCACTTTGTTATTGTCTGATACACAAGCAGCTGCAAGAAACTGCTCCATGACTTTCGAGTCGATTTCTAGCAAGCACTCAGAACCAACGATCTTGTGAAAGCACTCACTAATCTCCTTTAGTATTTTCTCAGCAAGTGCATCAAAATCAAATGGCTTGAAAACCACTGCTCCATCCACCTGTTCAATAAAATCCTCCAACCATGCATTTGAGTTTTCACAGATGGAATCGGTTCTACAGTTGCAATTATCATTGTTGCACAACTCAATCTCCTCGGCAGGGATGTTCAAGTCCAGATACGAGTTTGACATTTTGTGCCCCCTTTTGGCTGTTTCTGAGGTTTCATGCTCTTCCGCGGTCTCACTAGTACCAATTAACTTCCTTTTATTCAGAAAGATCGGGTTTGAGATGCCTTTTCTTGTACTATTCAACACACTCGAGTCATGGCTGATGGTGATTTCCCCAAGAGCACGACCGACTAAAATCCGAATTGGCCATCCTTTCGTTTTTAATATTCTTTCTTCAGAATAGGTGCTGGTTTCCTTTGCAAAAGAGAGAATTTTATTACCTTTAGTGAATCTCGAGGTTGTCACAAAAACCGCATTGTTGATGCTCACTTCTCTTCCATGTGAGTCTGAAATTCTACCGGTCCTCATTGCCTGGGATAAACTATTCTGAGCCTGCAGATCAGCCTTGTCTATATTTTCAAGGAAAACAACAGACCAAGGTTTCCTACTCAATTCTCCACTAATGTAATCAACAACAGTCTTCCCTCTGAACTTTACATCATAACCATTCATCTCTCTGCAATCATATATGGTGTTTGTATGGATTGTTCCATCTTGGGAACTTAGATCCACACAGAAAAAGTTGTTGCTGCTTCCATATAATGTTTCAGCAAGAGCAATGGCAGCTCTCTTCTTACCAAAATCATCAGGTCCAAGGAAACTGAACCATATATCTCCTCTTAGACTTGCCCCATAGTGCTTTTCATTTCTTGTTCTGCAGCGAGCTACTGTTTGGCAAATAACACTTGCAGCTTCCTCTTGCCCGCTGATCAATTCACTGAGTGCCCTGTGAAGAGTCTTGAAATCACTTTGATCAAGCTGCCAGTTCAAATCAGGACATGAGAAGCCTGAAGATTGAGCTGGATTGTTCAAGGTACTTGGAGTAACCAAATCAACACCGACTGAACAGCAACCTGATAAATTTTGTAGAAAATCTATGCGACTCTGATTCGTAGGTTTGTTCAATTCCCTGCTGATAGATGTAGAGCATATTCCCAAACCTAAATCAGTAGTTACAGATGTTGCAGAGGTTGGAGATGCGTGATCATAACCAACACTTGAATTGGACAAACTCAAAGGGGAACAACTGAGATCACCCAACTCAAGGTTTTCAGTTATTGAATTTTTTTTGCAAAGTTTAAATGTGAAATTCTCATCCGTAGTCTTTGAAACCTCAGGCAACTGAAGGCTAGGTTTTGAGCTAGAATTTTTTTGCAAATCTGCTGATAGGCATGAATTTACATTTTTCTGCTCACTTGCATTTGAAGATGCATTTCTATTATTGTTGTTGTGATTATCAGCATTTTCCTTTTTGTCATCAACAACATGAAAGTTTGTAACAGTAGGAACTTGAAAACCCACTTGATAAGTATCTGCCTTTGGTATTCGTTGAGTATGATGAAGAAGCTGGTAGCTATTGTCCCATTTCTTTCGCAGCCCTGCGGCTTTAGCGCTCAATCCCAAGCCATTATCTTCGGCCTGCACTGGAGAGGGGGAAACCAGTTTTTAATGAATATCATAAAGTATTTTTTTGTTTTTAAATTTAGTGGATATGCTGCTACATAATTCATGGTTACCTACAAAAAGATTCATCTAGGTTTAAAAGGTAAATTATATAGATTTACCCACCTTGCAATTTAATATTCAACTCAAACTCGACAAACCCTCTTTCCCAACTACTTGGGGTCAGCTATATCAATCATATGTTTTCACTCCAATCTATCTAATGTCAAAACCTCAGTCTTGTCAAATGTTACCATTACTTTTTTTTACCAACTCTACACGTATTAATCTTGGTCTTTTCCTTCCCCTAACATCAGGGTTAATGCGGACAATGTCACTCTTCCGAATTGGTGCACTTAATGACTTTCTTTACATATTTGAAACATTCTAAATGATTTTCTCACTTTATCTCCAATTGGTGCAACTTCAACCACCTCACAAATGTGTCCATTTCTAACTCAGCATTTTCTTGTATTGCCGCACATCCATCTCAACATTTGCATTTTTGTCGCATGCACATGTTAGTCCTTAGTCATCCAACATTTTGTGCCATAAATAATGGATGGTCAAATAGTTAATTTAAAAAAAAAAAAAAAAAAAATTCATTTCAATCTTTGGAAATACGCCAATCACATAATATATTACACCGTCCATTTAACACATCGTGCCATCTCCAATATCTCCTTCATTTCAATAGTTGAGCCTAAATTGCCAAAACTTTCACCTTTTTGTATCTCTTGATCCTCAATCTCCAGTTCGTCCCTATTTGTATTTCTAGATTTACTAAAGTTACACTTTATATAAACAACATCAACAACCAAGCCTTTTCCCAACTAAAATTACACTTTATATATTCACTTTTATTCTTGCTTATCTTAAAGCCTTTTTAATTCTAGAGCTTCCTTCCAAACCTGCAATTTAGCACTTCCTCGTTCTCTAGTTTCCGTCGATTAAAAAAAAATAGCATCAGCAAATCACACACACCATGGGATCATCGTGAATGCATCTTGAGAGTTCATCAATAATAAAAGGCAAAAAGATATGGGTTTCATGTTAAACCTTGATGTAAGCATATAATAATTTGAGATTTATCTATTTCCTCCAGACATTTTAACTATAGTTACACTTCCATCATATATCCTTTAGGTACCCCGTCATACGCTTTCTCTAAATCAATAAAATCATATGAAGATCTTTTTTCTTCCTTCTTCTCTCTATATATTTCCATTAGAATCCTCAATAACTAAATAGACCCATCGTTGACCTCCCCGGCATGAATCCAGATTGATTTTTCAGTTTCTAGTCTTAGTTGTTCAATCACTCTCTCTCGAAGTTATAGTTTGACTCATTAAATTTAATACCACAATAATTATGACAACTTTGTATCTCCCCTTTATTTTTTATATATAGGTATTATAATATTTTTGCAGCACTCATCAGGCATTCTCTTAGTTGTTATTATCTTATGAAACAATTTTGTTAGCCAAGATATGCCACCATCCGCCAAACACTTAAGAATGTCATATGATCCTAAAACCCTTCCTAATTTCATCTTACTTAGTACATTTTTAACCTCGCACTCTTTGATCTTAGTTGTCCCTAAGGTTATCATATTCTTCTAAGCCTAAACTTCCTAGATGTTTTCATTTAACAATTTTTCAAAGTAACTTTTCCATTAAAACCCTTCAGTTTTCACTCCACCTTACAATTTAATATATTATTAGAAAATCATAATTTCAAATGGCGTTTATGGGCAAACAATAAGACCAGAAGCTCACCCAATCAAATCTGTGTCTCCCTGCTTTTAGAAGCACGAATAGCAATATCTCACATTGAGACATCTACTTTTCGGAAATGTGATATATTTTACAACTAGAGTTGATCTTTAAAGGCACAGTTGAGGTCATCATCAGAGCCAACAAGCATAAGCAAATATTTCTTGGGTCAAGGGGAAAGTGACCCCAGATCAGATAACCGAAATAACTTTATGACAACACACCTTCGTATCTAATCCCCTGCTTGCGCCGAGTTCAGCCATCTGCAACCAGGAAGGCAAGCTAGATTGATTTGAGCTGCTTAATGGGCTCTTCAAATCAGAAGGTGCAGAAAAGAGCCCACCGAAAGGAACGAAGGACTCCATCAAACTGCAAGTATATCATGAGCATGGAACCGTGAGATCCAATGGGCACAGGATGGTCATAAGTCAAAATGAACACTGGCAGAGAGTATATATGGCTGGTCCAAAAGTATTCATAAAAAGAACTAAAGAGAAATTTCATAAAACTAAATCAATGAGAGAAGAATTTATAATATCACAGGGAAAGCACTATGATGGTTAATCAATAGTTGGATGAATTAAACTTATTCTCAACCCTCTCTTAACCTGAAGGATGAAATGGTAGTTGTCTTAACAAATTGTTGATGCCTCTTGTGCAAAAAAAGCACGTAACAGTTCCGCAGAAATCAAATTTCCTACAAGTGCATATGGTCAAAACCGAGGGTATATGGTTATGTTCATCATGAAGTTACAATATGTCACAGAGCTACACTCGAGGCTCGCTCTTCCCACTCTCTTCCCTCTCCTTTCCATCCACTTTACCAAGCTTGAATTAATTATACAGGATCCAACGTTTTCATTTTAAAATAATATAGTGCTGGTCAGTGAAATACAATCTATTAAATACATACTTTATGTGGTGGTAAGTATATGTTGATTTACAAGCTTCTGACACAAAAAATACGGCTGTTAAAACACATGATAGGTAATATGTAATGGAAAAAGTGTATTTTTTGTGCCTTAACAGACTAGTATATTGGCATTAAAGAGAGAGTATGGATGCCCAATCATGCTTAAAAAAAAAAGGGGAATGCCTAGGTCAAACTGATGCATTATGTACTGATGAGGGTAAAAACAGAGTAGTCATGGAGAACTTCATGAAAATCATTAATTTTTTAGTGAAGCTTCAAGAAATCCTATGATATGTCAACTGCAAATATCAATATACACGTGTATATGTATTCTTGCATATAAATACACAAGCAGACAAATATATACACGTATGTACATATTCAAACTTGGGTATGTATATAATTATAAGATACCTTCAAATGAACCACAGTATTAATATTTTTTTCTTATCATTGAAAACTTGAATTCGATTTTTCATAATTTAATCATTTTTTAAAAACTTAATGACAACAATTCTTTATGTAAAAGAAAAAAATTCAAGTCAAACATCAAGTGATCAAATTGATGAGTATGAAAGGTTTCTCTTTTTAACAATCACCAGCCCTTTTGACATAATTTAAATCTGCTCACGCACTACACATTTAAAAGGTTACACAAAAGCATTCATTGACCACGAAAAATCCCAACCAAAAGTAATGTTAAATCTGTGACAAAATTAATACACATGATAACTAAAGATAAATTCACCTCAAATAATCAAAAGACGCACCTTATTTTACCTTTGTGGTTGTTGATATATGACATCCTACCAAAAGATCGGAACAGAGCAGGATACTTCTAATCATGCATTTACAAACGCAATCGGCTAAAATTTACAATTATTCATAGTTCAAGTTAAAAACTATAGAACACAGAGATGAATATGACAATGAAAAGTTTTGATTCACAAAATAAATTATTATAACTTAATGAAACACACACATACACACACCAAGCTTGACACTGCAATGCATAACTAATAACACCAAACAGCACAATGGACACTTGCCTGGATCTGGGGTATGATTCTCCCATGGAAGGCCTAAGAGAAGTGATGGGTAGAAGCTGCAAATCCCAAGCTTTCTCAATGGAGGGAAACACATTCGAAAACTTCAAATACGTTTCGTAACTAGCTGCAGCTCCAATCAACCACACCTTCTCACCATGAACATCCAGTAACCTCGTCAATTCACCAACAACACAGCTCACAGTAGAAACTGAAGCATTGTCACCAATCAATGCATTCAAATCTCCATAAGTTACAATCACACCAGCTCCTACACAGTGTTCCACCATTCGACCCACCTCCTCGAATCTCAGCTTCACTACCCACTCCTCAGAATTCTCAGTCACAAACTTTGAAATGTCGTTTTCGACGCAAATCGAATTCAATCCAGAGATTTCTATGGGCAGTACACCTCTTTTTCTCTCAATAATCTCCAGGAAACGATGCAGGGCATCGTTGGAGCAAACACCGACGAGTAGAGGATTCCTCCCCTTCTTCCTCACAAGGATTTCCCCAATTCTTCTGCAATTCTCATCTCCGCCGAAAAACCCAGAAGAACCCAGGAACGGAAAGCTAAAACCCCGACGACCTAGATCGGAATCGTCAGTCAAATTACAGAGAAACATAGGTGGACCCTTGTAACGTGAATAACGGAGAAGTTGATGAACGGGTCGAAGAATAGCTAGCTTGATGTCACAACTCCGAAAGCCCGCTTCGGCGAAGACCCGGCTTACGACCGGGTCGTCGAGAATCGATAGAATCAGATTCTGAAGCTCAACCTTCACCATCGAAATCGCCGACGTCGACGACTGTTGTTGTTGTTGTTGCTGCTGATGATACAACTGAAAATTCTCCGGCTGTCGTCTCTGGTTCGCCTGAGACCTCTTTATGGCCGCCATGAGCGAGTTCGACACCGGAGGCTCGTCGACCCGTTGCGGCGACGAAGGAAGGCGGTCCAGAGAAACCCCTAACGAGAGCTCGAGAGCTTTGAACTGAATCTTACACGAGTACGCACTGTTCCGAGCTCGACCACACGCCTCCCGCAACGCCGAGGACGGAAGCGAGAGAAGCGCGGACACCGCGTGGAGCGACGTGGTCTGAGCGTGTCCACGGCGGCGCGCGACGGTGACGGCGTCGTCGAGGGCTTGCGCCGCCTCCGTGGTCAAGCATTGCCTGGCTGTAGTAACCGGCGTTGGCATCGCCGGCGAACACAAGTGTATACTATATATAAGTTATAATAATATTATTACCCTTCAAAACTTTCTCAAATAGAATAAAAAAATGGAATTGAGTAATATATTTATGTGGGTGTGTATATGAATATGAATATGTATATATAATATCCATGGGATTTAAGTAGAGAAGTCGCTGTTGGTTTGTTGTTGCTGGTACTGGGAGTGGTACGCCGTTGGTAGTGGTGGTGTTGGTGTTGGGTGGGCCCGAAAATGGGGGCATTGGAAGGAACAGCGAATAGGTGATGAGTATAGATTCTATACATTTGAGATCTTGCTGTTTCACTCTCACTCCTTGGAGCTTTTGCAATCATGCTTTTGTTAGACAGAGAAAGGTATGGAGTGAAGTGAGAGAGAGAGATGCCGTGTCCACTTGCTTTGAGTGGGCCAACAACGACACCTAGCTGTCACTATCTGCTTGCTTGTAAAATGACCCATTCTTGAGCATGTAACAGTTATCAAGATTTGGTTAATTCAATCAAATATTGAGCTAACTCAGATCAATTTATGTGCAAAGACTTCGTTGTTTTTATGTAAAAATTTTATTATTATTATTATTATTTGTGTTTAATTGTCCAAAATTTAAGTAAAATAAATATTCTATCAAAATCTAATAAAAGTAGTTTGTACTTTTGTAAAGCAATGAAAAATAAAATAATAAATATTTTACCTGAAAATATTATATATAAAAAATATTTTTTTGAAGAAGATATTTTATGTGGATATAGACAGAGTCTTAGAGTAAAAAGTAATCTTGTTAGGGCCCAATTTGGTTCGCTTTTTGTTTGAATAAGAATGGCCAACCACATCAAATTCGATATTAATTTGGTGATTCATTTTCGGTTCCCCTATCATTACTTTTTGTTTTTGACGTTTTGCTTTAACCAAAGCAAAATATAGAGTGTTTTGAATAGTGATCTGGTAGTACGTTTGGTAATGTTAATTTGTTGTAAGATTTTTTTAAATAAAAACATAAAAATATGTTTGGTAAAAAAGTGGCAATAAGTTTAAAAAATATAATAATTATTTTTAAAATGTCATTTAAGAAAATATATATATACACACTTATTGTTCATTATTGTTTTACTTGTTCTTGTAGTGCTGAAACACGTAAAACAGTGTCGAAACGTTTCGTGAATAATGACCAAAAATTAAAACACCACGCTTCGTGAATAATTGACCAACAACCAAAACACCAATTTGAGATTTTAATTTTTTGTCATTATTCACTAAATGTTTTAACACGGTACAAAATAAAACATATTTTACCAAACATAATTTTTCATTATTCACAGACAAAAACAAAAATACCAAAACAAAACCCATACCTAATTCCACTACAATCTCAAACGAGTTCTAAATTTATTTATTTATAAATAGTAGAGATTATACCAACCAGATCAAACATTAAGGATTCAAATTAATCCTTTCCTTTTAAATACCAAAACAAAACCCATACCTAATTCCACTACAATCTCAAACGAGTTCTAAATTTATTTATTTATAAATAGTAGAGATTATACCAACCAGATCAAACATTAAGGATTCAAATTAATCCTTTCCTTTTAATTTTTCTTTAAATTATACTATTTCACAGTTGATAAATCACAAGTGAGAAGTGGGGTCGCTTCAATTTGTAAAGGTTGAATGTGACGGGAAGAATACCCTCATGGCACCCACCACCACACACATACCATTCATCATCAACTTAGGGTTTGGAATCTTAAAGCATTGGAGGTAAGTCATTGTGATGATGGGCCCTCCCATCATCGAAAGGTTTACATCTCTCCTAATTATTCATAACACACAGGTTAAAAAGTTGTTTGATTTGATATGATGTTTTGTTTCCACCCTCCTTGTTCACTTTCTGCAACCTTTTCATCCACTTTTTCTCAAATACCAAACAGGGCCTCTTTGTTCTGTTCACACATGATCCTTCCTATACTATTGGAGGACCCTAAAAGTGGTTGACCCCATGAGTCACAAACCGTATTTCTACTATTAAATTTTTAATGGGGCAACCCTACATAGTACTGAGTTTTCAAGAAGCTCTATCATTTACAATTTATTTATTATTATTATTTTTTATCATTTGATTGGACAATGGACACTACCTTTACATTGACTGTCACATTTGACTTGTTTAAATTTTAAGAGTTGAAAATGAGTGAGAAGTTTATTCTGTTGAATTGAGTTGTATATACATATGTATTTTTTTCAATAAGGTGCGAGCTTGAGACTAAAACAGGTTATATTTGGTTTGGGTTGTCTTTACTCCACTATGGTAAAACCAAATTTGGGGTAATATCCCTTTAAATTCATCAATAGGGTTAAGGATGGAAATTCAAATCGTCTTTCGCGTCGCGAACACTTAGGCCACAATTTTACATTATTATATCGTTTATGTAATAATTTTTTTAATGTATTTGTTGCACTATAATATAATGCATTACACTAACAATATACACGCGACACAAAATACGCTCCGTAAAATAATTAGAAATATGAACAAAACTAGATTTTAAGTTTTAGAAAGGTGGAAACATGAATGATTGGTACATGTAAGGTTTCATTTTTCAAGTTCACATTTTGCGTTAAGGTGTCTCCACCTTATGTTGGGGTCGTTCATTGAATTTTTCGGCTATTTTGTTTGAAAATGATGAGGAAGTTGAAGTTGAGGCCATGGATGGAGATCACAGCTATTTTATGGATATTTTCTCGATCATCTAACGTCAAGGCTGATTTGGATGCTTTCTCATGGCTATCGGTTGGATGCTTTCTCATGGCTATCGGTCTCTTCTATTTTACACCAGGTAATCGTGTGGCTCATGCTCTGGTGTCCCTTTCGCGCGTGGCAACATGGTCTTGGATATGGCTCTGTCATATATTTTGTTTGATATTTTAGTTGTAGCAGAGAAAGAATAATGTAACGGTTTTTTTTATTATGAATTGTTGGGTAGGAAGGAAGGAAGGACAAAATTCATTTGTTTAGTAAAGAAGAGACAAAAAAAGAAATGATAATAAAATAGATGAGTGATCTTTCTTCCTTTATAAATTTTCATCCTTTTAATTATGGGAGGAAGAGAGGAGGGAAGACAAGTGGGGCCATGATAATTTATAAGCTTATTCTCTTAGCTTTCATCCGACCGAACAAAAAGAAGAAATGACACAATTAGGGACGAGAGACAAAAAATAAGGTGAGGGGAGACAATAATGAAATTTTTTAGTAATTTCATGGGGGCAATGAAAAAATCAAATTAACAAGGCTAAATTACAAAAAAAGAAAAAAATTCAGGGGGGGACAAATTAGGACAAATGCTCACATCACATGCGCAATATATCATAAAATTCCCTGAAAAATTCGGAGTCACATCTAATTCACAAGGCATTATCTTGTCCAACTTAACTAGTGGAGGTTATGTTTATCAAAGTTTGTTGCAAGCCAAGATTCCAAGGCGAGTGCAAGATGATGAAGAGAGGAGGAATGGTTTGACACGTGTAACAGTGTGTCTGCATTTGTTGTTTGTTCCGGAATGGAATGGACTCCTAGAGTTATATGTTTATAGCAAAATAGAATGGGTTTCAACTGCCCCCTCTGAGTCATTTTCGCATAATTATTTTGTTGCCCTCTCAATGCCCTAAGAGACACATGTGGACCTCCTCCACAAGAGAGCAAAGGGACCACAATGAGAAAATCCACTTTGGCGCACAGTTGGAGCACAAGCACACTCGAGAGAGGGTTTTTGGTTCATGGTGTGTACATGGAAGTAAAATATCTAGTACTATTTCTTTTAGATCTTTGAATCCAAACGCTTCCTCATCTTCCATCAAATTTTGTGTCATTTTCTCAAAATGGAATAGCTTTTAGTTGCACTCGTATGTTAATTATATACCATGCTTTTGGAATTTAGATTTTACGTTGTTTACATCATTTGCGATCATTCACAGAAAATGGAGTTCACTCTGTCGGTAAAATTCACTCTTTTTCTGATATCCATTCATGTCAATTAGTGAGCACGCTACTTTCTTTCTAGTCATCCTTCACAACGAACCGAACTGGAAGCATTTGCATCGGCCCCACATGAACCCATGTACGGTTGGCCAAAAAGTCTCGTATTTTAAAGAATGTACGTAAAATTCAGTCACTCTACCGATCTCCATCCTCTCTTGTACGTTGAACGGTCTAGTGTACAAGAGATGAGCCAAATTCATATTTTTGATCCTAGTCACGAAGCCCAAAAATCCATCATTGTTTCTTTACCATAGTTGCTTTGTGTAATACCATCTACTTGCACCAAGAGGTTTGCTAGCAAGACAGTCACCCATCTGATTCCACGATTCAACCATGACGAGTTGTTGGCCTTTTTTAAAAAAAAAAAAATTAAAAATCAATCCTATCACATGTTGGATTGGTGAGTCCTGCTTCTTATACCATTTCAACATATGGAGTGCTATTGAATCTAAAATCATTTTCCTTGCACCAATGCAAGGTTGCAAGCAGGAACTACTTCTTCTTTATATTGATGTGTGTGTATATATCAATATATGGTGTATGTATAAATATGAAGAAAGATCAAATTCAATGGTAAATGTGTTGTTATTCAGTTGGCACATAGTATTATATATAGGGTGGTCTTTGGTATCATGTCACTAATGTTGTCTCATTGATTTTAAAAGTGATTAGTGACCACTTTCTTTAAGGTGAAGCACTTTCTCTTGTGCCTGCATTATGGGTGCATAAATGCCAATGCCATAGTGCCCTGAAGGATTGGCAATTGTTTGATGATGTTCTTCACAGAAAGTCAATCAAGATTTGGCAGAAAGAAAAAGAAATAACATAAATCTTTTTGAAAAGTGAAGAGTCCATCTATTAGGGGACCAACACCAATAGCAATAATAAATTCCAGTTTGATAGATTGCCACTTCTAAATTCAGAGAATTTATTCAACTTTCACTTTTGCAGTTGAAAATTGCTTGCCCCATTAGTGAACAAGTTTTTTTCTTATAGAGTGATGCCATTTGACTTCATTTTTATTTTTTTTATGTTGCAATATCTTTTTGTGTGCGCGTGTCAATCTTTCTCTTCAATCTTTCTCCACTAAACAACTATTAGATTGGTGCCTTTTCAATGGGCATTTTAATTATTTTTTAACCATCTTTTGAGTGAGAATTAATAATTTTCTCTAAACATATGGCAGGCCCTAATGCTACGTTTTAATTTTGGACAACTCTTTTTGAGACGTCCTCAAGGGATAAGAATCGAAATCAAGATCATCTCCGTCTTATTAGTGTATGTTTCTAACCAAGTTTTCCACTTTCTTGACGCAAATGCATTCTTTGCGTGAGAATAATTTCATGTGTAACTTTAAGGGAGGAGAATTGAATTCAAAACTCTGACCCTAGCAGGACTTGAACATTCAACCTCTCTTTTAAAAAAGATAGATCGTACCAACTGACCTAATTTCCATTAAAACTAGCCTTATTGCTTCTAATATCTTCCTTTTTTTCTTTTTCTTTTTAAGTACTGTATCTAATTAATTATCAAAATACCCCTCCCAATGAACAAGTCTCTGTCATAAAGGGCTGACCATGTGGAATACATATAGTGTTGCTTTAAACCTTATGGACATATATAAGGCTGTATTGAATTATAGGACCTTGTACATGTTATTTATTCACTATATTCGCCAAACACTTTGAAGACACTAGTTATACACACACACACACACACACTATATGCTTCAGTACTCACCAAGAGGATTGATGCTATTGCCTTTGGTTCTTGGCAGTTAAAAGGAGTACAATAATGAAATGGTATTTCCTTTAAAGGGAATCAAAACATGAAAGGCAAAAAAGAAACATCCTAAAAGGCAAAGCTCAAGCCACTTTGGGGACCAACAACTATATCATGAAATGAAGTTTCATCTGTAATGGATTTTGACTGATTGTAAGATTGATTTCTATTAAGTGGGATGTGAATATATTCAAACATTACTTTCATTTCACAGTTGAAAATTACTTCCCACCATAACTCAACATGCTTGTCGCATAAAGGGTGATGAGATATGACCACACTCTTTCATTTCTTTTTCTTTTTTTTTTTGTTTTTTTTTCCTATTATTTTTCTTTTATGTCATTTTTTCCTTGTGGTTTATTAAGGGAGCTTGATGCAACCGCAACAATAAAATTGTTTCATTATGACACTTGAAGGTCAGAAGTTTTCGAATCAAAAAAACAGTCTCTCTTAAGATTACGTAAACTCTCTTTAAACCCTGCAATAACAGAAATCTCGGACTCACCTTTTTCTTCCTCGTGATTTGTTATTTCTTTTAAAGGGTGATGAGATATGACCACACTTTTTCATTTCTTGTTTTTTTTTTCCTAATATTTTTCTTTTATCATCATTTTTTTTTTTTTTTTGTGATTTTTTGAGGAGGCTTGATGCAACCATGAAGATAAAGTTATTTCATTATAACAGTTTGAAGGTTTCAGGTTTTTGAATCAAATAAACATTTGTAAATTCTTTTTAAACCCTGTAATAGCGGAAGCAGCCTCAAACTAGCCATTTTCTTCTTGTTATTCCTTTTCATTGTTTTGTTGTTATTTCTTAAGAACTAATTTCCTAGTTTATTCTATAGGTTGAGAGATGGTGATAAATTCTTTTTAGGGATATATTTTTGGAGCCCCTCTACTTTTTGTGATTTTATTAGTTTATATTTAAAATAAAAATTGGAAAGTAGTTTATATAAAATTGAAAGGCATTTACTAGGTTGCTCTTTTTCGGTATATGTAATTTACATTTTTTAAAGAGAAAAAAAAAATACTGATAATTGATCGACCAAGTTTGGTCCTATCAACTCCTTTTTGTTACAAAAAACTAGAACATGATCATTATTACGCTTGCTTTATTACATATATTCCAAATGCGTCTACCTTATTTTAATTTTGAGTGTCATGAATCATGATTCAAAAGAAATGTTAGTTTCAAATGTTTGCAAAATATAGAACATGGAAAAGATGACTTTTGAGAGATTTATACAATCTATTAATTAAACCATTTTATTTCCGAAAAAGAAAGGATTGTTAGTCAACTTTCAAAAGTCCGAAATGATACAGTGTGGCATGTTTTTTTATATCTGAAAAATGATAAATGCCCTACATTTTTATTATAAATGCACAATTTTTTTTTCTTTCATAAAGTAATTTATGTAAATACCTTTTATACTTGATTTGTCCTGAATTGAATTGAGAAAAATAATGTTATTTTACATTAAAATTGAATTTATCACCTCTCTATATTTTTCAAAATGCACTCACTATATGAAAAAAAAGAAGAAAAAAAAAAGGCATCAAATCAGTGGGCTTTAAATTATTTATGGTAGATAGCTAGTGCAATCCACCAGTGACCACCACACACAACTTGTTGGTAATCTTCAGATAATATCTTCTATGGAGTATTCCATTTTTGCATGGTACCACTAAACTATACATACTACTGTAGTAGCAATTTCAAATGATATCATCCGCACATGTGGGATTCGAATCTCTCCAATGTATTTTTGTATAATTCAATCCAATTAAATCCAGAATATAATGTCATTAAATTAAAGTTCTCGATCTAATAATGTTACAATGTCACAACTTAATATAATATGTGCAGCAGTCTTGAGCACTAGTATCATTAATTAATAAATATATATATATATATATATATATATATATATATAAATTACACTGACTAATTTTTGAGATTTGTCCTGATCATACGCCATGGTTGCATATTACATTGACCTCTTTTATGGACCCTAAGCAGCCTAGAAGCATAAAAATGAGGTAAAATGTCATTTATACCCCTGGCTTTATAAGATTAAAATATTAAAAAATAATAATAATAATAAATAAAGATCTTATAAACTAAATTGCTATATTATCCAACCAAACCAACCCTCAAAAAACAATTACACTAGGTTCTATTTATTTCTTAATTGACTTAATGTCGTGGGTCAGTTGTGGTTTTGCATGCCCTCAATCCAAACACCCCTTAAACATGTTTTATACTGGGACGGACATATCAATTAAGAGCAGAGCATAGTGGGGGTGTCCACCTTGACTGATATTTTTTTAATTTAAATTACGACCTATAATTTTGTTAAAAATTTTAAGATGGTCATACTAAATATTTTAAAGTACTCTACGACATATTATGTGCCCCACTGATATTTTTGAGTCTTAGAGAGAATAAAGGAATCTCAACTTTTCATTTTCTCACTCTACCTTACATCATTCATGATAATCCTCTCTCTCCCTCTCGTTTTATCCATCTCGTTTTCTCTCTTTAACATCTACCAGAACATTTTTGCTGAGCAATTAATTACGCAATCCAATAAGAGATTAACGAATGAGTCGTAACTTGAGTATATATTGTGAAAAAGAGATATTTGATAGCATAAATAATGAAGTTATATATAGCATTTTCAAAATATAAAAGTTTGTCAAAAACAATTGTAAATGTTTTCGTGATGTCAATAAATATTAACTTTTTTTATTTACTATAATAGATTTAGAAAGAAAAAAATAAAAATACTTATCGTGGCTCAAGGCCACCTGCCCAATAATTTTCTGGGCCTTTTCAAACCAGTGTGTGTGTGTGTGTGTGTTCTGACGGGTTGCTTGATATTAAAAGCATGTTAAACACCTTTTTATCAAGAGAAAGGGTAAATCAGTCATAATATCAAATATATAAATACTATATAGTATTTGATAGTTCTAAGGAATGGTGGATGAGTCAAACTAAAAGGAGAAGTGTGTAATTTCAATCACCGTGTATAATTTAGAACGTCAGTATAATATACTTCATGTGGTCGTGTGTATATATAATTATATATATGTGCGTGGATATGTGGTTTTGGTGGGTTGGGTGGGGGGATTCCTGTTGCTTGGAAGGAGTTGCGTGTGAGGATGTCGAATCGAGGTAATGATCCATGAACTGTGGAAAAAGTTTTTCTTTTACACGTAAAAAAAGCAATAATAGAGACGTGGAAAAGAAAAAGGTGATGATGAATGCACATTCAGAGTGCGCTACCTACAACTTGTTTCTTCTGCCTTGAATCTTACCCCAAATAGGACTTTTATAGCCTTCTGCCTAAGTGGGGAACCTAGTTCTTCCATCTCCCATTCCCATTACCCTTTCATTTTGACATAAGACTTCACTTTCTCCCCATTACCTATGGTGACCATCACACACACACACACACACACACATTATTTACCGAAAATATATACACACGTATATTTTGTCCCACATCTCGCGTCTATAATTCCATAATCTGATATATATATATATATATATATATATATATATATATATCTATGTTTATGTGGGATCCACAATAATTTAAGTCATCCATGATGACACCCTTGACTTAAAGAGAAAGATCGCAACTAAGACTTATAGTGAAAGCTTCATAAGGCTTGCAGTGGAAGTTTCATATTAAGGCTTCCAATAAAAGCTTCATATTAAGGCTTACAGTGGAAGCTTCACTTTGAATCTTATAAAGGAAGCCTTATTTTGAACTTATAAATAGGCATATATGTATTGATTTGAAAAAACTATTACAGAAAGCATATAAATGAATTCATCTTGATTTCATTTCTCTTGTTTTCTTTACCTCTCTTAATCCTACTATATATATTTATTATACGTTATCAGCACGAGTTCTATCCATCTCAGATTTGAAGAAAAAGCTTTCTCTCCATCTTTCTATCTCAATTATATGTCTCTTTTGTGATATTAGTTTTGATAGATTGTTGAGTTTGTTTATTTTTTCGAAGAAAATTATATTTCTGACTTTAAAGGGTAGGAAAATTTTAATTATTGGTTATTGTTCATAAAATAAATTTGTTCACTTAAATAATATATGTGCTCACACTATAGTCGGTTCTTCCACCTTTATTATTTAATGATTTACTAATTATGGTCGATTTTACAACCTTTATTATCTAATGATTTATAACCAATTTTACCGCCTTTATTATTTAATGATTTATGGCCGGTTTTACTGTCTTTATTGTTTAATAATTTATTCACTATGACTGGTTTTACCGCCTTTGTTATTTAATTATACTAATACTTTATATTATGTTATATAAAGCGAAGGTCATGATTTTCCTTCGTCGCCATATTAGTGAGAAACTAAAAACTAAATACCTCATGATTTTCCTTCGTCGCCATATTAGTGAGAAACTAAAAACTAAATACCTCACTGAAAAAGATCCACTGAGTTTGTGGAAAAATTTGAAAGATAGACATGATCATCAGCTGTCCTTCCAAAAGCTCAAGCTGATTGGTAGCAACTGCGGTTGCAAGACTTTAAAATTGTGGCTGAATACAAATCTGCCTCATTTAAAATCAGTTCTACACTGAAATTGTGTGGATGAATTTTTGTAGAAAAAAAAAAAAAAAAAACATTCACCATATTTCACACCTTGAATGTACACTTATATCGAGAGCGTAAATTTGAAAAATATTCAAACCTGATATCATGTTTACTTGTGGCAGAGCAAAATAACGAGTTTTTATTAAGAAACCACCAGTTCCGTCCAGGATCGACACTGATCCCTGAAACATATGTTGTCTCATCACGTGGACGTGAACATGATAATAGACATAATCGTGGTGGTAGAAATAGCTACAATAATGAATATGGTTGTGGTAAAAATCACTCTTATTACCGTGAAGGATATCAATCCTCAAATTTTCGAAATCAGAAATCCACACGATATCCCCAAAGGAGATCGAGATTATAATGAAATGAAATAAGTAAAAAGGAAGGATGTGGCTCAACCTTCCATGGCAAATGATAATACTTGTTATCAAATGACAGGGCATTGACAAAGCATTTGTCATACACTTAAGCATCTGGCTGAACTTTACCAAGCCCCAATTAAAGAAAATGAGAAATGGAAATAAATGAATTTCATTGATCATGATGAGCTAGTTGACATCACAAATCTGGATGTATCAGATTTTTTTGAAGACCGTGATGGAAAGATAAACCACCTGATTGGTGATAGAAATGTCCACACCAATTAATCCTATTTTTTTTTATTTCATATTCTTTCAAATATGTTATCTTCAACATATTTTTATTTTCCTTGTATTAAAGTTTCTTTTGTTATAACGGTTTTTTTTAAAAAAAAAAAAAAAAAGATTTGCATGAATAGAAATAGATCTAACTGGTTCCATAATAAATGGTGAATATATATGTCTTGCTAATAGTGGAATGACACACACAATCCTTCGAGATTAAAAATATTTTTCTCACCTAATTTTAACATATGCTAGTGTCAGTACAATATCAAGTCCCACCGACTTGATTAAAGGCTCTGGACGAGCCAACATTATTTTACCACGTGGAACAAGATTATAAATCAATTATACATTATATTCTACAAGATCTCGAAGAAATCTATTGAGTTTTAAAGACTTGAGTCGTAATTGGTATCATATTGAGATCGCAAATGAAAAAAATGTAGAATATCTCTACATTACTTCCATTACCCTATGCAAGAAACTGATATTAGAAAAACTCCATATTTTCTCTTCTGAGTTATACTATATAACCATTAGGACAATTGAGTCAAATGATGTAATAAAAAAAAAATCTTATGACCCAAAACTTTTTATGCTTTAGCATGATCAACTTGATCACCTAGGAAGTACAATGATGCTTCGAATTATTGAAAATTCACATGGACACCCACTAAAGGATCAAAAAATCATCTTACCAAATAATCATCTATGCACTGCCTGCTCACAAAGTAAGTTGATTATTAGACCATCCCCTTCAAAGGTCATTGTTGAATCTCCCCCATTTTTACAACGAATTCACGGGGATATATGTGGGTCAATTCATCTACCTTGTGGACCATTTTGCTATTTTATGGTCTTAATTGATGTCTCAACACGATGGTCACATGTTTGTCTGTTTTCTACTCATAATGTTACATTTGCTAGACTTGTTGCTTAAATCATCAAATTACAGGCACATTTTCCTGAATACCTAATTAAGACAATCCGTCTTGATAATGCCGCTGAATTTTCTTCTCAAGTTTTTTATGATTATTGCATGTCAGTTGGAATTAATGTTGAACACCCTGTTGCACACACTCATACTCAAAATGGTATGGCCGAATCTTTTATTAAAAGACTTCAGTTAATTGGTCGCCCTTTGCTTATGCGAACAAAATTACATATTTCTGCCTGGGGACATGCTATATTACATACTGCATCATTGGTTCGTATACGACCAACTGCTTATCATAAGTTGTAATACCCCTACTTTAAAAAGGGGATAAAATTGGAATTTAAATGTTATTTTATGTGCATTTTTATTTTATTTAATAATTTTATGAATAAATGTTTATTTGTGTGTATTAATTGATTTATTTGTTAATTATTTATTTGCGTTTATTATTTTTGTTTAATTGTCTTAGTTGAATTATTTAACATTATTTGCATTAATTGACTTAATTGGATAATTTAATTTAATTGATTTATTATTGTTTATTTTAATTAAGGGTGTAATTCTTTATTTGTTGGTTTATTTTAATTACTTGTTTTATTTATTTTATGTGTTTTAAGTGATTCGTTGCTTCCTTATTTGATTTAATTAATGGGTTTAAATTAATTGTTTATTAAGTATTTAATTTTTGAACAGGGCAATTATGTCATTCCCATTAACTAGGGTTTTAGATACGTTTTAGTTAGGTTTTTTTTGGAGCCGTCTCATAAGCATCTGATATCTAACTAAACACGGATTAAGTTTAGGGCTTTATCTCAATGTGACAAGGATTAGGGTTTTAGTATTTAGTTTATAAATACTCCATTATGCGTTAAGCTAGGGTTTTACGAGATATCACATAGCATATACACGTAGAGGGTTCTGCAAAACACAGAGAGATGCAGAGTAAGGGTTGAGATAACAGAGCAAATTGTGAGTTCTCGACTGAGGTTTCAAAGCCAAACCTAGGAGAAGGGAAACACAGAAGTAATAGGAGGCTAAGCAGTATTTCAGTGTGGCCAGAACAGAGGAAAGCAGACCAACTATTACAAAGGCAAGTTCTATCTTCCTCTTTCCCTTTGGGCCGTGTTCTGTGCACCTAGATGATCTCTAGGGAATAACTAATCAATGATTGAAACCTACATGTTTATTATATGCTTGGGTGATAGTCTGTTTGTTTTAAAATCCAATATATTTACAGTTCGTGTATATTTGTTTCAGTATCCTGTACGTCAAGTATATTGATTCTGTTGTAAATTTAGTCTCTGTATGTGATTGCAACTTTTGTAAACACAGTATAGGAACACTACTGGGGTTATACAAAGCTTATAGGGATGCTATTATTCTATTTTAAATACGTGTTGCAATCCGTTCTGCTTCAATTTGCATATGGTTCCAGTGTTCATACTAACAGCATGTTAAGTTGGGTAGCAAACTTAAGCTTTGTAATTGACTTAAATTGCTATAATCAAACCTTGGGGATGCTATCAGGAGGGTGTTAGATCCTTTAGGTCAGTTTAAGAAACAAGCAGAGGGGTAGGAATTGATCGGAGAAGGAGCAGATTGACGAAAACGAAGCAGAGACTGAACTGGAGGCTCTCAAGAGGGAGAGAGCCGGCTCTAGGAAGTCAAGAGCCGGCTCCCCTTCAGCAAGAGCCGGCTCCTAGGGGATTGGAGCCGGCTCCAATAGGGGAAGAGCCGGCTCCTCCATTCCAAGAGCCGGCTCCAATTTATTTTTACGTCCAGAAAGTGGTTTTAGGGCTCTGTTTGGTGTTTTGAGCACTGTTTGGGTTTCTGAGTGATTCTAATGAATTGTAGAGACTTAACAGAGGATCTAAGTAGTTAATTTTAAGTGTTATTAAAATTAATGTTGCACGGTTTAAGCCTTTAAGACAAAGGATGAAGCAGTGTAAAAATATACCACGGTGTATGCTACTAACAGAGAAAGGAACTAAATGGCTTGATTAAATTTTAGAAATTTAATAAGACTACACGGGGGATTAAATAGTTAATTTTTGGGTGTTATTAAGACCCTAAATTAATTTAAAGTTAATTCTAAATTAACGGATCAAACTGTATAACACTTATGTATAATGGTATACGGTTGGTAGATGAATGAAGTTTTAAATGCTTAAGCTTATTTTTTTTTTAGCATTCCAGTGGGATGTAATATATTTATAAAATGGTCTTAAATATATTATGGGGTCATTGATGTGTTAGATGTAATCTATGCAGGCTCTAGAAGTTAGTTGTTGATTTATTAATTCATCCCCTGCAACTATATGGTTAATTGGTTGGATTTATATTGCTGAAACATTTAAAAATCTTCGGTGATTAATTGGATATTGGTTTTGGATTTTAAATTACTGTACTATCATTCGTAGTCTGTAATTTACATGGTTTTGGTTTTAAGTTGTTGAAATACTAAACACTATTCTACAATAATGTGGATGGTTGGTTTTGGACTATAAATTACATGCTTATTATTTATGCCTTGTAATTTACCTGGAATTATGTATTGGAACATAATTGCTGAATTCTTATACTTAATTCGGTCAATTATTTGGAATCATATATTGGATTATAATTGCTGAATTCTTATATTAAATTTGACCAATTATTTGGAATTATGTATTGGATTTTAATTGCTGAATTCTCACATTAAAATTCTGTCAATTATCTGGGTTTGGTTTTGCATTATAAATTACTTGCTTATCATTTGAATGTTGTAATTTACATGGATATGGAGGATGGTATGCACCGGTATGGGACGGTGGCATACTAGGTATGGTTTAGCTCAAAATGCTAATTCCTACCTTATGGATTTTAATTGGTGAACAGTATGACTGATTCTATCAATTATATGGACTTTGTGGATTGTATGCACCGGTATGGGACGGTGGCATACTAGGGACAGACTGATTTAAAATACTCAGTCCTACCTGGTTTGGAATAAGGGAACGGGTTGTTAAATAAATCCTCCTTATATATATATAAGTCGGTACGGTTGAATACGCCGAATGACTTATTGGATTTCTTGTGAATGGTTAGGAACGGAGTTTAGATATATATGTTTATGGTACCATGAGTTGAGCTTGAGTCTCAAACTTGTTGGTTAGGGTGCGTATATGCAGTGGACGTGTAGCTGGTTATAGTAGGTTGGGTGTACCCTGTTAGGTCTAGGTACTCATGCCCACCTTTGGGTGCGTATTCGCATGTTGCCTTCTATTCAGGTTGAGACCCCTACTGTAGTTCAGTGAATGTCCCATAGTGTGGATATATATATGTATGGACTAGATAGATATTGTGAGGTATCTATGGTGTATCTGCGTATCGGGTCACTGTATGGATTGCAGTTAGATTAGAACTTGCTAGTGGGCCTGACCCACCCTTTTATTATTTTTTTTTCAGGTGTTCGTCAGTTCTGGGCTGTAGAGCTTGATCGTGCTGAGCAGATACAGTTATTCACTCTACTGATGGCGTAGGATTTTATTTCATGTTAAGACTTGGGTTTTGTTCCAGTCTTTTGAGTACCATTGGATATTTTTAGGGGTCCACTAGATGGATTCCCGAGTTGTATAAATTGGAGAACGATTTCCATTCGTGGTGGATCAGTTGTATCAAAAATAGTTTTAATTATCAATGAAATTATTTATTCTGAGGTTTTCAATTATTGGATTATCATTCTAGATTCTTTTCAGCAAAATTTTATTCATTCTTGTTTTCTATATTGTATTCTGTGTTCATTAAATTGCTAATTGTTTTGATATCCTCGGGTAATCGGGCGTGGGCCTGGCCAACCCGCATCCGGAAATCCGGGGGTATCACATAAGTACTCACCATTGTAACTTGTTTTTGGTCAACAACCAAATATCTCTCACATACGAGTTTTTGGTTGTGTTATATCTGTTCTAATTGCACCACCCCAACGCACTAAAATGGGTCATCAACGTAAACTTGAAATTTATGTTGGTTTTGATTCTCCATCAATTATTAGATATCTTGAACCCCTGACAAGTGATGTCTTTAAAGCACGATTTGCTAACTGTCATTTTGATGAGGTTGTTTTCCCACCATTAGGGGGAGAAAAGGCACAACCGCAACGTGATATTACTTGGAATGCCCTGGAATTATCTCATTTTGATCCTCGCACGAATCAATGTGAACGAGAAGTTCAGAGTTTCATTTACTTGCAAAATGTTGCAAATCAATTACCTGATGCATTTACTGATACAAAGAAAATAATAAAATCACATATACCAGCTGCAAATATTCCCGCACGAATTGCTGTCCCTGAAGGACCTTCTGTCATTAATGCAGCGAATGCATCTAAAATACGTTTGGAGCATGGCAAACCAGTTGGTGCAAAAGATATTGTTCCTCGTAAGAGGAAATCACAAAGAAAAATTGGCACTCCTAAAGAGGCCACAAAAGGAGCAACATATACTATTGATCAATCTGATATTATAGCATTTGATAAGGCAGAGGCTCTTGATGAGGCCCAAGTACCTAAAAATGATGAAATAATAAAGATTGATGAGGCAAAGGCAACAGATGATGATATGGCCCCTGATGAGGCACATGCCTTTGATGAGGCAAAGGTACCTGAAAAATTATGGGATCTCACTAAATTATGAAACGAGATGGAATAGAAATGAAATTATTGTCGACAACATATTCTCATATGTCGTTGCTCTTAATATTAATAATGAGGATCCGGAACCTCAAAACGTCGAAAAATGTCGACGAAGAAATGATTGGCTAAATGGAAAAAAGCAATACAAGCATAGCTAAATTCATTAGCTAAACGTGAAGTATTTAGACCTGTAGTCCAAACATCTGAGGGTGTTAATCCTGTTGGGTAGAAATGAGTATTTGTACGAAAGCATAATGAGAAAAATGAACTCGTGAGATACAAAGCCTAACTGGTAGCTCAAGGTTTCTCACAGAGACCTGATATTGATTATGAAGAAACATACTCCTCTGTGATCGATACACCCACATTTAGATTCATAATACATTTGGCAGTCACATAAAGATTGCATATGCATCTAATGGACGTGGTTATAGCATATTTATATGGATCACTAGATAGTGATATTTATATGAAAATCTCAGAAGGATTTAAAATGCCTGAAACAAAACTACGTAATATGTACTCGATAAAATTACAACGATCCTTATATGAATTGAAGCAATCTGGACGAATGTGGTACAATCGCCTTAGCGATACCTACTTAAAGAAGGATATGTGAACAATCATATTTGTCCATGCATTTTTATTAACAAATCAGAATCCAATTTTGTTATTGTTGCAATATATGTTGATGATCTGAATCTTGTGGGAACTTTAAACGAAATCGAAAAGACGGCCACTTACTTAAAGAAATAATTCAAAATAAAGATATCGGAAAGACAAAATTCTGCCTTGGACTACAAGTTGAACATTTTTCAAGTGGTATCCTCATCCATTAATCAACATATACAGAAAAGATCCTGAAACGTTTTTATAGATAAAGCCTATCAATTGAGCTCTCTAATGGTTGTCCGATCACTTGACATCAAGAAAGATCATTTTCATTCTCGAGAGGATGATGAAGAACTCCTTGGTCCTGAAGTGCCATATATTAGTGCTATTGGTACTCTTTCATATCTTGCAAATTGCACAAGACTTGACATAATTTTTCCAGTCAATTTATTAGTAAGGTATAGTTCTGCACCAACTCGTAGACATTGGAATGGAATCAAACACATATTGCGATATCTTCGTGGCATAACTAATATGGAATTGTTTTATTCAGAAGTACCAAGTTCTCAATTAGTTGGATATGCAGATGCCGGCTATCTCTCTGACCCACATAAAACCTATTCACAAACAGGATATGTGTTTACCTATGGCGGCACTGCTATATCATGGCGATCTATGAAACAGACAATGATTGCAACTTCTTCAAATCATTCTGAGATACTTGCAATTCTTAAGGCAAGCAAGGAATGCATTTGGTTGAGATCAATGATCCAACATATTCGAACAACATGTAGTCTCTTATCAATAAAAGATAATCCAATAATATTATGGCATGCATTGCACAGATGAAAGAAGGGTATATTAAAAGTGACAGAACCAAGCACATCTCACAAAAAAAAAAATTCACATGAACTCCAGAAAAAGGGTGATATTGATATTCAAAAGATACGTTCATGTGAAAATTTAACAGATTTATTCACTAAAACGCTTCCAACTATAACATTCAAGAAGCTAGTGCACAACATTGGAATGCGTCAACTGAAGGATCTTCAGGGATGAACTAATACAACAATAAGGGGGAACAATTGATCGAAGAGGTATTGGCATACTGTACTCTTTTTTCTTCGTCCAGATTTTGTCCCACTGGGTTTTCCTGGTAAGGTTTTAATGAGGCAGTTTTAATCTATTCAATACCATTTTCAGATACACAAGAATACTGTACTCTTTTTTTTTTGCTAGGGTTTTGTCCCACTAGGTTTTCCTTAGCAAGATTTTAACGAGGCATATTCTTAGTGTGGTATTGTGGATCCCAAGGGGGAGTGTTATATATATATATATATATATATATATATATATATATATATATATATATCTATGTTTGTGTGGGATCCACAATGGTTTAAGTCATCCATGATGACAGCCTTGGCTTGAAGAGGAAGATCACAACTAAGGCTTGCAGTGAAAGCTTCATATTAAGGCTTATAGTGGAAGCTTCATAAGACTTATAGTGGAAGCTTCATTTTGAATCTTACAGAGGAAGCCTCATTTTGAGCTTATAAATAGGCATATATGTATTGATTTGAAAAAAACTATTACAGAAAGTATATAAATGAATTCTTCTTGATTTCCTATCTCTTGTTTTCTTTATCTCTCTTAATCCTACTATATATATATACATATATTTATTATATAATCCATTTTTTGAATTCCACATTTTTTCTTTAAGCTTGGCTTGGAGGGAGGATTTTGAAAGAAAATAAAAAGAAGAATGGTAAAAATTGTGTTCGGATAACTTTTATGTTTTGTTTGGTAGGAAGGAAGACGGAGGAAGAAAAAATAGGAAGGAAGAAACAAACTTCCTTAGTTTGATAAAGAGGAGGTAATGAGAGAAGAAAATTGATGATGGATGAGTTTTTGTCATCCTTCACAAATTTTCACCCCCGCAAATATGGACGATGTGAAGGAAAAAGGACAACTTATTATAAAAGACTTTAACTTACAAAACTTTTCTTATAATTAGCAATATCTCTTCTTCTCTCCTAACAAACAAAATAAGGTATTATATCATTCTCTTTTCTTCCATCCAACAAAACAAAAGGAGGTAATGAGACACAATCTCTTCCCTAATGATGTCTCTTTTATCTCTTTTTATCTTTCTTTCATCGAATTTTCTTCTTTTTTACCAAACAAACGTAATAGTGGAGAGAAAATAAAGGATTGGAAGATATTTGGATGGAAAGGATAAATGGGCTAAGTAATATTTTCATAATCACAAAACTACCTTCTTATTGTTAGGATTTATATGCCCTGGCATAGCAAATTCCTATTTGGATTAAAGTGACATATGTTCCTTACGTTTCTGAAATATTTATGTTTTATACAATTGGTGAATTCAATGTATTATATTTCGATTCATTATAGAATTGATAGTGTCCACTTGATTACAAGAGATATTTATATATGTATGTGATGGCGATCAATACATGAATATAAATAGTAATCATAAATGATTCATAGTCGGTAATTATGGATGGACTCATAATTAATTAAGACTTGAACTGGATCCGCATTAGGTTGAGATATATTGCGAGAGCCGTCGTATGCAATTGCTCCCTATCATCGTCATGGCATTTGACTCTTAAATATGAGAAAATTATAGACTCTTTTATTAATTAATAATTACTTTGATTTGTTCGGCGGATTTTTCGGGATCCTTAGACCGACACTTTGGGTAGTTATGTGATTAATAGTTAGAGGGTTATATTTTCAATATTTGCATAATTGCTACTTGTATTTATTTTGTATTGATTATGGTTGATTACAAAGTAAATTCGAAGGCCTTCGTGTGGTTTTAGACAAAATGATTTATTATATATTTATTTATTAAATTATTATTTTTGTCAAACAAATGTTTTATTGTGATTGAGCCAGAAATAATCAATGGTACCAAAATAAATATATTAATTAAGTAGTCGGATTGATGGCTTTATTTATCCGGTAATTAATTATGCATAGAGGGGTCAAAGTGCAATATTGACTTAGAGGTTATTTATTATTTAATTAGAGTTCAATTAATTTCTTTTAGTGGAGTAGAAATTAATTTATGAATTAATTGAATTGGGTATATGGATCGGGCCAATTATTAATTCATTATAGCCAATAAAATAATAGGCCCAATGGATTCTCACTCATAGCCCAACTTGATATTCGAATCATATTAGATTTGAGACATATGAATTAGAGATTGAGAAGGATTTGTTATTTCCTTTTCTTATTTTTATGTTGCCTATAAATATACATGGCCTATGTATATTTTAGGAGTGATTTTTATGAGAAATAAAAAGGAATAAATTTTCTCTCTCTAGAAAATTAGGGTTAGCGTTCTAATCTAATGGAGGCTCCCACAAGCCTAGTTTTTCAAGGTCATTCATGGAGGCTTATGAGTGATTCCTAAAGGCAAGACCATTACCAAGAAGATGGAGATCCATGGAAAAGGTGTCTAGCAAAAGGGATCTACAATAAGTGAAAACATTCACTTTAGAGGAGAGATCTAAGGTTTACTCAAACCTTGATGTAAGTATTCAATCTTTTAATTGAATGATACATCATGTTTTTTTTTGCATAAAATTTGTCTCTATGTAATGAATCAAGATCTATGAATTAAAATCCCTCGAAAAGTTTTTAAAACTAGCACGTTTCCCAACAGTGGTATCAGAGTATGATTTGATTCATTACTAGAGATTATGTTTTTATCAAAATCATCATTCATGGATCCAAAATTATATTCATATATATTTTTATTGATGTATGATTTAATATATTGATATATATTGATAGATAATGATGTATGTATAATTATGAATGGATGATGATTTGTGTTTGGGTCATGGATGAAGCTTATAGATTCATTGAATGTAATTTTATTTTTGGATGAATGTAATTAAGGCTTTGATTTAGCCGTTTGAAATTTCAATGATGTAATTTTTTTTTTTTTTCCATTGTATTTCAAATTGTAAATATTTTTAAAACCATATAATATTCATAAAAGGATGCTATGAAGCTTTAAGAAGGTCCAAGAGGGTTAAATTAGGCTTCAGGAATTTTTCAGAATTTTTTCTAGAATTTTTTAAGGCTTAATTTACTTTCTGAAATTTTGTATTTAATTTCTAGAATTTTTATGGCGATTTTCCGGCGACCGGAGTACCGTCAGCGGCAAGTGTAATCACCGGAGTAAGGCTGCTGATCCGGTGCAATGAGGTGCACCAAGATTCCATGCACAAGGATCTAGAACCAATGGATCAGCATTAAAAAGGAGTAAAAGATCCTATGCACGCGCACCAACAGCCATCAGATCAGCATCAGTGGCGTGAGAGGATTCAGTGTGGACGCGCCTACAGGGTGCTCCAACATTGGCCAACAAGCTGGCGTGTGAGGACCACGCGCCAGCCAAATGCTTAAGTTCAGCCGTCTTGCGCGTGCAGTGCAAGTGCCAGACAATATGCTTTTAAATCAGGCGCGTGGTCCAGTTCCAGCGCCACATGGCGCGTGGCAGCGCGTGCCACGCACTGCCAGTGTTTTCTCGCGCATACAGGCGCGTGGAGAAGCTTTGGGGCGCGTGAGCGAGCTTGGAGGGCGCGTGGGGCTGCTGGAAAACAAGTTTTTAATGGCTGCAGGTGCTGTTTTGCTTTTCCAGGTGCTATTTTGACCAATCCTGACGCGTACAAGCCCCTACAAGTGTACGCAAGCTAATGAAGGACCTCCAGACTCAATAGTCAGAGCATTTAAATGTTAAAAGCTGATTCCATTGGCCGTTTTTATTTGCTTTGTCTGTTATTTAATTATTGATGTGATGCATGGAATAATTAATTGCTGATTATTATTGTTCATGCATTGGATCCATGATATTTAATTAAATGACTTGATTTATATTAATTAAATTATGAAAATTAATTGGATTTGATTACTAATAAATTTGAGGGCACTTATTGGGAAACGAAAATTTATTTTTGTAAATTATTTTTAAAGTGTGCTTCAAATTAAATATTAGTGAATCATTTAAAGTCCAAATATTTTCTAAATTTAATTGGATTAAAATCAAGACGTTTAGCATGCATCATATTATGTATTTGAATAAAATGAAAACCCTAATTATGAATGATTAAAAAATTGAGTGGGAGCGGGGATTTTTATACATTGCCCCATGGCCTTCGTTATTAATATCATTGTAATTAGATCTTCAAAAATAAGGCCCCACGCATGATTTGAAGAGTCTTAATATTATAAGAATGGTTGTCTCATGAAAATAAAAATATTAAATGTTCATTGTAATTAGATCTTTAAAAATAAGGCCCTACGCATGATTTAAAGAGTTTAGATTTTAATAACAAGATATTTAATGTTTTATTTTTCATTAGAGATTTAATAACGTTATACACTCAATCCAAAATCAATAGTGTTAGCTCCCCAACGGAGTAGTCTATACTAGGTGATTTTAGAAAGACTAAACATAATCGGGAATCATTTCATATAGATAAACAAGGCATTGTCTTAAGAAATATGGAGATGATGGGATTTGCCCGCCAATAGCAATAATGAACTTCGCCAACCGAATAAGTTATTGGCGTATTGGTTATCCGATTTTTCATGCATTGGTTAAATGACCCACATACTATTTTAATGGAAGTGCTCGCCTAATAGTAAATGAATCTTAACAATAGTAATAATGAACTCCTCCAACAGGATAAGTTGTTGACATATTGATTGGTTGATTTATTATGCTAAAGAGTTGAGGGACCCGTATTAATTAAAAAGGATTGTTCACCAATAATGATAATGATCTCTTATTCAATTGAGATTTATTATATGTGGTTAACAAACTCATTTTAATTTTAAATATGCATGATAATATTAATAATTCACATTACATATTGTATGAATACATTTATATTCAGATTAATTATGTCTAATCCATTTTATCTGCTTGCTAACATATTCAATGTAACTGGACCTCATTAATATTGACTGAGAAAGGAACTTAGATATTTTATTCACAACGTAAGGGTACAAATGTATTCACTACTCCTAAACCTAATTCTTTTACTTTAAGATACCCAAGAGAACATTAATACTTTGAATAAGTGAAATAAGGCAAATGAGATGACTTGGTGTAATATTCTAGAGTCTACCTCGAATACGCTCCAAAGCTAACACTTACATTATTTTATTTTCTTCAAACACCATGTTAAATTTCAATAAGATGTTTTGGTGAGATTAGATAGAGAGTATGCCAAAGTACTATGTCAGACTTGAATACCATCAAGATAGCCTGAAGAACTCCAGTATGAAATTGTATTTTGAAAATGATTGTTTATTATTTAAAAATTAGCTGGAGATCAATAGGGCCGACTTGGGTGGTAAGTTTCAAGTTGACAATATTATTGCCTTGTTACCAAACTCGTTCGATTCTTTTAGAGTGAACTAAATAAGGAATCAGTTTGAGTTCATACTTGCTGATATTCTTATAGAATTGGTAACAAATGAAAGAATAATCAAATAGTATAAGTATTCCTATCAATCTAATCTAGTCTATACCATCTTCTTCTAGGCCCAAGTGGAAGGGCAAAGTAAAGAAGAAGGATGATAATAGGACTAGGCTAGCACAAAACATGGGTATCGAAAAGGTTAAAGGGAATAAGGCAGTGTATGTTGAGGGCAAAGAAAACTGTTTCTTTTGTCGCTAACTAAGACACTAAAGGACAAACTGTCTAAGCAATGACGTGGCATAGGAAAATATATATTTAATCATTGAGCCATGTTATGTGGTTGTATCTATTAATTCCTGATGAATAGATTCTGGTGCCACTAAACATGTTTGCAATTCATTGCAAGGATTTCAGGAATCCAGAAGCCTCGATGATATGGAATATATTTGTACTTGACCTGATGTCAAGGTTGTAGCTAAATCAGTGGGAGTATTACATCTGAAATTAGAGAGTATGAGGATATTAGTATTAGAGAATTATCTTTATGCACAGAGGTTAGACGCTATCTAATTTTTGTTTCACTTGTGGTTTATAAAAACTGGATCGTTATTTTGTAAAACTGGTTTTATAAAATTGAATAGATATGCGGTTGCTTCTGGTACATTGAAAGATGGTTAATATACTATAATCACAAACTCTTAAGATTTGCAGGATGTAGAAACTAATGTTGCATCTCTAGATTGAATGTTAAGAGAAAATTTGTTATTCCTGACTCATTGTATTTTTTTGGTGTCTATTTTTGGGTTGTAATCAATCAAAATGAGATTCAAAGATTACTCAAAGAAGGTTTATTACCTAGTGAGGCAGAGGAGCCTAAACCAAACTTATGAATCCTGTTTTGAAGGATAGATAACTCTAAGGGCTTAATCAGCCAAATGAAATAAACATAAAGAACAATTGGAGTCAGTACACACGGACACGTGTGGTCTTATGAACATCCAATCAAGATTACTCACGTTTTGGATAAATTTACCTGTTGCGACACAAGTCTTATACTTTTGGTATATTCCGAGAGGGTCAAGACTGATGTGGAACACAGATTAGGTAAACTTATCAAGACACTTCGATCTGATCGAGGATATGAGTATTTCTTGGGATAGTGCAAAGACTATATAGTCAATGAGGGTGTTGTGTACCAGTTTTCCGTAATTGACGCTAAATTAATTTAGGTGTCAAATAAGAATAACAGAATTCCACTTAACATGATTAGATCTATGATCAGTTATGCCACATTATCTTTTTCATTTAAGAGTTTAGCGTTAATGACATCGATGCGCATTATGAACTGCATTCCATCTTAGTCTGTCTCAAGGATACCGTTGAGCTGTGTTTTTGACTAAATCTTAGTTTGAATCACATGCACACATGGGGTAGTCTTGCACATGTGCGCTTGATATGGACAAGTAAGTTGAAAAAAAATCATACGCATGATAGATTTGATAGCTACTCTAAAATGTCACTAGGAAGGATTATTTTATGATCTCAATGATAAAAGTTGATTGTTTACACTCACTGTTTATCCATAGGAGAATCATATTATGAATCACATACTTAGTAGCATAGTGTTAGAGAATATGGTAAGAGTACCAGATGTACCACATATGAACACACTTATTATAGAGATTGAGAATAATATATGAATTCCCTATTGATGCGTTAGCATTATCTAGTACACAGATTCCTGCATCGGTACATTGAGGTAGTGGGAGGATTATCATCCAATCCGACAGAATCATGTTTTTAGGTGAGACCATTATGGACATCCCTGTTAAACATGAGTTGGACCCAGTAAGCTACACGGAAGCGTGAACCGATATGGATACAGATCGTTTTGGCGAGTTACTATGAAATCAGAGTTGGAATCTATGTATTCTAATTAAATCTGGGATCTTGTAGAACTTTCTAGTAGGGTGATACCTATGGAAGGCAAGTTAATCTACAAAAGGATATCAGAAGATTTCTTAGTGAATAAATCACAAGTGTACAAGGGAATGTCATTATTTTTCTAATTCTGTATATATATTGTTGACATCCTACTCATTTAGAATGATGTGGAAGTTTTGTCATCAATAAAGATGTAGTTATTCAATTACTTTTAAATGAAGGATTTTCAAGATGTAAGCTATATTCCTAGGATCAAGCTTTTGCAAGATCAGGTTAAAAGGAAATTAGGCTTATCTTAATAATCCTACATTGATAAAGTTTTGACCAGGTTTGGTATGCATTACTCAAAGAATGAGTTCTTACTTTATTGATATGGATGGCTCTCTCTAGTAAATAGTTTTTCAAGACTATCAAAGGAGATTGAGCAAATGAGACTGGAACAATATGCTTCGGCATATGAGAGTCTCATATATGCCATAGTCTATACCAAACAGGACATCCACTACATAGTAGGGATAGTCAGTAGAGATCAGTCCAATACTGGACTTGATAACTGGTCTGTTGTGAAAAATATCATTAAGTACCTAAGGAGGACCAAGGATATCATACTCATTTATGGATGTGATGATATGGTCCTAGTCAGGTATGCTAGTTCTGATTTTCAATCAGAAGTAGATACTATGAGGTTCATGACTTAGTGTATGTTCACTTAATGGAATGGAAATCAGTTGGTAGATTGTTAAGCAAATTTCAACTGCTGACTCAAACCTGCAGGTGGAATACATTGCAGCCTTAAAGGCGGCAAAGGAAGCCTATTGGTTTGATATCACTGATTTAGAGGTTGTGGAGTATACTAGCCTGCCTATTGAGCTATGTTGCGACAATAGTGCAGAAGTAGTCCAAAATAATGACCCAAAGTTCTATAGAGGAACAAGATACACTGAGAGGAAGTATCATGTTCTACATGATATTGTCCGGCAAGAAAATGTACTTGTAGCTAGAACATTGCATTGGAATACAACTTTGTTGATTCATTATCAAAGGTGTCATTGATCAATAATTTTGATGAACATCTGGATAACATTGGAGTTAGGTGCAATTTGAATTGGCTATGAGGGCAAGTGGGAGCTGTTAGGATTTATATGCCCTGGCATAGCAAATTCCTGTTTGGATTAAAGTGACATATGTTCCTTACGTTTCTGAAATATTTATGTTTTATACAATTGGTGAATTCAATGTATTATATTTCGATTCATTATAGAATTGATAGTGTCCACTTGATTACAAGAGATATTTACATATATATGTGATGGCGATCAATACATGAATATAAATAGTAATCATAAATGGTTCATAGTCGGTAATTATGGATGGACTCATAATTAATTAAGACTTGAACTGGATCCGCGTTAGGTTGAGATATATTGCGAAAGCCGTCGTATGCAATTGCTCCTTATCATCGTCATGGCATTTGACTCTTAAACATGAGAAAATTATAGACTCTTTTATTAATTAATAATTACTTTGATTTGTTCGGCGAATTTTTCGGGATCCTTAGACCGACACTTTGGGTAGTTATGTGATTAATAGTTAGAGGGTTATATTTTCAATATTTATATCATTGCTACTTGTATTTATTTTGTATTGATTATGGTTGATCACAAAGTAAATTCGAAGGTTTTCGTGTGGTTTTAGACAAAATGATTTATTATATATTTATTTATTAAATTATTATTTTTGTTAAACAAATATTTTATTGTGATCGAGCCAGAAATAATTAATGGTACCAAAATAAATTTATTAATTAAGTAGTCGGATTGATGGCTTTATTTATCTAAAAACTAATTATGCATAGAGGAGTCAAAGTGCAATATTGACTTAGAGGTTATTTATTATTTAATTGGAGTTCAATTAATTTCTTTTAGTGGAGTATAGATTAATTTATGAATTAATTGAATTGGGTCCATGGACCGGGCCAATTATTAATTCATTGTAGCCAATAAAATAATAGGCCCAATGGATTCTCACTCATAGCCCAACTTGATATTGGAATCATATTAGATTTGAGACATATGAATTAGAGATTGAGAAGGATTTGTTGCTTCCTTTTCTTATTTTTATGTTGCCTATTGTAATACCCCGATAATTTAAAGGATTTATTAATTGGGATTAATGAATTTTATTTTATTTTTAAATGATTTATTTTATTTAATTGAATGTTTAGATTAATTGTCTCATTTTAGTTAGATTTTATTTTGTGATTATACATTTATTGAATTGATATGATGATTGATGTGTGTGTATTTAATTATTGATTGAATTGTGGCGTATTGAGATGATGTGACTTAGTTGTAAATTCTTATTTGTTTATGTAATTAGTATTTTAGTTTAAGTATTTATTTAATTATTTTATTTATTTAGATTAATTGGTTTGGGCTTAAGGAATGTTGGACCAAAGGATATGGTCTTGGGCTTGGATGAAGCCTTGATGGGTTAATTAATAAAGGCCAATGGGTATTTGATTATTTAAATAATCATTTTTATTGATTTAATTATATATAAATATAATTAATTGATAAGGTTTACAGAAGGATATAGGTTTATGGATATATATATATAGGATTTAGGATTTAATTAACCGATGGTTAATTATGGGAGATATATATATGCATAAGTAATATAATATATGTTTATATATATATATATATTATATTATTTAAATAAGATTAGTTTATTATTTTATTTTGTAATCCTACTAGGAATAGGATTTAGGGTTTAATGTGTATAAATATACACATAAGGTTTAGGGTTAAGAAGTTTTCACGTTAGAAAAATAAAAGAGACAAAGAGGGAAGAAGAAAAGAGAACGGACAAGGAATAGGCTGGATCTGAGAAAGCGGATACCGAAATTGGAAGAGACAATCAAAGGTTAAAGCTTCGATTTCGTTTCGAAATCTTCAGGCAAGTTGTCTTCGTTTCGAAATCTTCAGGCAAGTTGTCTCTAACTCTCCTCTTAGGACCCATAAATTTATCACCTTGGGTGCCAAAATTTAGTTTAAAATCATTAATTAAATCATGTTAGATCGAAAAAATATATATATATAAATTATTATATTTAATTTGTGTATTCATTGGATTTTAATTATGTATATAGTTGTGGTATATATGTTTTTAAAATCAATGTATAGGTAAATTTATGACCCAAAAGGGTTAATTATTTTTCTGGAATTTTTCTAGAATTTTCGGAATTTTTCTATATTTTTCTGGATTTGTTTTATATTTTTATGATATTTTTAGAATTATTTATGTGTATAAAAAAAATAATATATATGCATACTGGGTACACGAATTAGAGGTCTCTGTGCATAAAAACAATTCTGATTCGGTGCGGTCAGGTACATTACACTACGGTGCGCCTCAAATCAAGACCATGGGATGGTCCTGATGACCAGCGAAGGTTCTGGTGTGATACGGTGCATAGGAATTTGGTACACAAGCTGATCTTGGCCATTGGATTATTTAAAGTTAACTAGATTGATTCAGTGTAATGCGGGTGCATGGAGGTTCAATGTACCATAAATTTGAACCTTAGATGTGGCTGATTGAAAGGAGAGTTGATGTGATGTGGTGCTAGTGCATGGAGGTGTATAGAGATGCGGTGAACTGATCCTATGTGACACGCGCATAAGGACCAGTTTACATCCAGCAAATGAGAGAGCGCCACGTCAGCCAGAGGAAGAATCAGGTGCATGGGCGGCGCGTGAGAGCGCGTGGGGGCGCGTGAAGCCACGTGGCTTCTTGTGGAGGCGCGTTCCAAAGTTTTAGGCGCGTTTGGCGGCGCGTGGGGGCGCGTGAGGAGGTGTTCGGAGTCCCGGAAAGGTCCTGTGGGGTCCGGTGAATTTTTAGAATTGATTTTAAGCCTGTGAGGGTTGAAAATAACCACTTGAGGAGGTGTTCTTGGTATTCTAAGAACCATAGAGTGTTACTACGAGGATTAGTAGTAATTGTTTGGAGTAAATATAATAATATATTATATTGTTATGGAGGGTGGTGTATATATGTGTATATATATTTATATATATGTATATATGTGTACACATGGAGTTTTGATTTAATTATGATTAGTATGGAAGAAAGTATTTATATATATATATATATATATATATATATATATATATATATAAATGGAAGGTATTATACATATATATTATATAATATATGTGTATAGGTATATATTATTTAAGATAATTAATATTAGTTATTCTTATATATTTGGATAGACTGATTATTAAATGGTAATATGCTTATAATGTGCATGAGATGTTTATGTATGAATTAGACATGGTTTAATTGTCAAAGGTATAAATAAATATACTTAGAGGGGCATGGTTGATTTGCCAAAGTTATACATGAATATACTTAAAGGAGGCATGGTTGAGTTGCCAGTATATAAATAAATATATTTATAAGGGCATGCTTGATTTGCCAAAGTGTATTATTGTTATGTGTTAGATGATTAAAGTATATCATCTATAAGTATTGCATGTATAGGTTGGATTAGGATTAATTAGATATTCTTAAATTAGAATAGTCTAATACTTTCAGGATAGTGTATTACTTTATACATATTAACAAAATAATACTAGTGGTGACATGGATGATTTGTCAAAGCCTAACGGTGTGATGTAAATACTTATAATCATTATTGGTTTTGGAAAATAAATATAAATGATGGATTTGGTCTAGGTATGATTGATAATTAATCGTTGGTGATTGGTTTCAACAAATTTAGTGAACCTATTAATGGGTAGGATTATTGTATTTATATATAATTATTTATATAAATTTGTATCATCTTATATTAAAGGTTAAAATTTTAATTAGGATGATTTTGGTTAGAGATGCTTTATTTATTGGTTTTCAGAGGCTTGGTAGAGGGAACTTGCTCGTGGGTCTAACCCACGATTTATTTTTCAGGTTGTTAGAAGTTCCAGTCTCGAGGTTGAGGATCCGCAGCTGGGAGACTGTCATTCATCTACTCATCTTGTTTACCTTTAATTAGTATAGTTAATTATTGTTAAATGTTTTGTATAAACTGGTGGTTTATAAGATTTTGGTTTAGGGGTCCTTAACTTATGGGATTCCCGAGTTGTATAATATTTTCATAATTTGAAACTCATGGAAATATTTTTGTAAAAGAGATTTAATTTTATTAATAGAATTCCATTCAGCGATTTAATCATTTTTTATATTCTGTGTTCGTTTAAGTACTATATTGTTTTGATATTCCCATGTTTTCGGGTGTGGGCCTAGCCAGCCTACACGTGGAAATGTGGGGTATTACAGTTGGTATCAGAGCACTCCAGATTCAAGTGTCCCTAGGGTGTCTTTCGTTGTGTGACTTCCGCGTTGTGTACTCTTTTACGTAGAGCTTAAGTTTAGGATTCATTGTATTCTATATTCGGTCCGTTAGTGAATCCTAAAGATAAATCGTTTAGTCTTGTCAATAAATGGTAGGACATCGATTTGGAAGGTATTTGAGGAGGCAAGAGCGTAGGTGCCCGGATTGTATGCTAAATTAGTACGTAGGGAGACAATCGTTTATTGTAAAAACTGAGCAATGACATAGACTACGAATGTCGATAGTTTACGTTCACATAGTAAACATAAATGTGAGATGGAGTAGATAATTGAATATTGTGGGAAGTTATTACTTTTACAATCAGGATTGTTCAGGGAGGATGCATGTCATTGCACAATTGGTTTTTAAGTTCTGTTTTGAGGATTGGAGTGTTCCAAGGTTATTTAAATCAAATTAGGTAATTTAAATGGTTGAAATAGACTGATTAAAATCTCAGAATGCATAATATACATTAATATGCTAAGGACTTGAACAATATGGAATTTTAATTAACTTACATGTTGTGAATGAATGATTTAGTTGCTTAATATTATTCTAGCAATTTCATTGTATATTTATGTGATTTTAATCATGTATTAGCAGATAATATAATTATATATTTATCGGATTGTTATTATAATTACTTCTGGATTATTTGAAGTATAAATATATATATTGCATGAATTATGGGTTTTATGTATTATGCACCATTAAAATAATATGAAGGTATTTTAGGGATGGATTAACGGAAAAGTTAAGTCCTACCTATTTATTTATGGATTGTATGGTTTAATGCACCGGTATGGGACGGTGGCATTCTAGGGACGGATTAACCAAAGAAGTTAAGTCCTACCTATATATTTATAAGGGAACGGATTAACCATAGAGTTAATTCCTACTTATTCGTGTCAGGTCAACGGAATAGTTGGATGGCACTAGGGACGGATTAACCAAAGAAGTTAAGACCTACCTATATATTTATAAGGGAACGGATTAACCATAGAGTTAAGTCCTACTTATTCGTGTCAGGTCAACGGAATAGTTGGATGGCATGCCATTGAAATAATATGGTTGGATAGTTTACTTTTATACTTGGATATAATAGATTTTATATATGTATAGATATGTGTCACGATATGAGTTTGAGACTCAGGATCAGTGGATAGGATGGAGGCATATATTGCCGATTGAGACAGGTAGCTGGATTTATGGATGTGTGGGCCCTGGTAGGAGGAGGACTCGTGACCACCTTTGGGTGCGTTTTGAATGAGATACCCACTATCCAGATGAGACTGTTTTGGTCCAGTGAGAGTCTCTAGTGTGTACTTATATTTATCAATTATATAAATATATATGGAATCAACTAATTAGAGATATACAAATATTAAGGTATGTAGAATACAAGGTAAGGCGTATCATAATATAGAATGTTCAGATCGAAGACAAGAATGATAGTGGCAATAGCCATCATTACTTCTAAAGTATCTGGTATGTTCGTTATTAGGTGTGATCAATAGAGATCATTAGTGTTGTGCAGTCACTTTCCATATTAATGTGGCGGAGGGGAGATATTTCTGCAAATAATATTGTGGGAATATCCATGTTGTGAGGGAAGTTTAATTCCATTGGGGTCGTCACTAGTTAGATGACAAGGTGGTCTATTCGTTGTAGCAAGTACATGCAAAAAAAAAAAGAAAAAAGAAAAAGAAAAAAGGGGAGTCCTAGATAATATGGACACTTGGGTCTTTACTCAAATTGTATCCCATAGGGGAAGCAATGTTGATTAGAAAGGAAAGGAGATTATCACATCACTATGTAACGAGTTATGTTTTAAATTGTTAGGCAATAGCCTATAGTTAGCAAAGATATAACTATGTAATTTGCACCATCTGTGTAAAGGAGTTTTTATGTATTTTACTGCAAGAAAATACAGTAATAGGGATAATTCCAGTGCATGTCAGTTGGTGAGGTCACGTTGCACATACATGCAACAAGTATGGATTAGTTTAGCATAGTCTTGATAAATTACAGGATATGTCTGCTAAGTATGAGTGGGTATGGATGGATAAATTTCACACGAATAAAGGAAGAATGAAAATTTGGATTTAATAACTAGAGTTTCATGTCATGGGTTCGTGAATTCCGAGGACGGAATTCCTTTTATTAGGGGGGAAGAATGTAATACCCCGATAATTTAAAGGATTTATTAATTGGGATTAATGAATTTTATTTTATTTTTAAATGATTTATTTTATTTAATTGAATGTTTAGATTAATTGTCTCATTTTAGTTAGATTTTATTTTGTGATTATACATTTATTGAATTGATATGATGATTGATGTGTGTGTATTTAATTATTGATTGAATTGTGGCGTATTGAGATGATGTGACTTAGTTGTAAATTCTTATTTGTTTATGTAATTAGTATTTTAGTTTAAGTATTTATTTAATTATTTTATTTATTTAGATTAATTGGTTTGGGCTTAAGGAATGTTGGACCAAAGGATATAGTCTTGGGCTTGGATGAAGCCTTGATGGGTTAATTAATAAAGGCCAATGGGTATTTGATTATTTAAATAATCATTTTTATTGATTTAATTATATATAAATATAATTAATTGATAAGGTTTACAGAAGGATATAGGTTTATGGATATATATATATATAGGATTTAGGATTTAATTAACCGATGGTTAATTATGGGAGATATATAGATGCATAAGTAATATAATATATGTTTATATATATATATTATATTATTTAAATAAGATTAGTTTATTATTTTATTTTGTAATCCTACTAGGAATAGGATTTAGGGTTTAATGTGTATAAATATACACATAAGGTTTAGGGTTAAGAAGTTTTCACGTTAGAAAAATAAAAGAGACAAAGAGGGAAGAAGAAAAGAGAACGGACAAGGAATAGGCTGGATCTGAGAAAGCGGATACCGAAATTGGAAGAGACAATCAAAGGTTAAAGCTTCGATTTCGTTTCGAAATCTTCAGGCAAGTTGTCTCTAACTCTCCTCTTAGGACCCATAAATTTATCACCTTGGGTGCCAAAATTTAGTTTAAAATCATTAATTAAATCATGTTAGATCGAAAATATATATATATATATATAAATTATTATATTTAATTTGTGTATTCATTGGATTTTAATTATGTATATAGTTGTGGTATATATGTTTTTAAAATCAATGTATAGGTAAATTTGTGACCCAAAAGGGTTAATTATTTTTCTGGAATTTTTCTAGAATTTTCGGAATTTTTCTACATTTTTCTGAATTTGTTTTATATTTTTATGATATTTTTAGAATTATTTATGTGTATAAAAAAAATAATATATATGCATACTGGGTACACGAATTAGAGGTCTCTGTGCATAAAAACAATTCTGATTCGGTGCGGTCAGGTACATTACACTACGGTGCGCCTCAAATCAAGACCATGGGATGGTCCTGATGACCAGCGAAGGTTCTGGTGTGATACGGTGCATAGGAATTTGGTACACAAGCTGATCTTGGCCATTGGATTATTTAAAGTTAACTAGATTGATTCAGTGTAATGCGGGTGCATGGAGGTTCAATGTACCATAAATTTGAACCTTAGATGTGGCTGATTGAAAGGAGAGTTGATGTGATGTGGTGCTAGTGCATGGAGGTGTATAGAGATGCGGTGAACTGATCCTATGTGACACGCGCATAAGGACCAGTTTACATCCAGCAAATGAGAGAGCGCCACGTCAGCCAGAGGAAGAATCAGGTGCATGGGCGGCGCGTGAGAGCGCGTGGGGGCGCGTGAAGCCACGTGGCTTCTTGTGGAGGCGCGTTCCAAAGTTTTAGGCGCGTTTGGCGGCGCGTGGGGGCGCGTGAGGAGGTGTTCGGAGTCCCGGAAAGGTCCTGTGGGGTCCGGTGAATTTTTAGAATTGATTTTAAGCCTGTGAGGGTTGAAAATAACCACTTGAGGAGGTGTTCTTGGTATTCTAAGAACCATAGAGTGTTACTACGAGGATTAGTAGTAATTGTTTGGAGTAAATATAATAATATATTATATTGTTATGGAGGGTGGTGTATATATGTGTATATATATTTATATATATGTATATATGTGTACACATGGAGTTTTGATTTAATTATGATTAGTATGGAAGAAAGTATTTATATATATATATATATATATATATATATATATATAAATGGAAGGTATTATACATATATATTATATAATATATGTGTATAGGTATATATTATTTAAGATAATTAATATTAGTTATTCTTATATATTTGGATAGACTGATTATTAAATGGTAATATGCTTATAATGTGCATGAGATGTTTATGTATGAATTAGACATGGTTTAATTGTCAAAGGTATAAATAAATATACTTAGAGGGGCATGGTTGATTTGCCAAAGTTATACATGAATATACTTAAAGGAGGCATGGTTGAGTTGCCAGTATATAAATAAATATATTTATAAGGGCATGCTTGATTTGCCAAAGTGTATTATTGTTATGTGTTAGATGATTAAAGTATATCATCTATAAGTATTGCATGTATAGGTTGGATTAGGATTAATTAGATATTCTTAAATTAGAATAGTCTAATACTTTCAGGATAGTGTATTACTTTATACATATTAACAAAATAATACTAGTGGTGACATGGATGATTTGTCAAAGCCTAACGGTGTGATGTAAATACTTATAATCATTATTGGTTTTGGAAAATAAATATAAATGATGGATTTGGTCTAGGTATGATTGATAATTAATCGTTGGTGATTGGTTTCAACAAATTTAGTGAACCTATTAATGGGTAGGATTATTGTATTTATATATAATTATTTATATAAATTTGTATCATCTTATATTAAAGGTTAAAATTTTAATTAGGATGATTTTGGTTAGAGATGCTTTATTTATTGGTTTTCAGAGGCTTGGTAGAGGGAACTTGCTCGTGGGTCTAACCCACGATTTATTTTTCAGGTTGTTAGAAGTTCCAGTCTCGAGGTTGAGGATCCGCAGCTGGGAGACTGTCATTCATCTACTCATCTTGTTTACCTTTAATTAGTATAGTTAATTATTGTTAAATGTTTTGTATAAACTGGTGGTTTATAAGATTTTGGTTTAGGGGTCCTTAACTTATGGGATTCCCGAGTTGTATAATATTTTCAGAATTTGAAACTCATGGAAATATTTTTGTAAAAGAGATTTAATTTTATTAATAGAATTCCATTCAGCGATTTAATCACTTTTTATATTCTGTGTTCGTTTAAGTACTATATTGTTTTGATATTCCCATGTTTTCGGGTGTGGGCCTGGCCAGCCTACACGTGGAAATGTGGGGTATTACACCTATAAATATACATGGCCTATGTATATTTTAGGGGTGATTTTTATGAGAAAGAAAAATGAATAAATTTTCTCTCTCTAGAAAATTAGGGTTAGCGTTCTCATCTAATGGAGGCTCCCACAAGCCTAGTTTTTCAAGGTCATTCATGGAGGCTTATGAGTGATTCCTAAAGGCAAGACCATTACCAAGAAGATGGAGATCCATGGAAAAGGTGTCTAGCAAAAGGGATCTATAATAAGTGAGAACATTCACTTTAGAGGAGAGATTTAAGGTTTACTCAAATCATGATGTAAGTATTCAATCTTTTAATTGGATGATACATCATATTTTATTTTTGCATAAAACTTGTCTCTATGTATTGAATCAAGATTTATGAATTAAAATCTCTCGAAAAGTTTTTAAAACTAGCACGTTTCCCAACACTTATAACATTTGACTCATATCTTTATAACATTATATAAAAGGGTTGTGATAATAATTTAGGTGTTATCATTTTTTTTCTTTTCTCTCCTCCATCTTTTCCAAACAATAATACTATCATTTTTTTTTCTTTTTTTCCTTCATAATTTATCCAAACATTAAAAAAAGGGTATATTTCTATCATTTTATTTCTTTGCTTTTATAACTAATGTTATTATTTCATTTTTTTCTATTATGTTTACCAGTAGATAAAGGATCTCTTGGAGTCTCGTCTCTCAAACCAGCAAAAAACAAAAAAAAAAAAAAAGTAGTCCATTCCATTTTTCTGATACTAAATTTCATGTCTTCATGCTTTTTTTCATTTATTTTTTATTTTTTTCTGTACCTTATCTTTTTCTAAACTTGACAAAACCTTCTCTTCTTCCTTTTTTCTTCTAGAATTATATCTTCATTTTTCAATCACAAATCATTATTCATCTTTATCCAGTAACTATTTTCTTAGCTATTTCAAAAGCTCCTAACTTCAGCTTGACATACATATTTTAGCTCTGAAACAACCCCAAACTGCCCATTAACGATCAATTGGCCCATGTTTTTGTTATACTTTATATTCATCAATCAGCTTATGAAATTATTTCTTTTTGGAAAGTCAATCAACCTCTAAAATTGTTGTGTTCATGTACTACTTAAAAACCCTGTTTCATGAAAAGTTTTATGATAGACCCACCAGCATTTTTCGACCAAAATGTTGGGCTAACTACATTCCATGGCCGGGATGCATTTAGCCCAACATTTCGGTTGACATGTTAGACTAATAATTATTTTTCTTATCGAGTTATGATCGACAGGCCAGGCCTACATTTCAAGTTGATAACATCCAAGCTATGGGATGCTCAATACCGTCAAGTGAGACTCATATTTCAGCCCAGTATTTCAAATGAATGTTGAACCTAACAATCATTTTTCTCACCCGGTTATGATAGATATACCCAACATTTCAACCGAAATGCTAGGTCAATAGCATCCCAACTATCAAATATGACTCATGTGAGTCCCACTTGACAAGCATCCCGTGCTGGGGATACCGTCGGCACAACAGTTTGATTGAGATGCTGGGCGTAATAATCATTTTCCTCATCGATATGACCTATTTTGAAGGAGGATGCTTGTAGTTGTTACGGTGTAAACTTAGTCTTTTTTTAGCGACTCTCATATTTGAGCTTACTTTTTCATATTTAGAGAGTTCAAATTTTATCACTGCACTGCCATCAAAATTGCCTATGCCTCATAAGTCGTAATTAGGTGTGTGAAACTTTGCGAATCAATCATAACTTGTTCAATCGAAGAAAGAAAAAAAAAATCCAAGCTTAGATTAAGCTAATCAATAATTGAGATTGGATTAATTTGAGCCATAGACTTGTTATTCTGATTATGTAAGAAAAAAATGAAATTTATTTAGCCTTGCTAAAGTTAGGAGGAAAAAAACACACATTTTCCTTCCCTCCAAGGCGTTAAATGAAATCGACCTAAGTCACAGTTTTTTTAAACGCGGACTCTCACTCTTACTCATTGTGACTTAGGTTTTGTCTTTTTTTGCGCTCCCTCACTCCTCCCACTCCGACGTTGTGTGAATGGACCCTAATTCCACTTTTCATGGGTTTCAAAGATCAAACATTTTTATCGTTATAGGCTTTTTATCAATATGGGCTTCCTTGTGGGTATGGAGTCCATCAGAACCTAACCTCTGGGGTTCTTGGGCCTGTGATGTAATTTGAGAGTAAGTAGGTTGTTGATCAGTTCTAGGCCCACAAGGAATAAGATGTTGGGCTAAAACTAAAACACGTAGTACCAATTTCAGAGTCTAATTCGTCAATAAAACTTGCTTTTTGTCATATTATTTCACATATGTGATAAAAGTGAAATGTTGAACTCCAAACTATGGTGTATGCTCCACAAATGTAATACTTGTACTTTACTTTTGTATACTTGATTTTAGTCATTTTAATAAAGAAAATGACATAATACTTGTACTTCATTTTTGTATACATTCAAATCCACCATTTTAATAAAGAAAATGACATCATTAATGTTCAAAAAAGTGACTACAATATAAGAGTATTTTTACAAAAAAAAAAAAAAAACAATCATGTCAATGTAAAATTACAAAAAATAGAGTACTTATCTATGCCTCATTAGTTTTGAAACATAAGAAAATACTCTCTCCCTCCCAAAATATTGTTTTTTTTTTTTTCTTCCCATAATTAGTGCTCATACACACATGGCATCTACTGAAATTTGAACCATTGACCTCCCTTTAGGAAGTAAAGGTCTGATACCGCTAGGCCACCAATTCTTTGGTTTCCTCCCAAAATCTTGTTCATTTTTTTAATTTAGAATGTTCCAAAACATATATCCTATTCCAAAAAATGAATGTACTGTTTTTTATAACAATTTCAAATTATTTTTTTAACTACACAAGTTCACTAATTACGAAATATTATTTTGTTTTTTAATAAAAATAAATTTAAAATTTCACTCTTATCAATATAATAAAAAAAATATTAAGATCTCACAATTATAAAAAGTTGGATTCCCAAACAATCATGAAAATTTTATTTCGCTCATAGTATACTTTAAGATTACATTGAAAAGAAAAATATTTACAAAATTACCCAACAGTGTACTACAAATATTTTAGAGGTATTTTTGTCTTGAAAGGCATTTGGCAGAAGTGGGGGACCCATGTGGTGAAAATGAAGGACATGAGACACTCCAAAGATGGAAAGATTGTCCCTTCTTAATTGGCGCATTCATTTTAGATAGCATCAACCCCTTTCACTGTGGGACTGGTTCCACTGCGGTCATGATCATCTAACTAATCTAAACTTCTTGACGGTTGACACTAGACAAACAAATATCTCCACTTTTATCGACCAATTAAAGTGTAAACTCTATCCCAGTAACGTACTTGAATGATAGGACGAGTTTCGATGCCTAAACGAATTGTATTTAGTCAATTGAGTGTCGGTTTGATTTCTTTCGTACACAAATTTGAATGATAGGACGAGTTTTCAATGCCTAAATAAATAGTATTCGGTCAATTAAGTGTGGGTTTGATTCATTCTACTGTGTATATATCTAACTTACATTCCGCTAGTGATCATGGAATCGATCGAGTATGCGGTCCTAAGATTAGTCGGAGGTTAATCCAAAAAAGTACAATAAATTCTTGTTAACCCCTTTTCTTGGTAAATACAGTAATTGTCAAAATGTCCAAATTGGAAATCTCCAATAATGTTTCTTTACAAACATTTTCAAATTTCAAGCTTATGTATCTAATGATTAGAAATAACCACATCACCAACTTTGTTGAAATTAAATTGTATTTGAAACCAAAACATAATTTGTAATTAGAGAAATGATGGTACCACATGTTTTTATTGTTAAATCTTTATTTCGGAATGTATGGAGAGAAAAACTATTTGAGAATAATTCGATCAAACTTTTAATATTCCAAACCATTCAGTTTTATCCGAATTCATCCAAATCTGAGCACCCCAAAACGTTCAATTGCATTTGATCCTCCTATCAACGTTAGAACTCTTCATCATAGTTAATTTTCCAATGGAAATAAAATTAACCCTCCTCAATTAATGAATTTCAAAAGTAGACAATCTTACTACTATTACTTTTTTTATAATTTCGGTCAGACAATTTTAATTTTTTTTTAGAAATATAATTTAAAAATAAAAAATAAAAAATTCAACACCCCCAAGAAATTATTAAACTTATTGGGTGATAAATCAAAATTTACAATAAGTCCCAAAATGTATTTTCTAAGGACAATTCAATGAAAGAAGTTTACCGAAAAAGACAACTCAGTGAACGGAAAGTCCTAAAAAATTCTTTACCATGATTAATTGTTAAAAACATTAGTACAAGAATCGACAAACAATTTTCATATTTAAAGAGTCGTACACTCTTCTCTCTCCTCCCATTTCTCTCTCTAGACTTCGTCGAGGCAGCCCCTTGACCACAATTCCCTCACCTATACAGAAAAACCATCAATCATATAGAGAGAGAGAGAGAGAGAAAATGACAGAGTCTTGAAGAGAGAGTGAGAATGAGAATTTGATTGCCTTTCATACATCACTTTAGCCAAGAACGTTGATGAGCTAATCTGACAGTTGACGAGACCGTTTCGGGGAGGACAGGTTAACAATCGTGCGCACTCTAGCTGTAAATTAGCATCGGTCCACTCCGTGAGCAGCCGCCATGGCCGAGCTTGCCCAAGCTGAAGCGTACGCGCCGAGGACTCTGCAAGTGTGGAGGACACTGATGAACTGGTTCGCCTTCTTCTTTGGGATCTTCGTTCAGATCATCCGAGGGACGCCTTCCGTGGCTCAAGTCCTATCTTACATCGGCCTCAGACAGCATTCTTTGCTCTCTTCTTCTTCTTCTTCTTCTTCTTCTTCTTCGCCGTCGTTCAAGCCTTTGTCCGCCGTTGAATCGCCGGAATTGCATGAGTCAGACCCGCCGGCGGTCCAACTTACCGGCGGAAGAGTCGCCAATGTCGACGGTGATCGGTGCATAGAGAAGCTTACGGTAATTATTGAAAATATTCGTTGATGATTATCATGTGTATTTTATTGTTGAATTAATTTTGTCATGTGGTTATGCTTTACATTTGTTTGTATTTGGAGATGAGTATTGTAAATTTATTAGGTAGAGTAGAAACAAACTGATACATATGTTTTATGGGGTAGAGATTCCAGAGAAAACTTCATACTTGTTTGATGTTTGAAATTTTGAGGTTAGATATTGACCTTTTGTTCTATTTGTTAGGGCAAAATTTTAGCTTTTTTTTTTTTTTAGAAATTAGCTGAGTGCTTGACTTGATTTTAGGTGTAGCAAGTGTAAAATCAAGAATCAGCTGGAAATTCAGTAATGAGTGTTTTTTGAGTTCCATATTTGTGAGCAAACTTTTTTTTTCTATTGAGACTAGACTTAGATGACAACTGACTGCAAGTGCCGTGCTACCCGAGTGGTTGGGTTGCTCCCCAGTGTCCGAGAGCGCATGTTTGAGCCTTGCACCGTCCCCTCTAACCACTAACCCAAGTTATGTGCTTTGGAACTACTGGAGAAATGGATACATACCCAAGGGCAAATGATCACTACAAATAAATTAGCGGGGCATATTGGGGCAAATGATCACTGCGGATATGTTTGGCAACAACTTGTCATTTGGTTTTTCTTTGTTTTGCCTTTATATATGATTTAGCTTATTGGCAGTGAATATTGGGGGAACTTTACCACAAAAGAAATACACTTTTCCATACTACTTTCCAACTGGTTCTAAGCATTGAAACTTGAATTAGTATTCTCCAATTTGTCATTTGATATATTCATTTGCTTTTGATTTATTTAATTGGTTAAGGGCAAATTACAATGACTGCGGATTGTACCGTTTCATGTTAAAAGAAGAAAATGAAAACAATAAAAAGCTGAATGGATAGGAAAATACTTAACAGACAACCACTGGGCACTGCACTGACCTTTTTTTGTTTTAAATTTATTGCATCAGCTGAGTGGCCATACTAGATTATATTGTGAAACTACTTCTGGCACTTGCAAGTGAATTTTATGTTTGACTTGTGCATATCTGCATGCAGGTGGTTCTTGATTTGGATGAAACACTAGTATGTTCATATGAAACATCTAGTTTGCCCGCTATTATTCGTAACCAAGCTTCAGAAGCTGGGTTGAAGTGGTTTGAGCTGGAATGTGTTTCTTTGGATAAGGTGTCTTATTTATTTTTTATCCATAATTTATAGGGTAATTGGTTTTTATTTTTTTTTTATTTTTAAATGAATCTATTTTAGTATTCAAATGTTGGGTTTGAAGGAATGTGAAGGCAAGCCTAAGGTCAACTATGTTACAGTGTTCGAACGTCCAGGATTACAAGAATTTTTAAAACAACTCAGTGAATTTGCAGAGCTTGTGTTATTTACTGCTGGTCTTGAAGGTTTGCCCTTTACTTTGCCACTATCTTGGTTCTTTTCTTTTGATTCCTCTTTTTGCTTTTACATTTTTTAAAATTTGCCATATTGGTATGCGCACAGGTTATGCTAGACCACTTGTTGATAAAATCGATGTTGAAAATCGATTTAGTCTTAGACTGTATCGGCCTTCAACAATTAGCACGTAAGCACTGTTGCTTTTCTACTGTATCCTTCCAGGCTTTGCTTTACTATTTTTTCATTTTATTTTTTCCTCAATCAAGGCCTGTGGTAATGGCACCTCTTCTCCAGCATCTTTTATGTGTTGGAAGCCAATCTGTGTTTGACACCAACCAGGTTTATATCTTTTATACATTGCCTTTTCTTCCCATTTAGGTTGCCATGTCAGACACTAAGTGGTTACTTTATACGTTATATCACTGTCTGACACTGAGTTTTGTTTGTGTTATTGTTGCTTAATGTGTTATCAATTTTCATAAGAAACTTTTGAAGAGCTATTGCCCATGAAATTTGGATAATACTATCCCCTTATAAATTATGAAGCATGTGAATTACTTGGAGGGTTTCGAATGTTTGAATCATCCTAGTTGTCACAGGGGCCAATTTTTCGCACCAAATTCTCGCCCTGTGATGGCAGTTAGCCAAAAATAGTCTCAATCGTCTAACACTAGTCCTGTAAAAGTTAAAATTCTACCTTGGAAACCTATAGTTCAAATTCCTTGCTTTTTATTTTTTCCATTATCTAGATGGAAAAATCTTTCATGATCTTATTCTTTGTAAATAATGTAATGCACATTTATCACAATGGATGTCTTGTGGTGTGTTGGGAATATTTACTTTTCTATTGACTTTTTCTTTTAAGGAAAGTTTTCCCTGAAAGTAATTTTGATTATAGCAAACAAGGCTTTAATTTCTAATGAACGTGACTTCTTGGAGATATATCCTAAGTAGTTCTGACTAAAAATCCTTTTGAAATGCAATGAACCCGAGGGTGAAGGTTACCATTAATTGCAGGTCAAGACATGTTAACTAATAATTCACGTTTGTCTGAAATATATGTAGAAAAAGGCACTGCCTTCTTGATTCAGGATCCACAATCGCCTTCAGTGTCTGTCTATTCTTATGAGTTTTGTGCATCAAAATAATCTACTTCCTGAAGTACCTGAGCTAAGATTTAGTAGAAAATTCCTTCCTATTTTTTTCAGTTTTGATATTTCTGGTGATGTCCTCATAATAAATCCTGTTTGAAACATTATGGACCCATTTCAAACCTTATGAAAACACGTTGGACGAATTCAATTTCTGTGGGATGTCCAACCAGCCAGTTGATAATATGTTATGTTATTTTGTGCAAGTCCATCTGCTATGTCTTAGGTTGAATATAAAGTAGTTATTCAGAAGTACAGCCTGGTGCGCGAGATTCCTGCCAGGGTCAGATGTACGCAGCCTTACCTTCGCATGCAAAGAGGTGGTTTTGCGTTTCAAATCCGGAGCAACCTTATCATTGTGCTTTTAACCAAAAAAAAAACCTTATCATTGTGTCAATGCCCGCTCTCTATATATGGTTTCTCAAAAGTTAAGGTTACAACTTGTTGCCGGTATTTCAAATTATATATATTTTCTATGCTTTCTGGATTTCAGTATTGCTTATTAAGGCCCCAGTGTCATATATTAGAGTTACATCTCAAGTTATGCATATAAAAAATAAAAAAATAAAAAATAAAAAAAAAAGACAAATGTCAAGTGATTCATGTAGTTGTAGATGTGAAGAAATGTTGTATTTTCAGTTTCATTCTTGTACTAATTATGCTGTTTATTTTTTTTTTCGCTATCATATGATCCTCATTTTCATTTTTATTACTAGGTGGATGAGCTTTATGTTCATTCTGTTTGCTGCATATTCTCTATATGTAGATTTGAGTGTGTAAACACATGTTCACACAACTTAGGTACATATGTATAACCTGAACATATTGTAATTGGTTATACTAACAGTTAAGTTGTACCCAAGTTTTCATGCTTGACAGCTTGTGCTCTTGTCACTGCACAGTTTTTTTTTTTTTTTTGGGTCTTAATGTTATTATCATTAAAGGAATCGAACTGTTGAACCTGCATTTGGTTGCGTAAGGTTTTTATATGTTAAAATAACTCCTCCTGGCATAAATTACAGGGAATATCGGGAACATGTCAAGGATCTATCCTGCCTATCAAAGGATCTCTGCCGAACTGTTATTGTTGATAACAACCCGTTCAGTTTCTTATTGCAACCACTGAACGGAATTCCATGTGTTCCATTTTCTGCAGGACAACCGCATGATGAACAGGTAACAAGAGTTATTACATCAATAAATATTTTTTGGGATCTGGCCCAACAATTCTTGGCCCTTTACTCACCATTTACTGATCCGTCTTTTTTGAGTTGATCAGCTTCTGGACGTCCTCCTTCCACTCCTCAAGCACCTCTATCAACAGAAGGATGTGAGACCGATGCTTTATGAAAGGTTCCGCATGCCGGAGTGGTTTGAAAAGCAAGGAATCCCTGCTTCTTGTTGGACGAAGTAGAAGAGATATTGTACAAATTGAAAGTAGCATTCGTCTTGGGGGCACTCAAATGGCTCTTTTTGTTCAAAGGCATCATCTTTTTGTTGACTTCATAAGTTTTTGTATAGTATCATCTTGAGCACGGGAGCCATTGATGAAGCCCAACCTCTGCAGCATCACTCGTATAGAATTTGTGAAATGTAAATTTGTCAAAGCTCTGATTCGTTTGTAATTGTTTATATGCTGGCATCCTGGTGATTGCTCATGCATGTTTCTAGTGTTGTGGACTCACGCTTGACAAATAGTTATTTGCAGTTTATACACTTCTCAGCAGCGCTTCATTATTACTGTCTGGAATTATTATCTACATTATTTTCTGAACCAGGAAATGCATAAAGGTTCTTGGATTGTGGTTCGTTGTCTGACTGTAACTGGGAGTTGAGAAATCCGTGGTGGTTTGCAGAAGAAAATAAGTCGTCGGAGTACCTTCTGCATGAATGTCAAATACCTTACTCTCTGCAATCTGTCTTGGCAAGAATAATTGTTCGTTGAAGGAAATATTGGCAAGAAAAGGACCACAAAGGAGCCGAGCTCCCTGAAGATGCATTAGTATGATTAGAAGAATACAACCAAAAACCAAATAATAATGTCTGTTTTGCAAGGATGGCCATAAGCTTTCCTCACCATAAATCCAACAAACAGAACAATATGAGTACAAGACAATGTTCTCATCCATTACCAAATTAAAATCACCATACAATTTACATGGATTGTGCAGATCCTACTAAAGACAGAAACCAGATACAGTGAAGTGTGTGTGGCAAATTTCTTCGCCCATGGTGCTTGACGTGGGATCCTCCCGTTTCCACCGGTTACTAATTGAATGTTTGGAAGGCAGGGCCTTCTTGGGAGACAAGCATGTATTGTAGAATGAACAAAAGCCATGCAGTTCATACAAACTGAAACCGCATAAGAAGCTTTACAGATTTAAGTTGTACTCCCTTTTTGTCATAAAGTGGGACTGTCCGAATCCCAGATCTCAGCTCTGAGATAGGCAAACATGTCTGCCCGCCAAAGTCATCCTTCTCCGACCTGTCATACTCTCGGACTTCAATCCGAAGCAAAGCCAACTCTGGAACTGTCAAAGGGAATGTGAATTCTTCATCCCAAACAGGTGCCCAGTCATCATCAATTACCTTTGTTTTCTTCTTTGCTGCATCTGCAGGCACTCCTACTATATGAACCTGCCAGACAAATTCACCAGTAGGTTGTTAAAGACTTCTTTATCCAGTTGAGACTGATACTACAAATGATCAGAGTAGTTCAATTTGAATCCCATATAATTCTTTCTGACAAAATTGTACAATAATAACTAAAGCTTCTTTTGTTCTAACATTGATTCTTTTCCCATTCAGATTTATTATTGATATTTCTCAAGTGTGCCCATAACCTTGAATTTTTCAGCATAGATTTTTTCATTTCTACCATATTCTCTCCTCAGTCACAAAATTTTAAGCAAGGACTGACACCAGATCATTTACTGTGTCTATTTATAGTCATTATAAAGGCAAGAATAATGAAGATGACGGGGTCTCCCCGAGCGAGTTCGAATCTCTCAGGTAATAAAGCAATATTTTTCATGCGGCCAATCCCGTTTGTACGGGGGCACAGGCAAGGATGATGATTATGATAATTTATGGTCCTTACCCATTACACAGTTTTATATCCAGTCAGAATTAGTTATGCTCCGGTGAGAAGAGAGAGACATTTGCGTAGATGGTAGGAGGCAAAGAGGGCGCCCGACGTGAACATAGGATGAAAATAATGGAAAAAGAAAATTATGTGGCCAACCCCACTAATCTGGGAATAAGGCAAGGACAATGATGAAGTAATTATGTGTCACAGGGGTGAAGAGTCTCCCCTTGTAACATTATGCAACTAAAATTTACATGTAATGATGTTCATTCAACACCACCCTCATTAAATGCTATGCTCCTCATTCTGATGAAGACCGATATATTCATTCAATGAATCAAACTAAATGACGTCAAAATATGTCCACCTAAATCTATTTTGCATAGATCACAAGAAGTATAGCATCATGTGAGGTAATTGACAGCAATTATGAAGTTCAATAGTAAAAGATCATCACATCCTTTGATCAAAACACTAGTTTTAAGGCAAAAGAGTGAAAGAAAAAAGAAAGATAAAAATCAATTGACTCTTACCGACCTTTGTGTAGAAGTCTGGTGGTGAGTATTTATCGAAGTGTGTGTGGCTAAAATCCAGACGCCATCCGTCCCCCATGTATACTCTCACCTGTCAAGTAAAATGTATGTTCTAAAACTGTCATTAGGAAAATGAAATTCAATATGAAGCCATGTTGCTTCACATACCTTTAAATGTTTCTGTACTGGAAGTGTTACTTTAGGATCAAATACATCATTATTTCGATCTTTCTTCATGAGAAAATCAGGTTTCTTCACATAACCACAACCTCCATTGGATCTAAACATCCCCTGCATCATCCAGAGTGACTTGCCATAACCCTGTTGCAAAACAATTCATATATATACAAATAAACAAAAAGCTAACCTCGTAGCAAGATCCTTTAAAAAAAAATTGAAAGGGGACAGCCGAGAGGGGATATTAAAAAGTTAGACATAAATGCCTATAATTTCAAGGATTTATTAAGTTAGTGGGCAGAGGGGCAGACCACAAGCTAACATGACATTTGGAATTTAAACAAAAGCAAACCTTTTAACAAGTTCTAATAATAGTAGACTGGTGGTTTTAACTCTCGTCTAACAAAATGAAACATCAAACACCTTCCTTGGAAAAGCTTAAGAATCGAAATGATCCCTTTTTATCTTGACATCTAGGCTCCGTTTGTTTCGATATAAAATATTTTCCTCGAAAAATATTTTCCTCTTTCAGGGAAAATATTTTTTTATTTTTGTTTTTCAGTGTTTGGCAAGGGTATAGGTCGTGGTTGAGGTCGAGTCCATCGGGCGGGGCATTTAAAATGACTTGCCAAAAATTGATGGTTAAGTTATTTTTGTTAGGTTTTAATAATTTTTTTCTATCGAAAATATTTTACAATAACCAATCACCAGAAAATAAAAATATATATATTTCTGAAAAATATTTTACATCCAAACAAATGGAGCCCCATAGTGTGAAAAGGTGACATAATGATTCAATGGATTAAAAGTTTTCTTTCCAGGGACTAGGAGGCTCAGGTAAGGGCATCCCATGTCCCCTTACCTTTTTGTGCTGGTGATGGATGTATTTTCCATGATTACAAAGAATTTTATCCATAAGTAACCCAAGTTTAAACTACACTGGAGCTGCAGGAGTTCTTCTCTATCTGATCTTTGTTTTGCAGATGGTATCATGCTCTTCAAACCATGGGATTCCATATCTGCTGCATCTGTCAAATAGGCTATTCATTTCTGCTTCGGTGGTCTCCAAGAAACAAGGTATTATTGATTGCCTTGGTTTCCTATTTATGACCTCCCAATTGCATACCTCGGCATAACTCTCACGTCCTCAAAATTGAGAGCTGTTGATTGTAAGGAATTAGTTGACAGAATGCTGTCCAGAGTGAAGTCGCAAATCAGAGTCCTATTCCGTATTCAAATCTACTAGACAAGTTTCTTCATCCTCCTAAAAAGTTTATTAGCCAACCTAATCAAACCATGAGATCCTCTAGAAGGTGGTTAGCATGAAATCCAGTGGAGCAAAGGTAGCTTGGTCTATTTTAAGCTTACCTAAAGGAAGAGAGTTGGTATAAGAAAGCCAGACTTAACAGGGAAATTACGAATAAAAATATTTTGGAACCTTCGCCGACCTCCTGCTTCTTCCATTAGGGTTCATTCAATGTGGCAGATGTAATCTTCCTACAGGAAAGGAACTTCCAGAAATTGAAGTTTCTCAAAATTGCTTTTGGTGCTTGACTACCAACTTCCAAACAGTCCCATTTCCTAGAGCATAAGTAACAAAATTATACTATCATTCTAAACTTCAAAGGGAGGTCCAATTAGCCTCAGTATTAAAGGCAATATACCCCCAAACCTATATATTGTTGGGCGTGGGCCTATTCTCTAACAGCTTAAGCTTTTGAAGCAATTAGTGTTTTAACACAACCATTATGCTAGGCTTCTAATACTGAATTAAATTTTTCTTCTTATGTTGGCAAAATAATAATTTCTCTATCATTCTGTGTGTGCATATCATATGTGAATAAATAGCTGATATTGATCCTAACACTGAATCTTGATTTCTCTATCATTCTGTGTATGCATATAATATGTCAATTGATAACCAATATTTGACTCAGTTATGATAGAATTATAATAAAAAGTTTATACCTCCAAAAAGGAGTGTGAAAACAGGTTTAAAAAAATGTGAAATCCATAGAAGGCTTTCTTCACCTGCATCTATAGATTGTTCTGGGTAAAGAAAAGGGCCGTTTTCCTGGCAGTCAAAGAAACTCTAATTTGAAATGAACCAACAATAACCAATGAAAAAGCAAAGCCTACTTACAATGAAAAAGATAATCATAACCTTCCATATCTAAACTCAGATGCATCCAGACAAGAACAGAATTTTATCAAGATACATTTAATCATTGTTGTGGGTGCTATTGTCACTTATCCAACCACATATAGATGCTGAGCTGTGTGCATGGATAGATTCCAACATAAGTACACGTCTGGTGTATTAATTTGGTTCAAAAGAAAACGCAACTTAACTTGTGTCAAACTTGAAAAGATTAAAGCCTGTAAACATGCTTCACTTAATAATCAAACAACACAAAGATAAAATAAAAAGAAAAAGAAAAAGAAATATATAAAACATAATTGAAATTGAAACTAACCAATAGCACGAAAAGTATGATTCTAAGTAGACAACATAACTTTGAAACTACTTATCAAAAAAAAAAAAACATAACTTTGAAACTAACCTGCATATTAAATGCGACCATCTGAGCTCCATGCATCCACCCAATAACAGGCTTGAAATTTGAGGAGGTAACTCGCATTCCTTTTGGGTATATCCTCATAATATTCTTTTGTGTGAACCTAGAAAAAGAAACAGAGAATTTAAGACACAGTCAGCCGACATAAAATAAATAACTGTTAAAATAGTTAACACTTCTTGCAGATATTTAGCACATACCTCACAACGTCAGTTCCATAAGATGCTGCAGCCTTTTCAAGTGCCTTTTCACTCAAACTAAGACGTTTTACTTTATCAATTCCAACCTTTAGAGCCGCTCTCAACCCATCCTTTGGTTTCCCAGCATGAATTGCAATCAGATGCTTGTATACAGGTGCTCCTGGCTGACACAACTTTTTATCACAGCTGTCACCGTCTTCGTCCTGATGATCTTTATTTTGCTATGACACAACCAAAGCACCTTAAATGTTATAAATGGTGAAGTAAATTAAATTTTTTTTTAATTTGATGAAATAAATTTTAGCACTCAGCTCACCCTGTTATCAGATTCGATTTCAGCTGTCTCCTCCTCCCATTCTTCTTCTTCAGATGAATCCCTCTCATTACTTGAGGCATTTCCCTTGTCCTTGGATTGTTTAGATTCAAGGTATTCTTTTGGTGGTTTGGTTGAAAGAATAATTCGGTGCTTTAAGGCTTCTGGAGAAGGGAATTCTTCTGAGGATTGTGAATCAGGGTAATACAACATTGCTCCAAACGTTTGAGTGACCATCTAGAGACAGATTTAATTTCAATTACAAGAAAAAGATTGAAATAAACTTTATTTGAATCTAAATCATGAAGGACAAGGAAAGCTAACCTGTGCAACCTTAGCCTGAAGATCTGGTGTAAGGTGGTCTTCTAAAGTTATTATGACAGGGTATGGAGACGTGACAAAAGCATGCTCTTTAATAGACTTCAAGCAATTGAGGAGACATATGGGAGTTGTCAGGGTCCTGCAGAAGAAGTTGAGAGAGTTTCTAAACAAAAACAAGAACTAACTTAAGAAAAGTAAAATGTTCCAATTTTCGAGTACATTCATGTTTAAAAAATCAGGTTAATGCACTATATTGCCAAAACAATGAGATCGTGTATTTAAAAAAGAAATAAGGAAAAAATAAAAGAAAAGAAGACGAGAGGCAGAAAGCACTGCCATGGTGGACTAGCGAACTGATCTTAGTATGAAAGTAACACAAATATTACACACACCAATCAAAACTGTTGTGGATTTAGCTGCGTATTCTGCAATAGAATGTTGATAGAAAAATGAGTTTTGTTCTACAATTCTGAGATTATTTATTATTGCTAAATGCTATAACATATATCTTCTGTATAAACAAAGCACAATTGATTGAAGACATTTGACAAAGAAGCCAATTTCTAAAAGGCTTCCCCTTTCCCAAATAATATCCATGAACTGCTTGCTAAAGCTGACCTTTCAATTAGAGATAATGTTCATTTTTCTCATTGTCATTCCCATCCATGACAAAGGTACACCAACAAACTCCTTAAGATACAACCAACATGCATGTGGATGGACAAGGCTTCCCCCCTCTCTCCTCTCCCTTACACACACACACACAAATAATAATAACAATTGAGGTGATTATGGAATAAGTTCATACCTTCCATGGAAAACACGAACGTCATCTTTTGCAGAATTTGGCCATATATCTAGTTCTATAACTCTCACACCCCTTTCTAAAGCTCTTATGATAGGTACTTCACTGCAATCACTGCTCAGTTGGTTCCCAGTTAGGTAGGAATTGTGACCTGTATATATGAAATAATGTTGCAATGGAGCAGTCATGTCATGGTGTACCTGGAATGACATAATCTGTAAGAGCAAATCTACAATTGCATTTCCATATTGAACACATGCACGCACATACACACACAGAGATCAAAGGAAACTAATAGAACTGAAATTAGAGGGTACCAAAATGCATAAAGTACGATGTATGAACCCTAATCACCAAGTTGTATGCCAGAAAAGGCATGATTGCAAACATTCAACAGCAAGAAATGCAAAAGATAAATTCGTTTTGCAGAAACCCAACTATCCTAGTTCCTAATCAGTCAGTATCTAAGCAAATATAACAGCAAATGAGTTTTATCAAGGGAAATCATACTTGCGATAATAAAAACAATGTTGCTGCTGCTGCTGATGATGAGTCAGCAAATGAGTTTTATCAAGGGAAATCATATTTAACAATGTTGACTATAAACTAAACATTTCAGTTCTATAAGAGCCGGTGTAAATTAGCTGTTTTTTTTGGTTTTTTTTTTCCCCCCTTCTTGTTAAAACCACCCGTCATCAGCAAAGTATACTTTCGACTCTTAGAAAATAAAAATTGTAAACTATGAGGCTAACAATCTATGCCAGAGGTGCAGAAGCATTTACAGATTACCCAGTCAAATGCTCCACCCTCTTCTCTAGGATTATGGGGAACTTTGTCCACAGAAAAATTATTGTTGCAAAACTATATGAAGAAAACAGCAAGAAAGATATGATGTCTTTGCCATCACTTTTCTGTTAGCCTAAGTACCATAATTGTAAACAATTTATAGTTCAGATTGTTTGAATTAGATGAAACAGTCTATACTACTTCACCATGAACAAAATAAATTGTACTTTAGCATACTTTTTCGCTTATAAAACTCAAAATTATGTGAAAAAGTATTTGTTTAGTTGAATGAACCATCTCAACTAAAACTCTAAAATTTCATGTCACTCTTTCTTACCAAACTAGCTGTATTTGTTACATTGAACGAACCATCTCAACTGACCTTCTCTCATATTAATTCCCCCAGCTTGTGCCGCTTCTAGCTTCTCCCCAGTGTTCCATTTTTTCCTACCCTTACGAAAAAGGATGCCTTTTTTTCATAACAAATGTGCTCTTCAAAATTCAATATATATACATTTTCACCTTAGTTCTTCTTTTTTTTTGGCAGATACATTCTCACCTTAATTTGGCCAAATAGTTGTATGAGGTTCAGTTAAGTAATTTACTCTATTGATATAAACTTATTATATATACCCACAAACACAAACACACACAGTATCAATAAATATACATTTTCACCTTAATTTAGCCATTTAGCCAAATAGTTGTATGAGGTTGAATTAAGTAACTCTTTGTTTCCTCAAAACCCCAAATAACAAAAAAAAATCTAAAGTTCAAAGTTTCAATCACCATTTGATCTACAATTACATATACCCACACATAAATACACAGTGTGTGATATAGATATATATGTGTGGGGGGGAAAAACATGCCTTTTTTTAAAAAAACAACGTTCTCTTGAAAATTCAATATACATTTTCACATGAATTTAGCCAAACATGCCCTTTTTTTTCAAAATCAACGTGCTCGTTCAATTAAGTAACTCACTGTTTCGTCAAGACCCCAAATAACAAAAAACAAAGTAAAACTTCAAGGTTTCCATCATCATTTCCAACTTTCTTGATAAACACTTATATATACCCACAAACATATATATATATATAGTGTGTGAAATACATATATATAGAGAGAGAGTACCTGAGACTTAATAGGGGGATTGAGATCGTCGAAGAATAGGTAGTGAAAGAAATCGTCAAGGGTGAGACCGCGGCGAGTGAACTGGGTCAAGTGGTGTCGCCGATGGAGAACCTGCCCAATGATTCGCTCCGCATCAGAGACGGTGCACCCTCTCTCTCCCTGAAACTCGATCAGAAAAAGGCGCAGACCGCCTGCTGACATGTGGGTCCGACCGCCCGAGTAAGTCGCGAACGCCTCTTTGACCTCCGGCGGTGGCTCCGCCTCGCTGATCTTGAACTTCCGGTTGAAGTACCCAAACATCTTGTAATTGTAGCTCCCCATTTCTTCAACTCTCTCTCTCTCCTCTTTCCCTCTCTGCATATTTTTATATAGACACTAATTATATACAAACACAAACACTGACTTTACTCGGATTCAGTTGAATTTCCTAAATTATAAACTAAAGAGAAATGGGTTGACTAATTCTTGAAGTAATCGTCAACGTTAATTGTGTTTGGGTTTTTGAGGGTTTCAAGGAAACATTAAATTATAGAAACTTCCATTAAAACACGAAGTTTAATCGTTGAACAAGTATTTTCATTAAACAAGAACTCCTCAAATCTCAGGTTAGTCTATTTATTTTAGGATAATTATTACTCCGTATTTTTTTGCTTCAACAACACTTGCCCTTCTTCTGGTTTTTCCTATGATCGTGTTTTTATTTTGTTCCTGGTGGTTTCCTTTCTTTCCCGCCGTATTTTTTTCTGGGAAAATGCCCTGTCTTTTCTTTTTAAAATGTTAACAAAATTTCTTTTTTCATTCAACACTTTTGTTGGTGCCTCAGCGCGTGAATTTTATCATTGGTTTAAAAAATAAAAAAAATCAAGGATGATTTTAAAATATCTCATAATTTATTACGGGATACACATATGTAATTATTGCAAAAAAAATGAAAATTTATAAAGTAATATGATATGGATATAGACATTTGAAAGTAAAAACATTTATTATAATCTTTTTGGCATTTATTTTCTTTTACCGACCATTAGTATTTGATACTACATATGAACTATTTGATGCTACGCATAAACGGTCATAATAAATTTTGATGGGATATCACAATTAAACAAGTATGAAAATGGAATGCATCTAAGTAAATTAAAGTGTATATCCATACATAAAACCGATTCTTAAACATTTTTCTATCCAGTTACATATGATAGAGTGTAGTGGTGTGTTTATTTTTTATTATTTTCAAATTTTGGGAAAAAAAATTTAAATGGGGTTCTATTCACTTATCTTAGTGATGGAGAAGCAAGAGAAATCATTCGATAAGACATGAGGGTCTTCTCTACCCTTATCTTTTTCTTGTTTGGTGGCAATGGTTATCAACTTTACTTCTTCAACTGGCTCAGGATATGCTATGTGCAAATTATGTGAACAGTGGGAGGTATCTACGGTCCATTTTATTTTCAACAATGCTGTCATGAGGCCTACGAAAAATTTTATTACGGCCGTTGCGGACAGTTCATCTAATACATATATCTATGCGTACATATTGGTTGAATGTACTCGTTGCACGATGTAACGGGGGTAATATAATTTTTTTCCTAATTTATAATTTTTTTCTAGTAACGCCGTGAACCTAAGCGTTTGAAAAGATAGTACACGAGAATTATAATAAAGAAAAATTTTCATATTAAAATTCATTTAGTACAGAGAATACGAATCAATCAAAGTTTTACACTGTCTTTCTTAGATAGACGACAAACTTAGTCCCGCTTAAAAAGATATTTAAAGTTTGAAAAATAAGTGTTTCATGTCTAACTATAGACTCAATTAATTTGTTTTTATTATTATTTTTAATGCAAAATCCTGCTGACCTCATTAAATCGAATCGATTGCTCCATCTCTTCTTGATAGGTTCAAGCTTAACATAAATCCGGCTTATCATGGTTAGTCTACACATTGTGAAACTCATACAAAAAGTAAACTATAACACAACTTATAATAAAAAAAAAAAAGAATAAATATCACACACGTTAAAGAGTTTGAACAAAATGGAGAGTCGAATACTTCCGTTCAATTCGATCTTACATCACTCTTAATTGAGTGTATCTAAATGAATATAGAGTCTTCGACTTTCTATTTCTTATCGCTAACAAATTTCAACTGGCCAGGAGCAACATGCAAAATTTGAACTAAGTAATTTTTGCAATCATCTGTATATTTGTGTGAAAGATAGAGAGTAAAATACCTGCAGTAATTGATGGAGTTTTCATGAACATTGTATATTAGGAATTAGAAAATTCCTTTGAATGGAACATCGATATATATATCATATAAAATGTTAAATGTTAGTGAGCTATGTTTATAGAGCAAAAACTTACTCTAACATAACCTAATTTCAAAGAGTAAAAAGCCTATCCTTTTTACAGCATTTGTGTTCATGGAATGGTGCATTATGAGAGTAAAAGTAACTTCTCTATTCATTTTTTATTAGACAGATGAAAAGAGCCTTTTGGGAGAATTAAAGAACCTCCATTAAAAAAGGAGCTTTTGAAGTTCAATCTTTTGACCTGTAAATTTCATGTTAGTCTTTTTATTTAGCATAATTATTTTACTTAATTCAACCACACTTGATCTTCTTTTAGAATTTTTATTTTTATTTTTCCCTTTAATAATAATTTTTTTTTTCAAGGCAAGAATGTAGAATTTAATAGGTGCGAAAGTTTGAAGTCGGGCTTTCTAGAACAACAGGGAGCAACCAATCGTTGAGTTACGAAAGTATTCGCTTTTTACCAGATTGTTGTCATGCTTTCTTTCCCACAATTTTATTTTTTTGGAAAAATGCCTTGCATTTTTTTGCCTTTTCTTTTGCATGAGAAAATCTCTTTTTCATTCAATACTTTGATTGGTGACATAATGACATTTATCATTGGTTTTTTCTTTCTTTTTTTCTTTTATGACTTTACCATAGAATTAGAAAAATATTACATTACTATTCTTTCAAATTATTCTCAAACCAATTTTATTTGCTTGGAAATGTATTTAGACAAAATTGCTTTAAACCCGAAACTATCACTTGTGGCAAAATAAAAATACCTTCATATATACTACTTAAAAAGTTGCAAATTACATCTAACCTAACTTTCCTCGATAAATCTTTTAATATAATATAAAATGACTATAATGTCCCTTAAAATTAAAGGTCTTGAGTCATTTATCAATGGAGAAAACCAAAACAATCTCATAATTTGCACCGGAGCTGCCCTCCCCTCAAATTCCAAAACACAATCCCCTTTAAACGACAAATGAGTGGTTGAGTTTCTTGTCAAGAAAAAAATATATTTATATTTTAGATTTGTCAAACTAATAATAATACTACATCCGTCCTAAAAAAAGGGGAACCATGTCAGTTCAATTTGTGAGAATCACGATTTTTTAAAAATGACACTTTTTATGAGACGGAAGAAGTATTATATATGAATGGAAGAATCGATAGGGAAATAATATAAAAGAGAAGGGGTGGATGAGCATTCTCGTGTTTAGTTGGAAGCAATATCCCTCCTTACTTTAAATTTTATTCGCTTGTATTACATATGTCGTGTACGAACGGTTGGATGTGCCTGTTGTACGGTGCAACGGACGCAATAAAATTTTTCTTATTAGATAAATGAGAATAAGGATAAAGTAAATAACTATGAAAATATATAATACTAATTTTAAACTTAAAAAAAAAATACATATTTGTTTTTTATAAATTTATATAATGAAGAGTCTATTGGTAAAATGATATCATTAAAAATTATCACCCTATCCATCGTTTTCACTGTCCGCTTCAATTCAATCAAACTGATAAAAGTTACACAACACATACCCTTTCTTAAAAATGCTTCTTTCATCCCTCTTCCTTTCCTTTTGGAATCCCTTAAGCTATCGTTCCAACCAAACAAAATATCTAATAATATGGTCTAGAAGCTAACCTCGAGACAATCACTGTGGGTCCCACCCGCATAAATAGCGATATAAGGGGACATCCGCTTCAACATGCTAGTTAAAAGGCTTGGGATCTTTTTCCGAAGTGTCACTTCGACGGTTGGTATTTGAAGTTACAAAAGTTTGACTTACTTGGTTAGGAAACTAGGTATCTAATTTGAATGGTTAGCTTATATGAAAATTAGGGTGGTTCAATTTGAATGACAAAAATTATCTTTCAAAAAAAAAGAAAAAAAAAATTGGTGTAGTGGTAGTTTGTCTTGAGAAGGATTTCAATTTATTTTATTGTTTGGTTGAAAGAAAAGGTTGAGAGAGAGAAAACAATGAAGGATGAAACATTTTTACTTATTCACATTTTTTCATCTTTTAAAATTGAACGGAATAAAAAAGGAAAATAAAAAAAATTGTTCCATAAGTATTATTACTTTTTAGTGATGAAGTTTAGTAGATATATATATATATATATATATATTCATGGTTCGCAGTATCGGGTATGATCGCGGTGTAAACGAATTTATACAAAGTCGGTATAAACTAATCGATACAAATTGCGTATCGAACTTAAAAAAAAGTACGTGTGTGAACTGATACGTCGTGTATCAAACGATACAACGAACCATGATATATATATATTGGTATGTCGTTTTGATTTGTTGCTTTAATAAATGTGGGATAAATTGTTAGATACTTTTGCAAACTTGATTAAATAATAACTAATAATCCAAAATATATTGCTACATTAAAAGTTATATGTAAATATTATTTATAAAACTTTAAGATATCTTTAACTCTTTTATTGTGAGTACGTTGTAAAAATTGTGTCAAATAAAATAAATAAACACAATAGGAATAAGGATTGGGTCTGGCTCTAATATCAATTGTAACGGGTGGACATTTACTCATTTACTCAAAAGTTTAAGCTGTTGGGGAGTGTTACATGCCCACCCATTTATATCCAATTACTCTTCCATCCAGATCCGATATGGGACAAATTCCCCTGTTACAATAAGTATATGAGAAAAAATGATTGTATGAGTTAAAAGAAAAGGAGATAAGTTTATTGCCATCAAACTAGTGTTAAACACTGGTTTTAAATATAGTGTTTACACATCACAAGAATGTTAAACGAAATACAAAGAAGACATTTTGAGACTTTTTAGATGAAACAATATAAAATATATCACGACATAGTATATTAATAGGAGTCCTCGACCCCTTGCATATGGAATAAAGACAATGATTGTTATGATGATAAATTAAGGTATGCTAGTAAAAAGAAAAATATACGATAAATCTCTCGTTTTTTTCCATTTAACTAAACAAAGAATGTGTTAAATCATTCATTATATTTATTATCCTTTCCATTCAATTACACAAAAAATGAAGACATTATCACTTTTTTTCAAAACACGCTTCGTCTATTTCTCTCCCAATCGTGTCTATTTCTCTCCCAATCCTTTTCATCCACTTTTTTCATCCATCCTACCAAATAAGGTATGTAAAAAAGTTAAAAAAAGCCAAGACATTATCATTTTTTGTTTTATAAATGCTTTGTCTATTCCTCTCCCAATCCTTTCCATCCATTTTTTTCATCCATCCATCCTATCAAATAGGGTATGTAAGAAAGTAAAAGAAGCAAAGACATTATCACTTTTTTTTTTATAAATGCTTCGTCTATTTTTCTCTTAATCCTTTCCAATCACTTTTTTCATCCATCCTACCAAATAGGGTATGTAAGAAAGTAAAAGAGTCAGCAAAAACAATAAATTATTGGATTCCTTACTAATTCCTTTCCTCTTGAGCACAAGAATCACACTTCAGCATAGAAAAAAGAAGAGAGCATGAAAGCATAAATAGTGCAAAAGATATATCCACTAGGTGTCACCTTTAACATTAAGGAATTAAAGCTATAATAATCAAACCTCACATCCCAAAAATAATAATATTAAAAAAAAATTCATAAGGGTATTTTTCAGTTGAGTTTATATATAGTTCACATAGTTCTGGGATTTTAATGTAACGTAGCCTTTTTTTTAATTAGAAAGATAAATATTGAATTGTAATATATCTTATAAAAGAGAGAGGTGAAGGATATAAATATAATAAGGATTCCAAAATTTGTATTGGTTGAGAGAATTTGAAAGAACTCATAACTAATTTTATAAATCAATCAAATTGTTTGTGCTACAAAATTTAAAATGTAACTAAATGATTTTTAATAATATTCAGATGAAAAAGTGTAATAAAGAACAAAGATTTGTATTGATATTTATATATTAGTATAATATAATATAGATGATTGAATGTTGGATATTTGTTTTACTCTTTTTCGTTTTTTTTTTTTTTTCCCTTACCAAAAAATTATTATTATTATTTTTAGTCAACAAAGTATTTGACACACATTATTTTTGTTCCCCTCCTTGGCCTCTTTGTACATTTCATAATCAATCACGGCCCATATACAATTTTTCAACTTGTAAAAGATGTCCAATAAGTAATCCCAACAATTCTTAACTAAAAAGATCAAAATACACATATTCCTTAGCTTATACTAAAAATCAATTCTTATAATCTACTTACAATTTTTTTTTTATTGGCTTTAAATAAGTAAATTATAAGAATTGATTTTTAATAATAACATAATTAATATAGTATCATATAAAAAACAATCCAAAAAGAAAAATAAATAAACAAAGAAAGATCAAAGTACACATATTTATCGTCAGCTTATACTATCATCCGCATAGTGCTTCGGATCCACTATTCGGTCTATTTACAATTTTACAGACATAAACACACACTCTCTCACACATACAAACACGCACAAAGTCAAAAACTTGAAAGCTGGTGAAAAGAGATGGCGACTAGAACCAGGTTGCTTGTGGTCGTACTTCTCTGGATTCTGGTTCTATTCGGAACCCTAGCTCTCATTGTGGTAATCAAATTTTCGATTCAACCCGCCTCTTTTCCATTTTATTACTGTCTTTTTTCATTTTTTGCCCAATCAAATCCATCGATTGCCTGTTTGTTAATTGCAAAAATCCTATGCTGTTCCATGAACTTTCAGAGCTTAGATTCACAAAGTATATAAAATCTCTTATCATTGTTGACATTTCTATTCATTCACAACTTTTTTATTGAAATTTATTTAATTATTATTATTATTTTCTTCTGAGTTAGATTGATAAAGTCACTCACTTATTCTAGATTTTTTTTTTTTTTTTTTAATTTCTATTTCCCTATTGTGTTGTTTAAATTCTTAAGATTGATTGATTTTTGTTTTCAGAGTCGATTAGGCGATACCGGAGTCTCAACGGAGAAGAAGGTCTTCAGTGGCGAGCTCAAGGATGAGGTAAGAATAAGATGTAACGCAACATGACCTTTAATTTGACTCCTTGTGCACTCCATTGTTACTTGTAGTTACCATGGACTCCATTGTTTTTCATTGATTTCTCATTGTTTTGGTAGTATGGGTCATTGTTTGTAGTATTGTTCTCTTTAGTTCTCATTGTATAAATTGTATTCATTGTTGTGTTTTTCCCATTGTCATATATTCTCTACACTACTTATTGTTATTCGTTTCAAACGCATCCCTCATTGTTGTTTTTCTTTCTTGTAACTAATAATTGTAACATGGCAAGCGGATTTTGAAACTATTCTATTGAATTTCTGCCGTGACTACGATTAAATGCCAAATTGACCAAGCCGGTTATGCACAGTATGGCTTATTATATGTATTTGTCTCTTGTAGGCGAAGGCATTGGAGGAGGGTTTAGAAGAAGTGACGCACAAAGTTTACTTTGATGTCGAGATTGGTGGAAAATCTACTGGTATGTTTTGTTTATCTGACAGTTATGATCTTGCAGCTGATCAGTTAAAATCGCAAAATATATTTAAGCAAAAATATGTAGTAAGTTGACCTTTGAATTTGATCTGGATTTAATAGTCTTACATGATGTTTCACGGATAAAAGGCCATCACCCAGCATTTGTACCTCATATTGTGTGATGCATACATTATAGAACATATTTGTGATCAAATTTCTTTGTTTGAGAAAGTGAGAACAGTCTACATCATCGGAAAAATGAGCTCTTGAGTTCGTAGTTTAGTCTGGTAGTCATTTATAAAACAAATATCTCTTTTACATTTGACAGCATATCATTTTTTCCCCCTCTTGAATAGAGCACGTCCTGAAACTATCACCTATGGGAACTGGCTCCTCCGTCCCATCGTCTCATCCTGAAGCTCTCTCTCTCTCTATCTCTCCAAAAAGAAAAAAAAAGGTCCTTGCTGAACAGGCACTCCTCTGCAGTTCGTATTGCTACATGCAATGAATTCACAAATGAGCATGGTGAGTTATAGGCAAATGATTGTGAATGCTGGTAGTCTTGGCATAGTAATGTTTCTTTTTACACACGTATTTAGGGCATTACTTAGCGTATGTCTTGCCTATGAGGGATGTTGGAAGGGGAATACTGAAGACAAATCTAACTTTTGGCATTATTTGGCGCAAAGTGTCTTCTATGATAATCATGTCCTCATGCTTGTTAGCTTGACTTTTTTTAATTGCACCCCTTTATATACTAGTGTCTATGTGATTTGTTGTTACTTGAAAAGGAAGTCACAATATGCAGAAGTTATTCTAAACCTAAAAGAAGGTAACACTTTGTGAGAGATTGAGCACAAGTCTCTTTAAGATCCTGTCATGAAAATGTGATAGCTTGTAATACTACCTGAATTGCATGTAGAAAAATGCTACTAGATTAATATTCTGCTGATACTAGCTGTCATTATTGTCTTGACAACATATTTTCCATTGAGTAATTAGATTACAAGGAGTTGAAAATTTCAAGTGTAAATGTTCTGATTTATGTGATAGTTTACTTCAGTTAATTTCTCCTCGTACTTTTAACCTATGTTAAAATTTTCTTTCTTTCTTTATTTCTTTTTTAAATCCTTTATTTTGGTGATGGTATTTTGTATTGATGTCCTGATAGTAGTTCATCTTTGCTGTTTACTGTTGGGTGTTAGAACAGAGTCATTCCTGTAGCATTTGATGGCATGCACATCTTCTGTAGCATTTGATGGCATGCACATCTTCTGTAGCTTACGCATTGCAAATCAAGCATGTATTCATTGTCCTTGCAAATCTATTTTGGACATTCTTGGGTATATTTTAAATTTTCATGTATTCACTATGAAAAATGTTTTCCCTCTATATATATATGCACGTATTTGGATTAAAAGCATAATTACCAATAACCTAAAATATATTTAAGATATACTATACTTATTACCTTTTTGCTCTCAGGTCGCATTGTCATGGGACTCTTTGGAAAAACAGTTCCAAAGACAGCAGGTGCATTTCCTGAGTACTTCGGAGAAAATTGCCTTATATATTTATGCCCATTCAGATTCATTACCATGGAAGAACATAATTATTGATCTTATATGTTTTTTGTGCAGAAAACTTTCGAGCTCTTTGCACGGGTAGCCAAGTAACTTTTGCTCCCTGCTTACCTACATGTTTATTCATTTATAGAAATACGTCAAATTATTTAAGTTTTTACTCGTTTCAGTCGTTTGTAATGTGATTGCTACCACAAAAAAGGAGTCAGACAAATTCTTCAAACAGAATAATGATGGAGGAAAAACATAATTTTTTCATGATGCGATGTTTCAAAGCAACTTGTTTGGCATGTTATAGGACAATTATAAAATGTGAGTTATATGTGGAATACTGGTTTAATCACGGCATCGTCTGGGCAATGCTTATCTTCTGGGAAAAACTTTTTTGAGGTCTGCATTGGGTCCTGGGCAAACTGTACAAGTTATGTACACCATCTTGTTTCACCTCGGGGTGCTCTGGCCACCTAAATACAAATCTGTTTTTGTTATAGGCTTATAGCTGTTTCCCTAGAAAAGAAGTGTCGTTCGAGATGATGAGAAACAAAGGAAGTTACAGTAGAAAGTGAAAGTAAATTAAATGCTAATCAAGTAACATAATTTTGGGTTTAACAGTAGTACAAATATTTTTTCCTCTTCTTTTTTTCTGGGAAGGTGATGCTGGGGGTGGGGTGGATAACCCATTCTGAGGTTCGGACTTATTTATTTTAGCAGCAGTGGAAGGACAGTCATGTATCCTACAAAAAAATTAGTGGTATTGGAAATTCTTATAGGTTACGATGGGAATGTAGGTTTGGGGGTCAGATGTGAAAATAATACACTCAATTCCATTCAGGCATTTGGGAGGCCTTCTGAAATTGAAATCATAATTATGCATCAATTCCGTGGGATTGCAAATTCCTTGCGAGGCGCCCATTTCGGTCTTTAAGGGATGGGTCAAATTAGAATTCCAAGCTGCTGGAACTCTAAAGATCACAGTATCACACCCACCAGCCATGAAAAATGACCCTCCATCATCATTATTGGTTAATTTTCTACATCAGCAACAAAAAGGTATATCTTCTTGTGACATTTTTAATCAGTTGTGGGTTTTCAGTGACTTAATTTTCTTCATCTTATCATCTCTCTCTCTAGAGTCTGTTCTTCAATGATGTTTCAGGAATGACTCGGAGAGAGAAGATTACAGTCACAATATTTATTTTGTTATGTTCAATGGTGAAGTTTTTAGCTTGTCATAGTTTTGTTGGTTAGAGATGGGATCTTGCTGACAATGTCTCACAGAATTCTGATTCTAAATTCTAATGTTTAAGTTATCCAAACAACCAAATTATGATTTTGGCTTAATTGGGATTCTGTCAAAATTGGAATTAGAAATTAATTCATGACCTTAACATGTGAATCAGACCATTAATTTTGGAATTTCTTTTCCTTTTTCTTTTTTTAAATGTGTAAGATGGATAAGCACATACATTGCTTTCTTGCTTTAATGAAAAACGACAATGAGATAGAAGGGAAATTAGTTTGCCACATCCAAGGATTCCAATTTTGCTTGAAGCCTTGACTGCATCTAGGATGATATCTGTGCCAGAGGAATGAAACCTTAACCTGTTTTATGCATCATGCCATCTAAACTAGGCTTTGCTATTAGTTGTAGTATAATCCCTTTTATTGCAGGGGAGAAAGGAGTTGGAAAGAGTGGGAAGGCCCTCCACTACAAAGGGAGCACATTCCATAGGATCATACCCAGCTTTATGATCCAGGGAGGTGATTTTACTCGCGGAGATGGGCGCGGTGGAGAGTCAATCTATGGTGATAAGTTTGCCGATGAGAACTTTGAACTGAAGCACACTGATCCAGGTAAGTTTCAATCCTATTTAAGTATATGAAATAGTTGCTTCCTTGCAAGTTCATTCCACAGAAGGTGCCAGTAATTAGATCAAAAGTGAACCTCAAGACCAGCATGATGTGCAAAGATAATTACTTGTTTAATTTCTTTTTTGAGTATAGGAGTTCTCTCGATGGCAAATAGCGGGCCAGACACCAACGGGTCACAATTCTTCATCACAACCGTAACAACTAGCTGGTAGGTATCATGTTCTGCGATTCATTAAAACCAATTCGACATATTATTAGCAAATTATCATTCTACATGGGTTCTGCTGTCCTCTAGAGTAGGACAAAGGGCTCGTGTTTGGTTTTGGTTAGCAGTTGACGCAGGCAATTGGATCCGATAGCATGTTCATGAATTACATTACTATTTTAATTTATGAGCTTTCCAGGGGACCACTTGAAATGGAAGGTGCCTCTGTCGTATGAGTTTAGCTGATGATGCATATTATTTTTGGGATAAACAACTCTGTTGCCTTCCAAGCCGTGCTTCGGCTTTTCTTTAAGCCTACGTGCTCAGTCTCAGATTTTTTGAACTTGTCTCCCTCTAATTGTTTCTTCTTTAAAGGTTGGATGGGCGTCATGTTGTGTTCGGCAAAGTGCTGCATGGGATGGATGTCATCCACAAGATTGAAGCTGAAGGGAAACAGAGTGGGGATCCGAAAAGCAAAGTTGTCATTTTAGACAGTGGTGAACTACCTTTGTGATCACCCTCTTTATATTCAAAGATATACAAATATGTAATCACGGACAAATGGGGAGAGATTGTTTTATACCATTCTATTTTTGTATCTTAGTTTAAAAGCAGTCTTATTCACTGAATTATAAGTTGCTTAATATAGGGTTTGCTATGTTTATTTTATTTGTGACAGATTAGCAGCTAGATTGTGTTACATTATATGTGTACAAACAGGTTAAGATGTGTGTGAAGCAGAGGACTGATTATTAAAACCTTTCATTATCAAGCCTGTGATAACATCAGTTTTCTCAAAATAATTGTTATATAAGATGCAACAGTTCTGAATTGGACGAGGAAGAGGGAATAACTTCAGAAAAAGTGCAAATACGTACCCTGTGCAAGGAGTTTCCTGTTAGTGTTTACAGTAGTTTTATTTATAACATGCATCAAACCCAGTTTGCAGATCCTAGATACCACCATCCAAATTTCAATTTCAGTAGAATTACCGTAAGACTCCAAAGTATAATTGAAACTGAATCTCTATAAAATTCAAATGTTTTACATATTTGAAAGTGAACAATGATCAAATAAAAAAGCACTCAAATATATATCATGTTTTGTCACATGATATGTACTAATATCAACATCTACTTCAGAGATGCATTTTGGTCATGATAAGCAGCTGCACGGAAATTTTGTCAATTCTGTTCCGTGGCATTGAACATTTTCCTTAATTTCTGAAGGGCAACTCCGGTATGGGAGTGGGGAACGCATGGCAAAATTTTCGAAACCAATCTAGTCCCATTTGATTTCCCGATGATAGGTCCACTCGGATGGATTTATAGTGGTTTTTCCATCAGCAGCAACTAGATCATATGGCGAGTCCTCAGCAAATTCAGTGGGCATGGACTTCCAGTGTAGACAAGGTGTCCATTCGGCTTCCTTGAGTGCCTTCAATATCTCCTCCACAACTACCTTGCTTCCCTCAGCAGATAAATGAACCCCGTCCCTGAAGAATTAAAAAAATTAAAAATTATACATATATAAAAAATAAAAATAAAAACAAAACTGGCAATAAGCTGCTTCATTTTACAATGTCACCAGCTTTATTGTTCTCTTCGTTTGACTCCATAAAGAAAAAGATAAGGGGAGCGAAAGTGGTGTGAAGATTGGTGGAACGAATGTCTTGTCCGAAGAAGCCAACCTTGCACCTAAGAATAAGGTATCCTACCACAAATTCAGAAGGAATCAACTCTGAAAAGGCGTTATCAGTAAACTAAGATTATCCCTTGCAGATTCAAAGCCAGAGGAACCTCCTTGAACCAAAACAGAGCACATTTTTATAGCCAAGATATTCCGAGTGACAGCTAGTCCGCACTGCGTTGGAGAAGTTGGGAAACAGTGAAATCATATTTGAAGCTTCAGACTTAGAAGTTCTAACGTGTATACTTCATGACTCTTTCACCAGGCATTTTTTAAGAGCATTTTCCAACCTCAAGTAGGCCATGGAACATAAAATGGCACAAATCAAGAAATCAGTTCGATTATTTCACAGATGGGAATTCTTTCTTGTTGGATCTCAGCCTTCATCTGCAGGCCATGTATGCAAAACTGTATACTGCTTAATAGGTGTAGATCCTCGTATTCAAGATATTCCGGAGCCCTTCTAACAAATGTGTATCTTTAAATCAGCATATGAATTAACTAAGTTGTAGAATTTCTCTCTCTCTCTCTCTGACATTTTTTTGAGTGATGGTCCACAATATATGCCAACAGTGCCATCTGTAATTTTATAGCTAGATTGTTTATAGATCCTAATTAACAGCTCACATTGTCTTCTGATATGTACTGCTAATTTGATGGTCTAACAGATACAAGGGAAAGAAAAGTGGTTAAAAAAACTCACGTAAAGCAGGAAGTCAACCAATCATCTCGTTTCTGAAATGCAGTCCAAAGATCAACCACCGTCACACCTATCTCCTTGCACAACTCTATACAAGCTTCTGAATAGCTTCGGCACAACTCATTTGTTCGAACTAGCTCACTAAAGTATTTACTGTAAAAATAAAAATAAAAAACAGTACTTTTAGGAGTTGATTCTGAAATAGAAAATCAAGGAACAAGAAATATGCATCACAGCACCTTGCGTTTTCACGAAGTTGGTCCTCGTTGACAGGTGGACAACTAAGGAAAATTATTCGTATTGTCTCTGAAAGGCTCTGATATATAGATACAATGTCAGAATGTGCATTAAACATTACCCTCAAACCTGACAAGCTAGATTAAATGGTGGTGCTCCCATGGTAATACATACAGAAGAAAATAAAAATCAACCAAATTTTTCAACCATCAGGGACTTTAAAACCCAAATAAATGAAACTATAATTTCTTTTAAATGTCTTTCAATAGCTATTGATGAGTTTATTTTAAATCCTATTCCCCTGGAATGGCTGCACTTTCCTTGACATCAAATAAGGTCACTGCAGGGGTTAAAGAATCATCACTTTTCATTCATTTATTTATCCCATGACTCAAGCAAAGTGGGAATACAATTGATAAAGCTTGATGACCATGCAGCTACAAAATTCCCAATTATTTGTTCACGGTGCTCATAAGAATAAAAAATAAAAAAGTAAAGGAAAAGAAAATATGCAGAACTTGAATTTTCTAATAGATGGTCTGACCATCCATTTAGGTGCAAGTGCTCACTGTTGCCACAGTCCCCTCCAGCAAGTCAACGGTCCATTTTTTTTTTTTAGTCTATTATGCAGAAACATTAACTTAAGTACCTAACTTGTGTTGGTAAGCCAGCTTTTATAGATGTTCGAAGGTACCTTGAGGTGAATTGCAATTTTCCTCATATTGTCAATATATTCAGGAAGTGGTACATGAGGACCTAGTCCAGATGAGTGAGGCCCCATAGAATCATTACCACCGAAGTAAACGATCACCAAAGAAGGCTGAACAGGAGCATCCTACAAAAACAACATGCTGGTATTAGAGCACAGCACTGGAAGTAATGTTTTTTGTAACTTATCAATGAAAGCCGTATTTCAATACTAAGATATGGGAATTCTCATATCACAGAAAGTAATTCTTTTCAGTTTCCAGTATCATTAATATTGGAGATGTGTTCACAACTTGCTAGGAGAATCAAGTTACCAAGTTTACTATAAGCAACAAAACCACTGAACATCAGTTACCAAATCAAACCCACTTTCTGCTATCTCAAGCTCTCAAGGAATTCTACAAGATCTAAAGAAATATAGATGGAGGTGCATAATATAATAAACCCACGGTAAACATTGATGCCTAAAAAACTATTCCTATAGGCCTTGCAAATGAACAATTTACTAAGAATACCCCACCACAAAGTTCCACCATTTTAGACCCCTTTGAAAGACTGTGTGACATTTTCAACAGGAAGAAGTAACCAACACCGTCAGTATGGGTCTATATAACATGTTAGATATTTAGAAGCATGGTTGCTAAATTACTTCTTAGAGAAGATCTTTATTGGCAGCCAAAAATATAATACCTTCGGAAAAACTTGATCAAGAACCTTGAGAGCACGTCTTGAGTTCCAACCATAGTATCCTCGCAAAACTATGTCTGCCTACAAGGTATCGTGGAAAAGATATTATTGCATAAGACTCGGAGAAATGAAGGAGAAGTCAACATCGAGTTAACATGGATATAAGATGGAACTCAAATGCATCAACCAGTGAAAGAATGAGCATCGTCTAGCACAATTGAAAAATGGATTGTGAACATGTTTCACCCAACCATCAAACAAAAGCAAGTCTCATTGGACAAAAGGATAACATATCTATTCGACTAGATTTCTAGGATTCAAGAATACTTTTAAAAAATCTAACTACAAGGTACATAGGAAAAAAATTTATTGTGTAAGACTGGAGACAGGAGTATGGCTTTTTATTGATTTTGTTTGTAAAACTACTTCCAAATAAAATTTTTAAGAAATTCATGTAAAAAGACCATTTCAGTATATAACATGGTAGGCTTTCAATAACATTTTTATTAAAAAAACAAATGACAATTTCTTATATATCCAAAAAAAATTAAAAAAAAATAAAAGATTTTTATGGGCTTCACTCCTGACTTAACACACTCTATGTGTTAGATCCTTACTTGGGCTAGAAAAGTTGGAAATAGTTAGAGAATACAACTGATACCTAGAACAACCTCAATATTATAGAAATCTGCTCAATTTTTGGACTAATTGGCTTTTTACTTTGTTATAGCACAGGATAACAAGGAATTTGGTTTTTTATAGTGAATGTGCTAGGGCAAGAAACACAGAATGCCTTCGATTAAAAGATTGTAAATGTACTGAAAGATCACCAACCGATTAGGGAAATTTTTTGCTTTCAATATCTACGATTTCATCAATTAGCCTTGGTGTTAAATACAATTCGCCCCTAATTTACTAAGCCTTAAGCAAAACTACTTTACTAACATTAACCTACGTTGATTCCCATCGGCAACGAAGCCACAATTGAGTGAAATTCAAACCAAAATGGTATTAATTTGCATAGAATCAAATGTAAAATTAAATTACATTGCAATACACCATCGTTAACTCCAAAGATCATAGAGCATACGAAATTAGATATATATATATATGCATACATATAGAGAGAGAGCGTGTTCGTACTTTACGAGCGTAGATGTCAGCGAGTATGGCACCCCAACCGCCATTGCTGAAACCGAGCTGCACTATTGATGATCCAAAGAGAACGAACTGAGGCCTCTGTGGTCCGACCATCCCTCTCTTTCTCTACTCTTTCTCTAAAACGAAGGATGATTATGAAGAGTATGAAGAATCAGAACAAACTTCATTCGCTCTCTATAAACATGTTACATGTATGTGGGAACCAACTTTACTCGCTGTCGCCGTGCTATAAAGTCGGTTGACCAATTTTTTACCTTTTGTTCTGACACCAAAATAAATACGTACCTTGTGTTTTTCCATTTTTTACTGCTTCCAAAGGCTTGTTTTTTCATTTCACCCAAATAGCAAGGACAAAAAAAATAAATGAAAATATTTAAGTTTTTGTAGGAAAGTAATTTTTTATAATCACTTAATATTTTCATAAAATTTTAAAAAATATAAGAAAAGTTTGCTTTGTTAAGAAACTAACGGTGAAGTTACAAGTATGCCCCCTTTTTTAACCTCTCAAAGTTCTACGAAATTATTTATTTAAATTCTTATTAGAATATTTATTCAATACCATTTTATTTAGACTTTTTACCTTATTTAATCATGATAAGTCATTAAGTAAATCATTTTTGTACATTAATTTTTATCTGACCAAACCAACCCCAAAGACACCGATTATGTTTACCCATAGATTATTAGTAGATAAAAAAGTATTTGTAACTAGGGAGGTGATATTTACACTCTACTTTTTTTTCTAATTGTATTATAATTTTAAATTAAATGATAATTATAACCCTAAATAAGTAAATGATTATTATCTTTAATATTTTAAATCTCTTTTGACAATGAATTTTTTTTCCTGAAGAACAAAAAATAATAATAATAATAATAATAATATATGTTGAATAAATTGCCTCTTTTGACCGAACTAAAAAAAAAAAAAAAGAAAAAGAAGAAAGTAACCATTAAAAAAATTATCTCTTTTGATATGAAAAAAACTCAAAAAAATATATTTATTGAAGGAATTATCTTTTTTGTCAAGACTCGAGATAAAAAAAAAAAAAATAAAGTATGAAAAAAAGAGGGTTCAAAAAAAAATTATCTCTATTAAATAAATTATCTCTTTTAATAAAACTCAAAAAAAAAAAATTCTATTTTTATTGAATAAATTATTTCTTTTGACGGGATCCAAAAAAAAATTACCAAAAAAAAAAAAAAAAGTTACTGATTTTGACACGACTGGAAAAATGTTAACTTTATTGAATTAATTGTTTTCACCTCTTTATTGAATAAATTATCTGAATAAAATTATTAATATGGAATAAATTATCTTCTTTGAAAGCACCTCAGGACAAGGGAAAAAAAAATTAGAAAAGGAAGTAAAGAAGGTAAAAAAAAAAAAAGTTAAAGTTGTATAATTAATAGTTATGACATTATAAAATAAGGAAAGTTGCATTAATGAATTGAAGGATTTTTTTGTCATTTTTTATAAAAGAAAAAGTTAAATGAAGTGCAAGAAAAGTGGAATACAAATATCACCTCCCTTGTAACTATTTATAAACTTGAAAAAGTTTATACGGACAATAATGGACAGTAAGTAGAAAATAATCTTAAAAAAAGTTAATTTAATGTTGATTTTTAAATAAATAAGACAATGAAATGAAGTGGGTCCGTCTTAAATCATTTTTTTCCCTTCTTTTTTAAATCCAAACAATACCCCGTATCTTAAAGACCGGATGGATAGTCAAGGGTAGATGTTGGTGGTTAATCTACAATTAAAATCTACCATGCGAGAATATTTCTTATCCAAAAAATGTGAAGTTTTTCATTAAAAACAAAAGTAAAAATTAAAAATATTTTAATAAGAACCTGGCAAAGAGTTAGATTCGTTTCCGATCCGTCACTTTTAATATAATGCATCATGCATGAACATATCACTACTGCATAAATAGCCTTGTAAAGTTTAAAATATATATATATAATAATAATAAAAAATATGCACTTCTTATAATAAGAATTATAAGATAATTTAGATTCTTTCTATTTTGTTTTTGTCTTTTTTTTTGTAATTTCTTAGAGTTCCAAATTTTATCTCTCAATTAAAATATCTTCCTTAAGTACCAATATTTACTGAACTTCACTATATATATATATATAGTCAAGTTACCATTAAAAAGTGAAATTTAAGAGTATTTTTGAGATTGTTGATGTCGATGAACAACTTTGTTATTCCATTTATAGGAAGAAAAAAAAAAGGTAGAAGTCAAAAAAATGGTTTTTCCATTGTCTACAGTCAATATCATTATTCCTTGAATATATATTACAATGACAAGTTGTAAATTATTTAAAGTAATGATATACTTAGAAAATATTAGATAGTTCTTGACCATTAATACTTAATGAACTAGTTAAATACAAATTTTTGAATTCAAAAAACAGCCTCACAAGATAGTATTTAACATATTACTAAATATTATCATCTCACGGTTTTAATTGAATTAATTCGTCAAATATTAAATAAGTCAAAATCATTTAATAATTTCTCGGTCAATTAAGTATTTCATAGAATTGTAAGTGCATTAGCGTTCAGGGAACTAGTTAGGACACCAACTAATATTTGAAAAAAAAAAATCAATACAGATACATCTTTTCAAATGATGGGTTGGTACAAGGTGGTTGATCCATAATCTGAAAAGAGAAATTGATAGTAGTATTATAAATTTAGGAATTAAAAAGGACCAGACAAAATTGGGTGATGGAGAGAGAAAATGGGAATGGTAAATAGAGTCACACACCCACATCTAATAAAAGCTCCCACCATTAATGGCTCTCTCTACTCCCTCCCCCCATTACCACGCTTTGTTGGAACCACTCAGCACCACCACCACCACCACCACTACCACTACCACTGCCCTCCCTCCATTCAAATTTAAAGTTGCTCCCTGTTGAATTCTGACCGTTGGATCATGCATTGCCCTGATTATCATGATTTCAAACCAGTCAGCTTGTACAGCCTGCATTTTGTCCCTCTTGCAAAGGAGTTGGCCAACCAACTTACAAAAGTCAATTTATGAATTATTTTCTGAGTCAGTGATACAGAATCTGAAAGTCAACTTCTGCATTATGTTTTGAGTCCGAGTCCGTGATACGGATTCTGAGTCGAAAGTTTTCGGATTCGGAGACAAAAATCAGAAGATGTCTCTTTTCGAAAGTAAAAAGAAGAGGAGTGCCAGTCGTATTTGCGACTGTGGATCCACAGTCACACTTCTTATTGGATAGCTTTAAATGAATTTAACTTTTTATCTTTTTACAGTTGGGTTTTAAATGGATTTGACTTTTTCATTTTTTACGGTTGTGTTTTAAATGGAAGTGATTGTGAATTGGTTAAAAAATAAGTTGTAATTAATGTGTCGTTCCTATTTTTTTTTTGAATTATAAAACTTTAACTTTATGACCAAATTACTTTTTAAAATTATTTTCTCTTTCTTTCTACCTAATAACCTTTCTTCTTTCCTTTGTTACATATATTTAACTTTATTTATTTTTTATTTTTTAACAATTGTCTTCTTTTTTTTCGTCTTTCTTTCTTGGATATATATGGCTATACTTTATTCTTTACTTTCTTTCTTTCTTTTTTGTTCACTTGTCTTTTATATATATATATATATATATATATATATATATGTTCCACTTTGATGGATTTTTTATTGGATTTTTTGTAATTTAATTGAAATAACTGTATGATATTTAGGAGATTGAGTTTTAATTGAAGTAATATTATAAAATTTGAGTTTTAGTTAATATGAGATAAGAGAAGTATCGTTTTCTAATCTATTCACAGTGGTTAACTACTACATATATATATATGTATATATAAAATAAAAGAATTGAAAATAAAAAATAAAAAAATAAAAGCAATCAATTCACAAAAATTTATAATTTTTTTTTTTTTTCTCTCTCTTTATCTAAAGAAGATGAAACAGTGAGAAACCATTCACACAGTGAACATATATATATAGTTTAAAAACAATTGAAAAAGAGAGAGAAAAAAATAAGATAGGTAAACAAAGAAGAATGAAGGTTATATATATACACACACACATATATACGTACAAGTAGGACAGAAAAAAATAAAAATAAAATAAAATAAAAAAGGATAATTTGGTTTTAAAAGTTAAAGTTTTATAGTTTCAAAAAATAAAAATGAGGAATTAATTACAATTTCTATGATTGGGTTTTTCAACCAATTAGCGGTTGCTTCCATTTAAAACACAATTGTAAAAAACAAAGAAGTCAAATCCATTTAAAACCCAACTGTAAGAAGATAGAAAATTGAATTCATTTAAAGCTATCCAATAGGAAGTGCGACTGTGAATTTGCAACTGTATTTAGCAGTCCTCTAAAAAAAAATATTAGAATTCTTGTATTAACGTTGAATCTGAATGAAAAGAATTATAAATAAAAATAAATTAAAAAAACAAAAACAAAAACAAAAGCTTTGAAGATTAATGAATGGTTGCTTGTTATATGACATGTTTTGTATTTTTTTTTGGGGTGAAATTGTTATAAAGAATCTTGTCCTAAAATGTTCTTGGAAAATGATATTTACACTTTTTTTTTTTTTGACACAATCTACTCCATTTATTAGATGCAACAAATGGGTCCCACTTGGATTAGGGGACGACTAGGGAAGCTAACCTCACCAACTATTTGCTTTTTGGACCACTCTCTACTTTTTAATTTTAATAATTAAAATTACAAGTTTACTTTTTATCTCTTATATAGGATTTATTTGAAAAGACCCTAAAAAAGATAAGGGCAAAATAGTCTTTTATTTGATAAATTTAAGAAGTGAATGGATCAAATGTGAAGTTAGTAACAATTCTCTTTTAATATTTCCTCTGTCCCATATTAGTTGTTCACGTCGAAAACTAATTATTTTTTATTTTTAAGTTATTTTATATTATTTTTAATCGTATTTCTTTTATATGTTTATATACGTATCATATTAGATGTTCAATTTATAAATCTTGACTTACAAAAATTATGAGTCAAATTTTTTGAGATGAATAATATGAGACGAATGTAGTGTCACTAAAATAAATTTCTTCTTTTTGACTAGCATAGTACCTAGGATTTTTTCCCTGATAAAGAAAGCACACACCTGCATTGAATAACAATTAATTTAAGACGTATTATTTTGATTAATAAGACCTTTCCGGTGCAAACTGAATATTGGTGGCCCCACCTCCTACCCATTACTCACCAAACTCCTATGCGATAGGATTTGAAATTAAAAGCAAATGGTTGTAACATCAGAGGATAGTTTGGAAATTGAAAATCATAGTTGCTCGAAAATTGTTCATTCAATCAAAAATAAATTATTGGTTACCTCCAATTGTTTTTTCGATTACCGCAAATTTATGTACCATTAACAACTTTATTATTATTATTTTTTTTTAATATATATTTTTTTATGAAGCACTGTTAACAACAACTTTTTCACCTAATTTTAAGTGCATTAAATGCTATTACTAATCAAATATATACTGTATATATTTTTTGCATATGTCATACCCGAGGTACCCTTGGAATCTCTCAATTGGATCATCTATCAAATGGGCTCCACAGCACTACATGTCATTGTACATTCCTCTCATTCTGAGAAATTACTAAATGGTCCGATTAATTCCTAAGTCAATCGTCCATCTGATTCAAGCGTCTTTCATTTTTAATACAGTCCTATCACAATTCACAGAGAGTGACACTCTTTCAGCAACGAAAGAAAAAATGTCTCTCCCACTAGGCGGAGGAGAGAGGTAGTAGAACTCGGTTCAATAAAATGTTTTATGGTTCAAAATTATCTAATAATAAATATTGTATTATCTAATGAAAATTCAAAATGAAAAATGATACTTGCATTAATTTGTTGCAGGAAATTGATAGACCTAATTCTTTTAATTGGTAGTCATTTATGTAACAAATAAAGAAATAGGATCCTCTACTTATTTGTATTGTGCATAAATTACCAATTAAAATCATTCGGTTTGATAATTCACTACAATAAATCGGAGTATCACTGCTCATCGCTTCACTTCAATGCACATCTTCTTTGCTACCATCAATAAACCCTCATCCTCCTTTGACGCATGTGGTAGTTGGTTTCTTGAATTGGGTTGGTTCTAAATAGTGGGACTGAATTTATTAAAGAAAAGATGTACAATATCACAAACTTGTGACACAATTGCCATGAAACTGCCTCCAAACACCCTCTTAAAGGCAGAATCTGCACTAGATAAGGACGTGTGATAATCGAATGGATGCAATTCATTCATAACTGTACCTGAAAAGCATACAAAATTGATGCACCTGTTTGTTTGGAAACAGAGAAAAAAATAAAAAACACAGAAGGGTATCAAAATTCCAGATAGTGTTTGCTAGTTATTGGGACTTGACTTTAGTTCGAAGACCAACATCAAGCTACATGAACATGTCTGTAGTTGATAAAGTTGTTTTATTGTGACATGGAAGTCACAGCTTCGAAACCAAAAAAAAAAAACATCATCTCTATATGCAAAGGTAAAGTTGCAAACCCCGCATGACGGGTGGGAGCCTCGTGCACTAGCCTAACCCTTAGTTGGAGAGGGTATGCACAGGCAGTGCACTGTGTCAACTAAAAATAAAAAAGTTATAGCCTGTAAACAACGGACCCAGTTCTGCTGATAGAAATTCACATCCAAATTTTAAGTAAAACACAATAGTGACCAAGAATGAATACATTTTGTTCCCTCGTTACAAAGTGTAGTATCTTTCAACCTTGGAAGAAAGTTTGAAACAATAAATCGAAGTCCAAAATGTTATTTCGACATTACAATAATTGACTTTGTTATACATCATCTATCACTTGCCCACTCATGGGGTTAACAACGCAATCACACAACAATGAACATGACGGTGTTTATATGTATCCGGCAAAAGAATATCTTTCTCAAAAATGAATGCACCTTTTTGTTTGAAAAGAATCATTTTCTCAATTTAATGCTCATATCTTTATTCAGGTAAGGTTGAAATGAGCTGCCGCGACAAAGAATGCAAGTTTCTAACTAAAACAGAAAGGGTTTCTTGCAAATGAGCGTCTTCAATGTGATTTATGGCTTTCACAAGGACAATGCTTTCCTGAATTGTAAAACCCACAAGGCCATCTGCATTCCCAAAAATCGCACTTCTAACAATATTTCCTCCAACCAAACACTAAACCGACGTAAAAACGACTTATTCTGTAATTTCTTCGCCTCAATGACTGCTTCAGAAGAAACTTTACCGATTATAAGAAACGTCTCAAGAGAAGATTCCTGCAACTGTACAAGAGGCATGGTCAGAATGTAAAAGAGTGAATCACCAATATTTTACTAGCCCCATTATTCAGAACAGTTTCTGATAAAAGATAATTCAAGTTATGTACACAATTATTGCTTCCCAACTAAAGAAGTAATCACAAAAACAGATGATGCCTTAAATTGTAATAGCATAAAACAGATGAGCATGCTTAAGATAGGAGGAGGAGGAAAATAATAGTAGCCTATAAATCTCCTCAACGAAAATGAAGCTTTTCTCAATGATGAGAGCGAGAAAGAGGGAGTTTTAATAAATAAATGGAAGAGTAAAAAGGAGAATAATAAAGCATGGTACAAGCTTCTCAGGATGGACTTACACTGGTAGTGAACTCATGACTAACTTATCATAACCGTCCTCTCGACTCCAAGACCTATTAATGGGCCCGTAAAAAACTCCTAAAACATGAGAATTTAAAACTTCACCTAGCCCAATATGGAGAAAATAGTAGTGGGAAGAAAACAAAATTTAAAATTATGGGAGAAAAGATGGGCACTATAAGGGAAGTGGAGCCAACAGGGTATTTGGGATTCTTCTTAGGAGTCATCAGGTTGCTTAAGTTAGGAATTTCTTTAAATCACCATCGAACTCTCTCTCTCTCTCTCTCTCTCTCTCTATATATATATATATATATCTTTATCTACATCCATCCATCATCTACTTATCTCTCTCTTCGTACCAATAAAAGTCACAGACCAAACGAAAAATGAAACTAGAACATTCTTCTCGAACTCCATCCCCTTCTCCAAACGCAATCCCATTTTTACGCAATTAGCACCCCATGCCTCAATATCAGGCTTCATGGCAATTATTAGAAATTTCTAAGATTTTGGTATGGAAAAATACCCATTGTAAACTTGAACAATGGACATCATGCAAATTATAACAGAATGTTATGGCAACAAATATAAATAGTGAACCATACCAGCGAATTATTAACTGCCCGCAAGCAGTCATTTGTCTTTAGCATTAACAGAATAACTCGAGGCAGCCTCCTTAGAAGCTCTGAGATTTGAGGGAAATATTGAGAAGCATACATCTGTCATTAAGAACATATCATTAACCAACAGAAACAATTGTTCAAAAATTGCTAATCCAATTTATCAACATAAACACAAACTGGATCGTGTGCAGCTCAAAACTTCATATGGAGTGATGCTTGTAAGAGGAAAGTTACTAAAGATAAGATACAACTATTCTTTAATGCAAATGCCCAAAGAAAGCAAAATCAGTCATGTAATCTGGAACAGTATTAACTCCATATTGCATTAAATCTTGAGGAAATCTTTAGGATCCCCCTGAATTTGAATGCCCGCAATGAAAAATTATCATATCATTTCAATTTTCAAAATTAAATCCATTATTTGGAGGCAGCAATCTAGGAAAATGGTAGCCACATCCATTTCAAAGAAGTGGGAAGTTTCCATTTCTTTAATGGCCCAACTTTAAGGGATTAATATCCAATTTAAATGCCAGGGAAGTTCAAATCAAAGAAGACATCCGAACATATTTGTGAAGAATTCCATATGATGAAAAAGCTTTATCCTTTAATAGACGGTCACCTGGAGTTCAGAGCGATCACCGTCATTGCCTTGTAGGACCAGATGATCAACAGATGGGTCAATGACCCTATTCCAAGGTCTCATTGTAAGAATCCCTGCAAACAATGCATACAGATCCTCCCCGGCACCCAATTTTACACTGTTCTCCTTTATTGCATTGGCATCAGCAAATATCAATGCCTGTAAGACAAGTCAAGACATTATGTCAACAAGAAGAACAGCAAGCATGGGATTGGGATACAAAATTTTCAAGGGAAAGAAATGAAACACCTTCCAGAGTGCTGCATAGTTGGTTCTAGTGGGGAGGTCAAGCTCCTTGTACAGACCATGGTCAAGCAGTATCAACTGTGGTTTTCTCTTGCCTGCATGAGGGAAGAGAAATATATTGACATCAGATGTAAAAGACCATCCACAATGTGCTTGTCGAAGTAAGCAAAATTATATACTTCAATTTTAGGACATGAAAAGATTTGAATAGAATAAGGGACATGGATTTGAGGGTCTTGTAACGAGCACGACGCCAAGGATCATTTAGACTTGCTTGATGATGATGGTGATGATCACAAGCATATGAGGATGATGATAAAATGAACATGTTTTCTGTAGAGTATCAGGTGCATGAGACTACAGACATTGAATGGAATATAGGAAACCTATGTGATAAGCTTGCTATAGCTCAGGCTTATCTTTGAAGTTGTTCCTTTATGTTTGTTCAAATTTGGTAATCTTTATAGTAACTTCACTGAACTATTGAGAACAGCGAAGATCATCATGAAACACTCAGGCTTATCTTTGAAGCTGTTCCTTTATTTTTGTTCAAATTTGGCAATCTTTATAGTAACTTCACTGAAGATCATCATGAAACTACTACTATAAAATCCAGTACCTGTTAGTTTCCCAAAATCGGAGAGTTTTATAGAATTCTCCAAATTTTTGAGCAAACTGCGATTGGGAGAGGAGTTCCATGTTAATAACCCACATTTTTAAATAAACACAATACTAACTGTTTCTTTAATGATAAAAAAAGGCAATACACTAAAAAGCGCCAAAAGAGGATCGTCATCATGCACACGCTGACCAAGAACACGTTTATCACTATAAACTATAAAGCAACTAAGAATCCATAATTTCTACAAAATCCAAAAATCTACCCTTCCAGAAACCAAACTCCTAAAAAATGCTTTTCGATTTATGGAAACGCTCCTCTATGCATTCCAAAAAGCCTGGTTCCTCCCTTCCCAAACACACTACATCAAGCATAATAGTCCAGGATGCCAGGCCACCTTCATTTGCTAAACTCCAGCACCTCTCTAATTACTAACTAAAATAGGCACTAATCTGGATAGACCAACATCATGCATACAAGGGCCAAACTTCCGTAGCCACTATACAATGAATGATACACCGACTACACACCTACTTAGATATGTAACACAATTAGTGAGAACTTTTCCTTTTCTTTTCATCAAATTGTCAATTATCTTCCACACCTGCGTATAAAGCAAGAGATTCCACCTTGGGAGGCATCTTAGAGAACCGAATCCCCTTCCATGGGAAATTCCTATTTGAAGTCCCCATCAAAATCTTGCAATACAACTTACCTCAATTCTACACGTCTTCAACACACCCCATCCCACGGTTCCCACCTCATCACCATCTGCACGAACTATCCATTCTATACAAGGCATCACAATTCCACCAATTCCTCAATTTCCAATTCACTTTCCCTTCTTGAATCGGGCCTCCTAGAATCCACCAACTCTCAATCTTCTTCGATAACATGCCAACATAGTGTCCAGATTGACAGCAATCCCCAAAACGATTAGGTACAGATTCTTTCGAGACAAATTCTCTACACCAATTATCGTGGTGTTGTAGTATTAATTGTATAATAAAGATCTCAATATTCTTCTTGATTTTTTTTTTTTCCCTTCTTGATCTTTCTTTCTGTATTCTTTAAAACCTTCTGGAGTTACATTCACAATTATGATAGAAACTTGTTCAACATGAGAAGACATGAAAATCCAAACCTCACTAAAAGATTCATAATTCGTCATACTACAATTTAGCCGTCTAATATTTATCCACAATTTTACTAAAACCAAGTAAAATGGTATACCAAATAATAAAAATGAAAGCAAGATGGCATGCATGCTAGGAATGATAATAAGGTGCGTTTGATACGAGAAAACCCCTACTTCATTCCTACCCCATAAAGATAAGCCCGAAGCAAATCCAAGTTTTATAACCTAACCAACTTTATATATATCCCAACTCTATCCCAATATGAGTGGCCAGGATGCTATAGATGAAACCATGTGAATGTGTTTATTAATGCTCATCATGAATATATAAATATCAGATACTAAGGATAGACACAAATCACTACATAGTTTAATGACTATTGACCACTCCACTGTATAGTGGTGGAGTGATGTCAAACAAAGGAGAAATGCAAAAACAATCCACTACCAGGGACAAAACCATAAAACATCTATCTGAAGAATGTAAGAGATATTCATCTTCTCAAGAGACACTATCAAAGCAAAAGCTTTAACATTGGGAGGAGCTTTATAGGACCACATTAATATGGATAAAATGGAATACGAGTCTTGGTATAAAAAGATTTGAAAGGAAACAAACAAATAGATTTGAGGAGCGGTGGATCAATAAAAATTCTTAGAAACATACACCTCACTGAGGAGGATTTGCAAAGAGCAAGGATATTATTGTAGGTTTGTAATTATATTAATGAACTTTTGGCTGGCTTGCCAGCCTTATCAGATCAATTATGTACTCAAAGTTGAAAAGCAACAACTCCGATAACAACTTTAAGTTATTTCAAATTTTAGGCCCAGCATTGATAAAGACTTCTATCAAACTGTAGAAGCAAACTTAATAACAACATAGCTGACACCAACTGACATGAATTAATATAATTGACAGACAAGGGATATAACATTTTGTTACCGTTTCTTTATGATTATTGTTATTATATTCTGCTGCATGTGGCAGTAAAATCCAAAGACAATTAACTTGGAAGGTGGGAAGAGACCTCCTATATAGAGGATAAATGCTCTGCTGGTATAATTTCAATGTGCAAGAACTAAACAAGCCTTTTTTTTTTTTTGGCAGAAAATACAAAATGATGGTTGAGTATTTAAATAAAAAAAAATAAAAACAAGGCCTTTATCAATATATAAAAAGTACTTTTCTTTTTTCTTTTTGGCTAATAACACCATCATTCTGCACCAAACTTGGCACCATTCTCTTATCCCACACCAGAACTTCACATGAAGGTGATGTAAATCTCTCTATAGATAAGAGTGGTTATTATTAGGTCAAAAGGGCGTAGAATAACAAATTTCATACGAAACAGTGCCTATATTATTGTATTTTTTTTCTTTTTCTTTTTATGTTTCTAAAAGTTAAATTAGTCGAGCTACCTCTATCCAGAGGCATATTGGAGATTTCAAGCTTCATGCAAGGGTATAATGGTAATTCAACTCTCAAACTTCTGCACTCACCCAATTATGGTTCATGTGCATGCTTTCATAACAATATAGCATATTAGGGATTTTCAATTTAAATGATTTGATCTTTATTATTAGGTTTAAAAGTGCTTTAAAATGTTCTAAAAACAGAAAATCTAATTGAACTATGACAGAGGAGTTCCATCATTCGAATTGGACTAGGTTCGATTGATCAGCCTATGTCGATCGATCAACATCTGCGAAAAGCTAGTTTCCAAAACTGATTCAGACTCTTAAACACTAATTCGTATTAGCCTCAGAGCACTATAAAAAGACCATGAATTTTCTGAAAAACAGGGGAAGTATACATCAACTATATCCTAGCATAGAGAGGCTAATTTGAGGCTTCCCATGTAAAAATATGGTGTCAGTATGGATGTCTTCATACTTTTTATGCTCCCCATTATGCACCATGACTATTTTACATACTAATTGTGCTAGTTGAAATTTGGAATTCAGTGAAAGTTCAATTTTGAATTCTGTTATAAGTAGTTAATTTGATTTTGAGAACTATTCGCCTCCCTCTAGGTCCTAGTTCAAGCCTTGGCATACTCTTACCATCAAAGCAACCCTCAGTCGTCTCCACTTGCACTTCTCCATTTGCATAGGGATTCTCGTGAACTTTTAGTTATAAGAAGATGCCCATTAATTGGGAACACGATTCAGTAAATGCTGTAACAATACCATATTTAAATAAATACCATACATAACAAGGTACGCCAGCATTGGGAACTGCAAGCCATACAAAACCCTGTCCAATCCCAAACTTGAAGCAGATCACAGTTGAAGTGATCGCAGCCCGACTCTAATTATTGTATACCTTTCCGGCCACAAAAAGGTGGGGCACGGCATGGGAGAATTACCCGACTACAAATCCTTGCCAATTCTTGACTTCTGATACAGAAATATTTAAGCCCAGTATAAAGTTAGTGCTTGTGAAGACATCACCTCATGCATGGGGCTGGTCAACGTTGCAACCACTCACCAAATATAAACATATATATATATATATATATATATATAATATTTTTTCCTGTATGAATGACAAATATTGGCAAGAGTCCTATAATAACTTCAATCTGCCAAAAGTTATTTATTTAGTGTAAAAATAATATTAAAATCTAATTTGTAGAATGATCAATATACAACAGAACACAAAAAGCATTAAAAAAAAAGAAAAAGATTTCAACGTCTTCCCCTACTTAAATGACTTATAAGCATGGTTTTTACTTATGCAACCCACGAAAGGAAATTAATTGGTAATATAACATAACTTACAAATATATATACTTATCAAAAAGATGCTCCAACTAATGATGTCAAATAAACAAATTTCTCACCAAGAAAGTTCCTCTTGCAAGAAGGCAAAGGGCGAACCAGTAAGTTGGCAGCATGTGGATCACAATGTACAAACCCATGTTTGAACATCATTTCAGCAAAAGTTTGACTAACCTGCAGAAATTAAAATCAACCTCCTCTCAGTTAACAACAAAAACAGCATTGAATTTTCTTGAGGAATCAAACTTATTTAATTTATTCAACTAAATGCTTTCCCATGCTTGAAACATAGTCAAAAGCATACAATGTCGAGACACAGAGCAGTGGAAACCATCACAAAACAAGCCTTAAAAGGATTTTGAGTCAATAATTGACTCAACAGCATGCTCCAAGCATGCAATCATTGATAATTGAAATAAATAAATTGTTGATACTAACTTGACTATGAGATTTTTATTATAATCAGCATGTAAAGATGTAACACGAAGCTCATGCACAGTATGCACTTACTAGTTTTGCAACGTCGTTTGGCTTTATTCCAAATCTTTGAATGGTCTTCACATCATTTACGAATGCACCATCCATAAATTCCATGGTCAATATCTTTGAGGTACTTAAATTCCAATGCACCCTTGGGGCATAAATATAATCTGCAATATCAGGTGATAACTTCCTGAAGTTATCCATACATTTTACGCTGTTCTTGGCCTCAACCAAGAAATCTAGTTCCTGAACAAAATGACAATCCGTAATTATCATGAACAAAATGACAATCCGTAATTATCATGTTCAATCACTACTGTACAACCACCACCCAAAATAATATATATACATGACTGCATATAAATAATATGAAGAGCGTTCTTTGATGCAAGATCAAATTTAGAAATAGTCAAAAGCAGTGTGCTCTAGTACAAAAGAGGCATATTGAGCAGAAAGCTTAACCACGAATGTCACACTGTACATATTAAACAGGATTTGAGAAGCCAATTAAATGGTAAGAGTAAGGCTTAGTTTAATACATGAATGCATATAAATAATATGAAGAGTGTGCTTTTGCAAGGTCAAATTTAGGAAGAGTCAAGAGCATTGTTCTCTAATACAAAAAAGGCATATTGAGCAGAAAGCTTAACCACGAATGTCAGAGTGTACATGTTAAACAGGATTTGAGAAGCCAATTAAAAGGTAAGGGTAAGGCTTAGTTTAATAGGGTGTATAAGAGAAAAATAAAATAAAATATAAAAGGCATCCTTCTATAAGCCATCTTACCAAAACTATATACATATCATGCCTGATCAGCATGCTACATTCCTATTTCCAGAATGGCTTCGTGTGTTGCATGTTTTTACTATTCTTATTAAAGGTTGCAATTATTGAATGCATATTTTAGCTTCTTTCCTCTTCTACTTTAGAATGTTAACAAAAAAACCCTCCTTTTCTTGAGAGAGTCTCTCATTTGTCTATGATTTAAATGCACTGGAAAAATTCTACCAAATTAGATAGGAAGACCAGTTCCAATCATCATTTTACATGTTTCAGTACTGGTATTCTTGACATGCTCTCTAATCAGAATTTTTTTCTTTTGTTTCATATATATACCTTCAGACACTAGGAAACAACAATTCAACTATATTACTATGTCACATGTGCATCAAAAGATCTTTATCAGTTCTCATGAGTGCCCTTGATGGAACCCAAATATAGAAGGTTTAAGAAAAAGTTGCAAATCATAAACGAAGGTTGCAAAAATGTACCCATAGACTGAACACAGTTGATTTAGTTACGAATTTGGTTGCTCGCAGATTTTGTCCATTAGGAATATATTTAAGAAAATTCATGGAGGTTGCAGAAGTCCAGAGCAAATATCAGAAATCAAATTTAGATAATTCTGGAGCTTCATGATGTAGGACAATTGTGGAGGAATGTTCTACAAGCTACAAGACTAATATTGATGTATGGCAGCAGTAAAGAGTCTATAGACCCTTTTTTGGGGTTAATTATCATTGGCTCTTATGGCTAAAAGGTTAGTTGGAAGATTGATTTTTTGAGTTTATAAAAACTGGGGGAAAATTCTGAGGCTTCTCTGAGTGCCATGAACAGTAACTTTTGCTGTTTGGGTTTCTTAGACTTGCTATGGTTGAATGACTGAAAATGGAACAATTACCCTTGCAAAATGTAAAACATGATCTGATTATGGCATTCAAATGCTAATAGACACAGAAAACACGAAGGGAAAAAAGAAGTATAAAGTGCTGTCCATCACACCTAGAATTCCCTAGTCATTATCAACTGGAGCTAGAATTGCATCATCCAAAAAACAAAAAGCTTCAAAACTTTGGAAGACAATCTTAAACCTGATCTCTATTAAGTCAAAAAATTACTACCTCTGTCCCATATTAGTAGTCCATTATCTCATTTTTAGACGTCCCAAATTAGTCGTCCACTTTGAAAAGTCAAGCAAATTAGCTTTATCTTTCCATCATTGTCCTTTATATTTTCAAAAAATTTCAAACTTGGTAACTATACATATCTAAACTAAAAAGGACAAGTTGGTAATTTTAAAAGGGGACAATGCATTAATTGCATGTCCCCTTAAAAACTCCAATATCTAAACACGGACATCTAATATGGGACAGAGGGAGTACATAGCAATATATGAACTTTTACAAATCCCAATTCTAATAGGACTTTGGCCACATAATTAAAAATTCAATGACTTCGACTAGTAAAACCTACATGGACCTATTAAAACCATAAATAAAGGCCAATATCATAATCTGACCAAATATGACCCATAGGGCCTGCTGTAGTCCCTGTTCAGCAAAGTTTAAAATTACCAGGACACTGTTAAATCCAAAAACTTAATAATAAGAAAATTAAACTAGAAGCAAACTCAATAAAAGGAAAAATAAAATAAAACCAAAGACAACCTACAACTGAATCTAATAGGTTTCAAGTGGGTATGGCATGAAATTGAGTCATTTCCTTAAGTTACTCCTATCTTTCAATTTGCTTTTCCTGGAGCTTCTTATGGACTGCATCACTTCAAAAGATAGAGCTAATTTGAAGAGTTGTGTAAAAAGTCGAATTTCAGAATGATGTAAAGATCAAAAGCAGAAGTATTCTGTCATGTGTGGACCTAATTTACACAATTAAAAACATATGAAAGTTAATAAAAAAGAACTAGAAAAATAGAAAAGTGGAAGCCTCGTGTAATAAAATGTAACATTGAGAGAATACCATTCAAAAAGAGCAACTTATAAAGACTCAAGATGCAGTTCATTATAAATGAGCCAAAAAGGGTTTAAACTTTACAAAGTTGTAAAGTTTAAGCAGCTAACCTTAGGTAAACTTTCACGCACTTCGTCAACCAACCACCTGCATTTCAATTTCAAGTACACTTCAGGTTAACAGTATGTTGAAAATAAGTACACATGGGAGTACGCACACACAGATATGTAACAACTGCACATGTGCATGTCGTATAAGTATCCATGCTTGTGTGTCGTATAAGTATCCATGCAAAGTTCAAATGTTCAAAATTCCCATGACACCACATAAATATTCAATAAAAAAATCTAAGAAATAGTAGAATGTTCGAAGGGAAAGAATCGTCCACGGCGATTCTGAAACTCCATATCATACACTCTCTTTTTAGTTATGTGAAAAGGAAGTCCTGTTCCTCTTCTGAAGATTTAATTATTTTTTCGGCTTCTTTGGGGCCTTAAACCCCGGTTCCACTTTTGTATAAGGGATGTGTTCCCCTATTGAACGCCTTTTTAATTCAATTATTACTTATCAAAAAAAAAAAAAAAAAAGAGCTAAGAAAAATAAGGAGCAGGAAAGAAACCATCTATTAACCTGTAATCAAAAGTAGGAAAAAAAGAATGCAAGGTGTTGACAATTAACTCCACAGTGGCATAATCTGCGGCCGCAGTGTCAGTCATGTGAGTGTGCTGAACCTGAATATTGAGGAAATTGTCGGACAAAAGAAAGAAATCCTCATAAGAAAATTATTATCTCATAATTGTATACGTTTGAAGAAATAAGACAACATTTCAAAATAAATGTTCTTATTAGGAGTAATTGTGGAACAGTTGTAACCTTCACAGCAACTTTTTGCCCATCATGGGTGCGAGCAACATGAACTTGTGCTAGGGAAGCGCTTGCCATTGGTACAGGATTGAACTCGTCAAAAATCTGTTCATGAGAAGCTTGACTAAGTTGTTCTACTGATCAAATGAATAAGTCAAAATAAATACAAATACAGCTATAGCATACACGACATCAGAGATCACTTTGACCTTCATGGAACTAAAGAGTCTAAGACAACCTCGATTTTTAGAGAGATAAGCATCCTATCCACTAATGGTAACATTCCTATGCAGGACAATTAGGGAAACAATTTAACAAATAACACATACTTCATCCGGTGTCCCTCCAAGCTCTTTCTTCACAACTTCATGCACTTGATCGTAAGAAGAAACTGGACATTTATTCAACATGGACTCCCTCATTGTCTGGACGTACTCTTGAGGTATTAGGTACTCCTATACAAGATATATTTCATTCAACACACAATTACATATCTACCATAATAATTCATCAATCATTAATAGTCATTTTGGATAAGAATAAGAGGATAGAAACAAAAATAATGATATTAGTTAAAAAAGACAAAATAGAAGAAAGAAAATGTATAGTGTTAACACCTCCTCTATTTATTACTTATCAAAAAACAAAAAAAAACAAAAAACCCCCTCCTCTGTTTGGATAACTACGAAAAATACAGGTAGAGATAGATGGAACCCTTAATCTTAGTTGGGCAAGATAGTGGAGAGGAATGAAAGGAAATGATATTTTATTAAGTAGAAAGGAGAAAATAGGGAATTACTTGTTTCAAAAATATTAGTCACTAAATTTTTTGTCTTTCCTTCCAAATCATCCCACTTCTAAAAGGATAAGATAATTTCAATTCAGGGGTAACAAATTCTCCTCCTTTCCTTTTCCTCGTTTTCAAACAAAACAAGCTCTCCCTCCTTTCTTTTCCTTTTCTTTCCATTCATTCCAATGACTTCAATCCAAATGCAGAGTTACATGAGAGACAAAGTATTCCAGTTTATCAAAGATACCTCAAAAAGTATGGTGAAAGCATACCAGCTGACTAATATGTTGACCAAGCTTAATATAGATGCCACCATTCTGAAAACATAATTCTTGAAGCCTGCGGGCACCCCTGATGTGAACTTCATGTTTAACTCTTGACCTCTCAATGCTACCTTCTGGTAGTCCCCACAATGAATATTCATAATCTAACAACATGACAAAAATAAAATACTTCAAAATCAAATGCATAGTTTCCAAAGTCTTAGATCTACTAGAACAACCCTACAACTTAAATATTAATAAAGGAACAAAAGCCTGAGAAAACATCAAAGAGATTTTTTTTCTCTCCCCAAAGTACTAATTCTGTCAAAGAAATAAATTAAAAAGAAATGGAGTCAGCCAGGTCTATAAGAGCCCGCATGTCACAAGAATGGTTGACATCCTTACCAACTATTGTTCCAGAATAAAACTCTGAAACCTAGAATACCTGCAGTCAGTATCTAAACACTAAATCCAGTTATTTGTTCATGATTTACCTCCTTTTTTATATGGGCTGAGTTTGCTGACAATTCAAAGTTTCATCTATTAAAAGAAAATGTAAATTCAGTCTCAAAATTTATCAAAATACCAGATGCATTACAAAAAATTACCAACTAAACTTATAAATTTCCCCATTTTAAAAATAATAATATTAAAAAGTATGGGATGTTAGTTATTTTTTAATTATTTATTCCAGATATTGAACTAGATAAAAGGGGAGAAACAAGCAGATAGCAGTATATCTGGTCAATTTACCACAAGCTGAAATCTTATTAGCCTACATCAACTGGAAAATCAGCAAGATTCTTAATCCATAATTTTAGTGTGAAAACTTGAAAACTATGTATTCAACGAAGAGCGCGAAATTATGTTTCTGTTTGAGCTATCTCTTCTCTTGAGTCATCTTTCCGTAACTTCAACATGGACCAACTCACAAACGGGCCTGACAAATGTCATGATATCACCATATCCGATTATCAATTTTAATTCACATATACATTTGTAAAATCTAATAACAATCCGTCACGGTTTGGTTATATAAAGATACGTCGATTATATTGCATATTCATTCTATGTTTATATATTTAAATATTTCAAGGGGGAGGGGAAGTAAGAAAATGCTGGTTATTTCTTCTTTAGGAATACAAAAATCTGAATACAATCCCCACTAAGGATCAAAATTTTGTTTCAATGCGTTGTCAACGTTCGCTAAAATGAAAACATTTCAGGAAAAAAAAATAAATAAATAAAATAAAATAAAATAAAATGTAATAGTTAAAAATTTGGAATTGCACGTAAACTTTTAGAAACATAAACTAAATCTATTTTTTCGTGCTGATAAGCCTGATAACTAATAACTGAACTGTTTGAGGTCCTAGTATTCATTTGGACAAGCAGAACTAGTATAGATCGAAAAAGAAAGCTTGGAGAGGATAGTTTAAAATAATGTTAACCAACCACGTTGATGGTTAATAATGTAATATTGTTTGATGAGAAACAATTTTATATTTGAATATCATAACCAAGGATCACCAGGTACAATAGATTTTATATCTTTACCTAGAAAGCCTCAATATGGCATAATTTTCTTTATTAAAATTCAAAAAATTTATTTTCTTTTTCTTTTCGGGAAACTACCAATCTGGAGTATGGTAGGGGCAGATTGAATTTCTGGTAGAGACTGAATTGTGGAATTTGTAGAGATTAGAAACAACACTCTACTAGATTGACACTGACACAGAAAGACAAAAGCTAGGGGAGCGAATGGGATTAGATGCCCAGTAGTACTAGCCCTAAATAGATTCAGATCACTGTAATTGCTTTTATTCTCTTATTCGAGTAAAAACATGCATTTATTTGACACTTCCACTACTTAAAGTAAATGCCTCTCATGATCTAAATTTTCAATGGCTTATCACAATCAAAATGCTAAAGTTATTTTAATGATTTATTTATCTACTCAACAAACCAAATGAAAACGCAGATTTATGTACACATACACAATCACATCCCACAATCAAGTGTAAGCCATAAATGAAACGAATAGAAATAGGTTTGGAACAAAAAAAAAAAAAAAAAAAAAAACAAAAACAAAAAACCCTAAACCTAATACTTAGGATAAATCAATGAGAAGAAGACGGCAATATATAGTGAATTGTACCGAAAGCAGTGGTGGCGGCAGTGACGGAGACACGCATGAGGCGGAGAGGGACGGTGGTGCATAGCTTCAGGGCCGTCGCCGGGTCGTCGGAGTTAGCAATCGTCGCCGCCATCGCGCCGCCACCCAGGGCGGTGCCAGTTAAGGCCAGCTTGCCTTTGGCGCGCCACAGATACCGCAGGACCATTTTCGTTGAGAACTTCAAGAAAGCGTATTGTCCGCTGTTTTTTTTATACTTTTCTAAACATAGTAATACTAACAATTTAGGCTAAGAAAACAAAGACCGATGCCCCAATTTACAAGTAAACTCCTTTTGACAAAACTATCCATGCTTGGATTATTTTTTATTTTTTATTAAATAATCGTAATGCTCTTTTTCATTAAATTATACTTAATTTTTTTTATAAATAAATTATAAAAAATTTCATATAATTTTATGACATATTCACCTTTAATTATTGAAACAATTTATGTAATTTCTTAATTTTTCATGAATACATATTATTAAAAATAAGGTTTTTTATTAAGTAAATTTTTATGAATATATTCTATGAAAATAATATTTTTTTTTACTATAAAAAAGTTTAAACTGAGTCTAATAAATTTCATTATAAATAGTGAAGTTTTAATAATAAGTTAATAATTTTGAAAAAATAGTTGTTATAACTATATCTTCTTTTTTTATGATAAATTAATTCTAAAACTAAAATTAAGATAAATGGTATAATTAATATTTAAATCATAAGAAAAGATAAGAGAAATAATTTAACAAAAAATGACAAATTTAATGATAAATGGTAAAATAGTCTATGATGTGTTTGAATTGTAACAAATCATTAACTTTAGGGGACAGTTGGTAGTTGAAAATAGTTACTTGCAAAGGATTAATAATTCAAAAAGGGTTTTTTTTGTTTTATTTTTGGTCACTTTACCTAATAATTTATTATTATCATATATATATACACCTTTTGGGGGTAGTTGGGATGGGGTCCATACCTTATTCTCAATGTTATCGATGTGAAAGTCCAGTATGTGATTGTTTCTAAGGTTGCGTGAATTGTGAACAAGAAATGAGTGAAAATAAGAGTGGGGTATTAGTAAAAATAGTGTGTATATATATACACGTGTGTGTGTGTGTGTGTGTGTGTGTGTGTGAGAGAGAGAGAGAGAGAGAGAGAGAGAGATGCATTGAGTTTAGACGCACCAATAAAAGAAGAAATAATAGAGATTTTTTTTTTTTCTCCTTACCCTAATTGTTTTCTAAAAAGAAAAAATAATGGAGAATTTTATTTTTCTCCTTACTCTATATCTTTTCTAAATTTATAACAAAAATTAATTATTATGTATATCGAAACTATTATTCCTGGAGAAAGTAACTGTTAATAAGTCTGAAATGATTTCAACTGCAAGTATTTGCTATAAAGTCCTATTTGAATTGGGCAAGTTGGACCGATGAATGATCATCTTAGCTAGTTCAACTGCGCTTTGGAACAAATTGGACCAGTGAATTGTTTTACCCAAAAAAAAAAAAAAAAAAACACTTAAATATAGATTGAATATATGAAATTGTCAAGTGTCAAAGTGAAGTGCGAAACTCTTATACGAGTCCAATACCATTTAGAACTAAATATTTGTCAAATTGTTTATGAAAAAAAATAATAATAATAAAAATAAAATAAATTGCTAATGACAATTTATATAACATTTGCACTATAATCTTAAATATTACCTCTTTTGACAAACTAAAAATAAAAAAAATAAGTCAATTTTGTTGCATAAATATATCTTTCGATTGTAAAAATAAAAAATAAAAAAAAATTGTCACTATGGAATAAATTATCCCTTTTTACTGCCAAAAATAATTATTAGTATAGAAAATTATTTTCTTTGAGAGGACCTCTGCAAAAAACAAAAAGAAAGAAAAAAAATTAGTAAAGAAAGTAAATAAGGGAAAAAAAAAAAAAATTTAAAGTTGTATAAAGGTCGTTACGAGATTATAAATTAATAAATTGTGCATTAATAGATTCAAGGACTTTCTTGTTATTTAAAAAAATATATAAATGTAATGCAATTGGAGAAAAATGGAGTGCGAATATCATCTCCCTTTATATATTGATTGATACATAAAATGTCAAAGTTGTTTAGTGGAACCGTTTGCACGAGATAATAACACTCAAAATTAAATATAAGTTCTAATGGGTGGCCACAAAATGGACAAATAAATAGTCTGACTTGTACAAGATATATAATCATCCTAAAAAAAAAAAAATCAATAATAATAATAATAATAGAGATTTTGAATAAGTTCAGTTATTTATTACTTAGTAATTTAGTTGGCTGAACGTGCAGCTCATTCATGTGTCCAAGTTCGAGCCCCCTCCCCCAATTAATATATGATGATCTATTGCTTACTATAAAGTATAGAACGTTAAATTTTATGAACATGACCATCAGATATAATCCTACAGTGATATTACAAACATACCATTATCATTTCTTAATCCAACAAAAGTTACAAAACCGCTATTCTACCTTTTAAAATTTTCTAAATTACCTTTATCCTCGTTTAAAAGTTTCCTAAACTAACATTACCCAAATATATATTATTAATCAACATTTTGTGGGTTTGTGTGCTTGATGGAAGAAAAATAAACGAGAGTATTATCTAATTCCCTAAGAAGGTGTGTTTATGTTCGAATCCCCCTTTTACTATAATAAAATAAATAAAGAAAAAAAAAATACCTAAAAAACTCAAAGTTCTAATCACAAGAAGGCTTCTCTATTTGGATATAGTCTCATTTTTATTTAAAGGTGAATAACTTTCACTCACTACTCCCTCTTCTATCCATATTGCATAAAATTAAAATGAGGTATTGCAGTTTTTATTTAAGTCATTGGATAATTTGAAACAAAAAATTTATTATTTTTTTTACGTTCAACTAAAATTAAAATAGATATTTATTCTTATTGATGTATCTTCATAGATTTGGTCATTTTTTATAATGCACACTGCTTAACAGTTGGCCAAAAAAGAAAAGGTACATTGTCTTCTACGTGTGATTTGGTTTGCCTATAAGAATTACTGAAGTATAAAAATTGTAACATGATCATTACTTTTGGCCTAAAAAAAATAATAAATTGACCATTATACTCTAAGTAAGAAATTTTAAGTTTTAATTTATTTGATGTCCACGCAGCAAATTTTTTTACCCTATAAACATAGAGGACAACCCTCCAATGTAAAATAAAACTATCAATTAACTAAACTATCAAATTTTTATATGTGATCTTGCAGACTTACAAATTGTGTTGATAGTGGATAGTTTATGTGGTTTTTTTTTTTTTTTTTTTTTTTTTTTGGTAAAATTAATTTAGAAAATTTTGAATAAACAAATAGGTAGAATGGCAATTTTGTTGGATTAGAAAAGGAGAATGGTGGATTTATAATACTACACGTGGTGTGGATAAAATTCCTTGTTCGACGATTATCACGCCTGGATTATCACGCCTTTATATATATATATATGTTAAACAAGGATAGGGAAGAAAATAAGTCAGACATTGTTTTAATACTTCTATTACTTCTTTTTAATACAACTATTTGAGCCCAAATGGTGGTTCTGAATTATGTCATTTGTTTGTTTTTTTTTTTTTTTTTTTTTTGTCAAGGTTAATAAGAAAATAATAGAGAATTCTATTTTTCTCCTTGCTCTATATTTTTTCTAAATTTATAACAAAAATTAATTATTATGTATATCGAAACTATTATTCTTGGAGAAACTAACTGTTAATAGGTCTGAAAGGATTTCAAGTGCGAGTATTTGCTATAAAGTCCTATTTGAATTAGACAAGTTGGACCGATTAATAACCATCTTAGACTGGTTGAACTGGCTTCTGCAACAATTGGACCAGTGAATTGTTTTACCCAAAAAAAAAATAATACTTAAATATAATTTGAATATATGAAATTGTCAAGGGTTAAAAGTGTGGTAAGAAACTTTTATACGAGTCCAGTACCATTTAGAACTAAATATTTGTCAAATTGTTTTTGAAAATAATAATAATAATAATAATAAAATAAATTGTTATTGACAATTTATATAACATTTGCATTATAATCTTAAATGAAATGATAATTTTAACTTTACCTTTACAATAAATAATTATTACTTTTTAAATGACACAGCTATTCTTTCATTTTTTTCTCTCCTTATCTCTAATCTTTGATATTTTAAGCATCTTTTGACCCAAAAAAAATAGAATAAAATTTGAATAATTTTTTTTAAGGGATCAAAATTTTTTTTTGTTATGTTGAATAAATTGTCTCTTTTGGCCGGATAAAAAAAATAAAAAGTAACCATTTAAAAAATTATCTATTACCAAAAAATAAAGTTACCTCTCTTGAAAGAAAAAAAAGTCAATTTTGTTGAATAAATATATATTTCAATTGTAAAATAAAAAATAAAAAAAAATCATTATGGAATAAATTATCCCTTTTGACTGCCAAAAGTAATTATTTGTATAACATAAATTATTTTCTTTGAGAGGATCTCCACAAAAAACAAAAAGAAAGAAAAAAAATTAGTAAAGAAAGTAAATAAGGTAAAATAAATAAATAAATAAAGTTGTATAAAAGGTAGTTACGATATTATAAATTAAAGAATTGTGCATTAATAAATTCAAATAATTTCTTGTCATTTTCCATAAAAAAAAAATTATAAATGTATTGCAATTGGAGAAAAATGAAATGAGAATATCACTAATATGATACATAAAATGTCAAAGTTGTTTAATGGAAGTTGGAACTTTTGCACAAGATAATAACACTCAAAATTAAATATAAGTTCTAATGGGTGGCAACAAAATGGACAAATAAATAGACTCTGACTTGTGTGAAGATATATAATCATCTTACAAATAAATCAATAATTATAATAGGTTAACTTAAAGGAGACTCCTTTACATTTGCAAAAATTCAGTCAGACCCCTGTCAGACACTGTTAAGGAGAGATTTTGATATAATTTAAAGATGATATATAGTTTGTAGCCAAACATAACGGTTGAGGGGTAATTTAGGCATTAAAATTTAATTTTTTGTTAATGTGGCAAAAAGTGTCTCTGACTAGCTTTGACCATTGACCGAGGGGAGAAATTGATGTGTGTCAGAAAAAGTAAAGGGTGTGACTGAATTTTTGTAAATGCGAGGATCTCCTTGAAATTTGGACAAAGTTCGAGAGTGGAACTAAAGTTAACCCATAATAATAATAATAATAGAAGTGTTGAATAAGTTGAGTCAGTCGTTACTTAGTAGTTTAGTTGACTGAAATGTTCAGTTCCCTCGTGTGTAGTTTAGTTTAGTAGTTTAATATACAATGATCTATTGCTTACTGTAGAGTATAGAACAGGAAGTTTTATGAACATGACCATCCGATATAATCCTACAGTGATATTACGAACATACCATTATCATTTCTTAATCCAACAAAAGTTACAAAATCGTTATTCTACCTTTTTAAAATTTTCTAAATCACCTTTCTCCTGGTTTAAAAGTTTCCTAAACTAACATTACCCAAATATATATATATATATATATATATATATATAATCAACATTTTGTGGGTTTGTGTGTTTGAAGGAAGAAAAATAAAAGTGAGTGTTATTTAACGATCTAATTGGTATAATCCTCAACTCCCTAAGAACATCAGTTCGAATTCCCTCTTTACTATGATAAAATAAATAAAGGAAAGAACTTTTCTTTTCTTTCTGAACAAACCTCAAAGTTCTTATCACAAGAAGGCTTCTCTCTTTGAATATTGACTAATTTTTATTTAAAGGTCTCTTTTTGGATATTGACTCATTTCTATCCATCGTGCATAAAATTAAAATGAGGTGTTGTATAGTTTTTGTACCAGTCATTGGATAATTTGAAACAAAAAATTTATTATTTTTTTTACGTTCAACTAAAATTAAAATAGATATTTGTTCTTATTGATGCATCTTCATAGATTTGGTCATTTTTTATAATGCACGCTGCTTATCATTTGGCCAAAAAAAAAAAAAAAAGATACATTGTCTTCTACGTGTGATTTGGTTTGCCTATAAGAATTACTGAAATATAAAAGTTGTAACATGATCATTACTTTTGATCATTACTCTAAGTAAGAAATTGTAAATTTTAATTTATTTGACATTCACGTAATCAGGGGCGGAGCCAGGAATTTAAGGTTGGGAGGCCGGATTTGAACTATATAATAAAAATTTAAAACAACACTTATAAATCAGTTATAATATAATTTATTTTTAAATACTGGTCATAGTATATATATCTTGAGAAAATTCAAAAATGAAAAAAATACAACTTGGACACAAAAAAAATAAAATAAAATAAAATATTGATGCTAGAAGAAAATTTTGGAGAAGAAATGTAAAGAAATAAGCATTGTTAAAAAATCAAATTTTTTTTATCAATTGTTTTAATTTTTCAAAAATCTAATTTTTGGAAGAAGAAAATTAAGTAGATTCCACAATTCAACAATATAATAAATTTTAACTCAGTTTTTAACCAAAAAAAAAAAAAGTCAACAAGATTATTATTGAGTTATTAAACAAGATACAAATAGTTATAAAATTTTTTATTTAGAAAGTAATAACTAAAAGTATATAGATGATATTATTATTATTATTGTTATTGAGAGTTTCACAATACTTTAGTTTATCTTCTTTCCAAATATTTTTAGGACTTGACAATAAAGATTGTTATATAATTTTAGATATTTTCTTGTAAATATCATTTTACAAAAATGTTTGACAAAAAAATACTTCATGCATTTTTACCAAACACAAGGGAAGATTAATTATTTTATTCTTTTTTTTCTCTCTTGAATTAATATTATAGATATTGTACGTGTATATATAAATAAAATAATAATGTGTTGATATAACAATTATAATAATTATTTACCAAAAAAAAAATGACTATAATAATAATAAGCTTAAATTTTTGTTTCTTAATATTTGAGCTTTTAAAAGTATAGTTAAAAGAGTGCAAGTTGAAAAATATTTAAATTTCAATGAGACACAAATTAAATTTATTTTCGAACTCTTTATTTTGGGTCAATATATGCTGGAAAAACATTGGAGGGCCCATTGAAATTTTTAATTAATATTTGAGACAAAATCTACAAATTTATTCATATTTAGGGGTTATTAATAGAATTTTCAAAAAAAATTAGCTGGTCAATATATCTGTTAAAAATAATGGAGGGGCCAATTAAAATTTTTAATAGATTTAGATGCAAATTTTGTAAATTAATTAACAATTAATAGGTAATAGAACATTTTCCAAATTTTTTTAATATTTGAGACAAAATCTACAAATTAATTAATATTTAGGGGTTTATAATACTATGGTGGGGATAAAATTCCTTGTTCACGATAATCACGCCTTTATATATATATTAAACAAGGATAGAGAAGGAAATAAGTCGGACATTGTTTTAATACTTCCATTACTTGTTTTTTAATACAACTATTTGAGCCGAAATGGTGGTTCTGAATTATGTCATTTGTTTTTTTTGTCAAGGTTAATAAGAAAATAATGTGGTAAAAAATTTAATTAATATAATTTCTTGGTGTTTCGTATGATAAAATTTGGCTGAATTAATATATTTTTATAATAAAATTTGGCGAAATATATCTTGTAAAATACTCATTTTTGTACGGCGTAAGAGATTATAAAACTATGAATGGAAGATACTTATTAGAATCTACACATGCGTTTCCTATTCATAACATGGTGAGATAGAATCAAATCATCGACTGAGTTTCATGTCAGATAGAGTTAATGAAATCATTCTTGAGAAAGAAAACGTGAAGAGCTTGTGACTATCACCAAACCCAATAAAAAAGGGTATCACATTGCTAGAATACCATACATAATAATAAACAAGCAAACAAAACAACTCCTGCTTTCTAAAGAAAATAATGATTAGAAAGAGAAGGAATATGTTTAATGTAAGTTCATATTTAGTATATTTATACATGTAATGTGACATTTCAGAACATTATGTGATAAATCTACCAGTAAAATTGTATTTTTTTCTAGAAAGACATATTTGTTATATTTTTCTTTTAAGGTTGTATCATTAAACTTAAAAAATGCACATCCAACGCATATATCTAGAAGTCACACAACAACAATATTAAATTAGAAATGCAACATATTTTCGATATTGTTTAGTGTCGTTGCTTCGATATAAAGTAGCATTTAGACAAATACATTAAGCCCAAATGAATGGTTTTTGAAACACAATAGAAGACCTTGCTTTGTTTGTTAGTCTATGCGGGTAATTGGGCCTCCAAGAATGACATAGAGTTAGGTTATTTAGAATAGAAGCCTCACCAAATTTTGGAAGGCCTGAGACCGTCCAAGCCCAAATTTGAGGTGTGTTATTTTTTATTTTTAAAGCTGGTGGCAGCGGCAAGCGCACATACAACTAATATTTTATTTCAAGGCAGATAAAATTAAGAGTTTTTCGTACGTATAGGAAGTATTACTATTGGTAATACATTATATTTACATCAATAATATTTTCGATTGAAAAATACATGCATTTTTATATAAAATATAAAAAATATTTTAATGAAATTTTAAAAGATTAAAATTCAATTCATAATATCAATATTCAATCGCGTGCATTTCACATTAATTCTATATTTTCATTTTCATGAAAACATTGATTCAAGAAAAATATAAGCCAAGTGTTATTAGTTGTAGGTAAAAACAACAAAATGACTTTGGGGAAAGTGATTTATTTTCCAATATTGTCCTCTGAAATTACTATAAAAAAAATTCATTATTGAGTGTGTTGTGACTTGTCTTAGTTGTCTATAATATTTCATTTTTATCCGTCCCTCCCAATATGTGAGTGTGTTGTCTCCAAATATAATTTGACTATATATATATATATATATATATTTCGGAAGTAATTTGACTAAAGATTACTGGCTACTTACTAAAGGGAAAATTTTGCTAAGATCACTACTACTTTTGGTTTGAAAGAAAACAATATTGGAAAATGAAGCTAAAAGAAAGCAAGTGTAAAATGAAAGCAAATATATATATATATATATATATATATATATATTCATTTTCTTGTTTTCCAATTCTAAAGTTGAAAATACTATGATTTTTCCAGAAATAAATATATCAACAAATATAGATAGCCGGTAAAATACTTTATTTTTGGTTTCATTACAAGAATCATATCTTCTGATGGCCTGATCATGTGGGGTTGGGGAGGACGGTGTTCAGTTAGTGAAGGCCATGTTTGGGATGTTCTCAACTTTCAAACGGTACTGGAATTACTTATATAATTCGGCTGCACCTTCGTGATTTACACGTGGACATGTCTTGAGGACGAGAGTCCGGTGGCATGAGAATGGCAGGACATGTGGTAGACATGTGTCACACATCCAATACAGTTTGTAGCATGAATAATATGTTTTTTTAACATTTTGTTTTTAGAGTTTTTGTTGTTGTGGACGGTGAAAAAAATATATTGTTTTGCACAGTGTAAATTTTTTGTAAATAATGGTAAAAAAATTAAATTATTAATTAAATATTTTTACATGCTTAAATAAAAAGATTCAGTTGCTACAATGATATGATTGATATATTGGTTGATTCTTTAGATTGAGATAATGTGAATTGATGGGTTAGTTATTAGTTTATACTATGGACTGGTCTTTATTTTTTAATTCTAATCCAAAAAAAAATATATAGAGTTTGAAAATTAATTTAACTTATATCTTTTTGAAATTTATATAAAATTTTAACTATGACCATTTCAGTCTTATTCTTGAAAACTCAAATTTTGTGGAACATACCTCCCAAAAAACAAAAAAACTTGTGAAACATAAATTTTTGTTGGTATGATGGTATCATTACTTCATTTACATATACACATATATATTAATTTAAAAGATAAAAATACTTTATAATAAAAGTGCATTCACTTGATTTTTTTTTTCTTTTTGTCACACATTTTAGTCTTACGGTTTCTATAATTAAAATATCTAAAATTATATACTAATCACTATTTATGAGTTTTTGATTCATTAAAAAAGAGGAGAAACTAAAATGTGATGAATAATGGTGCATAGTGGCATGCTGGTGTAAATGGGATAGTAAATGAAAGAGAGAGGGATAAGAATGGTCAACATAATAAGAGACAAGCAGACAAAACAACTCCTTGAAATATTTGTGAAAAATTATAAAAAAGAGAAGGAATATGTTTAGTGTAAGTTCATCTTCGGTATATTTATAGCATAGAAAGGTGACATTCTAGAACATCATGTCTTTTTTATAAAGACATAATTCTACTAGTAAAATTGTGTCTTTTATAGAAAGACATATCTGTCGTGGTATTCTTCATACAACATGTACATGGAGAAACCAAACAGCAATAATATTAAGTTGCAACAAGTAGTACAGCTAGATAAAAAATTTTAAGCCCAAATTTTGGCGGGCCTGAGCCCGTCCGAGGATTGGCAAGCCCAATTAGAAGACCGTGGTTAATAGTGAGTTTTTAGAGAAATAAATATATCAAAAAAGATAGATAGCCACTAAAATACTTTATTTTTGGTATCATAACAATCACTATTCACAAATTTATTTTTAAAAAATAATAAATTACAAAAAAGTCATATCCCTTGGTCCAACCTTGTCTAATAGATTAAAAAACTACATGTTGCCCTTCACAAAACCAAACATAAAGGTGCTTTCACACTACAGAAAACTCACTTTCTGCCCCCGGGGGCATAGCTGTGATGGTTGGAACTTGGAGACAGGTTTGAAATGGCCGATGTTTGACTCTTCCCAAGCCATCTATTTCTCTCGATTGACTGTTGCGCGTGTTGAGGGGCCGGTGTGCGTGGCGCAGGTTTGTAACTCGGGGTGGGTCCCTAAGGGGCCCTGCCCAGGGGAGTTCCTGTTTCCAAAAAAAAAAAAAAACTTACTTTATACTTGATACAATGATACACTAGAAGTGATCAGCTTGCTGGGTTACACCTAGACATTTCTCTCCAATATCACACGAGCCATTGTTGAACTCTATGCATTCTCCGACGATCTTATACACTTTTAGAGTGTGGGCATCCGACATGCGACGGCTGGAGTGTTGGTGAGATTGAAACACAGTATTGACGTTAATTTATCTCTCAATTTGCTCTTCTGTTCGCCTGATGTGGGGTTGGGGAGGAGGGTGTTCAGTTTTGTTAGCGAAGGCCATGTTTGGGGTAAAATTTCGAACTTGTGAAGGTATCACTTATATAGTACGGCTGCACCGTCCTGAGTTTTACACTTGCACATGTCTTGAACGACATAAGAGTCTAGTGCACTACTTATGCATGTTTGGTGAAAACTGTTACGCTTCCAAACAGTGCTAAAACATTTCCGAAAATGGGCCTATTTTTAGAAGTATCAAAATGATGCTTCTTGTTGCTTCCAGAACTGTAACGGTAAAATGCTTCATATACTGTAGTCTATTAGTGGAATCATTGGGCCCAAAATACTTGAAGCAATATTTCCATATCCAGCTATAAATGTAAAAGCAAACGAGAGCAAACCCTAGGGCGATTCGGAGGCTATTCCACTGTGCATCGAGCTTTAACCATCCCGTCGCTACAAACGACGTTCTTGCAGGCTCCAATCGGTAAACATAACTCCATTCTGTTCTTGTTCGTCTTGATGGTAATTTTTTCCTATTTCGTCTTGGTTTTTTTGCTTGGATCTGAAACCCTAGTGGTGAGGGTTTCAGTTTTATTACTCGGATGAGTTTTTTGTTATGTTGTGTAACATTTTGGGTCGACTTTGTGCTTGGATCTGGAAACTGTACTTCGAAAATTTAAGTTTTGTCACTTCGATTCAGATTTTACTATCTTGTGTCTTATTTTTGGTTGAATTTGTGCTTGGATCTGAAAACCGTACTTTGGAAATTCAAGTTTTGTCACTTCGATTAAGATTTTATTATCTTCTGTCTTATTTTGGGTTGAATTTGTGCTTGGATTTGAAAATCGTACTTCGGTCTTTCAAGTTTTCTTTACTTCGTTTCATATTTTATTATGTTGTGTATAATTTTGGTATTTCTGTCTTAGATTTGGAAACCCTTCTTCCAAAAAAAAAAATTTTTTGGTACTTTGATTCAATTTTGTTTTATGTTGTGTATAACTTTGGGTCTATTTTGTGTCTTCGATTTGGATACCTTACTTCTGAAATGAAATTTCAACTGTTTTTCACATTATTGTCACTTTAATTAAATTTTTTGTGTTTGTGTTGGGTTGTTCGTTTATAGAGTATGAGTGTTGCAGTGGCATGACGTTGTCACTGACCTTTAATTCGTCCTAAAAGTAATAATTTCAACACTACTTCTGAATTTATAGATTTGTGTAGGATAAATTTTTGTTTTATGCTGTGTATAAATTTGGGTTTTTTTTCTGTCTTCCATTTTTCTGAATATACAGATTGGTTACTTCGATTCATTTTTTATATGTTGTGTCTAATGATCTTGTTGGTGTTGAAATTACAAATTGGTTAGTTCGATTCAACTTGTAAATTTTTTTTATGTAAAAATCTTTTGTCATTGGTTACTGAAACTCAGTTTTTGTGTACAACAAAATGCAAACTGAAAATGAAACCAAATTGAACTATTTGTTAAAACTGTTTATCATGTTACCAATATGCAAACTGACTTCCAACTTGTAACTATTTTTTATATAAAATTCTTTTTTGATTGGTTCTCAATAAGAGTTTTAATATATCTTCTTATACTTTTTATTTGTATTGAACTTGAGTTATTGTGTATAACTATATGAAAACTGAATTGAAATTAATTGATCAAATTGCAAAACCGTGTATCATGCTACATATATGCAAAGTGACTTTCAGCTTGTAACTTTTTTTCATTTAAAAATATATTATCATTAGTTACTGAACCTCAGTTTTTTTTTAGAACTATATGCAAACTGAATTGAAACCCAATTGATCTAGTTGTTTAAATTGTGTATCATGCCTACCTATATTTAAACTGACTTCCAACTTGTAACTTTTTTTCATTTAAAAATCTTTTATGATTGGTTCTCAGTAAAATAATATTTCTTCTTATACTTTTTATTTGTACTGAACCTCATCTTTTGTGTATAACTATATGAACACTTTGATCAAATTGTAAAACTGTGTATCATGCTACCTATATGCAAAATGACTTCCAACATGTAAATTTTTTTCATTTAAAAAACTTTTATGATTGGTTCTCAGTAATCCCTTAGTCCAACCTTGCCTAGTAGATTAAAAAACTACATGTTGCCCTCTACAAAACCAAACATAAAGGTGCTCTCACACCACAGAAAACTCACTTTCTACTTGATACAATGATACACTTGAAGTGATGAACTTGCTGGGTTACACTAGGACATTTCTCTCTAATATCACACGAGCCGTCGTCGAACTCTATGCATTCTTCGACGATCTTATACACTTTCAGAGCGTGGGCATCCGACATGCGACGGCGGGAGTCTTCGTGAGATTGAAACACAGTATTAAGTTAATTTCTCTCTCAATGTGCTCTTATGTTCGCCTGATGTGGGGTTAGGGAGGACGATTTTCAATTTTGTTAGCCAAGGCCATGTTTGGGGTCAAATTTCGAACCTGTGAAAGTATCACTTATATAGTATGGCTACACCATCCTGAGTTTTACACTTGCACATGTCTTGAACGACACAAGAATCTAGTGGCATGAAAATGGCAGGACATGTGGCAGACAAGTGTCACACATCAAATGTAGTGTATACCATGAATAAGTTGTTTTATAACATTGAAGTTAATTATCAAATGTAGTGTTTTTGTTTTTTTCAGGCCTCTGTATTAATAGCCTGAAGAGTTCTTTTTTTGTATCTGGGGTAGATGATGTTCTCAAGGATAATATACAGTCCCTTCTTGGGTTTGAATGTGGATCACTTCCTATAAGGTACTTAGGAGTCCCACTTATCTCCTCTAGATTCACCTCTGATGACTGTAGAGGACTTGTTGAAAGAATCACTAAGAGGATAAGTCATTGGACTTCTAATTTTCTTTCGTATGCTGGCAGAATTCAGCTAATCCAATCCGTGCTCTATAGTATGATTAATTACTGGTCTAGCCTATTCGTTATACCTAAGGCTGTGCTCGCTGAGATGAACAACCTATTAAGGAATTTCCTATGGTCAGGCACTGATTTTAAGCACACTTTGGGCAGCATGCTGTCTTCCTAAGGAGTGTGGTGGACTGGGTTTCAGAAATTTAGACGTCGTTAATGTGGCTGCAGGACTGAGACATATTTGGAATCTTTTGACCAATCACAGGAATAGTCTGTAGGCGTAGTGGTTTAGAGTACAACTTATTAGGGAGCGCTGCTTTTGGACAATGAATATCCCACAGCCTTGCTCTAGCAATTGGAATAAAATCCTCCATCTAAGAGGTGTGGCAAGATCGATGATTAGATGGAAGGTTGGGAATGGATCTACAATTTTTTTCTGGGATGATATTTGGCTTGGTGATGGCCCCCTTTCCTTGATAGTCTCAAGGGATTTTATCGCTAACTCACCCATGTTACCTGATCAGAAGCTTGCATCCTTTCTTCATGATGGCCATTGGATCTTCCCTTAAGCTCTCACTGGCATTTTCCTGGACCTAGCTAGTATTTCCACACCAAGCTCGTCTGTTGATACGTTGGCTTGGGCGCCATCACCAACAGGTTTTTTCTCACTTAAGCACACAATTGAGTGGCTATCACTTCCTCACCAGCTGAAACCGTGGGCCCATCTCATCTGGAGCAATCTCTCAGTACCAAGATGCAAATTCTTTCTTTGGCTTGTTGTACAAAACAAATTGCCTACTCTTGATCGAAGCTGCATAAAATCATTCCATGGTTCAAGATGTTGTCTCTTCTGCAATTTGGTGGAGGAATCCCATAACCACCTGTTCTTCTCATACCCATTTTGATTTCACTACAAAGTAAGGGTAGATTTCACTTTCCCTCATCTTCTTGGAATGAAATTGTTGGAATAATATTGTTGATTAAGCTTCAGCTCAGTGGTTGAATAAGGGGCTCAGATCATCAATCAATAAGCTCTTGCTTTCCACAACTTGTTGACACCCATTTTGGTAAATTTTGTATTGATGACGTGACAGTAGAGAAGGGTGATATTCCACGTAGATTGAAGTTGAAATTACATGCAAAGATGGGAAGAGTATTTTGAATAAGTTGTGGATAAAGATAATTGTTTTAAGGCTTATTTTTTGGTTAGTTTTAGTTGCATAATTATGTTATCTATATGATTAGTTTATTTTGAATTAATAGTTGATTAAGTGATAGAGTTGTAATGCAAGTAAAATACTTGCATATAGGAGTTTGTTTTACGTCTACAAATAATGCTATAAGCATGCTTTGTAAGAGGTCCAGCACCCTCAGAATCATTATTATTATTTGTTTGTTTTCTCAAGCTATTCCAATAATAGCATCTTTGCTATTTCTTCTTTCTCTTTATCCCTATCTTCTTATTCTCGTTCTCTCTCTTTCCTTTTATCTCACTTTCTCTCTCTCTTCTTGCTATATCTATTTTCCTCCCCTTTCTATTCTCTCAATCTTTACTATAATTTTTCACTGATAAAGTCCTTTTAACTAAGGCAATTCTAAACTCAAAGAGGAGTTTTTATTGTTCTCTTTTTTCCTCGCAATCACTTGAAAGTCAACTTTCTCAAAGGGACTATAGTTGACAATTTACATTTGAACCATATATTTGGTTCTGGCACGCCTGGTTTACATCAAATTAAGATCGGATCTTAGGAACCGATTTTAGGGTCAACACAACCATCAACAGAATCTGGCTTGAGCGTAATAATCGGATCTTCAACAATCGTAAATCTTCACAAATTGCCATTTTTAGGGAGATCACTACCCTTGTTCGGCAACTGGAGTGGGATCTACCGGCCTTCATTCGTCCACCTCCAGAGCCTCCAGATCGGGTGATTTAGGGGTGTAGGCAAACCCTAATCTCTAATCACCGGATGGATGATATGGCTGATACATGTATAGTCTAAGGTTCACTTAGACTAAAAATGTCCTATGCTATATTGTCGGGCCTGGGCCTGTTGTTTTACTTTTGTTTGCTCTTGGATTGTAACCTTTTACTGCAGTTGCTGGCTGGTCCACGATCGTGGGCTTCCTCTGCAAATGGATTGTAATCTTTTGTACTTATTTATATAACTAACTTACCTTCCCAAAAAAAAAAAAAAATAAATAAATAAAGAAAAATGGTTTGTACTTTAGTCTATTGAAGAAAATTCTGATTGAAGCGACTTAACAAATGTCTGAAATAGTAACATTATTGAAGACAAACTAATAAAAACAGGTATTGTGGATTGTCTTATTCATTCATGACTTTTCATCCCAATTAGTTATTCGGAAGCTTCTTAATAATCAGATTATTTGACTAATGAAATTATAATTCAACTAAGTATTCAATTAAATTAAAAGTAAACAATTCAAGTGCAATTTTTCTTTTTCTTTTTTCAGATTCAGTAAAACAAATTTTTACTATAAATTGGATAAAGCCATTCTAGATGTGAAATTAAATATTATTCATCTAAACTTCTCCTTTTCCAAAATTGAATGTTCATTCCATAATTGAAATGCTAAAGTTTTCATTAATATTTATTAAATATATCATGATAAATTACACTTATCTACCCTCTAGTTATGGTTTATAAGTTATTACACTTATCTTCTCCTGTGTTTTGGATAATTATAGTTACCTCTATTCTAGTTACATGTGTGTATCAAATTCACTAAAAGCAAGTTGTGGTAAGTTTTTTTTGCTTCATTTGACAATTATGTTCTCCAAATTGCTATCAAGACACTTTTAATTCAATACCTATTGTGCAAAAAGATAAATATACCCCCAACTCAACATTTTTGACAATATAATTTTCTTTAGTTAGGGATATACTTGTCTTTTTACACAACAAATATTTGACAAAAGTGTTTTGCACAATAATTTCAAAGGTATAGTCAAAAAACTTGCTATATTAGCGTTGATCATCTTTGACTGTAGTGAAATTGATGACACAGGTCAATTTGTTACACAAATATAAGAGGGAGATACCTGTAATGATTCAAAATATAAGAAACATAAGTGTAATACAAACTAACTGAAGGGAATATAAGTGGAATTCATCAAAAATATTATGCCACTTTTTAGTGATAAGATCGAAAAGGAAGTGAAATAATATATATATACATGTGTAAGTTTCCCAAATCTGTATAAATATCTCAGTGGGACAGAATGAGTGGGAATCACGTCTTGTGAAATTGGAAGATACTGGATGGAACTCCTTCTGGGGAGACCATTCTCAATAATTTTTCAAAAACCAGACACGCATGTTTGGAGCATACACACACATACTCATGCTGGTACAAAAAAATGTCAGAATAAAAATAGAACACAGATATGCAAGGAGGTTTGTTTTGTGCGAGGGCAGAAGAATGAAGACCCAAATTTAAATCACACTTAATGAAATTGGAGCAAGAGCATACACGAAGTTCAAGAGCGGATTAACGCGCGAAGTGTTAAAGTATCACCCATTTAAAAAAATTATATGACTTATGTTATTACCGTTACAAATAAACTAAATCAAATAGACGTAACTTGGATTTATTGCCTACACAAAACACACGAGAACTATAATTATGAACATGTTTATAAACTTATTTAGTTTTCAGAAACCTACACAAAACTGACTCTAACAATGTTTGAGATAGACTCATTTACTAAAACCATATATAAAAAATAATATATAAAAATAATTAAATTAAACTCACTTATTTACTTAATGAAGGAACATATCTATCCTATAATGTTCATAAACAATTTAGTTTAGTGCATTTGCAGTGCAACTCATGTGAGATGAGATTTCATAGCGATTTCGATAGGTGTTTTAAAAAAACTAAAGAAAACAAATGATAATTTTGATTTGATTTAAATAACAATTTTTAAGAATTACAAAAATAGAAAGAGTTTTGAGATCACTATTCTTTATATCTACAGTATATTTTCATAAAACAATTTCTAAAAACTGCTAAAAAGAAATTTTTTAACCAAATAAACCCATTTTCTCATTTTCTTCCAATTTTTTTATTCAGGGTTTTCTTCTGACTTTTGTTGAAAGTTTTTTTTTTTCCTATCATATACTGTATATTTTTATAAACGTTGAAAGTTTTCACTTTTCGTGGAATCCAATGGGCCCTAAAATGGGCCCACTTCTTAACCACTTAGAACGGATGAGATTAGACTCACCTAATTTTTTGCTTATACCCCCTAGTACCAATCAGGCAGGTCTTTGGACGGTGCCAATTGCTGACATGGCATATCACTCTCTCTCTCTCTCTCTCTCTCTCTATCCTACTGATGATTTGCTGATATAAAATTTGTCTCTCGACAGCCTTTCGAGCTTTCAAATCCCTCTCTTCATTTCTCTCTCCAGTTTCTCTCTCTACTGCAACTGTCTTTACCGTTTCGATTCTTCAAGAAACCCTATCTATTAGTAGTATTCAATTCAAAAGCGGTTTTACACAGTTCCTTCGATTCTTGAAAACATATTTTCCTTAGCTGGAAAATTGTTATTGGATTTTCTTGGATACTTTTTAACAAAGTCTTGGACTGTGCTTGGTGGTGTTGTGTGCCGTGTTTTAGGAGATTCTCAAGGTTGTTGACTTCTGAGAGAGGATGAAGATCGGTGAAGAAGATGAGCGAGAATCGTCGCTCTTCGCTATAATTTATGAAGATTGAAAGACTTCTTGAGATTTTGATACTTGATCATTTCTAGGGTTTATGATGCGTTTCTCTTATCGCTCTCACACGACTAGGTGTTTGAAGTAAGCTAATACTAGTTTTCAACCTCTTTTGCTTCATATATATTGTTAGATGTCTGCTATGACAGTTCATTTGATTTTTTTCTTTTACTCAACCTATCGTTTTCACTATAAATTTTCTTGTATTGTATAATATAATATGTGATTCTTTTTTCAAAGTGGTGAAAAATTAAGAACTGTTACGAGGTTCAAGAATCTGACCATATGATGTTTGATGTGATTTAAAGGTAGGGTTTGATTTGAACTCGTATACTGGAACCATTGAAGTTTATCGTGATAATATTTGGCCCATCTGGTGGAATAGTTAACAGGATTAACCAGGTATACTTGGCCCACATTATGCTTGTTTCACTAATCAGACTTCATATTTAAATTGGAACTTGTTAGCAAACGTATTAATGAAATTGAACTTTCCATTCCTACTAATGGAGGTGATCGACTTTTTTTTTTTTTTTTTTTTTTCTTTCTTTCTTTCTATATATATATATATATCTTTTTTCTTTCTTGAAGTCTTAATTAAATTTATTCCTTTCTCAGAACTTTGGCTAATATAAAGTGTCAATAGGATTGCACAGATGAATTACTTTTTAGTGAACTGATATGTTGTTTCAGTGTTTATTCATGCTTATTTTGTCTGTAAAACAAAGGATTTGTTTCAGTGTTTATTCATGCTTATTTTGTCTGTAAAACAAAGGATTGGAGTTTATGTGGCACTTTGTGTAAATTCCATGCTTGAAGAGTTTTCTTGTTTAATTCCATGTTGAATTATAGGAAAGTTCTTTGATGTTGAGACTTGTAATTGATTGAAGAATATGATTATTTCTTCCAAAAATGGCTGCAAAATCATGGATTGGATCGTTCTTTTTTTACTTTCAGTTAATTTATGTTATGCAATATTCTTCTTTTATTTTATTTTATTTTATTTGGGTTAGGTAGACACACCCAATTTTGGATTATGCTTGGAGCATGTATGCAAAATGCCAAAAAGAGGTTATTCCTAAGTGTTTCACTGTTTTCATTTTTAGAGTTTAAAACAGGTTTTAGAAACAAGAAATAAAGAACGGGGAACATATGGACTTATTAAAGTCTTATTTAATCTTCCCAAGTATCCATAGGAATATATCGCTTTAATTTGTGCATTTCCACTAGTTATGACTTCTTAGGAAGTTATATTATTTCATTAATGATTACTGGCTCTGTAATATGATTATTTTGTTTGTAATAATTATCTTGGAGACTGTAGGTTGGAATCACGCTCTATTAGAGTAAGATGTGTCTTATCAAAATTATTTTTAGACTTTGGTTTTTGATAGTTTTCAATTTGGTTGATTGTAGATTCTAAATTGAATGCTCTCTCTCTTTCTTCTATTGTTGCATACTTTCTGGTCTTTCCCAGTATCTGGTTTAAGGTAGTGAATAACATTTCTTATTTTTTAGGAGACTTGTGATCTTAATATGTTCTTAGAGCGAGGCAAAAATCTTATACTGTTCGCAATAACTTCTCAGAGTAATGATACAGTCAGTCTTTTTCATTGAACTAGAAATTTTGTGACCCCTGAGTCCGACTCTAAGCAAGGTTGGTAAGTTACTTTCACTAAGTTTGAAGCACTTGGACCTAGAATTGTAAAAGATAGTTCTAACAAGTTATGTGGAAAGAATTTAGCAGCAATTCAATAATCCATAAGAATTGGTAATACAAGGTTGTTTTAAAGAAAAGTAAGATATGGATTGCAATGGAGCAGTCGGACATAAATAGGATTTGTAAGGTAATGACAAAAAGAAAGAGTAGTACATGGTTTATAGTGGTGTCCTTGAATGCATTTGTTTCATTGTGAATTTAGTGTTGCATTGGTCAATTATTGTTCAATGCTAAAACATAATATGATTTTTCCACTTACAAAAAAATTGTAGCTTATTGTTTAAATGAAGGTTTAATCATTGAAAATCAAGTTTTTCATATGCCATGCACGTGTTTCTTTTTTTATTTCAATTTAGTCTGGCATTATGAAGCCTTCTTGTTAGTAATAGTTTGATCTTCTGCTCAATGAGCTATTAATATGAATTTTCAAGAGCTCTTGGTTGTTTGCATGAAAGGACTTCTAGATATTGCCATTCTCTTAATTGGTCGAATTTGGAGGTTGTGAAAATTGTTGTACAGTGAGAGAGTACTTTAAGATGGAAAGAGGGAAGTTTGGGTCTTTGGTAGGATTATGGAGTTCGATAAGCATATTGGTGTGTTGTTTTGGATAAGAACATGAAAACATTTCTTTTCCATTGTAAAGTGGTGACTTCCAAAATTCCTATAAAATTTTATTGGGATCCGCTCCCCTTTTCAGCGTTTTTTAAAAAATTTTATTTATCAAAAAAGAAAAAAAAAAGTGGTGACTTCCAAAATTCCTATGTCACTTGCATTTATTGCAAGTAGTTGGTCAAGGGACTTTTGGATAAGCAAGGAGATTAAGTCCAAATTTGTTGGTCAGTTGCATTTATTGCAAGAAGTTCATCAATGGACTTTTGGATAAGCAAGGAGATTAAGTCCCACTTTGTTGATTGGGATTCTACTTTAATTTCTCAAAAGTTAGGGGTTTGGCTTTAGCTAATGACAAATCATGAATCTATTTTCGAAAAGTGACTTTTGAGGTTTGGTGATGAAAGAGAGCTTAATGTCATGGGCCTAGAGATTTGGCGCAGCGGCACGGCCCGTGCGACACCAAGGCGTTGCTTTAGCTTGCGCAAGCGCCCTGGTCAGCCACCACGACCTGCCCTCCCAAGGATACATGCTGACTGGTTTCGACCTGCCTTGGTCTCATCAGGGGAACGGCTCCAGCTCCCGACCAGTTTGTGCGGGCCTAACTCCCTTCTTCATAGTTAAGTCCACGACTAGCGAGAATTGAACCGAGTCGTCCTGCCTGAACTCTGAAGAAGTACCATCCTGTGGTCCTGCACGGCCCTTCCCTGGAACCATTCCCAGTCAATGAATGTTCTTAGCCAACCAGCATGCGTGTCTTCTATGCTCATGGCGTCGTTAGAAATCAGAACGTGACATTCTCCCCCACCCAAATCCTGCGACACCCTCGTCGCAGTACGGCACTGACTCCACTGCGTCCAACATTCCAAAGTTTCTCTCCTCCAAGTGGTATGCTCACCTGCCCACCATCGCTTCCTTGTACAACCCTTGGCTGCACTCGCCCAATGATAGGGTTTCGGGCTAAAGGGACACCCACTTCTTCGGGACGCAACCCCACGTTATGCCGCCTCCGCGACACCCCGAGCAAACAAGGGCCCTCCAGCTGACTTGATACCCGCCCTTCGCAACGGTTTACATGCCTCTTGAACTTGCAAGAACTTTGGTGCGCTCGGCCCTCCTGCCATCCGATGCGCGCGGCCCTTCGGCTTCAAAGGACGCATCTTCATGGGGAGATGGAGGCTCTCCTCCAACAACATTGATTGCCCACCGACGCTTTAGTGCACCCACTTCATTCTCAAGACCCCCGGATCGACAAGGGGGTACATCTCTGTGCTTTACCCCAAGTCCTGCTCTGATACCATTTGTCACGGGCCTAGAGATTTGGCGCAGCGGCACGGTCCGTGCGGCACTAAGGCGTTGCTTCAGTTCGTGCAAGCGCCCTGGTCAGCCACCACGACCTGCCCTCCCAAGGATACATACTGACTGGTTTCGACCTGCCTTGGTCTCATCAGGGGAACGGCTCCAGCTCCCTACCAGTTTGTGCAGGGATGGCCAACTCCCTTCTTCATAGTCAAGTCCACGACTAGCGACAAGCACCTCGAACTGAACCGAGTCGACCTGCCTGAACTCTGAAGAGGTACCATCCTGTGGTCCTACACGCCCCTTCTCTGGAACCATTCCCAGTCAATGAATGTTCTTAGCCAACCAGCATGCATGTCTTCTATGCTCATGGCGTCGTTAGGAATCAGAACGTGACATTAAGGATACGAGTAATAGAGTAGAAATATGAGAAAGAAAGGGAGATTGGCATCCTAAATAGGTGACGTGGACTTTAGGAAACAATTGGTGAAGTTCTGGTTGAGTTTTCTAGAGGAGTGTGTTTTAAGGAATCTAATGGAAAAAGAACTTACATATGGAAAAACAATTCATGAATAACCTCTCTTTTAAAGCAAACAATTTGCATTTACATGCTATTTCAGTTAAACGAGGCTTGTTTAGTTGATTATTTTATTTGCTCACTCAAAGGAATATATATGTCCTAATATTTTAGTACCTTTTGTAATTGTAGCCTTTTCTCAATGAGATTGTCTTATCTTTTTTTTTTTTTTGGTGCTTTTAGGGTAGGGAGAATTGCTTTCTTGGGCGAAAGGGTTTGGATGGATAGAGCATCTAAGGTGCTCCATTGTTTTCTTTGGAAACTAGGAAGAAATGCTTGACAAACGATCAACTCGTTAGGAGTGAAATCAATTTTTTCTCCACTATTCATTGGCCTTAGATTTAATGCTCCATTTGGTACAGGGGGGATCAAGAACTGGAAGGGAGGGTAGGAAAGTGGAAATCGTATTAGCAGGGAATGTCTTTTTCCTTGCTTTGTTTGGTTGAGGGGGAAAAAAATGAGGATGAAAGGAAAGATGTCCGTTTTTATTTTACCTTTATACCCTTACATATTGGAATTTGCTAACTTCTTGACGATCTTTGGGCAGAAAGGATTTAGTGGGTGCAGAAGGAAGTCCTCTCCTTATTTCTTCCTTCCCTTCCCTTTTACTTTCTGTCCAGCAATGGAAACTGTATAGGGCATCTCTTTCCTCCCTCCTTTTCTTCCTTCTACTCTTAACTTCTACCAATGTGACCTTACCTGATTTTCTTGCTTGGGGTTCTTATTTAATGCCAGAATTGGTTGTTGATTTACTTATTAGATAATGATTTGGCTAGAGAATAAAACAAACTCATTTAGAATGTTAGTGCACTTACTAGATAATTCCTTTAAAGCTTGATTAGACTCTTATTTAGAAGTTGTTGATTTAGCATTCCCTTATTTATCTCCTTCTTGGCTTTCTTTAATGGATTGTGTGGACTGTTTATTATATGTTTGAAGGCACATATGTATGGTATCTACATTGCATTACTAGGCCTTGCCTTTTCACTTATTTGATAATATTCTTTTGGATATTAAAATTATATAGGGAGAAATATATTGCTGATTTTGATAAGCAAGCACAATTATGAAGGAGTATTAGAGGCATATGGAAAAAGTAGAGTATTACTGTAATAAATAAATAAAAGTAGAAAAATTAGAGTATTAGAAGCATGTGGAAAAATCAGTTGGAGAAATGATGTGGAAAAGACCCAAATACAAAACGAAGACCATTGCTTCATGGAATCTGAGATGATCTTGTTTCTTGAATCTAACAGATGCCTTTTTACTTTTTTCCTGGAATAAGATAATTTTTTTTTTTGTTTTGAAGTTAGTAGTTTTTGGAATCATTGAAGTTGTATATTGTTGTATCCTGAGAAACTAAGCTGAACAAGTGGATAATCGAATTATAATGGTGACATGGGCAATCATTATGTGGTTTCATATGACCATGTGCTTATGAGAGTATGATGGGTACATTTAACAATATAAATGTTTCTGTAATATCTCTTCATTGTAGGTAACACAAAGAAATAATTTGTTTGGATGCTCTCTAGAGTGTTTGAATGATAAGAAACTTTCATGTACGATGTGGGCAGACTTGATGTGTCGTTTCTTGAAGGACTCTCTTGTGAGTTGGGACAATAGATTCCTCATATAAGCCAGATTAGGAAGGTGTTTCTTACTACCAATCATGTTTCACATATGTCGGATTCTGAAAACTTGAAATTGATGGTGGGTTAACATATCCAAAGAAGTGTCTTTTCTCTAATTAATTTGCATGGTGGTGAAATTGATTGCAGAATTTTGACATTTGTGTCATTACAAATTTTAACATATATAATCATAAAAAAAGGGAAATTCCAAATGATTACCGTTATTCTGGTTAGCAACTATATATGCTGATGAGATGTGATCCAGTGAAGTCTCTTCATTGTAGGTAACACAAAGAACTAATTTGTTTGGATGCTCTCTAGAGTGTTTGAATGATAAGAAACTTTCATGTACGATGTGGGTAGACTTGATGTGTCGTTTCTTGAAGGATTCTCTTGTGTGTAGGGACTATAGATTCCTCATATAAGCCAGATTAGGAAGGTGTTTCTTACTGCCAATCATGTTTCACATATGTCGGATTCTGAAAGCTAGAAATTGGTGGTGGGTTAACATATCCAAAGAAGTGTCTTGTCTCTAATTAATTTGCATGGTGGTGAAATTGATTGCAGAATTTTGACATTTGTGTCATTACAAATTTTAACATATATATAATCATAAAAAAGGGAAATTCCAAATGATCACCATTATTATGGTTAGCAACTATATGCCTGCTGAAATGTGATTTAGTGAACTCTCTATGTATATTGATGGAATGTAACTCGCTAAGGTAACTTGTACAAAATACATTATGCAGAGTAAATTCTGTGTATTTATGCAATGTGATTCACCCAAGATTATCGTAAGAAACTTGTATATCTTTATGGTTTCAAATATCTCAGCCATCTTTAGTCTCGCAAAACATTGTATTTTTTGCCATGCCAAAATACCTAAATAATTCATATGCAATGCTAGTAGGATTAAGGCCAAGTGTTTAATGTTTGGAATACAGAACTTGGAAAGTAAAAAATTTCTCTGCTGTCTGTTCCTCCCACTTTCAAGTTATTGCGGCCTTAACTCTTGCTCTCAAGGAATTTCAAGCGAGTTACTAAAATTAATCCCTTTGAGGTATTAAGACTGTCAATTTAAGATATTCCGCCTCCTTTCATGGTTTTACCTGAAGTTGCATAGAGGGAAATATGTTGTTTGGACTCTGGAAATCATCTTTGGATTTTCATGGAAGAGGATTTTTTGAGACTTCTAAAGTCGCAAAAACATTTCTTATTAATTCTTTTTGTGCTTCTTGTCAGTTCTGCCAAAATCTCTTCGTTAGTTCTGGTTTTAATAATAATCGTTTACATTTGCTGCTTCTGTTTTTTATTCTACACTTTGTTTATATCAATACAGAACTACTAAAAGTATGTAATCAAATTCAATAAACCTAACATCATATGATTAAATTTCTTTTTGGGGAGGGAGGGAGAGGGATGGAGTGAGGGAGGGAGATGGCTTCAATTTGAAAAAAACATTTAATTTTGTCTCAAGAGAGGATTTTAGGAAAATGCGTTAAATATAAGAAATGAGCGTGTGCACTCAGAATAAGAAGTGAACAAGTAATATTGAAAATTTCAGTTCCGTAGTGTAACCTATATATGCTTGAGAGAGTGTAAGCTATCATGTTTGCCTGTCCGAGGCATCAAAATCTCCGTTTGTTCTTGAACTTAACTTCAGAACTCAGAAGTAGGCTTTAAAGTCAATTTAGATTTATTTGCTTGCATGTGTATTGGACAGTGCTTGCCACTACGGGAATGTATTAGTAAATGCCTACTCTCAATTGGTAAACCTGTGAATGTAGCTTTTGCCATTACATATTTCCAGCTCTTCCTTTCTCATACTTGATGTGGAATATATATCCAAGTTTCGGGATGCAAGAATTAACTTTATGCTAAAGCACTTTTGAGGCGTCACTTATATATTTCAGTTATTTGTAAATAAGCTTGACATCTTATTGTTTCTGATTGTTCTTAACAGGTAGGCGTTGGAGAACTATATTAAATAAAGCAGTATGGGCACAAAAGATTGTCTTAATACTACGGACTCTCCTAAAGTTCTAGTTGGAGAGATAGACACCAGGGCACCATTTCAATCTGTCAAAGATGCTGTCACTTTATTTGGTGAAGGCACTTTTTCTGGGGAAAAATTTCCCATTAAGAAGGCAAAACCTCATTCTGCAGAGGTATTTCTGATACTTGTTTTTTAAATGTCTGAAGCTATATATATATATATAAATTTCTTCCGATGTTCAGACAATAACATTTACATGGATCACCCACATATCCTGAGAAACTTAATTGTATTTTCACCAGGTGTCAAACTATAATCAATTCTTTTGAAGTTAAAGTGCATGGATTTTTGTGGTTGATTGTGTCATCTTGTTAGTTTATGAATTTTACACTACAGAAAATATCTTGTACCCAAGCGCTGAGTACTGGTTGTTCAGTGGCCTAGAAAGATATGCTTGGGCTCAGCCTTATTATCTAATGAAGTACAAATTTTTTAGTCAATGCAATTCTACATCTCATTTACTGCAAATTTGTATTGATGCAATTCCAAATCTCTTTTTCTGCAAATTTGTACTGCGATGTTTCCATATTTCAAAAAATAAATAAAAAAAAAAAAAACTTGTTATTGGTAAATTAGCAAGAGAAGATGGACAAAGGAAAATGTTTATAGCCATTCTGAACAATGTTATATGTAAATTATTTGAATAATTTTCATATAATTTGGTCTCATTAAAAAATTTGTCTCTGAAAGTTTTGCATGCATGCAAATGTGGTTGTGCGTATGTACTTCTGTAGCAGCCAGCAACAGTCATTGGGTAGCATTACTGTATTAGAAAAATTTATAGGTTATCTATGTTTTAATGGAAATTTGTTCTAAAAACAAGCATCTTTTGATTTTGGTTTTATTATTACATATATATTTTTTATGAATGAATGAATGAATGCCGATATCCTTTTCTTTCACCAAACGCTTGTAAAATTAAGGTCATTATTTAGTCTTGTTCTATAGCCTACGTGGGATGATGGGAGGGTGGACTGGAGAGTCTCTTTGGTATTAATTTATACAAAATAGTTGCTCTCAGGCTCGAGCCTGTGTTTTTCACGATTGTCAGTCCAATAATTTATCATTACACAAGTGCACTCAAACATTTGTAAAGTCTCCACTTTAACACTATCTAGTGCCAAGGGCATCTTTGAGTGAGGATAGTGGGATTTAGTTGGGTGGTATGGGTATCATCACACTAACATACTTTTAGTTACTTTTAGAGAGGTTGTACTATGGTAAATTGCACTGATACTTGAATCATTTTATTTATTTATTTATATTATTTTTTATATTTATATATTTATAAGTGCACTGATACCTGGTCATTTTGCTTCTGATCCATTTTAGAGGGCAATTCATTACTTAAATTTTTTTTTTTCTTCTTTATGTTTTTTTGGTGCTTTATTGCAGAGGGTATTGGCGAAAGAGACACAGCTTCATTTGTCCCAAAAAGAATTAAATAAATTGAAGGAACAACTGAAGAATGCTGAAACTACGAAGACCCAATCACTTCTAGAGCTTGAAAAGGCTAGAAAAACAGTTGAGGATCTAACGCAAAAGCTTAAAACTGTTATTGAGTCAAAGGAATCTGCAATTAAAGCAACTGAAGCTGCAAAGAGTCAAGCAAAGCAACTTGAAGAAGCAAACAGTGGTGATCCTGCACGAACTGACGGTGCCTGGAAACAGGACTTAGAAAGTGCTAGAGAACAGTACATGGTTGCACTCACTGAACTCGACACTGCAAAACAAGAGCTAAGGCAAATCCGTCAGGATTGTGATGCATCCCTGGAAGCAAAAGCTACAGCTTTCGAGCAAGTAACAGAAGCTGAGCACGCAGCCAAAACGAACATGGAAAGAGCTGGTGAGATTTCGAAAGAAATTACTGCTTTACAGGAGTCAATAGGTCAGGTGAAGCTTGCAACACTGCAGGCCCACCAAGAGCAAACAGAGATATATTCTAAGAAGGATGTTCAAAAGCAGTCATATAAAGCTACTCTTGAAGAGTCTGCAAAGAAATTGCTTCTGCTGAAAAAAGAGTGTGATCCTGAAGTCACAAAAAATCTTGAGGTCCAGCTGGCTGAAACATTGACTGAGATTGGATCTATTCGAAAAGATATTGAATGTGCAAAGGCTTCAGATCTTGATTCTTTGAGGACTGTCACTTCCGAGCTGGACGATGCTAAGGAGTCGTTGCATAAAGTAGCTGAAGAGGAAAAGTCCCTTCAAAGCTTGCTGGAGTCTCTGAAGCTGGACTTGGAGAATGAGAAGAGAGAGCATTCTGAATTGAAGGAGAAAGAAGCAGAAACGGAATCCATTGCAGGGAATTTGCACGTTGAGCTCCGGAAAAGTGAGTCTGTGCTTGAAGCAGCCATTGCAGAAGAATCCAAAGTAAGAGGTGCTTTAGAAGAAATGATCTCGACGCTCAACCAGCTATCATCAGAAAGGGAAAATGCCAAACATGAAGCAGAAGAGATGAAGAAGAATGCAGAAGAGCTGAAGAAGGAAGCTGAAGCCACCAGAATTGCACTAGAAGAAGCAGAGAAGAAGCTAAGAGTTGCACTGGAGGAAGCTGAAGAAGCAAAAGCAGCCGAGGGAAGGGCCGTTGATCAGATTAAGATCTTGTCGGAGAGAACGAATGCAGCACGTGCATCAACCTCCGAATCTGATGTCCAAATCACAATCTCAAGAGAAGAATTCGAGTCATTGAACAGGAAAGTTGAGGAATCTGACAAACTAGCGGAAATGAAAGTAGCTGCTGCAATGGCTCAGGCAGAAGCTGTAAAAGCCAGTGAAAATGAAGCCCTCAATAGGTTGGAGGCAACACAAAAGGAGATTGATGATATAAAAGCTGCAACTCAGGAGGCATTGAAGAGGGCCGAGATGGCTGAGGCAGCCAAGAAGGCAGTCGAGGGGGAGCTTCGAAGGTGGCGTGAACGAGAGCAAAAGAAGGCGGCTGAAGCTGCATCCCGAATTCTGGCAGAAACAGAAATGTTGTCAGCATCATCCCCCGTTAACTACCATACTGAAAAGCAGAATCCACCAGAAAAGGTCATTGAAACCCGAAAGTATGAAAAAGAAAGAACTTATACTTCTAAGAAAGTACTTTTGCCTAATCTTAGCGGCATCTTTCAGAGGAAGAAGAACCAAGTTGAGGGTGGGTCACCATCGTATCTGCCTGTTGAAAAGCAGCAGCTTGTGTGATGCTTGTGTTTGTGAAACTTCTGTGCTACTAAGATGGTTGAGAGAAACCCTGTTAATACCTTGGTTTTTGAATCAGTTTTCTGTTCTTTTTGGGTCTGTTTGGGTAGGGATATTGAATTTCATGGGTAGAAGTGGAAGGAAGTGTAAGAAGATTGATTTTGTATGAATAAACTAGTAGTTGGTTTGAGTTTGTTTTACGTTCTTCTATGATGGAAAAGTCCATGTGAATACCTTGCTAAGAACTTTTTTTTCTGTGGTTATAGAGATTAGCCAATGACGAAAACTCACCAGGTTCTTAATCAAAAGAATGCTAAAAGTTTGTAGCCTCCACAAAACATTCAAATCAGAGGTTTGAATATTCCAATTCAACTTGATTGATGATATGATGAATGTGTATGTATACATACATACATACATACACATATATATACTGTTAGTGTTTTCGAAAAATAAAATATGTTTGGTAATGTTTGTTTGTTTGGTATTTTTTTTGGGGAAGTTTTAAGTATAAAGAGAAAATGTGTATGTTACAGGTTGTTTATTAACAAATGTATGTTTTATTTATTTATTATTATTTTTTTTTCACAAACAATTTATTTATTTATTATTATTATTTTTTCACAAACAATAGCGAACTCACGTAGAAGCAAAAAAAAAACATAATCTGAGAGTAGAGCATGTAACAATCACGGGGCCAAATACTCCACTCTAAATCGTCAACCTTGGCCTTCAAAGCATATTTACTCACTAAATGAGCAACACTATTACAAACCCAGGCGGGCCCTGGCCCAAGGCTGTCGCCTAGGGCCTCAGAATATAAGGGGCCTCCAAATTTATAGGCCCATGTATGATGGGCCAAAAAAAAAAAAACTTACAATCAAATACAGCAAATCAAAATTTATAGGCCATGAATGTTGGGCCACCAAAAAAAAAAAAAATTTAACTGCAGCAAAGGGCCTCAGGAGCGATGGGCTGCCAAAAAAATAAAAAAAGTCTAACCAAATACAACAAGGGGCCTTACCAAAAAAAAAAAAAAAATAAAAAATAAATAGGACAAACATATCACTTTATGTACGGAAGTCCTCACATTTTAAGTCTGCCTAAGCCTCTCCAGATTTTTTCAATCTCAGGGCCTGTTCAAACCCGAGGCGACTGCAGCCGCATGACTGCCAGCAACATCATGGTAGTCCCAGCATTTAAGGAGAACAACAGCCGCTCTAAATGGGGAGACCAAAATGAAAACAGAGGCCACCTTAACGGGGAGACCAAAATAATTCCGCAGGACCATACCTCCCCCACACAAACCGCTGGACTTGGAAAAGCTAGCATCAAAGTTGAGTTTAAAACATCCCACCTCCGGAACTGACCAAGACGATGGGGGAGGAGAGACAGGAGAAAGCGGCAAAGATAAAAGTGAATGTTGCCGCGACACCTCCAAAAATTCCTGAAAGGCAAAGAGAGCACGTTGAACTGCGTCAAAAGGATCCCAGCGCCGACGCTTAAAAACCGAGTCGTTCCTGCATTTCCAAATAGACCAACAAAGAAAGGCAGCAAGACCAATGCAAGCCATAGAATTATCAAGCTCCAGCCAACCATCACACATGGACATCCACCGCTTTTTCCAGACAGTAGGCTGATGAGCACTAAAATCAAGTCGAAAAGGGCTGAGCTTCCATACCAGAATTGCAAAAGGACAAGTGCATAGAAGGTGGTCCACCGTCTCAATAGCCGAGTCACAGATGGGACAAAAAGAAGAGACAGACGAACCCCGAATGGCAAGAGCTTTATTGACCGGAATACGATCATGTAAGCATTGCCATATAAAAAGTTGAATCTTCCTATTGGCCCGAATCGACCCGACCAAAGTCCACATACGGCAGGAATCCGCTTCAAAACTGCTTCCCTCAGTTAAAGGAGGGCCAGTGTTCTTGACAAGAATAGAAACCGCAACATGGTAGGCACTTTTGACAGAGAAACGGCCGTCCTTAGAAGCACTCCACACTTTGGAATCCACCTGCCGGTGACACTTAAAGGGATCTGAAGGATAAGCTTACTATCAGACTTCCACGTGTGAGTGGACTGGTTAACTAAATCCGAGACAAAAGAGAGAAGCCCCACAGCAGGGAGTTGTAACAAATGTATGTGTATATGTATATTGATATATATGTGTAGTGATGTGTGTACGTGTGTGTTGCCTGCTTTATAGTGCCTTGCTTTTTTTTTTTTGAATGGTATAGTGCTTTGCGTTTAAAACACTTCGAAGCGTGATTTTATTGTTTCATGATTCTGCACTTTGTTGGAAGTGTTGTCAACTTTTACAAAACTAAAAACATTACCATTCACATTTTCGACCTCTCTTTTTTCGAATTTCATAACTAAAAATACAAAATAAAAGCAGCTGGCAAGTGGGTCGAATTTCTTTTCTTAATTTTGCTTTAGAGGAGTGTTATTGGATGGTAACTAAAATAGAATTCTTTTTGATGTTTGGAATAAATTGAAATTTGAAAGAAAATTAAAATTGGAACGGGAAAAGATATTGGATTGTAATTAAAATAGAATTCTTTTTTATATTTGGAATAAATTGAAATTTGTAAAAAGGAATTTGAAAGAAAACATAATTTATGACAGAGTTGTGAAAGAGGTTTGTAGGATGAGAAACTTGAAAATCGGTTTATAGAAGGATACTTTTGGTATTACATCCCAAATCCCTATTCATCTTATAATTTCCTTGTTTTTGGGAACTCCTCCATCTTACCTTTTCAGAGAGTTAGATACTAGGATAATCGAGAAAGCATTCACATCAGCGGGGATAGCTCAGTTGGGAGAGCGTCAGACTGAAGATCTGAAGGTCACGTGTTCGATCCACGTTCACCGCATTCTTTTTCCCCCCTTCCTCTTTCCATTTTTTCCCTCCCCCTCCCCCTCCCCCTTCCCCTTTTCCAGGCTAAAATTTGTATAAATTTAAATCCTAAAACTTGCAAGGTTTAATCCAATTATATATCCAAATACATTTCAATTTTAATCACTTCATTTACAATTTGAATAGAAAGCAGCAGTATTTTAACATTTTTTTATCATTTGGTACTGTTCAATATCAACAATAGAAAACCAAATGATCATCCACTATTAATACAAGCACCACAAGGCACAAACTCATCATCATCATCTCCCTGTGTACAATCCCCGGCGCTTCCCGGTCTCGCACGATATGACCGAGGGAAGAAAGCCCTCCTGGTGAAATAAAGATTCAAAGGTGTAGTTTCATTCTTGGTTTTCCCACTCTTAGTTGGAAAACATGTTGAGACCATGCATGATGGCTACAATACAAAAGAGCTTTAAGCAAGCATGTTGAAGATAATAAATATCATTCTTCCATAAAAGGACAGTCTCAAGGATGGGAAATTTGACAAGCTCCAATTGACAAATATGATATAGAAATGCTTCCAAATGTTCCTGATAAACATTAATCCAATCCCGAAGAGCAACGTAATAAGATCGAAATCTTATGATGTTATTAAAATGCTATTGCATTCACAATGTAGATTTATGCAGTACACATTGCATATACAAGGTCTTTGGCCTCCCTTTAACCCAACAATGTCATCTCAGTTTGGCTCATGCTTAATTTAACACAAGTCAAACTCTCAAATCCATTCTCAAACACACGATCAAAATTGTTTTTTTTCAAAAACAATCAGTTACAAATTACAAATTACAAATTAGTGAGCTGTTAACGAATCTAGCCGGGGACAGTTCAAACTACAGTCATAAAACAAAGTTTCAGTGACAACAATTACAGCACTATGCCCGGTGAATTCTTATAGTACCATGCTACATTTAAACATATATTTAAAAATGGAAAATAAAAAGAATCAACGTAATAATCTATCTAGAGGGGGTGCGTGCACAAGCGCCTTCCTTTCAACCCCTCTCTCATCATTCAGAATCATGCATTCATTTTTTTAAGAACAAACATCATGAAAGCTCAGTTATCACACGTTCACACTTATCCTCCAAGATCTTCACAGCTTCAGTGAACAGCACTTCAGGGGGTAATGCTCCAGCAGATTCTATAGTAACTAGAGAGGGAAAACAAATGAAACTTACATTGTTAAATTTTATATATATGTAAAGAACCGAAAAACATTTTAAAACAGCAAATAATAACTGTATCAGTAGAAGGAAGCTTAAGAAAAACAATTGAACCAACATATGAGTGACCAAATGCCAACTGTCCAAGGTTCAGCAACACAAACTATAGTAAAATAAATAAATAAATAAATAAATCAACCATGTTTCCTCTTTATTTCGTGACAAAAAATCTCATTAGGTGGAGCCATTCATGTGGGGATGAAGGCAAAAAGATGATGATTGAGATGAAAAAATAAAAATGAGCACAGCTAATAGATTATCCAACAAATTTATGATCTGATAATCTTTTATATCTCTTTGGTGAAGTGTCTATCATTCAATAGGAATCTACCTTGTTAAATTATTGATGTTGAAAAGAATATAGGTAGGCCTCATTTAATACTATATCCAAATTTCAAATTCCCACGCATTCCTGTGCTCCACCATGTTATTGATGGGCCACTTCGAATTAAAAATGAAGCAGATGCAAGCCTATCCTTGCTTAAGTATAAAACGGTAAAGAAGATGTGTCAATAACTTCAAGTTTCACCAACGGGCCAGTGACCTAGCGGTATCAGGCCCTTACTTCCCAAAGGGAGGTCAGGGTTTCAAGCCTCAGTAGAGGCATGTGTGTGTGAGTACCAACTAAGGAAAAAAAAAAATATAACTTCAAGTTTCAAGGTTAAAGAGCCTTCCAACTGTTGTGTGTACATTTTCTTACGTTTAAGCATTAGTGAAGGTATTAGAAGTTAACTATGAAGTCCATCAATTAAGTTTACTTACGATCACCAATTAAAATATTTTCCATATATAACATGGATAATTAAGAAAGGAAAGACCATTAGATATCATATCAATTCCTGGGTATACGGTCAAGATGATAGGTATTTTAGAAAGATTTGGTAGCTTATAGGCTCCTTTTCTTGTTGAAATGAAATTATTTTATAGAATTATGGATCTTTCTTGTAACCCTAAAAAAGATAAATGAATAAATAATATATACATATATATTTTTTCCAATGTTATGCCACAAGTATTGTGGTGGCACATTTAGAAGTATGCCCGATTGCTAACCATTCAATATGCTATCACTATTTCACATCCTGGGAGATGATTAGACTATCTGTAAATGATGCATACACACTACATTACTTACAGATGAAATGATCCTTCACACGTCGCAGTGCCACATAATCCTCCCATCCTTCCCCTCGGATACATTCCCTGCAGAGCGTACAGGCTCGTGGCCGAACCACAGTTGCCCTCTTCTTACCTACTCAACGGCCAAATAATTAATCAGGGCAATGCAATAGCCAATATCATATGCAGCCGAACTACCAGACAGAGATAATCTAATATGAGTTCTCTTTATTAGTGGGACATGATCCATAATCTTAAGGCATATCTGAAGCAGAAATGCTTTCTTTTATACCAGTACAGAATGCTGGTCCCCGTTAAACGAGGATGCACGTAGAGATGGGTTGATTTCAGACCTGAGTGAAATCGCACACAGTGGCTGACCTCAGATTCAAACCTGCACTCTCACGCTTGCCAGCCCGATCTTTTAAAATTGCACAAGTGATAAGTTATGACCCCTATTATTAAATAACATTGTGAATAGGATCGCTTTACCTTTACCAATGTCTTCTATGTCAAATACATTAACAGGACATTTCTTCACAAGCTCTTCTGCTTTTTCATCTTCAACTTCTTGCTTCAATTCAACCTATATAGGTAAACATGTAGAACTTATAATGAAGCTCCTTTCACGAATACCTGGAGTTGCAGCTTTCAGATGTAGTTGCAATAATAATAACAATACTACTTAGGGTGATGATATTTGTACTCCACTTACTTTTTTCGAAAAAGAAAATGACATAATTACCCTTCAAAAATACATTTACACTCCACATTATTAGAAAAAGTACAATTACACTCCACTTTTAGGGGTAATTTTGTCATTTCAGTTATTAAAAATAAATCAAGTGGAGTGAAAGTGGTGAAAAGTGGAAGCAAATATCATCTCCCTGCTGACTATTATAATGATAATAGTAATAATTAAGAGTTTGCATCACCTCTGGGAGCATTCTATACCAAGCTGTGGCCACAGGGGACCACTTCGCGTGTGTTTTACCCATGCCTTTAACAGCATGTGCTTCTAGCTCAATTCCCTGCAAAAGAAGCAAGTTGATAAATTAAATGAGAACTTCAAAGAAAATCGATTGTTTGGGCTATAACGAATGCCAGCAGTATTCGGGGAGAAAAAAAGGTCTTTCTTCAGCAGTAAAGTTAATTTCAGATTGACAGGGCCATAAATAAGCTATTTAAGGGGCCATGTGAATATGAGATATTAGCGAAGAAGAACCAATGAATTTGTGGTGCATATTCAGGGAAATTTTTTTTGTGGTGCATCCAGTAGCTGAATGTTTGCCATGGTTTGACAGTCTAATGCATGAAGAGTTGTAGAGATATCTAAATTTTAAAAAATAAAAAAATGTATTAAAGTCCAAAAGTAGATGATTTATGTAAGTTGGTGAAGCTGCATTTACTATAAATTGGTCAAATAATAGCTACAAGCATCTTTTAAAGCCTATAACAATGGATGTACAATTCTGGAAAAAGGTCTTCTTGGATCTCCAAGAGGGCCAATGCTAATTGGAAGAAAGGGATATTAACTTATTAAGCAATAACACACAACGTTTATTCCTTTGAGTCTTCAACTTATACAACAATAGTTGGAGAGCACCTCCTTTTACAAGATTAGAAAATTCTTCTAGCTACCTTCCGCCGGGCTTAATAGATACAATTCTTAACCACAAGATATTTCAAGACGTGATAGTTGTCTAGGAATTAATTTTTTTCCTACGATTCTTACAGAAGGAACATCTAAAGTGTCCCTGTGCAATACGATGATAAGCAATTGAAGCCTCAAATTTTTAGTAATTAAACTAAGTCTCCAGAATCTAGTCCCATCCCCAATATCCACTTATTCAAAATTTACATTAAATACATCAAGAATAAAATTGTTTTATTTCAACTTGGGTTTAAACTCTAGTCACTCAACAACCGAAGTCATTCCTTGAACTTAAGGTCTGAACCAACAGCCCATAACCTGCAAAACATTTATAGATTTCTATAGGTTCCCAATATATTGTTTTGTTGAATTATACATTTTTTTAATATTAAAGAGTACAGTTGTAGCATGCATTCCTAGATTTATGACCTTGGATATAAAAATTAAAATTGGCCAGCCACATATCCAAGACAACCTAGATACAATAAGCTGTGTTCTTCCAGTAATACTCAACCAATTGGCAGTCCAATATTAATTACATAGGATTTAAATAAACCAGAAATGAGCTGCATGGATGCCATCAAGACATTATTACATTTATAAATTAGATTTAATATATTTTTTTAATTCTTCACAACAAAATGCATCTTAGTAGCCAAGTGTCAGAATTTTGTAGGTCAAAATAAAGTTGGCATAAGGTTTCTGTTTGCACTGACTAAAACTAGAATGTAATAACCGACAAAAAAGTGAAATAATATAAACAATACCTGGCCAGGTCCAAGTTTAGCTACAATAATATCTGGATGTTTGGGGCCAATGGAATTGTTGGAAAATTCTGGCAAAGAGTCTTGGCTGCAAGAAAATGAAGTGTAGGTTTTTGGTTTTGAGGTTGAATTTGAAGTATCTTGTGTGGCCAGTTCGAACTCACTCCCTTGTGGTAACCACTTCAGCTCCTCTGATTTAACTGCATTATCCATGGCAACATCATCACAACAATTTACAGGAAGTAAGAATGGTTGGCAATAGAAAAATGAAGCTTTGGGCACAACCCATTGAGAAAATTAATTATACCTGTAAGACGTGGACTACCTCGTATGCAATCAACTTTGAGTTTGAAAACGATGGTGTTCTTTTCATTAGGTACATCATTCTCTAAAAAACAACGGAGAAGAACTTTTCTCTTAGCACAATTGGAAACAACACCACCACCCCAAAAAAAAAAAAAAAAAAATTGTGAAAGACCACAAAATGCGAGACAAAACCTGACATATAATCAAAAAGCCTTGGGTCAGCCTTGATCGGAATAAGACCCAACCTGTGGGCAAGCACCTCATCTTGGACCACTGATGTATTGTTTGCAATAAGAACTTTTTCAATAGCCATTGTGGGAAGCTGCATGCATAACCAGTGAAGAAGGATGAATTGCATACCTTTAGCACCATATCAAAGCTAATGAAGCCACAATGCACAGCATGTGCGCACAGAGAGATGTGTTATGTCTGTGAGAATCTGTGCACGCTTATTTATCAACAATATAAAAGGCAGTAAGAACAGAAAGTGAACAAACAAATCCCTTGCCTTCTATACAGAAAAGGATACCAAATTGTGTGTGTTGTGGGGGGTTTGTTAACCCAAATAAAAAATCGTAAGAACCTTATTGAAAAAAACACGCACTTGGCAGTGAAAAATAAACCCATCAAGAAATTTTTTTGGAACATTTCGTGATGACATTGTACCCCAATCAACAACATACATATAATAGACACTCTATAAGTATTCAATGGAACATAAATAGAATGGAATTTAGTTTAACAATAACCCACCTCAGCTATGAGGATTCTCCGAATAGCATTAGCAAGTGAAGCATCAATCCCAATCAAATCGAACTCCATGTCATCCTCTGTAAGTCGATTCACTACTACTTTAAAGTTATTGCGGAAGTGGTCGAACCGCAAGCTGTTATCAACTCCCATGGATGCATAAGCACCAGAATAGTGTATATTTTCTGTCTTTACTCACAGAAACCCCCCAAAATGTCAGAATTCTGATATGCATAATCTCGTACATATATATATATATATACACAACCGAAGAAGTGTAAGACCCCAATCAAACAATTCAACGATGAAGATCAGAGCTTTAAACAAAAAAACCCAGAAATTAATATATGCGAGGCTAGTACTATAATATATAAGATAAGATAGATGAGATTAAGAAGAAGAATACTTGAGTGGGAGCATCGGAATTGCAGAAAACGCGAGTCCTCTGGAGCTGAAGGTGTGGTGGAAGTTGGCCCTTTGGCACGTCTGGTAAATCACAAATTGGAACCTTAGCCATCGTTGCTATCTCTCCTGCAGATTCCTGTATTGTACTAGGGTTTCGAGTTTAGAGAGAGAGTGTGGCTCACACACAGTAGACAGAGAAGGGTTTAGGGTTTTAACGTAGGCACAGAAATTGCCACACACAGTGCCAGTTCAGGTAACTTGGGCGGGTTGAGAAGCCCGGGCCAATTCAACCTCTGATCTGACATGCTCAACCCAAAACCCCAAATTTTATTTATTTATTTTGAATTCGGGTTTTAATCAGATTAATAGTTTTAGAGTGACTTATGCTTGGATTAAAAATTCAGGATAGATTCAGGTGGTTACCTAATATTTTAATTCTTCCATCCCAATTTAATGGTTTTTTTTTTTTTTTTTCAATTTAATTGTTTAATTAGAAATTAAAGTAAGATAAATTTCATAATTTCATTAATATTCTTAAAGATTAATGATATACGATTTTGTTGATAAATGTAGTATTTGTTTTGTAGTAACATTTATTAAAATTTAAAAAAGCTACTTAAGAGGAATGTGATATTCTATGTGAAAAAGAGTTTCACACCACACTTAAATTTTGGGATAAATTACACTAAGATTCCCGAGGTTAAATCATTTTATAACTAGATTAATATTTTGATTTTAAATTTTACATATATTTGAATTAGCGATTTTACATTCACTTAGACTCCTATTGTCAATTTTTGGCTGGCTATAATACTTTTGAACTGTTAAATGATTATGTTGCCATTTGATCTTCCGTTTACTATTTTTGTGACCAAACTACCCCACGTAGAATTTCTACTTCCTCTTCCTCCTCACGTTATAACATCATCGTCCCCAATCTATATAGATGTTGGAAACAGCCAAACTTATTTTATATATATTTATATATATACACAAAATTACACACGTGTATACACACATACAAAATAACCAAATCGAGGCAAACTCTGAATACTAGATATGACCTCAAAATAAAATAACGGGGGTCAAGGTCGGCCAGTGAGACGATGGGGGATAAGCTTCATCGTCGAGAGAGAAACAGCCCGGATCACCAGCTAAGGCCCCTAAATGACCGCTCAGTAATAATTCATTAGATACTTTTTATGAATGTCAATTAAGTATCGTAAGTAAATTGCTCCCGGTTGTTCAATCTGGGTTGCGGAACGAAAGAAATAAACGAGACAGATTAGCCTCAAGCATTAAAGAAGAAGCACCAAATCAGCCAAAGTCTTACCAAATGGTCCTATTTGTGCATAGGGGGTGGGATGCCCCTTCCCAAAACAAGGATATTGGTACGCTTGAAAGAGCTGCAGATGCTTTTATGATGAAACAATTCAATTAGCCGAGAAGAACTCGCCTGTCTCTTCTAAATCCGGCCTCCTCTTTCTCTGATCTGCTTTCTACTTTGTTAGCCCTTTTTTCCTCTCTATCTGACTCCCTTATATTTTTCTAACGTGAAAAAAAACTCCTAATCCTAAAATCTTATGTGTCTATTTTAACATATCAAAACTAAATCCTTTTCCCATTATGATTAACATATAAAATAAATAACCCACTCAATTCATCCACCACCGCGCTCCAAACCCTATCCTAGTTACAGAGACTCTAACACTCCTCATTCCGACGACTGTTGTTCAATTTGTTTCGACGCCTGCCTTCATCGTTCCTGCCCGAGCTGAGTGTGGCCACTGGTACTGCGGTGAGATTTCCATACCAATTAAAACTCCTGATCCTCTGTTTCATCTATCGGAACGGTGGTTGCGGTGGCGACACTAACTCAGCGGCGGAAGAAGAAAGGTGGTTCACAGCTGAGACGACGGCAAGGTTTAGGAAGCAGTGTGACGGCGGCTTGTGGAGGTTCACGACGGTGGCGGCACTATGAGAAACCACAACTACGTTGGCACTATGAGATAGAGAGAGCACCGGCACTTCAGGATTTGACCAGAGCGAGACCATAATTTACAGCTCCATCGGCGACACGTGAAGAAACGCGCCCTTAGTGTTGGTGCAAGTAGATCTGACACACCACCGTGGTCTAAGAGAAAAAGTCGTTAGTGATGGTGGACGTCTGTCTGCTGCGACTTCGATGGTGATTCTTGCTGAAATGGTGATGCGTTAAGGTGACGCGCAATGGCCGACGGAACACCACCATCACGACGGAGCTCCAAGCCGGTACCGCCACAGTCCTCACCATGGCCTAGATCCTCGCCGTCAACGCCAGCATCCGGCGCCACCTGCTCAGTCTTCGACTACAACCCCCTCTCCACCTCGCCCCACTACCGCCACCTCCAGTCAACAACCATACAACCCCGTATCCCACCGGCAATCCATATTGATCCAAATATCTGTGTACATGGTGTTATACATTAGATTAGGAACTTATTTATGAATTTTTTCACTTGCCATAGGGATGGTGGTGGCGGTTTTGAGGTGGCACTGTAATAGCCGCAATCCTTGACGATTTTATTACTGTGTAGTGGATTTGGCAGAAGACTTTTGATTGAGAGAGTCTGATTAGGTGGGTTTTGTTGTAGGGGGGTATTTTTGAAAATTAATGTTATAGATATTTTATATTAAATTTGATTTAAACAAGTGGGGGTAAATAAGAACACAAAAAGTAATTTGGAATGTAAGTGAAAATTAAAATCAAAATCTCCATCTAACTGAAAAATGACCTAACCTCAGGGGGTATTGGTGTAATTTACTTTAAATTTTTTTAAAAATTGAAGAGTAAGGATTTGTTTAGAATGTAACTCTGATAACTGTTTCAAGAATAGTTTTAAGAGAACGGAAAACGTTTCCACTTTTTTGAATTTAAAAATGTGTTCAACTGAAAAAATTACAAAACAATTTTCAGAAAATCAAAATTCAGAAATCTGTTTTGTGGTATTTATTGAAAATAGTTTTCGAAACAAGAAACAAAAAATAAGGTACACAATCAAACCCACACATTTTGTGTTCCAAACTTGAACCCATCTTGTATCCTAGGTTTCTTCTATTCATAAACCACCTCATCATGGGTGCAAATTTCTTATTTCCTTGATTGTACAGGGATAAACTCCACACCTTCCTAGCTGAGGTGGTAGCATAAATTTCTTATAAACAAATAAAAGCTATTTAAATAAAATACAAAGAAGCAAATCTAAGCTCGATGAAAGACTCCATCTTCCTTTCAAGTAATTCTCTAGGGAAAGTCCGTTGCTTTGATCCATGCCACTGAAAGATGTGGAATTGCCCTCCACATCAAGGAACACGACACCCACACCGGACTTGGCGCTTAATCTGGATAAAACTTCATCATCATTACTTTTTCGGTTTTCAAAATTATTCCTCCCAAACTCAGAATTCGCCCATTCATCCATGCATTGCTCCCTTCTTAATATCTTCAGTACCTGATGTAAAGGAAAGAGTAGATCAAGGAATTATAAATTTGATTTTAAGGAGTGTTTAAGAATAAATCAAGACCTTAAGCAATCATTATGAATAAGTCAAACTTTCAATTTTAGTTTTTCAATCTCATCTCATTGCTATGCCTTTCTATAAGAAGAAAAAAAGTATATTATAAAGTGCTAATCACTGAATGATCCGACTTTTTAATCTATATAATCCAAGTAAGTGGAATTAAGGATGCTTAGAAAATAATTCATTTTGTTCCATGTCTACATAGCCTACAAGGCTCAGCTAGGTTGGAATTACTAAGCACATGAAAACAAAGGTCAATTTGAAAAAAATATTATTCTAGACATACATACAATAGCATATACACATGTTCAACACATTTTTCTTTTACCCACCTAGAAAAATAACAAAACAGAGCAAGAAAATTCAACAATTCATTTGATTAGTTCTCCAACACTAACCAAATACTTCTAGTTCAAGTATGACAAGTTTAAGAGATTAAACCGTGTAAAAGGATAAGGACCCTTAAAAGATAAACCATATAAAACCCATGGTCAGACCCACCCAATCAACCAAATCAAACCCAACCAAATCAAACAATCAAATCTCAACCTAAATCGGAAAGTATGAGACAGCCAAAGAAAATCCCTAATGTTGGGATGTATCAATTTTGTCATATCAAAGAAAAACCCTAATTAGTTTCTCTTTTACCTTATACATGTTGGGATGCATACAACAGTTTCACATTTTGTGAATAGAGAGAAAAATTCACCTGAACACAGAGACACGATTGGGATCCAACGGTAGAGAATAAAAGCAGATCTTGGCTTGAAGAAACCTACAGAGTGAGAGCACGTCGGAGTGAGAAACCCACAGTTTCCATTTATAAAACAGATCCAAGCAGACTTATTTTGAAGTTTTCACTTTTTTGTAACTCTGAAAACAGAAAACTGTTTTCACAGTTACATTCCAAGCAAGGCCTTAGGTATTCTTTGGAACAAACCATGCATCAATTTATTCTATTTAAAAAAAAAAACAAATGAAGTAATTTTATATTATATCACTTCCGTAATTAAAATTTGTTTACTTTACTTGTTTGAATTATCAAGTTGTGGACTTTCATTTTCTTTATCAAATTCAGGTATTAAAATTTTGATGCATTTTATCAAAGCGATGCAATACCAGTGAGGAAGGAGCAAAATAAAACTAGCTCCTGCCAACAAATTTCAGGTTATGTTCCTACAGACATTACAACAAATTTTAAAACTACTTCTAATTAAAACTTTAGCTAAATAACATTACTTTATATTAGAGGTGATGGTATGCCAGTATCATGCCCTCCTGAGGGGGGCAAAACATTTTGTAATCTCCGTGCCATTTGCTGAAGCTTACTCAACTCGTCTACATCCCCTGCCTGCAGCAAGGACCTCTCCAACATCCGGAAAACTGCGTCGCTCATTTGCCTGCCTCTCTCCAACATTTGTTTTGAGCACTTGAAAGCTTCATGCACTCTCCCACGGGAGCACAATGCCGTGACCAGAAGAGCCAATGCATGACCGTGAGGGCAGTACCCTCTCTCCACTAGGTACTCCCACAAATCCAACCCAAAATCGAGCCTGCTGTTTTCACAAAAGTATTTCATTAACATCACCCCTGTTCGTGTTTTGGGCACAAAATTTCTCTCTTTCATCTTGTGATAGAGCTTAGAAACACCATCAATGCCTTCCAATCTTATCAATCCTAAGAACATAGTATGGTAGGTAACATTGTCGTGTCCAATACCTTTCTGTTCCATCTCGTCCATCAAGCCAGCTGCAGACTTCATGTCTCTGGATCTAATGAGAGAGCTCATGAGGGAATTATAAGCCCCAATATCAGGTTGTAAGTTCCTCATCGGTAATTCATTGAACAACTGCCTTGCTTTGGCTGTGTTTCGGGCAACCCCTGCACCATGTATCAAAGTAGTAATAATTTCTACAGAGGGCAAGCAATTCTTATGTTCCATCTCTTCAAGAAGTCTCAAACCATCACTGAAACAACCTTTCTTACAGTAAGCATCGATTCTGATACTATAAGTTACACTATTTGGCATAAAGCCTCTTCGAACCATCTCATGGTAGAAAAGTTCTACTGTAGTAACATCTCCTGATTCCTTGAACCCCAAGAGCAATATATTCATGGTCTTGGTGTTTGGAGAAAATCGATAATGCATCTTGTTGAACACAGACCTTGCCTCTTTCATCTGCCTCTGTGTGCAGAATGCCCTTAGTAGTACATTGAACTCATCGGTACCAAACTTTCTCCCAACAAATATATCCTTCTCCATCCTCTCAAAGGCTTCAAGGGTTTCTTCATAGGATTGAAATTTCGCAATTCTAGATAAAATGATGCTCATTGACTTGAGGGTTAGCAAGGAAGGGTGCGTTCGTTGGATCTCTTCAATCAATTCCCACGCTTTATCAAAATAGCGCATTCGCGTAAGGATGTGGAGCGTCTTCTCAAAAGCATCTGAACTTGGATAGGACCGGGAGTGGCGGAGAGAGAATTTGAAGAACTCGAATGCTTTTAGGCCATTGGAATGTGCTGCAAAGAGGCGACCAAGTACATTTTCCACAAAGGGGGTGGAAAGGGCAGATGGTGGTATATGGAGAGAAAGAGTAGGTTGAAGTGGTTGATCAGGGAATTGATGGTCATTAATAATTCTGGTAATTCTCTCAACAGGAGTTTCTTTTTCTAAAGTACTATGAGGCAGGGAGCAGGTTGATTCAAAAGCAAGGGTTATAAACAATGTGAGCTTTTGAGGAACTTGCAGAAGTTGACTGAATCTATCCAATTTGACTATATGAAACATTATTGTTTTCTTTAAAACAAGATGCAGAACGTCAGAACTTCCATCTATGGTTGTAGTAATTTAGTCACCTCAACACCTTGGAAAAACAAAAATACATGTTGGTTAAAGTTGCTTGATTTTAGATAAATCAACACATATGCATAATAGACATGGCAAGAGCCACAAGTGTTCACAACCATTTGCTCAGCTCATCACATATACATGATACATTTATGGGGAAACAAGATCAATCAACCAATACAAGATACCAATGGGCTTTAGCCCAGATGTCTCTCCTTCCCAAAGGGGAGGTTGAGTGTTCGCGCCCCGCTATTTGGAATAGTAATTGAGTGTAATATCTTCAGCCATTCAGCAACTTATCACCAGCTCATTTCACAAATAAATCTAGGGAACTCCAAGAAAATTGTTTAGGGGGAAAAAAAAAAAAAAAACACTCCAAGAAAATTGTCCAAATACCACTATCTATCAGGAAAACGAATCAATGGCCAACAAGGAACCAAACCGCAGCTGAAGAAGACATATTACTTGGATGTATATTAATGCTAATCCTGATTTATTTTCCTAAAGGAAATAATGATAGTTGTGCACAAAAAATAAGAATTTATATCAGCATGGGGAACTAAAGTATGCACCTTACTCAATTAGACGCCAAGATAGAGGGATTCCCAGTTGGATCCAGAAAACTCCATTTTATGTCTCACCCAACTTCTTATACAATCTCTTGCATGGCTCATATTTCCATCAATGTGACTGACACATAAAATTTGCATTTCTGCATCAGATGAAGATTTAGTTTAAGAACCAAACCTCAACGCTTCACAGAAATAATGGACAACAAGACTTTGAACCACAAAAGGGAGTCCACAAAATATATGCAGTGAAGGCAAGGTAGGCTATAAAATTAAAACAAATACCATACTTGGTTAACAAAATGAATTAAAAAGAATATTAAGTTGGTTAAATATCTGATCAGATAAATCTTGAAACCCATGCTAACTGTTAAGTTGGGAGGAAAATCTAACTTAAAACAAAAGCAAGCAAGCAAATCTTATAAAAAGACCTTGAAAGCCTACATCACCATATACAGATCACAGGCTATAAAAGAGTCGACCACCAAACTGCAATAAAAGCCATAAATCTTTTAAAAACTGTTGAAGAAATCCAATTCAGTTCATTACAAAATGTCATACAGAACCGTTAAATGCAACCAATAATTAGAAAGTCAATAAATCAGTGATCCTAAGAAAGGAGACTTTTGATTCTTAGATAAATCATCATTTGGAACCCCAGATGTCATTAGGCGATTATACAACTAATTAACTCAGTTACTGTTTGGCGTTGTTATAAAAAAAGTGCTGGCATTAGGAAAAGCAGATTGTTCTGGGATGCGCTAATCAAAACAGTTTTCTTGTTGCAGTTACATTCTACTGTTTGGAAACAGTATGTGCCATACTTATACACTTTAACAATGACTTTTCAGTAATGCTGGTCTTATGATGTGCTTTTGTGCCTATCTGATAAAAAATATATTTTTGTCAATACCTCTCTCCATGAATTTTACTCTAATACAATTCAAAAAAAAAAAAAAACCCAAATTTGAGCTTTGACCAATGGAGGTCAGGGCCAAAATCTGTACAACAAGAAAGCACAAATCTGGGGCCACAATCACTGCAGGTAAGAAGCTGCCACATTAAAAGAACAGTATAGTAGGATTGGTTCAAATTTTTTTTTTTTCCCCCTCCATTTTTTTTTTTTATAAATATGTGGCTTGGTTCTTTTATTCTCTCAAAATCCCAATAGAAATAAGAACCCCAAGCAGGGCCGGCCCTGAGATTTCCAAAATTTTGAGAGGCCCTAGGCGAACTTTCAAATGCGAGGCCCTTTAAGTTTCACAGGATATTTTCAAATTATACAACTAATATAATTATGTGTATGTGCCATGTGCATAAGACAACTAACTAATAACTATAAACATCACTATAAATTTATCACCACCAACAAATAATTGTGCGCCTGTGCAGTGTGCATAAGGCAACTAACTAATAACTATAAATCTATTACCACCAATAAATAATTGTGCGTGCCTGTGCAGTGTGCATAAGATAACTAATTAATAACTATAAATCTATCGCCATCAATAAATAATTGTGCGTTTGAGCAGTGTGCATAATCAGAAAAAGAATGGATGTTTTAGTCTGTACGGAAGATTGAATTCCACTTTGATTATCCATGCAAATATACCCTTAGTTGTCAAAACTATAGCAAACGATTATTTTCAAGGCATCCAAATAAATAATGTACTGGTTTATTTTCTTGGAATTCATTATTCCTTTATCAATTCTATGGAATTACAGAATACCCTAAACAGAGAAATCCCTTATCAAATTCTATGTGTACACACACACACACACACACACATATATTGTACTCATTGCAGTAGCACACACACACACACACACACACACACACACACACACACACACAAAGGTCATCCGATGCCCCCACGTTCCATCTCTGTCACTTACTCCCTCTAAACTTCATTAACACCTCCCTGCAGCTCATCAGACCTTCGTATATAGATGTTACTAGTTGTCAATTAAATCCATAATTCCATACAACTCAACAGACTTAAACAAGACAAACTCTACCCAATCAACTTCATGACCTCTTATACAGATGTCGAACTTTGTCAAAACCAAAGCAAACAATCTCACTTTCTATTTAATATTAAACACCCAATTCACACTAGTACTCTTAACTCTTTCTTTCACTTTCACATGCATCCTAGAAGACAAATACCCAGCTCAAAAAAACACCCGAATTATTAACACAATCTTCAATTCATAGTTCTTTCTTGGAATATTAGGTATGACTTAAATTCTCTTCATATATATATAACAGCCCTTTCTCAGTTTTCTCTGCAAAATCATTTAAGTCCAAGGCAAGGTTCAATCAACATTCCTTGAAAAGAAAGAATTAATATAAATGAAGCCAGAATGATTGCCTTGTAACCTGCATGATTTCAAGCAATACACTATGTGGAATAACAAGCGGCCAGCTATAAATTCCACTTTGATTATCCAATTTATCCTGCCTTTTTTGTTCTAAGCCTCTAAGGTAAGGGGTAAATCTTCTATTTCAAGCATCCCATAAATTTTCAAAATTCAATAATCAACCAGACCAATGAAATTAGATTCAAATTGATCAAAAAGGAGATAAAAGATTCCATAAACACGCGGAATCAAGAAAAAAAAAACCAATTTCAGATTGGAAAAAGCAAAAAACGACCAGTACCGTAAATTGGAATTATTGGATGAGTTGCTTACTCGTAATCTTTTCGGCGCCGCTCCTTATGAAACTGAAGCTAATCTCCCAAACACAAACCCAAATCTTATCCTTCGACTTCGAGCATTCGAGGAGCGACCGGAGCCCTAGAACACAATTCGTTTTTTCATTTTTTTCTTGATTCGAAAAACAGAAAAATGGGTAAAGAAATTCAGTGGCTAGAAGACAGCCAAACTGAACAAGTGTCGAAGCTAGAGTTTTGAAAGAGAACAAATGATGGTAGAGTGCTGTAGTGTGAAATTACGAAGTTGCTCATGTGAGATTGGGCTTAATTGGGCCTCATTTTCAGCCCATGTCCGCTAACTATGCAGAGAGCTCGGGCCTGTCGCCTATAAGCCCAAATTTTCATCCTTAACTGTTAGGTGGTAGTTATGTAATTTCACACTCTAGCATCCCATTTATTATTATTATTTTTTTTTATCAACCCACCAGATCGATAATATCTCTCTCTCGTCTTCTCATCTCAAACCCTAGCTTTTTCTGAACCTCTTCTTCTGATATCAACACTTGAGAATGGGTTCGAAATCGAAGAACGATAATCCACACACAGGCGATGGAGCCAGTCCTGGGTTCGATTCTTTACCTTCCTATCACGTTTCAAATTCCTTAAATAAATTAAGATTAGCAAATTTATGATATTTTTTTGTTCTTTTTTCTTTTTTAATTTTATTTTCATTATCGAATTGCAGGAAGATCTTCATCGGAGGCTTAGCAAGAGACACGACATATGGTCCGTTACCAACCCAACTTCTCAGCTATAACTATATATATATGGTTCAATTGCTTTTTTCTATCTTCTTTTAAGTGTGTGGGCTTTCAGATAATTTTGTAGTTAAATTTTTTTTTTTTTTGGGGGTAAGGTCAGATAAATTTGTAGTTCTATTGTTTTTTCTCCAATATCTGTAATTGGGAGAGTGATATATTGGTTAAAGGCTTCGTTTTGGTTTAGGGTTTTTATTGGTTTGTAGTTTTATTGTTCATGTTGTGCGTTTATGAGTTCTTAACTTGCATATGGTTCCCAAAATTGATGACAAGTGATGTTATATTACATAAAAAAACATTTTAGTTGATGTTGTGATTTGAGTGTTGATTTCTGCCCTGTTGCTTGGATGAAAAGAGGGCAAATTCTATTCTTTTTTCGATGTCTGGCAGCATATTTTGGAACAATTTATCTAGGGTGGGTACTATTTATTTGCTTAGTTGGAGTTGTTTTTATATTTAAATACAGCAATGTGACAGTGATATCTTGGTTACAGGCTTTGTTTTGGTTTAGGGATTCATTGATTTATTGTTTTATTTTTCATGTTGTGTGTATATGAGTTATTAACTAGCTTACAGTTTACCGATTTGATGTTAAGTGATGCCATGTTACATAAAAACGTTTTACTTGATGTGGTGATCTTAGAGTTGGTTACTATTTCTTTGTTCAGTTGGGTTTTTTTTTTTTTTTAAATTTGAATACTGATATGTGATATGTGACAGTGATATCTTGGTTACAGGATTTGTTTTGGTTGAGGGATTCACTGGTTTATACTTTTATTGTGTGTGTTGTGTGTTTATGAGTTCTTAACTTGCTTGTTGTTTGCCAATTTGATAATAAGTGATTCCATATTACATAGCAACATTTTACTTATAAAAAAAAATATTACATAGCAACATTGTACATGATGTGGTGATTTGAGTGGTGGGTACTATTTATTTGCTGAGTTGGGGTTGTTTTTATTTAAATACAGCTACATTTAACAAGCATTTTGGAAGATATGGGGAAATTACGGACTCAGTGATAATGAAAGATAGGTACACGGGTCAGCCAAGGGGTTTTGGATTTATAACCTATGCTGATCCTTCGGTTGTTGACAATGTTATTGAAGAAGACCACATCATCAATGGGAAACAGGTAAGTCTCTTTGTCAACATCTTGGTTTGCACTTAATGTAAATTGCAAGTTGCAGTTATTGATTCAATATCTGATTTTTATCTGTTTAGGATGTTGCATGCCATTAACTCTTATATACTCTTTATTCATCTTGTTTCTTTCTGTGTGAAAATGGGACAGGTTGAGATCAAAAGAACCATTCCAAGAGGATCTGGGCAATCAAAGGATTTCAAAACGAAGAAAATATTTGTGGGTGGTGTGCCATCAACAGTCAATGAAGGTTTACCGGTTATGTTGTTAAAATATGCAATCATCTTGACTTGTTGCTCTGAGTTCTTTTTAACTTGTTTTCCTTTTCTGGGTATTGTTGAGTTGAGCAGATGAGTTGAAGAATTTCTTCTCCGAGTATGGGAAGGTTGTTGAACACCAGATTGTACGTGATCATGAGACCAACCGTTCTCGAGGTTTTGGATTTATAATATTTGACAGTGAGGAAGTTGTTGATGAATTATTATCCAAAGGAAATATGATTGATATGGCGGGTACCCAGGTTAGCTTATTTTCACGGCTCCCAAGAAACCATTATGTAAATAGATGCATGTTTATCAAGGAGCATGCAACACTGCTTGCTCTATTTTTTTTAACAGTATTGATGAAGAGTGTTGCTATGTGCAATCTCGCTTATAGTAACTACTTTAACAAGGTTTATCTCTAATGTTAGGTTGGGCTCGTTACAGGTATAGATCTTATCAGGAAAGGATTATTATGTTAGATTGCTACCTGCGTAATTTAGGTTAACTAAGTTGCTTTGTTGTAGGTGGAGATCAAGAAAGCAGAACCAAAGAAAGCCTCAAACCCACCATCTGCTCCTTCATATGGTAGCAACTCTAGGGCTCGTTCTTTCAATGATGACTTTGGTGTATTTGGCGGCTCCTATGGGGGTTTTGATAGTGGTTTTGGCCCTGGTCCCTATAGAACACCTGGTCGTTTTGGCAGTAGGCTTGGTGGATTTGGTGGGTATGGCAGTGGCGGGGATGAATTTGGTGGTGGTTATGGAGGTTTTGGCAACAGTAGCTTAGGAGGCTACCGAGGTGAATCTTCCCTTGGTTATCCTGGTCGCTTTGGGCCCTACAGTGGCGGTTTTAGTGGAGGCTACAGTGGAAGTGGATTAGGTGGATATGGCCGAGGTGAAGGCTATGGGAGTTATGGAGGTTCAAGCTATGTTGGTGGTTATGACTCTGGTCCTGGTCCTAGTTATGGTGGAGCAGGTGGGCTGTTTGGAAGGGGAGGATATAGTGGCCGTAGTCGGTACAATCCTTATGCAAGATAGAAAGAGGATTCATGCAGTTACATTTAAGCTTTGCCATAGAAGTTTTCCACAATTTCCTCTAGTTTTTGGCATCTCATGTACTGCATCAATAGATACTTCCTCACAAGTACTAGAGGTGTCTCCTGTTATTGCAAGTGGAAGCTTTTAATGCTTGAATAGTTGCGTTAGACTTGTCTTTTTATTATATGCCTTGGACAAACTTTCTAGATTGCTTCTATTAAGTACTTGTCTGGTTGTGGTTTTATAGATTAATTTCTCTCTAGCTTGTTGTGTAGACTGTAGCACATCCTATTCTGGAGCTTATTACATTCTTCTTAAGTTTTATTTAGTTTAGACATTTCTTCAGTGTTAATTTTATTTAGTTTTGTGTTTACTTTAGCTTTTGATTTGGGTTATCGTCACTGCTTCTGTTCAGTCTCGGTCTAAGATAGGGATTTTCAAGCAGATAACACTATGTTTGAGCCAGCCATTACAGATTTGCTTTAACATTTAGGTCTGATAGTCTATTATTGAGTTGTCTATGTCAAAAGCATGAAACCAGACTTCAGGCTGTTGGAGCTGCTATATGATCTGTGAGTCCTTTCTTAGGATGTTGGATAAGTGATTATGATATAAGAGCTAAAGATAGTTTGACCTCCCTTGAAAATGAGGCTTCGGCTCCTCCTTTTGTGTTAAGACAAATATGTTTTCTGCCATTATATGGCATAAACTGGTGCTTAAGATAAATCGTACAGCACTGGTATTGTGTTTAACATTAATGGTCATTTCTGCCATTATACAGCACAAATTGGCGCTTAAGATAAATCGTGCAGCACTGGTAGTGCATTTAACATCGATGGCCAGTGTAAATGAACCATCTGTTTGTTCTTTTGCATATGCATTCGAATTCCTTTTTTATTTGAGAAAATTTCCGAGTTGTCCAGTTTTAGTTGCAGTATATTTTATTGATGATGATGGAAGGATAATAGATTTTTCTTCTTGTTAACTCTCTGTGTTCTTGACCTGTGATGTAAAAATATAATTATACTCTGCTTTGCTGAACACGAACTGACCTCTGGCATTCATTATATCCCATTGACAATATGTTTCAATGGGATAAAAATTGTATCTTTAGCTTTGAGAAGGCATACTGAGATTCAATTGCTATGCGGGTCTCAATTTTTTGGCAGCATTTTTTTTTCTATGGCATCCACTTCGCCTTGTGGAAATGCTAAAATTTATCAGAACTTTGTAATCCATTTTATAATATTTTCTAAATTATGTTATTGTATTCACGTGTATTGTACATGCGATTATTTTCTTTCATGTTTCCTTCATTTTCTTTTTCGTGTCATATAATCAGTCAAAACTCAAGCTTGATTTACTTTTACTTCTCAAATTATTAGTTAAAACTAAGCTGTGGTTTTGGGGAGTTCGTTTTTTTTTTCTACAATCACAACGAAGAAATACCTATCAGGCACCTGTTTTAAACGCTGATGGGCGGCGATGCACTAAAGTCTCAACTTATGGTCGAATAATTTATCAAGTCTCTTGGGTCATGCTTAAACGTCAATTCTGCAAGGACTACACTAATATTTCGTTTAATTTCGAGCCTTTGAATATGAATCGAGGACAATACAAAAACAGAAAACATTCTCAAGTTCTTTTATCTGATTTTAATTGTTTGGTTCTCTCAAATGCGAGGAGTCGAGGACAACACAGTATCAAGTGCGGATTTGGATCCTCTTCATTGTTTTTTCTGCATGATACGTGTTGCTTGATAAGGGGCGTTTAAATTATCTTTAATTAATTGTTAATACCATCTTTTTTAAAAAAAGGAAAGAAAAAAAATAATAATAAAAACAACAAAACCAAAGTTAAATTTTGTCATATTTTGAACTTTAGTATCGAATAGGAGCCTCGTTGTAAAATTTTGGTGTTGTAATTGAATAACATACGTGACATTACCTTTTTACCCAAATAAATAAAAATGGGTGACATTTTCACAGTTGATATTCACACACGTCTTCGTGGAGACTTGAACCCTTAACATCTCTTTAGGAGCGCTAGGTTTTGGTATTTTTCTTTGAAATTGAAATTGACGCACCTTAGGCGGTAAGGGTCTGATATCGCTAGGTTACTGATCCGTTGGTATCTTTCTTTGAAATTGAAATTGACGCATCTATTTGTCAAGGTGAAATAATTGTGACCAATTAAACACAACTGTTTTCCACTTGCGGGACTATCTCAAGAAGAAAATCCATAGCCTTGAACTTCAGGATGTGTTCGTGACATGGGCTATGGATTTGTAGAAAAAAACTAAAGTCAAGAATAAAACAGAAGTCACAAACCAAGAATGATGTTTCCCACAAAACTGTAAATGTATCGCACCATACATTGGTCAAGTCGAAAACCAAACTTAATAAAGCTACTGTCCACATTTAACCACTGCTATTTTTTGTTCATGGATTTTTTTTTTTTTTTTTTAATAAGGCAAGATGGATTAAAAGTTAGATCAGTAAATGCAGATATTCGAAGCTTGACACTTCAAAATTTATCGGAGGCACTAACACACTAAAGGTTAGATTTGTTCATGATAACATATTAGTTTTTACTGATTTACAAAACAAACAGCTCCAAGGAAAAAAACATAAACAATGAGCATAGATATTCAAATTCAAAAGTCTATGAAAAAAAATTAATAAAAAAAATAACCCCACTTATTGTTTAATGAGTTTTTTTTTTTTGAACCCATAAACACACGCAACTACACACACACACATATAGTTATATAGCTAAGGGGAGAGAAGATGGGTAACACACACACAGTTATAGCTAAGGGGAGAGAAGATGGGTTTGTTACTAACCATAGGTCGTTTCTCTTGCTAAACCTCCGATGAATATATCTTTCCGCAATTCGATAATGAAAAAAAAGAAGAAGGAAAAACAATCGTAAATTTGAATATATAAATTTATTTAAAGAATATGAAATGTGATAGGGAGGTAGAGAATCGAACCTGGGACTGGGGTCCTTCGCCAAATATATGCATCAGAAGAGAGGACGAGTGAGGGAGAGAACGTATTAAGAAAATAAAATTCAAACAGTATTGAGAAGAATGTGACCACTTCCAAGTCCTTTATCATGGTCAAACACTAAAATACTTGGAAAATTCAAACAACTATTAAGAAGGGAAAAAAAAAAAAAAAAAAATTTATAATTAGCACTTAAATTTTAAATCTTAAAATTTTTGCTACTTAATTTTTACAGAGTAGGTTAGTAGAAAAGATGGCCGGGTGAGAAATGTTTTTGTAGTAGTATAATTCAGACTCACTTGTTAGTTTGATTTCTCGTAAAACAATTAATATCATTGATTCCACTTCAAATAATCAATGGCCTTAATTATAATAAATTCTTTATGAAATACAATATTATAGATAGTGGAGTGGTATAATGGTAAAAACAATTTAGAACTCTCTATTTCCTTCTCTTCTAACTAATACAATAAATTATATGTTTATTCTCTTCTCTTTTATCAAATCGAGCTAAAAAAGAAATGACATAATATCTTCTTTAAGGATATATCATCCATCCCTTTTTTTCTCCCTCTCATTTAAATTTTTTATTTTCTACCAAAAAAAGAATAAAAGTTAAATTTGATATTACATATTTGTAAATTAACTTTTGTTTCTTTCCTCCTCCTTTTTTTTTTTTCAATCCAAAAGCGATGTTTCATCGTGGCATGCAAGTGTGGAGTTTCTTCTATCCCTCCTCTTAACATATTTTTTCTCGATTCTTCTTTTCAACCAGATGACATTTATTGGTTTAATGACACCAAAAGAGCACGTCCTAATTGTACAATTTTTAGTGCAATAAATAATTTGATAGATGCTAAAATTTAGAATTTTAAAATTTGTATAAAGATTATTTTTTTTTTTCAATTTTATAATTAAAAGTATTTTACCTGAAAATGTAATCAAGATCAATAATTGTACCGGTGAATTAAAGTGACATAATTTATATATTGTTTTTCATCGATGGTGATGTCAGGCTCCTTATCAAAATTCTGTCTGAATTATGAAGTAAAAATCTTTACCATTAAGCTACTTCCTTGAGGCTATTTAGTTTTTGTTGAGAGGGTACAGAAAATATACTTATATCCTATGAGGAATTAAAAGTATTAAATAAATAAGATGGAATAAAACTTCTTATAGTCTGAGTGCAAAATGCTCACTAACACGAATTGTAGAGGGAGAGATAAATTTATTTATTTGGTAGGGATAGGAATTTATTTATTTATTGGGAAGAGATAGGAATTTACTTATATGTCCCTAATAATGCATTCACACTTCTAGGGTTGCAACCTTGACTTGTTGATAAATTAAAACTTTAGATAATCTTGACACATGATACACGTTGACTTAATATTGAGTTCAAACTGGGTCACTCACATTGATTAAACCTGAGCTGTTGATATTTATTTAGCAATTACAATAACAATTCACATTGAATTGAAGCTCACTTTAATATTGATACGGAATTATAATTTAAGTCACATAATTCTTTTTAATATATATTCTTTTTATACTACGGGTACCTTCCTCGTATCATACTTTGTAATATTTTTGCTCTAAACTTAAATTTTATGATTTTCACACTTCTACTCTTAAAATCGCTCTTGCCCTTATATGACTTCTGTTAGAATTTTCAATCCAACCTAAACAATAAAAATAATTTGTCAAATTTGTGGAAAGAAATTATTATGCTGTCCTCCTATCAATCACAATTTGACAATCAAATAAATATATTAATTTTATTTAATTTTTTATTTACATGTCATGTTATGATTAGTCAAAAGAGAGTATCATGAATAAATATGAAATATATTTTTCAGAATCACCTAGACTTAGAAAAAAACTTCCTTGCACTCTTTGCATAATACCATTGTACTGTACAACAAGTAAATCCAAATCATCTTTGTAATATAAACGTCTACAAGTGTATCCTACAATAATAAATAATTGAATGAACTCGTTGCAAGGTATCATAATCCAATTAATACTCCGCATTACATAGTTTATGCTTAAAGCACTAAAAAGTCTGAAATACCCTTCTTTTTTTTAATCTATATAAACACTTTGTATATACATTATATAATCACCACTCCGTTGTTCTATATTAAAATGGGGTTCCTGTTGTAATCACTCCTCTCTCTCTCTCTCTCTCTAGTCTTGCTCCTCTCTCCCTTTTCTTTTGAAAAATATGAGCGGCGGTTCTAGGGTTTCGATTCCGAGCGTTCTACGGCAAACGATCCAAGACATCAAAGAGGTCGCCAGAAAACACAGCGACGATGACATATACACAATGCTCAAGGAGTGCAATATGGATCCTAACGAGACCGCTCAAAGGCTCTTGTATCTTGGTACTGTTGTGTATAAATATTCAAGTCTGTGTTTTTGTGTGTGTGTGTATATATATGTTTGTACGTATTGCTTCGTTCTTGTGTAGTTTTTCGTACTGGACTATTGATTCACTGATATCAGAAGAGCCCTGTTTATGTCATGGGTTATTGTTGTACAATTGTATTATAATGGCTGTGATCTCTAGGTTTTATGGGTTATTTTTCGGATTGCTTGTTGTGAGAACTTTGAGAAAAGAATGAAAGTAAATCGAATATTTGTTTGTATGTGAAAATTGAAAAAAAATATATCAAAGACTAAGCTTATAAATGTGTTTGCCACAGTGGGTTTGGTTACATGGGTCACAAAACTAAGAAGGAAAAAATTGAATTCCTTATTTTCAAGTTCCTTTTTTTTTTTCCTCAGCAAGCAAAGGGATTTTTTTTTTATGAAATTGTATGTTTGCTTTTGATATCACGGCTTGGGCTTTAGTTTTTTTTTTTTTTAACTGACAATAACATCTTATTGCTTTTGTTTTGATTTTTTAGCTTACTGTGCATCATAAATAAAACAGTTATTTATTTATTTTTTCGTTACCTGTTTTTTATTGCTTTTCTGGTCCTTCTCTCCTTTGTTTAAAGATCTCTGTTGTGGTGGCTGCAAATATGCTATTGTCGTATTTAACATTGAGATCATAAGATTAATTGTGTCCTGCTTATCCCGGTTGTCAGATATGACGGAAATCCCTAAATGTTTTAAAGATCCTTGGTTGAATGTTTTACAGATTATGGTTGTGTTAATTATTTCTTGCGATTCCAGCCAGGTCTTGAGCTTTATGCTTTTGGAAAATTGAAAATATTATTAACAGTTCTGTCATTCTGACAATAATTCATCACTATTTTTGTCTTATTTTTCTGTAAAAAGTTTGGCTATCATAGGATTTATTAACACATGTTTAATGTATATGTTTTTACAGTGTAGCATCAACCCTCAAGTAATGTGTAGTTTTCTACTGTGTGCGCATATCTTGAAAATTATAGTTGCATATATCATTGTTATTTAGTTATTTCAGTGTCTCCCCAGCTATCATTTCTTCTATCATTATGGAATCTCCAGAATTTGTTATTTTTGGCATGCAATCAGGCAAATCATCATGTTTTGCTAGGAAATATGTACTTCATTGTCTACTTATTCTATCACTTTCTTGTTCATCAGGATAACCAGTGTACTGCTTGGTTTTGCAGATACATTTCACGAGGTAAAAAAGAAACGTGATCGGAGAAAAGTGGTAAGCCTAAGCATTAAGTGTTTTCTTTTATGGTCCAGAAAAATATTTTTCTCCTCCTTTGGCTGAAAATAATGATCAAAGTTCATAATTCTAATAGATGCTTTATAAAATCACTTGATTTTGTATGTCATGTTTATGTCCCTCTATGTGGATCAATGTCAGAAATCATTAGGATAACTGTGATTTGATTGTGTACAAATGGCCAATTGATCTACTTAACTGGAAAATGATTGATCAATGCTTTCATATAACTTCTTGATTAGTTTGCATGTAGGATTTGCAATAAGGCATGTCCATTATTGTTGGAACTTTCTTCTATTTTACTTCCCTAGGTCTTTAACTATCCCTTCGGCTCTCTGCAATGAAATAAAGTTGATTTGCTCTATCTCAGCCACGTTGCTTGTTTCGGCAGGTTAACTTTTTTTTTTTTTTTTTATTTTTTTTTTAAAGTCTTGTTATGGGTTGTTTTTCCACCTGAAGTCAAATATTGAGTTGCCAGCAATACCCTTTGACATATAGGGTATCCAACAGCGCCAAAGCCCTGACCTACCAATTTTTTTACCTACAGATACTAGTTGTCTGTGTAGACTGCTGTAGAGTTTTTTTCTTCTCCCGCTTTGGTAGCTGGTATACCTCGATCAACCCCAAACCACTGTTTTTGGTTAAGGCTGGAGTTGAGGCTTGACGCCTCCACAAGTTGAACACAAGACCACAGCCCTAGAGGCCTTATACCAACTCACCTACCCCGTTGGGTGGGATATATTTGATCAAATTGAGCATATATGATGTACATCTATGGCGGTTTAATAGTTAATAAATGTTTTTAGTTCGTTTGGACATATATAATGGAATTTTTGGGATTTTAAGATTTAAATAATTATTTAATAGCCCAAAATTTTGCCTTGGAGGTTTATAGAGCTTTAGATAGGTGGTATGCCCAACAGAGTCAACATGTGATTGGAGCCAAAATGGCACAACGGTATTACAAAATGAAAAATGCCATACCATAGCCCTGCATATTTTAGGGGCAATAGAAGTCATCACAAACACACTCACAGACATGCATGCATACACATTAAATTATATAACGCCAATTGGTATGTGGGAGTGTTGTTCAGGTCTTTATTTTTTACTAATATTGTATCATGTTAATGTCAGAATTAGAATCAGATGTACCATGACTATCCTAAGCTAGCCCTTCAACTGGGAATGCCAAAGATACTTTGGCCTCTGCAGTTTAACCTTTTGTCTCCATTTTTTTTTTTTATAAGTACCTTTTATCTCCTCTTTTGGATGCTAATATTACCATAGTGTCAGATTCTTGTTTCTATAGTTAGCTAACTTTGCCCATTTGATAGTTACTGTTTTTATCCTACTGCAGATCGTGAGCAGCAGAACCTCTGAAGACTCTATGTATGCACCAGGAATGCAGGGGCGAGGTGCTAGGGGTGGTCGAGGGGACTATTCTTCTTCTTATATCTCTTATGGTATGCTTTCACTTCTAATTTGGAACTTTGGATTGCCGTCTTCTTGGAATTCAATCACTTGTTTAAGAATGAGCTTCCATTCACCTTGTTTGGATTGATGACTTACAGTTCTACATTTGCTTTTCTGGTTCACCAAGCATGGAAAACCCCCACATCTAGGCAGTTCCATAACCAAAACTGGGATTTCGTAAAAATTTTCTTTTGTGAACCCTTGTTGAGTGGGTTTTGAGATGTCATGAATTTAGATTCATTTTCACTTCTGTTATGAACTCATAAACCTAAAAGTTTGAGCTCCTTAAAGATGTATGTAGAAGGTAATTTATTATGGCATTAAGTGGATTGATGACTGTTATATTGCACAGTGTGAAAAAGGATTAGCCCAATGGTATAACCTCTCCTCCCTCAAAAGGGATGTGAGTGGTTCGAGTCCCGTGGTGGGCAATTTGTGAAATGTGTGTGTCTCACTTACCTAACCGATAAAAAGTGAAAAAGGATTAGAAAAAAAAAAAAAAACTTAGTGATATTGCAGTTGATTTATTTGACTTGAGATGCATTTTGGGCTCCTATGGGTGATAGGGAGTTTCTCCATTTGCTACTTTAGATTCTCTTATTATATTTTATCTGTTGGGCTTCTTTTGCAATACTTGTGAGATCTTTAAATTTCTTTTGTATGATGCCCACCTTATCTTCTTTGAATAGAAATTAATCCTGTTTTAGTACAAGTAGAAATTGCTTCATATTGCATTGTTTTTTTTCAACTAATGATTTATTGCACTCCTACTTTATGTTACTTAAAACGACTGGCAGATGCTGTTGGCGGAAGGAATGTGAGTGCTCGAAAGGAAAATGGGGTCAACCAATCAATGAGAGGTTCTAGGCCTTTACCAGTTTCACAGAAAGCAGAAAATAATCCAACACCTCATTTCTCCAGGTAAATAATTATTTCCTACATTTAACAAATGTTAATTTTTTACTTTTCAGTAAACAAGTTTCTGTACAGTTAGCTGTTTTTCACATTACTTTGCAAGAAGTTGATGACTTATATATCAATTTGAAAGTTGCTAATATCTGTACAGTTTTTTTATGGTGCGGTCAATGACCCAAAATTTGTTCATATGTTTACAGTTCTAGTCATGAACGTGCCCCCCAATCATCTGCTGTTAATAATAGCAACCTCCCTAAAGGTAGTTCAACGACTGATGCTAATGAGGAGAGAACCGCACCACCTCCACCAACTTTTGATGCAAAACAACCTCCTGCCCCCGTTGCACCTGGAGATAGCATTGAAGAAGGAAAGTCCACATCAAGTTTCAGTGAGTTGCCAAATCCTGTTGCAACATCTGTATCAGGTGTCTACTCTTCTGCATCAGATCCCATCATTGTCCCAGTTCAGAATTCCCGGGTCTCTAATGCAGTGGGTACAATAAAACGTCAAGTCAGAAACCAAAGTATAGCTGCTAAATCTGGTGTCAGTGTCCCAACTGGGCGCAGGTCAAGTTCTGCTCATGATGTTGCAAACGGTATTCAAGCAGTGGCAGTAACTGTGAACTCTACCAATGGAATGAGGCCAAGAATATCCCAGGAAGTCAAAAATAGTCAGCTTCTTGAGCCTTCACAGCCCTTATCTCCGCCAATGGATGATGGTTGTTCGGTTATCGATTCCAATCAGGATTGTCAGACACCCAAGCAACTAATCAGCCCTCCAAAAGGTAATCTGCTTCAACTCATCATATGTTACATGTTTTTCCAGTATTTCTTATAGTAAGTGTGCTTGTTTACCCCATTTATTTCTTGGTCTATTTGATTAATATGCTTCTACGCATAACATGTTACATGTTTTTAGAGTAATTCTTATATAAAGTGTGCATGTCTACCCCATTTATGTCTTGGTCTATTTGATATATGCCTCGCGTGACTAATATCTTAACCCTTTATTAAACCTTAGCATAATTTTTTTTATTGTTTTTCCCGATTTGTTACTTCTTTGTGGCCCTTGATGTAAGTTTCAGTTATTGAAAATTCGCTTGTTTTCCCTACAGTCGTTCTAACTGTAGTCAAATTCTTTCTTGTGTCAATATTTTCCTTTTGCGATTCCTTTCTTTTCTAAAACCCTCCATGTTAGATCTCTAGGTACCCTATCATAGGCTTTCCTATGAAGATCTTTTTTCTTCTCTCTATCTTTCCATTAGTCTCCTCAATAAGTAAATAGTATCCACAGTTGACCTTTTTGGCATAAATCCAAATTGATTTTTCGACACTTCAGTCTCCCGTCTTAGGCATTGCTCGATTACTCTCTTCCAAAATTTCATATTATGACTCATTAATTTAATACCACGATAATTATTACAACTTTGTCCCCTTTATTTTTATAGATAGGTGCTAAATCATTTTTGTGTCACTCATCAGACATTCTTTTAGTTGTTATTATCTTATTAAACAATTTTGTTAACCAAGACAAGCCATCCTCCCCTAAACACTTCAAACCTCGATAGGAACGCCATCGATCCAAAAGCCCTTCCTGATTTCATCCTCCTTAAGCCATCCTAAACACTTCCCTCTTGATGTACTCCCTTCCGTCCCATTTTAAGCATCCACCTTCCCATTTTTGGCTGTCCCAAAATAATTGTCCCAAATGGAAATCCAATGCACCATCTTTTGTAACATTCCAAAGATTCATTTTACTAAAAGATGGGCAAGGTTGCATCAACTAAAAGTATCTAGCTGTATATATTTCCTTGGTGATTTTTTCCTTTTTCCTTGTCAGTGATGTTCAGGAATCTATCTTCTGTTTGTGGTTTTAAATGCTTAATTTTGTTTTTATTTTTGGCATTTTAACTTTGCCCTTACTTCCAAACAGTGGTTAAATCTGAGGCAACTATTGCAGTTGAAGCAAGTTCTCAGTCACTACCTCCACTGAATGTCTCAGCTTTGAAGGAAGCAACTTCAAAGCTTGATATGAAGTTGGAGAAGCTTGTTATCTTTCCTGACCATCTCCAAGTCCCTGAAGCATTTAAGAATGGATTGACTTTTGGAAGTTTGGATCTCCAAGTCCCTGAAGCTAATTCCATCCAAGAAAATGATGAAGTTGCTAGGGAAGTTTCCCAGAGGTCAGTATACATTATAATAAAATTTGAAGTCTTAGTTTCTAAGTTATCTTCGTTTTATTCTTCTTCTTTCTCTCTGTTTTTTATTTTTATTATTTTAAGCTTAATCATGACAAATGCATCCATGGAGCACACATATTTCTTTTCAATGATCGAAATGATTCCCAGATTGGTTCCATATATTGTGGTTTTAAAAGCTGGTGGTATATGTTTCATAGGATTGGTCACCTGGAATTTCTTATTTGAATTGCTTGATTTTTGGCTTTTCATCCCTTCTATTTACTGGTGATCTATGCACATTGTACTTGTGTTCATTTTACATTTGTCGTTCTGTTACTTTTCCATCTCACATTTCTATTATACAACTGGGTGCAGCAATCCAAGCTCAATTTCCCAAGAAGGAGAATCTTTTGATCATCCACAATCTCCTCGTGTGCCTGAAAATCTATCACCATTGGAAGACAACATCTCAGCTGGTGCTGTTTCGAATTATGACCAGTTGAAGCAAGAGATGGTATTGCCTCTAGGACCTCAGTACCCACTTGTTCAGACTACCCCAAACTATACTTTTGCTTTTAGTTCACCAATGCCAGGGAGCCAGCTCGTGCAATCTGAAGGACCTGAGACTCAGGCATGTGATATTGCTTGCTTGTTATTGCCATTTGTTTATCAATATTTTATGTATTTGTTTTTTCATTATATATTTCCATTTACAATGAAGATTCTAGGTGGTCACTTCAATATATTTGATAAATTGCTTATGCGAAAAGATGTAGGTTAACTGTAAAAATGTCAGCTGAGAACTGCATCTTTCTAATTAGATCTTGATTCTCCTTGCCTAATAGCAGACTGACCAAATTTTAGGTCAACTGTAAAAATTTACACCTAATATTGTAGTGGATGGTGTATCGAGCAGTGGCAATAAGTTCTATGTGGTATATTATATGGGTCATATGCAGGCAGCTGTCTTTTAATCTTTCTGGAGATGATTTCATTTGATATTTTTTGAGAATGACATGAGGTGATTGAGAAGAAAAAGCATTTATCTTGTGAGAACAATCAACCCTTAGATAGCAGTGGAGATGAAGTTCACATTATATGAACATGAAAGCCGACGAGATTGATAGTACTGTGATTTTTTCTTGTGCAAGGAACCCGTGTTGACGGATCTTAATTGGTCTGGTTGTGCCTACATGTTAATTTTGGTTGCTCACACTATTTTATCAGAGAAATTGCAATAACTGCATAATCACAAACTGTTAAAGTGTGTGCTAGTGCATGCACAAGCGAAGGGCCTAAGCTACTCGTACTTGGGTCTCAAGTGACCTGAAAACTCTCATTTTTATTCTTTGGATAGGGACAATTCAAAAACTAGATTAAGGTGGCTACCAGAAATACCATCATTTTTCATTACCCTTTAACAAGCACAGACTGATGCTTTCATTGTCCTTGCATTTCCACAGTATCTTAGAATGAGATTGTCAACTATATTTTATTTCTTTTCCACAAACAAACATCTTTTTGTTATTTATACTCTAATTTTAATGTATCCATGCCAAACTGTAGGGTGGGAATGCTCTGGCTCTTTCTACATCAGGTTCAACCCCCCCAGTGACTCAACCTGCAGGAGGCGTGCAGAGTTCTACAGCTGTATCTCCTCATCCGGTCTTCCGGCAGCCATATCCTCCTAACTACTTTCCCTATGGCCCCTATTTTCCTGGTTTTATGCCCCATTATTCACACCAGTTTTTGGGCCCTGGTGTTTTCCCTCAGCAGCCTTCAACTGGCAATGCATATCTACCCCCAACAGCTGCTGCCCCAGGGGTCAAATTAGCCAATATTCCACAGGGCAAGCCGGGAACTAATGCTGTAAATCTGTCCCACTTAGGACTTCCACTTGGCTATGGTTTATATAACACCCCTGTTGGTTACAATACCAATTCAGCCGTGATTTCTGGGAGTTCTGCTGGTAATGAAGATCCTGCAGCAGCCACATTGAAGGAAAATAACCTTTACACAAAGGTTCAACAGGTTTGTTCTGGTTCTCCCTGCCATTCCTGATACCTTCCTCACTTAAACTAATATAGAAGTTGTTATAATATTATATATTAATTCTGCAGCATGACATTTAACCAGCTCTGCAGTTAAATAATAGGGCCAAATTGCATAAAACCCCCTTTACTTTCACTTTTTGGCAACCAAAAAAAAAAAAAAATTGAACTAAATCCCCTGAACATCCAATTGTTGCATAGTGATGTTATATTGACAAAAATGGCCCTTAATATAAATTTTAAAAAAATAGGTTTCCTTTAAAATGATTTTTATAATAGGTTCTATTTTCCTTTCTAATTTTTTAAAAATCCAACTTGAAGAAAATTTTAAAAGTTAATCTCCATTAAAGTGTGTTTTAATGATGAACATGCCCCCCAATATAAATTTAAGAAAAAATGGGTATTCTAAAAAATGATTTTCATTTTATGTTTTCTTTTCCTTTTTAATATTTAAAAATTGTTCCAAGGTATTTTCATTTTGTTATAGATGCACCATTATTATTATTATTATTTTCGGAAATAATTTTTAACAACACTATGCTCAATGAGTTATTTGTATTAATTTTAATCTCAAGGGCTCCATTTTCTTAAATTTATATCAAGGGGAACAATTTTTGTCATTTATAACATCACTTTACAACAATTGAATGTTTGGTAAAAAAAAAAAAAAAAAAATTGTAGAGAGGTTTTGTGCCAAAAATTGAAGTGGAGGGTGGTTTTATGCGATTTACCCTAAAATAACATAGTTATTCTTTTTTGGTGCATGTAAGACTCGTCAAAGAATAATTTAGTAATAGTTCCAGCATGTGTGTGCCAACTGCCAGTGCTATGCATTGAGTCAATAATAAAATGATGATTCTTATGTTGTATATGGATTAGAAAAACTTGTGGTCTTGTTGATCTCCTTGGCTGAGAATTTCAAATTTTGGTTTCAATCATCTTTTCAGTTATTTCACGCTTTTCTATATATGTTTATTGTACTACTTTCATTTCTGTCGGTCTTTACACCTCTCCACAGTGCAATATGCATATATTCTCAGGGTTTCCATGTCTATGTGAGTTTGATCGAAGGTTTTACATTTTTCAAGTTTTCAACAATCTTATATGTTCCTTCTGCTGAGCAGAAAGTGTGTTTTCTTGTGTTATTATTATATGCCATAATTCTTCTGCAGTATGAATTTAAGTAATTTTTTTTTGTTGATTGCGTGGACCTATGGCTGTGACTACGTTGTCTATGACTAATACACAAGCTGTAGTCATGGCTAATACTCAATAGCTTATGTATTATCCATCTGTAACAGTTAATCTTGCAAAGTGTCATGTTATTTTTTCAATGCGAAAATTATTGAGCCACATCAGTCAGCAGTTGCTTTCTTTTTCTCGTTTTTGCAGACTGAAGGTCCACTACTCTGGGTTTCTCCATCTGGCCGAGATAATATATCCAATTTGCAGGCCAATTCTTTCTACAACTTACATCAAGGACAGCATTTCATGTTCTCACCTGCGCAGGTTGGCCATGGCGCCTATACTGGGGTGTATCATCCGGCACCGACAATGGTTGCTTCATCAACTGCTCCTCCACAATTGATACCATCTCAGGCTATGGGTGGACCGGTTGAAACTGTGGGACCCCCTCCTGTTTTTCCGCAGTCTCAACATGCACTCGGTTGGAATCGTAATTGTTAAATGAGGAAAGCATTTGGGAGAATTATGAAACAAAGGCTTGATCCTACATGTAAATATAAATTAAAATTGCGGCCCAGAACCCTCGTGGATGGAGAAAAGTTACTTTGGTGAGTGTATGAAAAGATCAAGTTAGTTGTACATCTAGTATCGCTTATGCTGGTTTTGGTCGTCTCTTAATCTTTAAACTTGCTCTTGCAAGTGAATAGTTAGTTCTTCGTTCGTAGTCGATGACTTTGAGGTTATAGAATATTCAGACAGGTGGGACATTCCATTCTTTCCCCACTGACCTGTATATCAAATTTTGATAGGAAAGAATGTATGGATTATACACTGTAATTGGAACGACAACATTGGCGGCATTTCTATCCATATATAATCAATTGCCTGATGCGGCTTTTTATTCATTTTGTTAATGCTGAATTAGCAAGAAATACAAGTTGAAGTAAACATACTCTGAACTGTTTTCAATTTTGAACTTTTCCATTTCGTCAAGCCACGAACTCAAAGGTTTTTATTTTTTATTTTTTATTTGGCATTAATCAAAATCCATAATAAAAACAGTGATTGATAGACCGAATTCAAGTAGGGTGGGGTGGTATTACATGAAAATTACAATGAAACATTTGACAAATTGGAATATACTAGATAGGGTGGGATTTACCACTCTACTCACATAAATTGAATTAAATTCGGTAACTGTCAAATTCGGTACCTAAATTATTTTTCTAAAAACTATGCTATATGCAAATGTGAGCCATCCATTGTAACACTCGAGAGAACTATAAAGGGTGACTATAGAAGAACACACACAAAAATGCAACTGAATGGCACATAGGTCAAGAAGGATCCTTTCATTCACGTAATGTGTTCCCTGGAGACAAAGAAAGAAAGAAAGAGAAAAAGAAGTGAGTATGAACTAAACCCTACTTATAAAAAAAAAATATATGGCCTGTCAATTGAGCCTGCCTTGGTGAAAATTGTAAGAACCAAATCTGTACATAGCTAAGTCTAAATGATAGCATAGAAGAGATAAAAACCACTGTAAGTACTCAAATCTGTACATAGCTACGGGTAATGATATCATAGAGGAGATAAAACCCTTGCGTCGGCGACCACACACTTACCGTCTCGTTTCTATAAGCTTGTTTAATTCAAACAATGTTTGAGGTATCATTTACATTTGACTTCTCTGTGTTGTTGTTGTCTTCAGAATACTTGGGTTTGGAAGGAGAAGATGAAATTGGCTTTGGAAGATTCTTCGGAAGCTGGTTAGTCGCAGCCTCACTCGACTCCCTCAAGTTAAGTGATGTGTAGACTGACATTCCACATAGAGCTGTAAAAGCCCCACAAATGCTCACAAACCCTGGATCTGAATTAAAAACCAAGTACCCTCCAAGTAAAATGACACAAGTTTTAAATTGGCCTAAAACAACATGAGAGGTTGCAGAAGTGGCTCTGCAACAACACAACAGATAATCCTAGTTACAATTAGCTGACTATGGTTGTAAAATCTAAAAAGAAAAGCAAGGTATTCACATGTATAACGTGTGCACTCTTTGGTATTTTCTTATTCACGTTGAAAGAAAAAACTGGATGGAGAAGAATAGATCCTCACCCAAGTGCCAAAGCTCCGGACCATTGCAAGAGAAAACCGAGGACAGCTGATACAACGACAGTAGTTGAGTTACTAAGGTTCCACTTGAAGGATAATACCCCGGGAGGGTCCAACCATGGCATCAGAGCTAGTAAGAAGAAGACGGTGACAGGGGTAGTCTTCCACATTAACCTACATTCAAATGCTGCTGTTCATATATCCGTGTACCGGGGCACTTAGTCTTTTGATCACTAAAGAAATGGAAAGATGTTAAAAGGCGCGCATTACTTACGCAAGGGCAGTCCAGTTGCCTTTCTGCTGCAGATTAGACCAGAGGATTTTATTTACGGCGCTTGGGATTATCCACGCGACTGCAATGCAGGCGCCAAAGAAATTGAATTCTAAATCCGTTACAGTTGCAACTGCCACACCTGCTGAGACAATGACTAGAGCCAGAATCTGCAAAACATAGTGCAGGCTTTCTCATAAATAACTTGAAAATTTATAAAACAACAACAACATTATTCGAGCCTTTTCCCAATTACTTGGGGTCGGCTACATGAATCCTATGTTTTCGTTCTGCTTATTATATAAGTAAAATGAATAGTATGAGATGCAGGGGAAGAGGATGGAGGAAGGTTTATAAATCACCTTATTGGTAGAAACAGTTTTCCTGAAGAGAATGAACTCTGCAAGAACAATGGTTGGAGTGACCGCGATTTTAGCCATCTGGTAGAAACCAACACTGCATATGAGCTGAATCGTTAGAAAACCGAAAAAAGTGATATTAAGTATGGTGTATTCAGAAAATGTTAAGCTAAAAGGTCGGCATTAAAACCTGTTATGCTTTAGACTTGTATTGGCAAGGCCAGATGCAAGAGCCATGACAGCACCCAACGAGAAGAGAGACGAGAAAGGAGTAGTTCTAGAAGGAGGAGATACCGGAAGCAATGAGAATGCCTTGAAAATGGCAAGTAAAAGCCAAGCAGAAGCGTAGTGGATTAATGTTAAAAAAATTGGGAAATTAAACCCGACTTTCCCCATGACCTATAAGCACCAATGAAACCATATATCAGATTGAATGACTTATCAAATATATATATATATATATATATATATATATATATATATATATATATATCAGATTGAATGACTTATCAAAAATATATATATATATATATATCAGATTGAATGAACATTAAACGAAATTTCAATCTCTTATTCCGGTAACAATGTACATTGCTATATCCACCAAAGGGTACAAAAAATTGTCACAAATAAGAAGAAAAGGAAGGAGTACAAACTAATTTGTTCGCCATAATTATTCCGACTGCAACCATGAAATTGAAGGACATTGCCACAACAGGCCCGCAACATCTCTGTTGTTGACGCTTGGCTCCTTCTGAAGTTCGGAGTTCATTATAAAGAGAACCTCTGAGGTCTTCCAATGCTCTACCTGAGATGGAATGATTTTAAGTAAAATAAAAGTAGAAGAAGAAGAAAATGAGCAGTGAGTAAAACACAATCTCACAGACGTTTATTTGCTGCTTGCACATCTAAAATCCTTTGCAAAAATTACCACAAAGAGCTTACCTCCAGCTCAGTGGTATCTCGTCTACTTTTTAAGTTAAAAGCTGAGGGGTCAAGTCCCGAGAAGAGTCAATTGTGAGCGTGTGCGAGTGACTTGCTTACCAAAAAAGGGAAGAAAAAAAAATATATATATATATATATATATAAGTATATCTCCAAACAGAAAGGAAACTAGAAAAAGACCAACTAGTGCAATGAAAAAGTCACTTGAAATTTTTTATTAACTTGAAATTTTTAAATCTGAAAAAGTGATATATTCTACAAAAAAAATTTATATAATGGAACATGAACTCAAAATAACAAATTTTCATTTACCAGGCCAACAAGAATTAAACCATGCATAGTGTTCATTGCTTTCTTGAATAACCTAAAATCCTAAAACCTTTAATAACCTTTAAAATTCTCATATGAAATTCAATAAAAACTTTTTACGGTAAAACAACAAAATAATGCCATTAATTTGATTAGATTATGAGACCTAGTACCCACTATTGAAAAAAATAATAATGATATGTTGAAAAAAGATAAGAAAATCAAATGAGAATTAAAGGAAAGAAAAGAGAGACAGAGACAGAGACACACATAAGAACCAAAAACTAGAAAAAATAAAAAATGAGATCAAAATATATAAGATTTCACTCACAAACCTATTTTTATCGAATTAACAGAATCATATGGAATATGGACCATTGATGTCGTCAATGTCTAGGTTATGAGCAACCATTACCCACTATTAAAAGAATAAATATGAATAACATACATTAAAAATGATAATTTTACATGAAAGCCAAAGATTAAAGTTAAAAAAAAAAGGTACTCCGTAACATTTTGGATCAAAAGAAGATTAAAATACAATCATTATGTCTCAAGCAAGCAAAACCCTTTTCATCAAATTATTAGAATCTTATGGGATGTGGAGCATTAAATATGAACTAATAAAATAATCAAGAACTAATTAAGATAACTTAAGAGTGGAAATCAATTGAAGTAAAAATAGAGAGGAAACAAAAAAAAAAGAGGGTTATGAATAAAAGAAAAAAAAAATTAACGAACTCGTTCAAATGGCTCAGCATTCCACTAAAATAGTAGCAAGAATGATAAATGTAAATAACCCATAAAAAACTGCCTACTATGAAATGATCTCAAACTTTAGAAATAAGAACCAAAATCTCGTTTGTGTTAAGAAATGTATAAACCTATGCATGCATCTAGATATTCTGAACAAATCAAATCCATACAACATATGAAACATCAAATACATTGTACATATTGCCAAACACATTCAATCATATATATATATATATATATATATATATATATATCATATATATAACTAACATAACAAAAAATAATAATAATAAAAAACATAAAAAAATAAATACATAAATAAAACCTGCTTCGCCTGCATCACTGTCTCTTCGCTTGATAAATCTTCTGACATTTTTCCCAAACAAAGAGTTGATCAATCCCATCCCCACCTAATGATAAGCATCTGTCAAGAAAATATTAAGCTGAAAAAAACCATTATATTAGCAATGAATACAAAATACTGATGAGAAAAAAATGTGAAAATGTTAATTAGAAGAAGAAGAAAGGAGGAGATAAGTATAATGGGAACAGGTTTATTTGGAGGAGGACACTGTTCCCGGAAAAAAAAAATTGAATAATCAATAAATTAATATAAACTTTGTTATAATCACCTTGGTGTTAGCATATTGGACAACAAAGACCAATTGTAAAATGACATGGTTCTATTGGCGACCCATGATTGGTTACATCCTCAAAAGGTCGGTAATAATAAAATATCTTATATAAAAAAATAAAGATATATTTTAACTTTAGTGTTTATATTATAATCCAAGAGTTTAGGTTAAAGTGAAAACTCAATTGTACAGAATGCAGAGATTATGCAGACATTTGTCAGGCACTTAAGGTCTTTAAGAAACAGTCAAAACCACATACATTGTAAATAGGTCGGTCCTATGTGAATTTACATAACTTGTACCCTCCTAGAACATTTGTATAGTTTGCGAGAAATTGATCCCGGACCTATTACTTATTAACTGATAAATAAAAAAATGTATTAATTTTTAGTTTTTATTTATCTACTAATTGATCGGACCAATAATCTCAAACAGTGTAATAATTTCTCAACCATTCAATCTTTGTTAGAGCAATCACATGCCAATGTCACATGTATTTTCATGGTTACACTGTTCAAAGTGAATGGTCACTTTTCTTAGAACCAGCCAAATTAGGATGTCACATGTACTTTGTTGATTTTCATGGTTACACTGTTCAAAGTGAATGGTCACTTTTCCTTTCACAGTCCCAAAGTGTCAAACAATACAAGAAAGGTCCTTTTCCTGTCAAACATGCAGACGACAGGATTTTACTTCAAGTTTTCAAAAGAGAGTAATAAACTGTCAAACATGTTCATGACATAAATTTTACTTTCAACCAAACAGCATTTCAGGAAAACTCTAGTTTTCAATTTAACTCATTCCATAATCAATTCACAAAAAGTGAGAACGTAAAATTTCTGCAAATAATGAGAATGAATTAATCAGCGGATTCATAATTTATATTTTCTTTTCTTTTTGTGGAAATAAATGGGAATGAAAATGTTTACAGTGTTATTCATATTTTGAAATGATTACAATCAAGTATTGATCTCTATTTGCAGATGAAAGAAAGGTTTTAGAGAGGATGAGCTTTAATATTTTGAGTATCATGTTGCTCAAGGAATTCGTTTTCCTTTCTGATGGCATCAAGATCTGCTTGTAGCTTGTCAATGTTTATGCTTCGGGAGGTCAAAGCTGCAAGTTTGGCTTCATGTTCAGCCACTTCCCTTTGCGTCCTATCAGTGGCGAGGATTTTTTCTGAGATATGTTCGAAGCTCTCATGGATGCTGGTGAGGAGTCTGTAACATTCCCGTGCTACTGGATCTTTCTTTGCTTCCCTACATATTATAAATGCTTCTTTTTTCAGTTTTCAGTTAAGCAGACAAAGGAAGTAGTCTCGAAAAATGGTTCTGAAAACCAGTTAAATTACACAAACAAAATTAGGACAGGGAAATAAAACAAAACCTGCACCATTGCACAGTTGATACCTGAACACGGTTTCATCAACCACTGCATAAGTTCGATGAAGGCGCTCTTGAATAGAGTTACTCTCTAACTGAAGCTCCCTCGTTTCTTTTAGAATCCGCTCTATATCTGCATCCTGCTTCCTGCTGTTCTTAGTGATCTCCATGACCCGCTGAATATAAGATCTCCTAGATGCCAACTTGGGCTTTTTCTGAAGGTCTGCTGAAAGTTTACAATGTTCCTCCTCTCTGTGACACCCAGGCTAGGAACAGTTACATTGACCAATTACTACAGATGTGGAACTTTGATTATTTAACTTAAACAAAGATACAGTCAGCCAATGGAGGGCTTACTTTCAATGCCATCTTTATCATGTAGTCTGGAATGTTTGCTAATTATGGTTATATCTCACAATGAAATGTCTTTTTCATTACACAAGAATAACACAAAATTTAAAAGTACAATCATGCAAATACTTCAAATATCACAGGAAAGGAATGAATGAAATAGTCCCTACCCAAGATAAACCATCAGACCTCTTGCTACAAATGGCCATTTGGTCCAAGTGCTAAATAGGCAAAAAAGATAAGTGCTAAATGTTCGTGCCTAATACAAGATTTCTCAGTGTTAAGTAACTTCATTCTCCAACTATTTTTTGCTGTTCCATTGTAGTTATCATTTACCAAGTAAATACCTATCTTTGGCTTCATTAAGACAATAAAGCCCATAAGATCTCTCTAATCTCAACTACAAAACTCAAAATTTATCAAGTGTAAGTTTAATTTGATGAACCAGGAATTAAGCCACTTCAAAACCGAACTATCAACGCAGCTATCAAAACCTGGACTGGCAACATTTCACATTTCAGTAATCCAAAATAGTACCCTGGTTGTCAGTAACATACCTCCTTTTAGTTTCAGATAAGACATGCTGTATATCCAGCTCAATATCTTTCAATTTTTGAAGCTTTTCTTGAGTCTCTGGTTTTGTTGCAGAAAGAACCTCCTCAAGACTTCTCCTTTTCTCTTCCAAAGGTTTTCTAAGGGTATCCCTGCAGTATATGTTTAGGTCAAGTCAATACTTGCATGTGAACTTGTGAAGCTAGCATTATATGCTACATTCTCTATAAGCGTTATTTTTCATGGCTAGACCCATGATAGATTAGAAAAAGAAACCATAAAAAAATTCTATTGAAGAAGGATCGCCATGAGATTCAGAGCAAATGAAGTGTTATTGACTTTTTCCTACATTTATTATTCCATGAAAAGGGAATAATTTTTTTTTACTATGTCCATACCCGTGAAAATTGCATCATAAAAAAGCTCCGAAGATATTTTGATGCCAAATGTTACTGTTATTGTTAGCATCACAACGCAGCACCAAATTATTACTGCAATTTGAGGTCAGGAAGGCTAAAAAAAATTGATATCCTATAAAAAATTAACTTTAACCACTCACTACCACTTGATCTTGAGATTAATATATATATATATATATATATATATATCAACACACGAAACTTACGTATCTTGTGCATAAAATAGGTCAATACCCTTAACAGATCAAATTTGTAAAATAACAAACGGATATTTATGGTAAGTCCATGGTAACTAGCAAACTAGGGGTAAGAAGCCCTAGTTCTGTTAGAAAGTCAATAACTTGTTTTCACTACAATGATTTTGAAGCAGAAAAATAACAAAAACATAGAGCAATGAGAGTCTCCGCACAATAATTTGGGGGCTCTATACATTCTAGAATCCCAGCAAAGCAGATTGGAGGGAGAAATATCTCACTGTCATATTTAGCATCACTTTCTCAAGTACAGAAATGAAGTGAGATTAAATTTTCAAGAACACGAATAGAAACAATAATATCCTACCACTGTGAGTCCAGCTCCACAAGCTTTTGCCGCCTTGCATCTATTTGCTCATTGAACTGCACAACGTAAAACTCAGCTGGATGTTGCTCATCAAATGCCATTTCTGCCGCTGCTTTCAACAACTCATGCTCTTCTTCTAGATGCTCTGATTCTAAGGTCTTTGCGGATACCTCCCCCTTGAGCACTTTTTCTTGACTTCGTAATTTTTCAATCTCACATCTTATCTGTACAATTAAGCATCAAGCAACTAAAAACTGTCAACATATACATACATATGCATGCACACACACATTTCCATCTTGACAGAAAGTATATACCCTAACAAAAAACATAGCATTATTTCATCCGCTTGCCCAGAGCTATACTAGTCACTCATGTACATCTTCGAGTTCATAATAATTCAAATATGTATATAGTTATATTACACATTTATACCTTGCAGGCCTGTTCTCTTAGAGAAACTAGTTTCTGCTCAGGGTCAGAAACATGGTCATCATCTCTTTGAACTGTAGTTTCTTCATCAACAGATGCATTAGTTCTTGAATCCTCCAATTCTTCCAATGAACTTTTGCTGTTTATCATACTTATCGCTTCCTCCTCACTGGAATCTTGCATCCTGTATCTGGGTATGTCAACAGCAGCTGTCTCATCCGTCTTTTGTAGCATAGGATGAGTCTCACAGGGTCCACGGACAAACGCATCTTCAGCTTTAGAATTTGAGGGGACTGGCACTTCAGTTTGCAGACCCAGATCTTTTAGTCTGGTTCTAACTTCCCGTTCATTCAGATCTACTCCTTGCCTATCAGCCTTCTCTATCCAGTCCTTCGGGGTTTCTTTAAAGTGAACTTCCTTTGTTGTTGCATTAGTATTGATACCAGGTGTATCAGCAGATTCTCCAACTTCTGATAATTCAGAAAGCTTCTCCACCAAGAATCTCACCAACTTATACAAGTCATCTTCAGATGGATACAGGAACTGCCGCAAGCAACACACATATTCTGTAATTAAAAATAATTTGAGAACAATAAGAACAATCATAACCAGATTCAGAATAAAAGGAGGCACTGCCAACAAGTGTGGATTTAAGCATAATCAGCCCAATATGGTAAATCCAATTAAACATACATAGCTACACAATAAGCAAAACAAGAAAAACAATGGGATTGTTTGATTCAGTTATCTGAAAGCAGTTTTCAGACAGATCTGCAAAAACAAGCCTTGTTTCGTTTTCGTTTTCTTTTTTAATTTAAAGTTTTCAAACATCGTCAAATAAAAAAAAAATTGTTACAGAAAATTGTTTTCAGAAAAGTGAACCAAATAGGCAGTGAGTCAGAACCCCATCACCATCTCCCTCCACACTTAGTAGGAGAAGAAAGAGATTGAATGCAGACGAAATCAAAGTCACTGTGAGTGTGACACAGCGGTAACATTTGTGAATCATAATGGCTATTAAGTTTTTTTTTTTTTTTTTTTTTTCTTCTCTCTCACCAAAAGTTCACGTAAATGCGCACACACCCACTATATTACCCCTAGCAGGGCTCGAACTCTCAAAGGGGAGAGATCAAACCATTTGGGATAATGCCTGTTAAGGTTTGATATAAAGAGTTGTTTTTTCTTCTTCGTCTTTATAAGAGAGCTACAATTGAATATCCCTGTTATGTTCAAAGTCATTAACCTTGAAATCAAAATAAAAAACAAAACTTTAAGTCCTAAATGGTATCGTTTCAAGATGAAAATAATCAATTAAAATAAGTTCTTCTGAATTCGATCTAATTCAATAAATGTCACTAATCTTCTGTTTGATTGCTGAGAAAAAAAACAAACAGGAAAAGGGAAAGAAAATCTAATTCTAAACCTAAGGTTTAGTATAAAGAGTTGTTCGTTCTTCCTTGTCTTTATAAGAGAGATACTTAATTTTGTTTGTTCTAATTTGGAGTATCGACTCAAGATTATATAAACTTTCTGGGATCGATGATGACAGGGAATGATTCATTCATCAAGGTATTGTTTTTTCCTTTATTGCTGGTACCAAAACTACAACTCACACAGTATCACACACACAAACCTCCCAATAGGAAGTTGAACACCTTGAACTATCATGTGGGAGGAAGGGATACAAGGCTCTGTTATTTTATTTTCTTATTGTTGGTACAAACACTCCCAACTCTCTCTCAGTAATATAAACAAAAAGTGTACTGGAAAATTGGAATAATTATAGCAAAGTTTTCATGTTGTAGGATTACATAGAGCGCAATGATGTCACAACTGTATATTTTGAAGTCATCTTACCTGCGGAGAACTTGAGCATGGCAAAGGTTGAGGGTTTGCTTGAGAAATTTAAGCTTACTACTACGATCAAGACAAGTGACATGGGCCTGTTCAACCGAGAAGGCGTGATCAAGAAATATGACACCCCTATACAAAGTATGAAATTAATACCATAGGCTAATTTACTTTATCTTTTATATTATAACTTCGCCGTATAGTAAATTCATTTCTTCCTTCTGCAGTTCTTGAGGAATTCTATCCTATAAGACTTGAATTCTATGAGAAAAGGAAGGCAAGTTGTTCAAAAATGAAATTAAATTGCAGACATCTGAATTTCTTGTTTACTTTATGGACATGGCTGCTAACTAGAGAATAATTTTGTGCAGAAGTATTTGTTACCCATTCTTGAAATGGAATTGTTGAAACTGGAAAACAAAGTTAAGTATGTAACTGAAGTTAATAAGTTATTCTAAATTTGAATTTCATCCAATAAATGCCACTAATCTTTCGTTTGTTTGCCGAAAAAGTGCAGGAAAAGAAAAGAAAATCTAATTCTAAACAACCGATTTCTATATAGATATATATAATGGATAATTGTAATAGATGGTGATGATACCTTGTGGAAACTCATGTCTCCGACGAAACCTAGGTTTTTGAAGGCGTCGGCGAGATCTGAAGAGAGCTTGAACTGGTGGGTGGTGGAGTCAGGTAAAGAGGTGGGGAACGACGTCGTATCGTCGATGAGGCGCAGTGACTGAGCGCAGATGGAGGCCAAAGTGGCCGGCGTGAGGTCTCGGATCGAAGACACGCCGGTTGGGATTGTAACCCCAGAGTTCGCCAGAGATTTCAACAAAATTTCTTGCGATTCCTCCATTTCTCTTTCCTCTCTCTTCCTTCCCCTCTCTCTCTCTCTATCTCTCTCTGTGTCTGTGTGAAGAGGGTCCGTCCTCCTCTCTCTGTGTATGTGCGCGCGGTGGTAGTTAATACCGCGTCGTTTTATTCACAAAGCACAGCAGCACCACACGAGTATCCTTTATTTTTTTATTTTTCAAAAAAAGGAAAAAATATACATTACAAAAATTCAGTAAAAATAAACAAATCATAAGCACAAATAGTTATTAGTTATATATGCAATATATTGGATATTAAAATGTTACAAGTTGGGTTACTCTCTTCTTGACACATAGCATGTACACAGAGCATAGCTAAACAAAATTAAGAGATGAAATTCACAATGAAATGAATGATAGAAATATAAATTAAAATAAATATTAATTAAAGAAAGTTGGCATTATAAAGAGACAAGGGAAAAAAAAAAAATCCTTTAAAAGTTGATAGTTGTCCTCTCCCTGTACACTTATAGGTGAGCGTCTATCCTATTATTACAAACTAATCATGTTAGTTTGAATAGTTAAAGAACGACTTGTTTAAAACTCAACCGGAGTTCATTAATCAAGTAAACGAGTTGAATTCAAACTAAATTTTTTAATTTATTTAGTAAACATGTCAATTCCGGACATCATTAGTCTTGACTCGTGAACATTAAACTTATGCAGACTTGTATGTATTTATAAATATAGGCTCATGACTAAGGATGGCAAATTCTTCATTCCCGTCGGGTCCTCGCCCCCCCCCCCCCCCCCGGGGTTTAAAGCGGGGATGGGGACCCTTTTATGTAAACGGGGATGGGGATGGGGGTAAATTTTCAAAATCCGTCGGGAACGGGGTAGGGGATGGGATAAACCCGTCCCGATTAAGTGTTAAATTACTAATATACCCTTATATTAATAATTTATTACTAAATTAGATTTAGTATATATATGAAAGTAAGAAAAATTATGTTTTTTTTTTAAAAAAATAATATATGTTAATCGGGGCCGGGGCCGGGGATGGGGCGGGGACAAGGATAAGGGGTCGGGGGACGGGGGCGGGCTCGTGAAGCTCATGATGAATCAATCAAAGCGATTTTAAATACCTGTTCAACTTCAAATAGAGCCCAAATATGAATATGACATCGAAGTTGATTTTTTTAATTAAATGCGCCGAGTTGAGTCGAGCCCAAACTTTTTAAGATAATGACAAATTAATTTTAAACTTATTAAAAATAATGATGACCTGAGCCAGAGCTATGCTATTCAAGCTCAAAATAATCCCAAGTTGAACCACAAAGGAACAAGGCAAACTTGCACAAATTGAAGCTTGATTCGGTTCGGTTGAGTTACACTTGTCGAAGTCTATATGTGTTTTGCTGCCTAGAATCACACAAATTAAAATAGTAAAAGAAAAAGAGTATGATGGAAAATATACCTATATATAATATATGAGCACATTAGTGCAATACTATGCATCATGGTGCAATATTATGAAATAGCGATATAACGTAGTTGTTAACTTGTTGCGTAAGTGATATAATTTGTTACATAAACAAGGTAAAAACATAAGACGCAATGCATAATGAAACGACACAAGAGAAGATCTGCTTCATGAGATAATGGAGGCTCTATTTACAAAATTAGAATTGTAACCATTATGTACTTAATAACTATGAAAATTTAAGATTGAAATAAATTTCACAATCTACCATGGTAAATATAGTTTTGTTAGATTTTTATTAGAATACTCATATATATATATATATATATATATATATATATATATTCCTTTTTTCCCTATTCATGTCCTTGGCATTTTCTCAAGGCAAAATGGGGGTACCAAGAGTATGTTTCAATTTTTTGTCCTTCTAATTTTGGGGGGTTCTCTTTAAGATCCTGTTCCTAAAGTCAAAGCACATAAAGCATGTGGCTCAACAGCTAACTTCCTTCCTCATTATTTAAGCAAGCTTTTGGTTTGTCACAATTGATTCACTACTACCCACATTCCATATTTTCATGACCCCTGTTAAATGAAAAGAAGATTGAGCTGCCAGAGACTTGGAGTGGTGTGTTATTAAAAACATGGAGATGGAGAGACAAGATGAAATTCAAGACCTTTCGTTGTCCCTTCCAACCATGGGCTCTGTGCATATTGCAGGGAGCAATGCCTTTGGTCACAACATTGAGTTCATGTCTCAAACCTACCTTGGGAATAGGAACTCTCAGATTGATATTGAAGATGATACTTCAATGACAAACAAAGATCACCCTCTTCCTATATTTCTCAAGGTAGTGTGTCTTTTACATTTGGTTTCTTATTTTCATTATACTAGTCAAAAATATTGATGTTTTTGTGCAGACAAGTAAATTTCATAATACTAGACAACATGACACTAGAAATAATGCTCAAAATATTTTGGGAATTCAATTTGTAATGCACTTTGTGTTCATGTGTACATATTTGTACTTTTTACAATATCAAGATCATGTGTGTGTATATATATATATATATGGACACACATATATGATCATATAAAGATCACCCCCTTCCTAACTTTCTTAAGGTAGTGTGTCTTTACATTTGGTTTCCTATTTTCAGGATATTATTCAAAAGAGTACTGTTATATTTGAGGACAGTCGGCTCTCCCGACTACTCACAGAGGCATGTGTAGGCTCTACCATATTGTGTATCCATGTGAGTGGTCGGGGAGTCGGTTGTCGTCAATTACATTTTTTTCCTAGTAAAAAATATTGATGGTTTTGTGCAGGTGAGTAAATTTCAGAATACTAGACACCATGACACTAGAAATTATGCCTAAATTGTTTTGGGAATTCACAATGTAATGCACTTTGTGTTCATCTCTACATAATTGTGCCTTTTACAATATGAAAAAGTAAATTTCAATGACAAATAAAGATCATCCCCTTTCTATATTTCTCAAGGTAGTGTGCCTTTTACATTTGGTTTCTTATTTTCAAGATATTAGTCAAAATATTGATGGTTTTGTGCAGATAAGTAAATGTCATAATACTAGACAACATGACACTAGAAATTATGCCTAAAATGTTTTGGAAAATCAATTTGTAATGCACTTTGTGTTCATATGTACATAATTGTGCTTTTTACAACATGACAAATTCATTAAATTGCTGCATTAATTACTAGATCATATGTATATAAATGTATATAGACACACAAATATTCTGCTTTTCTTTTCATTGCAGTTTGAAGATGTGGAATATAAGGTGAGAATAAGCCAATCTTCTCCTACCAACCCTGTGAAGGCAGTAGTGTCAAAGGTGGCCTCAGAACTGAACATGGAACAAGATAATTACAAGCAGATACTGAAGGGTATAACAAGAAGTAATGGCCGAGGGGAAATTCTCATTCTATTGTTTGGTTGTAAATATAAAATGCGTAGAAATATAATAATAATAATAACCATTCTAATGTTTGGTTGAATCAATTTTAAATTTAGAATTGAATAAATTTCAAATTGAGTTCTCCAAGATATCTCTGTTAGTAACAAATAAATTAAATTAACAAAATGACATTCTTCTATAATTTTTTAAAAATAAAGGGTGGTAGTGGCGGTGGAGGTGGAAAGCGGTAGTGGTATAGGTGGTGGTGTTGGAAGGTGGCGACGGTGGTGGTGAAAAGCGACAGTGGTGGAAGGTGGTGGTGAAAAGTGGCAGTGGTGGAAGGCGGTGGAACTAGTGTGGTGGTAGTGGTGTAAAGAGATAGTGGTGTAGGTGGCAGTGGAGGAAGCTAATGGAGGTGACTGTGGTGGTAGTGGAAGGCAGTGGAGGTGGCGATGGTGGAATGCGGTAGCGGTGGTGTTGATGGAAGGCGATGGTGGCGGTGATGGTGGAAGGCAGTGGCAGTGGTGGTGGTGGAAGGTGGTAAAAGGTGGTGGCGGTGGTGGTGATGGAAGGTGGTGGAAGACGATGGCGGTGGTGGTGGTGGAAAGTGGTGGTGGCAGTGGTGGTGGTGGAAGGTGGTGAAAGGCAATGGCAGCGGTAGCGGTAGCGGTGGTGTAAAATAGTGGCAATGGTGAAAGATAGTGGTAATGGAAGGGGCGATGGCAGCGGTGGTGATGGATGGCGATGGCGGCAGTGGTGGTGGCGGCAGTAAGGGTGGTGAAAGGCGATGGTGGCGGTGGTTGTGGCAAAGGTGGTGTCGGTGGTGAAAAGCAGTTGCAGTGGCAGTGGCGGTAGTGGAAAGCGGTGGGCGGTGATGGTGGTGGAAGGTGATGGTAGTGGTGGTGGTGGTGAAAGGTGGAAGGTGATGGTGATTTTTAAACTTAAAACATGAGGGTTTTTTGGAAAGTTGATTTTTTTTTAAAAAAAATTCTTGGGAATGGATAGGCCATTCCATATGTTTGGTTATGTAATGGATTTTCATTCCAATGGAATGGTCATTCCCACTTTAAATTACATAGGGTTGGAATAAACATATCATTCTTGTACACCAAACTCAGCATTAGAGCATTGGGAAATTTATTTTTTTTTTAGAAAGATTGGCTTTGTTTGGTTAAGTGAAAACAGCTAGAAAAGAAAGGAAAGAGAAAATTTTTAAATGCAAATTATATAGTTATATATACAGAATTTCAATGATAATTTAGGTAAACTTGGTTATAATAGATCCTGCTTCTAAATAGAATTTTTTATTTTTTATTTTTATTCGTCTATTCTATGTTGTAATTCTAGTCGCTCATAATCCCGTTTGGATATATATATATATATATATATATATATATATATATATTTAAAAATGGTGAAATATTTGATTTTTCTCCCAAACAGTACTATTGCCTCTTCATCTTTAATTTTTTATTTTTTAAATTTGTTTATCTTAAACTAATAATTAGTTTTACCTAAAATAATATTATAAAGCCTTATTCTAAATATAAAAAATAGAAATGAATATAAACAATTATATATTTAAATTTAATAATCCATCATTTTCCTTCATAAGGGTAGTTTTGGTATACATAATTACTTTTCTTTTTCTTTTTTTCACTTTCATGCAATCTACTTTCTTTTCACTTTCATGCTATCCAAACTAACAAACTAATATTTTTCTACAATTTTCTTTGGATAAATTTTTATCATAACTAAATGCATGCTAGACAATCCCTTTTCTTTTCATTCACTTCATTTTTTTTTTTTCATCTAACTAAAAGGAGCCTAATTCCAAGAAAATTGTAAAAAAATATTAGTTTGTTAGTTTGGATAGCATGAAAGTGAAAAGAAAGTGATTATGCATACCAAAACTATCCTTAGGAAGTAAAATGATAGATTATTAAATTCAAATATGTAATTGTTTATATTCATTTCTATTATTTATATTTATAATAAGGCTTCATAATATTTTCTTAGGTAAAACTAATTATTAGTTTAAGATAAATAAATTTTTAAAAAATAAAAAATTAGGGATGAAGAGGCAATACTACTATTTGGGAGAAAAATCAAATATTTTACCATATATATATATATATACGGATCATGGGTGGCTAGAATTGCAATATAGAACAGATAATTAAAAAAAAAAAATTCTATTTAGAAGCAGGATTTATTTTGAGCAAGTTTACCCAAATTATCATTAATATTATGCATATATAAGTGTATAATTTGCGTTGCGAACTTACCTCAAATAGAAGTTGTTTTGAGAGAACTTTCCACGATTAAGTTATTAGGTAAAATAAGAACTACAAATAAATAGTCGCGCTTCTTTCACGTGAATATAAAATTTTGCGTGTTTTTTTGGGAAATTTTTTTGAGGGAAAATAATCAATACGAAAACTAAATTTTCCATTAGGTTTGTCTTTCTATCTATCCAAACTCTAAGAAAAATTTAAATTTTTCTTTCCTTTCTTTTCTAGTTGTTTTCACCTAACCAAACTAAAGGAATTTAAAGAGGTAAAAAAAAAGAAAGAAAAAAAAAAAAAGGAGATAATTTTAAAATTAATATATTTAGGGTTGTTGTATACATAGTACGAATATAAGTAAATAATTAGTTATTCATTTTTAACCAATTCTTAAAATGCCAGCATCAGAAAAACCCCGGGGAAAATAAAAAAACTAGGCACCAACGGTTTGATTTTAGAATGGAATTTATGTTGTTTGGAAATGAAGGAATTCTAACAAGAATTAGATTTCATCGGATTTGATAGTTTATATCGTAGTTGTAACAAATCCGGGAAAAATTGGCAAAATTTCATGGGATTTGTGACGAAGTGAGTAACAACTTTTCTAAAGTATCTTAATTTTACCAAAACATCTAATATTTCCTAGGCTCATTCATATCCCCATAAGAAAGATAAGTCCAGTATTCTAATGTTGAAAAAGGAAGCCAGTTCGTAAAGTTTAGAGTGCTGCAATGGGACTCTGTTCTTGCTACATAGTTTGTTGTAATTTTAATAAATTATAAAGAGTAAGTGATGTTAGTTGTACTTTTATTTTGTTACTATGTTACTTACTTCGATTAAAATTTGTAGATGGATAATATGGAAGAACCAAAACGAATGAAGCAAATGGCAGTTGGGGTGATGGTTGCTTGTGTGGCCCATCTAGATTGACATACTATCAACATGCAAACTACTTAAATAGATCAATTTTGAAAAATGCTGGAGAGAGAGAGAGAGAATAAGTCAGGAAAAAAATTAATGGAAAAGATAATTAATAATGAAAGAAGTCGTGACATTTTACGTATAGGGCCAAATACATTTGCTAAGTTAGTTGAGATTCTTCGAGGAACTAGACGCCTTACCGACAACGCATATAGTTGCATTGAGGAACAGGTGGCAAAGTTTCTTCATATTCTAGCTCATAATGTTAGGAACCACACAACAATTGTGATTCTTCTTTCATCGATCTACTAAGACTATTAGTCGTCATTTTCACAAGGTTTTGAGGGCTATACTATCATTGGAAGATAAATTTTTTATCCAACCGGATGGAACAATAATTTCTCCATAAATAAGGAATAACAATAGATTCTATCCGTACTTTCAAGTAATTTAAAATTTAATTAAATTTTATATAATTTTACATTACATTGGTTGAAAATTTTAAAGATATCCAATATGATATGACTGCGTTGGAGCTATTGATGGAACACACTTTTGTGTCAAAGTTTCAAAACATGATGTGGCTAGATCTAAAATTTTGGATGATGTGTTAAGTAGAGAAGACAAATTAGAGGTTCTAAAGGTAAATTAATTATTATTTTTATTTTACAACTAATATAAATATGTAATTTAAAATTTTTTTTTTTTTTAGGCAAATATTATCTAGTTGACGCTGGATATACATTGAAATTCAAATTTATTGCTCCTTATCGAGGAACGCGTTATCACTTAAAAGAATACTCAACTCGTGGACCACAGACACCAAGAGAAATATTTAACTATAGACATGCTTCTTTACGTAATGCAATTGAAAAAGTATTCGGCATAGTTAAAAAGAGAAATACAATTTTGGCTAGTGGTACTGAACCACAATATGGCTTTGAGACACAAATAGAAATTGTGTTGGCTTGTTAGTTGTAGTCTTATTTTTATATATTAAAATAATCTTTTGATTTGTTTGGTATCAAATTTTAATTTTCTCCACCTGTTTAAATGTAATTTCTTATTTATCTTTATTTATAGTCAATAAATGAATGATAATTCTTAGTTATTGTTTGACATTAACATAGAATTGTTTAAATCTTTTAAGAGAGTGATGCATTGAATGTTTTTTTTTTATCTTTTCATGATTTGTTAGCCTACACCTATTGATGATGGATTGTAACAGCCCAAAAAATGGATATATAAGAAGGAGATGAAAGAACAAATTCAAATGGATATTTGGTGTGGAAATTTCAAATGGATTTGTATTTTTTTGAACAGTTGCATGAATAGAAACTACGACGACAAAAGCCTGATAGGAATTTCAACCCTTCCGCTTATGATGTAGCTGTTGATGCCATCCATACACGATTTCTTATGATAGTGAATAAAGATAAAGTGCTCTTATATTATAGTTTTAACTTGTGAAGTATTTTTATAATAACAGCTGCAACACAAATTTTCTGATACTATAGTTTTAACTTGTGAAGTATTTTTATAATAACAGTCTAGTCCTGATGCAAAAAAAGTACGCAATGTGACACTTCCATGCCTTAATATGCTTTGTGAAATTTTTGAAAAAGATCGGGCTACGGGGGAGTAGCTGAAAGTGCAAAAGAAAAAAATTGTTGTTGGGCAAATGAAGAAAAGGAACGTCGTTTGGCAAATGAAGGAAAGACAATTGAGGACATTGATGACTCACTGGGTAGAAGCAGATTGATCTTGAAAATTTTGAAAACAAATATACAATTCAACAATCCTCTACTGCTTATGTTCCATCTGCATCTACAACTTCGTCAAAGGGTAAAAAGAAAAATAGACAACCAAAAAGGGCTTAACAACAATATCAAAAATATTACAGGCACGATGAACAAAATTGCAAGTGCTCTTGATAAAGCAAATGTTGTGGCTGAGAAAGCAAATACGGTGGCTAAGAAAGACAGACGACGATTTTATTCGAAAGAAGAAGTGTTTTCAGAGCTACAATCGATGGAGAGAATTGACAAAACATTTTTATTTGCTGGTTATGATTTTCTAATTTCAGACCGGTAGCTGCTAAAGGATTTTTTGGATGCCCAGTTCATATGCATAAAGATTGGTTGTCATGGAAAATAACTATGAAGTCTTGAATGAATTTTTTTTAGCTTGTTTTATTTATTTATTTATTTTTGTTCAATCTTGAAGCTAATTCAGAGAGAAAAATAAAATATTTTACTCCATTTAGATATTTTATTTGTTATTAGGATTGGTTAAATAACTCAAATAATGTTTGAGCATAATTTTTTGAAAATTTTGACCAAATTGACTTATTTCACTCTTTTTAAAATATATATATATATGGTAACAAAACATCAAGTAATTTTACATATTATTGTTTGTATATTTTTATGTATATATTTATATTTATAATAGTAATAAAAAATTTAAGAGTAAAAGAAGTATAAAATTTTGATATGAAATTCCATTTCCAATTTTAAATCCAAATAAAGGATTTGGTTCCAAACAGAGCCTAGGGTTTGAGTACTCGATATACTATTTAGGTTTTTAAACAAATTTTGTGCTAGAGTGTTTTGATCATGGCGGTTGCTGAGGGGCTGGATCCTTAACCTTTCGCCGTCAACCGTCCATCGTCTCTGCCGAGGAGGCACCATCCAACCCCGTCTCTGTCAGGGGCCAAACATCCCCTTCCGTCACTGCCGTCAAGTTTCCTAGGTTTTTGCTGAGTTCTCGAAGCGGTAGATTCAACCTACCGATTAGGCCCCTAATGTATCTTGCTTATCTTGGAGTAAAAAATATAAATTAAAGCTTCACTCATTGATCTCCAAAGAAGGTCGACTCCGATTAATTTCTGCTATTATTGCTTCTTTGTTTTTGTTGGGATGTATATGGTTTGTAAGTCGTCAAAATTGTATAAGAGCGACGAATTCAAATGGTTTCGGGATAATGATAATCATTGGATTAGGATTTTGGGGTTGGCAATTCATTCTGGCATTGGTTTAATTCATGGGGATCCTAATAGGATGATTGTTCAGCACGTCTACCTTGAATGTCAACACGGGTGGTACTGGCCAGATAATCATCGCAGTTCCTGAAGGGTGTTCTGTTTTATATTCTCCGACTCCTCAACAATCTGGGACAGGTGCTATGAACATCAGGAAGGAAGTTCTGGTGCTCTTCAGGCTCCAATTGTCGCCCATATGTCTCGTTAAGATCCTGCTGAGAGGGGTTCCTCAACAGGAGACAAATGTGGCTCCTTAAAATCCTGCTGCGATGGTTCCTCAACAGGAGCCTGAAGAGCACCAGAACTTCCTTCCTAATGTTCATAGCACCCGTCCCAGATTGTTGAGGAGCCGGAGGATATAAAATAGAACACCCTTCAGGAACTGTGATGATAATCTGGCCAGTACCACCCGTGTTGACATTCAACGTAGACATGTGCTGAGCATTCATCCTATTAGGATCCCCATGAGTCATGGTAACCACTGGTACTATAGTATGAAGAGAATGCCAGAATGAATTGCCAACCCCAAAATCATACTCCAATGATTATCATTATCCCGAAACCACTTGAATTCGTCGCTCTTATACAATTTTGACGACTTAAAACCCATATACATCCCAACAAAAACAAAAGAAGCAGCAATAGCAGAATTAATCGGAGCCGACCTTCTTTGGAGATCAATGATTGAAGCTTCAACTTATATTTTTTACTCCAAGATAAGCAAGATACGGCCCTAATCGGTGGGTCAAATCTACAACTTCGAGAACTCGGCAAAAACCCAAGTAACCTGACGGCAGTGACGGAAATGGATGTTCGGCCAAGAATTTTCTTTATATCCTGCGCTCAAAGGTAAGGTTAATAATGTCCCAAAAGTATTAAAATTGTGGCAAATGGAAATTTGAGTTACACAATTATTCTTGTATGGTGAACTATTAAACACAGCAAAAACAAAAATTACATAAATCCAAAAAGTTAATTTTGTAATAAAAAAATTTTCCTGAACAATAAAAATATATCAAATGTACCCAGCAAATGAGGATTTATTTCTACTATATTTTTGTCAGAGAATTTATGGTGAGGGTCTATATGTAAGCAATTGTGTTAATTCAAGCGGTTGCTCGTCGTCGTAAATGTCAGGGGCGGAGGCAGGATTTTATTTCAAAGGGGGCACAATGCACTTGTTGAAAAAAAAATCAATAAATATAATAAATATTATTAATTTTAAATAAAAAAGACAAACAAGAAAAAAAAATAGTTGTAAAATAATATGTTAAATAAATACTGTAAAAAAAATATAGTTACAAATATAATAATCAAAATACTGATTAATAATATTTTAATTAAATACAATAAAAATGTCATCAATAAAAATAAATAAGTGAAAAAAAAATAAAAAAATACATAATTATACATAAGTTAAAAAAGAAATTTTTTGAAAAATGAAACAAAAATTAGAAAAGGAAAAATATATGATGTACTTGAAGAAGGGGGATATATGTAATTTTTTTTTTTCCAAAAGAAAATTAGAAGAATTTGAAAATTTTAGGGGGTACTATTTAAAATTACCATATAAATAAATAAATAAATATATATATATAGTAAAAATATGTACCTATGTATAGTAAGTTGGAGCAAAGACAGAGGGGCCACGTATCCTTTGAGCCTTAATTGGCTCCGCCCCTGGTCAATGTAGTTCAGGTCCTTTAGGTAATAACTGTCTTTTGCAATTCACTCTGATAATGACAACAGCAGCATTAAGTAATAGGTGCTATATATATATTGGCGGAGTGAAAAATTTTCAATCACAAGCTTGAGGCCACAAATCATTCACTCCCAACAACTCAATTAAGCTTAAGGTACGCCTAAGCCCCCAGTTGGAAAAAAGACCCATAAAAAGTTAACATGTGTCTTAAAAAATAATTGAAATAATTAAACTAAGCACATAAATAAACTTCTTTTTGGAGTTCCACATTCTTATTCAAAACTTCGAACCCCTTTTGCGATGGATTCCACGTGCATGAGAAATTAACATTTCTACAACAAATAGAACAAATTTGATGATTTAATTTCTTTAGTAATTTTCAAGGAAAATAAATTATCTTGATAACATAAAAAGTAACATCAATATCATACTAATATATAATATGTCTGAAAGGCATATATAGCAAAATGCGATTGTCAATAAAGATAATATTTTTTTATGAATAATTATATTTAGTTGAAAATCTTTTTGAGCGTTTAATTTTATAGACTAATAATATGTTTTAACTTGTGTATATAGTTAAAGTTCAAATTTAACCATTCGAGCAAGAAATATAAAGTACTTACCATTATAGCGCTGTCTGCAATTGTTGAACTCGACTAACAACCAAGATAAAAGTTGCATGGTACACTGATTTTCATGATCCATCTGTGAAAACAATAAAAACCAAAAATTATACCTTTTATAAGTTATATAAACCCAAACCCAATTACGTAGAACAAGATTTTATTGAGGTGGCTAGATAAAATAACAAAACAATATCTTTGTCAAAGTCTAAATCACTTTGTATCACCACCTACCAGGTAAAAAAATTGTATCTCCAGGTATGATTACACCTCAACCTAAAATGTGTAATGCTTAAAAGTAAATAAAGTATACTAATTTCTGCTTAACATTCCGTTTCGTGGCTGAGCCTCTAGATTGGGGTGGGGAAGAAAAAGATAGTTAAAAAACTAAAGAGGTAAGGTCTATCCATGTCATAATTTTTTTTGACCATGTATATATATTACTAGTTTAAAATTAATGATATCACTTGAATTAAATTAGAAAGATAGAAATCAATTTTAAGTCTTTAAGACATAAATGATATGTCTACATACAAAGAAAAAATAAAACACAGAAAACGAATACGTAAATCACCTCACTAAAAAAGTATAGGAGAGCATCCATTTTTAGAGATGGCCTGAAAGTTTTGGAATAGAGACTTTTAATCATATCCGAAAAGGCTGATGAGAGAGCCATAAGAGAATTTATTCTATATATCACTAAAATCTAATCTTATAAAAGATGTGTCCGGGTTATATTCTTTGAAATCTTTGTGGTGCATGAGTCATGCCGATTGAAGTGCTTGAGGTTTCGAATGATGGAGGGCAAGGTCTCTTTGTGTTTGGTGGAGGCTTTGGTGTGAGATGAATAGGTGGTCTTAGATGGTGTTGAAGCTCTGGAATGGGCGATAAAGTACCATATTCTGATCCCTCTCTCTTTTTCAGGTTATAGGGATGATTTTATTGATTTTTGGGATAGTTTGAGGCTGTTGAGATGTAATTTTTTTGTGCAGTTGTTCTTTGGGATAGCTCCCTTCCAAGGGCTTTTTACTTACAAGAAAATAACAATATGTAGTTAATGTCCCAAAAGAGAATTTATGTTTCAATTTTTATCAATATCAATAAAAATGATAGATAAAAACCAAACAATTAGTGTTTCAGGCATAAAGAATGAAATCTTTTTTTTAATACAATTAGCTGAATTTTTTTTAAAAATATACCCTTGTAAAATAATACTTACCATATTAACACTACATTAGATAGAGATCTTTTATGTCTATCAGGTCTCTAATGTCTATCATAGATCTTAATTGAAGAAAAAGGGAATTGAAGAAAAAGGGGAATCAAGCCAAGTCATTAGTAATCATGAAATTGGTGAGCACTATCATAGATCTTGTTCAAATAAAGAAGAGCACTAACAAACAAATATCAAGATGAATGGATCAGATCCATAAATATAACTAGAGCATCCAACAATTTAAAACCTTTTGGGAATATATACCATGGCAGGCAGTTTAGTAGGTTTCAAAAAAATTCATGGTAGTATATTACAAAAGACGAGGCAATTAGAAACTGAAATAGAAGGGGCTTTCTAAAAGGCAAAAGATAGAGCAATTATGACGGTCTTCTAAGTAATATGAATAAATAATGTTTAGTGAAAACAAATATCAAGGTGAATGGATCAGATCCATAAATATAACTAGAGCATCCAACAATTTAAAACCTTTTGGGAATATATACCATGGCAGGCAGTTTAGTAGGTTTCAAAAAAACTTCATGGTAGTATATTACAAAAGACGAAGCAATTAGAAACTGTAATAGAAGGGGCTTTCTAAAAGGCCAAAGATAGAGCAATTATGACGGTCTTCTGAGTAATATGAATAAATAATGTTTAGTGAAATTGATTTCCATATATTTAAAAGATCACTTAGCAACATACAATTCATTAAAACACAGAAACAAAGATAAATTATCCAAAAAAATCTAATCAAGAAACTATCCTTTTGAGTGTGCAGAGCAATTGAACACAAAGACGCTAGAGTTTTCAAGTACAAGGCACATTAGCAAAATATTAAGATATAAGCAGTTCAACAAGATAACCTTGGACCAACAAAATATTAAGCTATCAAGTTTCAGCCTTTTTTAATTTTTCCTATTTTTTATATATTATTCATTCAAAAAAAGAAAAAGAAAAAATCATATAAATTAAGAGAGGAACCCCATCCCCGCCCCCAATCCCTATTTCAAAAATCTCAATCCCAATCCCTATCCCCGTCCCACCCAACTCCGATTAACATCCAAAAAAGGGAGAGATCGAAGCGTTGGTGGACTGAGAAGAAGAAGAGAGAACTTACTGGTGGACTGACGCTGACGCAAGAAAGCTTCGACTTCGACACTTTACAGAAAGGCGGTCCCTTTCGTCTTCTTTCGCATTTTAACAGCTGCTACAAGAAAGCTTCGTCTTCGACACTGTTGATGACCGCGCCACACTACCTGATTACGTGGCGCCACCTCTGCAACATAGGCACGACTGGCCAGTGCTAACCTGGCTTGCCCACGGTGGATTAGGTATTCTCGAGCTACCAATCCAATAACGGAGATTACTAGCCGAGGAAGGGGTCGCTACCCTTCCTCTACCGCGGATGCGCCCAGCTCCAGTCGGATGGGCTCCTCCCCCCCCTGGCTCGCTTAAGGTTGCTCTCTGAAAGGGGAAACTCGATAAACCTGTTTACACATTTCCCTTCTTGGCAAAGAAGACCTCAGGATAGAACTGGGATGGGAACCTGCGAGGTCATGAAGGCAGGACCTCAAAAGGGGCCTATCCCCACTGAAGCACGGGAATCTGAGGACATGTGGATAGGTGGCTGAGATCTAAGGGGTCGCCTTAGTCCAAGGCCAGCACAAGGGGGAAAAGATACTCGGTACCTAAGCTCGAGCGATGAAGGATAAGAAACACATTAATTATGAAAGACATTTGATAAGACCCGCATTAATTAGGGAGCGCCGTTACCTCCTTTGACTGGAGGGGAAAGCGCCGCGGCCCATCCATCAATGTCTCATCCGTCAGACGAAGAAGCCATCGAACCTTTGGATAAGAGCGGGCTCAACCAAAGGGCTAAAAGGCATTGACCGAGGAAGTAAACACTATAAATAGGGGTGTTGATCAGCCTTTAAAGCAGGAAGAACCACCACATTAATACTTATCCTCTAACAAGCTCGAGTTTGCATGGTACCGAGGTCGGCCTTCCTTTTCTCAATCTCCGTACCTAAAGAATTCCTTGTGTTGCTTAGATCTCCACTTGGATACTGATCTCAGATCTCTTGGCATACGTGGAACGAACTCCTCATCCTACTCACGAACTACCATCAACATTTTGGCGACTTCACTAGGGAGGAGCGGTTCACCCATGTCAAGCATACGAGAGATCAGTCCGCCCTCTCAAACCAGCCCTGCCCTAAGCGAGGGCTACGATGGGTCTGTAAGTATGCCTGGGTCGTACTTCCCTGGAACTAGGATTATCTACCCTGATGCACTAGTCGAAGCCCATAACGCACTGTCGCATAGAATGGAGCAGCTCGAAAGCACTCAGAGGGAGGTAGTGACCTTGCTGCGGCAGATTGCTGACCAAGGAGCACTTCAGCGAAGTGCAAATCCGAATGACAACCTCCCTGATGAGCTTACTGGGGAACATGCAACCCCGGGCGATCCGGCGCGACAGACATTCTCGTCATCAGTCGAGGCAAGACAAGCCACCGGTCGACGCAGGCGGTCGCGAGATACACCGCCGCGGGCTCGCCGAACCCTTTTTAGTACTCCTCTCACGGCACCCGCAAGGTTAAGTATGCCGAGTACCGGTCGGAGGGAGGCTCGTCACAGAGACACGAGCTCGGAAGGATTCGGACATCAACAGGACCATGTGCAGTGGTCGCCATATGTAACTATGGCGGACTTGCAAACGCTGTTGCAAAATGAAAAGAATGTGCTGATGCAGGAGGCAGCCCCTGAACCACCTTACGCACAATCCATCGCGCTTCTCCCTTACCCCCCGGGGTATTTGACCCCTAAGTTTAGCAAGTTTGATGGAAGGAAAGGGAACCCGCGAGAGCATGTGGTACGGTTTATTGAGGCCTTGGGGCCCTTCGGAAATGATCATACTCTACGTCTTAGGGAGTTTTCAAAAACTCTCACGGATAGGGCTTACAAGTGGTACGCGAATTTGGAGTCTGGGTCACTTACCACTTGGAGCCAGCTGGCTACCATCTTTCAATCCAAATTCTTTCAAGCAGAAGAGAGGGTGACAACCCTCTCCCTGACTAAAGAAGTCCAGGGCCCTGGGGAGGATTTGCTCTCATATGTCCACAGATTTCATGATCGGGCTATGGAATGTTATGAAACGCATGAAGAGGAAGCGCTGGCCAAGATTTGCATACAAGGCATGCAGGGGTCTTACCGCATTCACCTCATTAATCTGAAGCTCCTCACCTTTGCTGACTTAATTGAGGCATTTCGAAACTTGGCAAGCAATCTTGCTATTTGTGCGCAGGGTGCTGCGCAAGAAAAGTATCGGGGTAAACGTAGACCCCAAGTCTCGGCCGCAGACGAGCCCCCCGGAAAGAAGAACGCGAGACCATCCCGGGCCCCTCGAGCAAAGAATCCGGATGAAGCGCCTCCCCCGTTCCCATGTACCCCTGAAGAGGTGGAAACCGTCATCAAGAAATGGATCCAGCACGGAGACATCAGGCTGCCAGAGGTCGCTCATGAGCCCACCACGGAAGAAATGGCCCACCCCAAGTACTGCATGTATCATCGGCATACTCGTCATCTTACTTATGATTGCTGGGCGTTGCGGAATACCTTTCACAGACGAATTGCTAACGGTGAACTCATTCTTCCCCCCAGAGATGTGAGGGAAGAGCCTTTCCCTGCGCATGACCGTGGAGTGGCAATGATGGTGTCCGACATGGAGACCGAAATGGAAGGGACCAAGGGTGGTGCGGCCGAGATCGCGCTAGTGCAGGGAGATGACCTCGAGGCCTTTCACTTGTTAGAAGTGGCTCCTGTCGAGAATATTCTCCAAAAGATGGATTTTTCTCCTTTTGCCCAGAAGGAAATAGCAAAATTTCTGTGGCTAGCAGCGAAGGAGGGTGTCAAGGAGGTGGCGTCTATCGCGTCACTCCCTGTATCACAAAGGTCAACTGGGTCAGCTTTGGTCTTTACAGAGGAAGACAAATGTGCCCCTACTCCTCACAACAGGCCATTGTACATCACGTCTTCGCTCAATGGGGTCGAGCTCAAGCGGGCGTTTCTGGATAATGGTTCGTCCTTCAATATCATGCCTCTGGAAGTCTTTCGTCGCAGTGGTCTACTGGACGAGAAACTTATCCGAAGGCCAATAGAGATCGCCAGGTTTGGAAGTGATATTCGAATAACTGAAGGGCACGTGACGGCCGAGTTGGCCATTGGGAAGTTTAAAAGTTCGGTGAAATTTCACGTCATTGATTTGGATACCTCTTACCACTTGCTCATGGGTCAAAGTTGGATACACAAGTTCGGGATTGTACTATCCTCGTATCACCAATGCATGAAGGGGTTCTGGAACGGGAAACAGGTGATGGTCCGCTGCTCTGATCGACTATTTACTAAAAGAGAGTCTCACATGGTAGAGGTTGGATTCTTTAACAAGTTAGAAGATGCAGAGGAACCACAACCATTAAGGGCCTTTCCTCTACCGAAGTGGGAGGATGTTGACCAACAAAAGGAGGAGAAAATGCCAGGAGCGGCTACTAGCCGGAGGAAGCCAGCTGTCTGCAAAAGGATATGTTTGGCCGACGGGAGAGTGGCATACCGCTTATGACGGTGTCGGAGGGCACTATCTAGGGCGAGATTGCGCCCCCGAGTGGAGTCGTGTCAGGTAGAATCTCCGAACTTTGAGGAGAAGGCCAAAATGGAGTCAGGCGAATCTGCTCGGCTCAGTCAAGAAGAAATAGAGGAAGTTAATTTAGCCAACGACGGTCCCTCTCGGGTAATCTATGTGTATAAAAAGTTGGAAGGAAGTGAAAAAGCGGCACTGGTAGCCCTGCTCAAAGAATTCAAAGATGTCTTTGCCTGGATATATGAGGAAATGCCTGGACTAGATCCTCAGGTAGTGGCTCACCACCTTAATGTGAGACCGGATGCACGCCCGGTTAAGCAGGCGCAAAGGAGTTTTCGGCCAGAGCTTGAGTTGCAGATAAAGGAGGAGGTGCAGAAGCTTTTGCGTGCCAGCTTTATCAAACCAATTCAACATCCCACGTGGTTGGCGAATGTGGTTCCAGTGAAAAAGAAGAATGGAAAAATTAGAGTTTGTGTTGACTTCAGAGATCTGAACAAAGCATGTCCAAAAGATGATTTTCCACTGCCTATAATTGACAACTTGGTAGACTCAACCTCAGGGCATGAAATGTTCTCGTTCATGGATGGATACAGCGGATATAATCAAATTAGAATAGCGCAGTGTGATGCAGAGAAAACAGCATTCCGCACCCCAATGGGAAACTTTTATTTTACAGTCATGCCCTTCGGCTTGAAGAATGCAGGGGCTACTTACCAGCGGGCCATGACAGCTTTTTTTCATGACATGTTGCACAGGCAAATGGAGGACTATGTGGATGATCTGGTGGTGAAATCCCGAGCTCGTAGTGAGCATTTGACTAATCTGAGAAGTGTTTTCGAAAGATGTCGGAAGTTTAAGCTAAGGATGAATCCACTGAAATGTACCTTTAAGGTTGAGGCTGGCCGTTTCTTGGGCTTCATAATGCATCATCAAGGGATCGACATCGAGCAAAGCAAGGCCCAATCTATCATAGAAATGCCCCCGCCGCAATCCCTCAAGCAACTGAAGAGTTTAGTAGGAAGGGCCTCGTATTTACGACGCTTCATATCGGCGCTCGCAGAGGTAACACATGCTTTTGGCACTCTGATGAAGGAAAAATCCGAGTTCAGATGGAAGGAAAAATCCGAGTTCAGATGGAACGAGGAACACCAACAAGCTCTCGATCATCTCAGGAAACTGCTCTCCTCGCCAACCACCATGATAGCCCCTCAGATAGGGATTCCCCTCAGACTCTATATTACCTCGACAGAGCACTCTATTGGGGCGCTCCTCGCTTAGGAAAAGGACGGTCAAGAGCGCCCCCTGTATTACATCAGCCGAGTTGTGCAAGGTGCCGAGACACGCTATTCTCTGATAGAGCGTCATTGTCTCTCCCTCGCCTTTGCAGCCAAGAAATTCCGCCATTATTTTTTAGCCCATACCATTCATCTCATCACCAAGTGTGACCCATTGAGATATCTGCTCTCGCGACCAATCATTTCGGGGCGAGTGGCACGGTGGCTTTTAATGTTAGCCGAGTTCGATATCCAATGTCTAGCACCTCGGGCCATCCTAAGTCAGGCCTTGGCAGATCTGATAGCCCAATTCCCTTCTGGAAATTTTGAGCCGGTGCAGGATGACCTTCCCCTCGATGAGTTCGAGTCAATTTGTTGTGTGGATGAGAACATGATCTGGACTTTGTCATTTGATGGATCATCAACCTCTACAGGAGGCGGCGTAGGACTAGTGTTAACCCCTGAAGAGGGGAAAGCCCGAAATCTTTCATACAAGCTCACCTTCGGATGTTCCAATAACACAGTAGAGTATGAAGCTTTGGTACTGGGTCTTTTGGCAGCCCGGGAAGCTAAAATCAAGCGGTTGCATGTGCAAGGGGATTCAAACTTGGTGGTAAAACAACTAGATGGCTCTTATGCTATCAAAGAGCCGGCTTTGGCAGCATATAGAACCATTATCTAGAAGCTCAATGGTCATTTTAGTGAGCTCCGAATAACCCACACACCGAGGGCTGCTAACCGGCATCCGGACGCCCTGGCCACTCTGGCATCCAAGGTCGAGATTATAGGGGAATCAGTAAACATCCGTATTCACAGGAATAATGAGTCATGTCTACACGATATAAAATGCACGAGTAATGAAGACAAGGAAGATTGGCAAACTCACTATGAATCGTAGCTGAAGTGCGGCACGGGCGAGGTTCCTTTGTCGGAACTAAAAAATTTTGCGCTGTATTTTGGAGTGTTGTACTTTAGAGCGCCTGGTGGAACCTTGGCAAGATGCATCGGAGAATAAGAGGCGGGAAAAGTATTGGATGAAATTCACAGGCACACCTGCGGCGACAATTCCTTGAGTTTGTACCAGAGAATACAAAGGCAGGGGTATTACTGGCCGCGCATGGCAAAGGATGCGGCGGCTGTACAAAAGGCATGTCTTAATAGCCGAGAAGTGTTCTAGGGATCCCGTTGTGTAGCCATATTGAAGAAGACTGGAGATTGAAGTATGTGGAGTACCTTGAAAAGCGGACGCTCCCACAGGACCCTAAAGAAGCTGCGCTGCTAAAGAGGGAGGCCAATCGTTTTTTTATCTGTAATGGTGAGTTGATGAGGCGCGGCTTTGACGGCAGAGCTAAGCGGTGTGTCAATTCAGCCGAAGCTCGCGAAGTTCTGAAGCAAGTGCATGAGGACGAACACCAAGGGTGGAAGAGGCTATACCATCGCATTATACAGTTGGGTTATTACTGGCCCACGATGCAAACTGACAGTAGAAGCTACGCCCAAAAATGCCGAGAATGCCAAGTCCATAGTCATGCCATCCACGCGCCAGCAGTGGAACTACAGCCCACGGAGGCTCCTTGGCCCTTTCACACATGGGCAATGGATTTGATAGTACCCATTTCACTAAAGTCTAGAAAGATGAAATGGATACTTGTAGCAACAGAAGTGTGTACCAAATGGGTCGAAGCGGTAGTTCTGTCGACAGCGACTGGGCAAGTGGTAGTAAACTTTGTTAAGGAAAACATCATATGCCGATTCGGTGTACCTCGGGTCATTGTATCAAACAATGGAACCCCCTTCGTTAACAGCAAGGTACGAGCACTCCTTCAAAGGTATCGAGTGGCCCACCGTGAGTCGACTCCGTACTATCCTAAAGGTAACGGACAAGCAAAGACCACTAACAAGACACTGATTCGAATCCTAAGTAGAACATTGTAATACCCCTAATTTTAAAAGGACAGTTCTGGAATTTAATTATTGTATTTAATTGCATTTTATTTTATTATGTGTCATTTTATTGGATTATTTGCTTGATAATTGATTATCTGCTTGTTTGTCCTTTTATTTGAATTAATTGTTTTCTTTTATTAATATTATTGTTTTTGTTATTGGATTATTTGGAATTGGGTTAAGTTAACTGTTAATTTATTTTAGATTAGGATTATATTTCTGTGGAAGTTATTTAAATGTTAAATTATATAATTAAGTTGATTTACGTATATGTCAGTTAGGGTTGGAGTTACTGTAGCCGACCTAGGTTGTATTAAGTCGCCGTGTATTGTAACTTGGACAATTGCATGGGCCGACTAAGGGCTTGCATTAGGGCTCTAGCTATATACGGATTAGGGTTGGAGAATTTAGCCTATAAATATATTTCTTCATGTGGGTTTAGGGTTTAGCAAACAAACATCACACAACCTGCACTCACGTATCAGGTTTTCAGAGAGGGAAAAACAAAGAGTTTCAGAGAAAACCTTTAGGGATTGAAGGAAGAATTCAAGGAGAAGGTTGGGGATTGAATTAGGAGCAGCAGAGGGAGTTAAGACAACCATCGTTGCCGGAGTTGACAGAGGTCTACAGTTCCACAGTCTGAAACTGAAGGCAAGTTCTGTTTCCACTCTATCCCTTTAATCTGTGTTCTGTACAGGCTTAGAAAGACTCTAAGGATTAAACCAAGATTAAAAACAGATTAATGATTAAATTTATCTTGTATACATGTTCAAACGGAAATAAATCTCGTGAATCAAACTGTGCAAATTTTTAAAGAACTGTGAACTGATGCATGCTGTGTCTTGGGTTCAAGCTTGGTTAATTGGGATTATTGATGCATGTTGGGGGGTTTCTCATGTAATCTAGGATAGTGTATAAACACTGGAACAAGGTTTTAAAATACTAAATAGGTTTTGAACTTAGCCGGAGGCGAGGAAGACAACCAGAGAAGGAATTACGGCTCTCAAAGGAGGAGAGCCGGCTCACCAAAGGAGGGAGCCGGCTCTAGGGGTGTGAGAGCCGGCTCCACAAGGGATTGGAGCCGGCTCCACAAGGGTAGAGCCGGCTCTAATAAGGGAGGAGCCGGCTCTACCAAGAAGGGAGGCGGCTCCAATATTCTGGAGGCGGCTCCAGCTTCTTTTCTTGCTTCTGCGTGATTTTGGGTTGTTTCTGGACCTATGGGAAGATGACTGGGTTGTTTCAGTGGGTAAAATTGGGTTGTATAATAGTTCCAGAGATGTAAAAATGGTTGGAAGTATTGTTAATGGTATTGTGTTGAACCTTGAAGCAACCTAAGGTTAAACGAAGAAACTGCATATGTGAAGTTGTCTTTGAAATCTTTGTAAACTGTTTACTGCTTTGAGCAAAGTTTTGGGTTCTTTTGCATGTTTAAATTTGTTAAGCATGTTCAACTATGTTATAAACATATGTTTGTCTATCTAGAAGATTAAGTATGCTTAAATGGAATTAATGGATGTTTTAAATTTATCAACTATTGCATCAGATATGGTTGTGCAGGAGGAGTGGTAGGTTTCAGTCTTACTCAATAAAATGGGACTGGAAAGGGATTTCTAAACCTTATGTAGGATGATTAATGTGTTGTACACATGTTAAACTGTTATATGCAAATCTTGAAGTATGGTGGATTGGTATTTATTACTGTTCCGTCAACTATATTAACTGGAGGAACTACATGTACAGTCTTTTCATATATATATAAAGCACTGTAATGTGATATTTAAATGGTATATTGGATGCATAAATTGGTTATAAATATGTTAAACTATATTTATGTTTCTTTTGGAAATTAGTTGATACATGTTTATGCTGTGTTATTAACTATGGAACTGGAGGATTGTATGCACCGGTATGGGACGGTGGCATACTAGGTATGGATTAGTATAAACACTAAGTCCTACCTAATTTGGAAGGAGTTGGATTAACCATACAAAGGTTAAGTCCTACTTAAATGGATGTATATAAACCGGTATGGGACGGTGTCATATTGGGAATGGATTAGCTCAAAACACTAAGTCCTACCCAAATTGGATTAAGGTATGGATTAATCATAAAGGTTAAGTCCATCACCTACTTATGTCATGTCAACCAAATAAATTGAATGACCTACCATGGTTTCAGGATGGATTTGTTATACATATATCAGACCACTATACAGATGGATGATATTTTGTATTAGGAGTACGAACTTTATATATTTATTATATGGGCCATGGTATGAGCTTGAGTCTCAGGACCATGGTTAGGGTGCGTATATTGCCTAGGATGGATAGCTGGACAGAGGTGTTGTTCCCTGGTAGGTCTAGATACACATGACCACAGTATGTGCGATTTGCATGGTATCTCTATTCAGGCTGAGACAGACCTTTTTGGACTAGTGAGCGTCCTATAGTGTGTACTTATACATATATGGACTACTCTAGATATTGTTGAGTCTTTCTAGGATGTATCTGCGTATCGAATTAATGTTTGGATTGTAGTAGATCAGGACTTGCATGTGGGCCTGACCCACTCCTTTATTTTTCAGGTGTTCGTCAGTTCCAGGGTTAGAGCTTGGACGTGCAGAGCAGATACAGATATTCATTCCTCCGACTATGAAGGAATCTTCTCTATGTTAGCTGTAGAATTTATTTCTATGATTTAAACTCCTAGTTGAGAATTTTATAAGGGGTCCAATAGATGGATTCCCGAGTTGTAAAATTACAGAGGTTTTGAAGCTTGGATTTTTATAATTATATTTGGAGGATATTTACTTCTAGTTCCTTTCAGCTTTTAAATTTTTATTTCTTAAATCAATTTTGTATTCCGTGTTCGATTCAAAATACTTTAATTGTTTGATATCCCTCAGACTCGGGTCGGACTTGATCAACCCGTGTCTCGGATCCGAGGTGTATCACAAACATTGAAGGAGTAACATAACAAATGGGATGAGCAGTTATCGTTAGCGCTATGGGCATACCGAACTACCACAAGGGGAGCCACAGGCGCTACCCCCTTTTCATTAGTATATGGCACAGAGGCGGTGCTCCCAATCGAAATAGCAATTCCATCTGGAAGTCTGGTTAAGCGAAGCCAACTACAATTCGACCCCCGGGTAGGTGAGCTCGAGGCGCTTCAGCAGCAGAGAAAACAGGCAAGGAATAAAATGGTAGTCTATCAAAGAAGGGTGGCTCGGGCGTATAACGCCACTGTGCGTCCTCGGGCGTTTCAAGAAGGTGATCTAGTCTTAAAGACCGCAACACATGTGATGCGAAACTTGTCCGCGCCTAAGTTTACCCCTAAGTGGGAAGGCCCCTTCGAAGTCAAAGCTGCTAACCCCAGTGATATTATGACATGGAAGAATGGGGAGTAACAAGGTACTGGGCACGTTCAACGCCAAGTGGTTGAAAAAGTATTACTCTTAATTTGTAAGCCTCATTCGAGGTCCTAGGACTGTAAGTGGCTTTTGTAACATCAAACCTGCTTTTGTAAGAAGAATCATGTTTGCTGTTCACTTAATATCCAATGATTAAGCATGATTTTCTTTTTTCTTTCTTTTCACAAATCAAACTTCTGGTTGACCTCACCTATGATAGAGGTCGTTTAAAAATCCTTTACCCACCTCACCTTGGGGAGAGGTCACAACTACAATATCACCTCTCCCCAGGGAAGGTCTGTCTACAGTTTACCCCAAAACAAAAAAAGAAACTGGCAGAGAATTGATTTATAATAACTTCCATGGCATTGCGACAAAAAGCGGGGGGGAAGTTGGAACAAAGCAAGAAAAGACTGGTTCATTAATAACATAAAAGGGGCCCTCAAATGGGCTACAAACGGTTCTCACTACAAATTTTTTTACAATCTCAAGGCAAATCATCTAACACTAGAGTAGCGGGGCCGAGCAAGGATAGCTGGCGTTCGATCTCGGCATTTAGAGAAATAATATGTTGCTCCCGCACGCTCACTTGTTCTTGTAACTCGGCCAGTCGAGCCCTCTTGGACTGAAGAATCTCTTTTTCCTCCTCGGTCTAATCACGAAGATCTTTAATCTCCTCCACCATTCTTTTGCGCTCCACAAACGCCTTGATTCGTGCAAAAATGTCCTCAGCCCAAGCTACGTCGATTTGTGCTCACTTCAGATTAGTAAATAGGCGATTTAAGGAACTGAGTTTCTCCTTGCTTAAAGAACGACCCCTGGCCTCGTGAAGACTCACCACTAGTTCGCACGTTGTTTTGTATGTGAATTCCAGAAATAGAAGCAACATCCCCTCGAGATTGCAAAAAGTTTGAGGATGTTTAACCATCACCTCGTCCAGGATCTCCGCTTCACTTAGGGAAACATTGGCCCCACCCCACGACACGTGCGAGGTAGCATGTGCCCCACGATCTAGCCCAACAATGTTTTGTTCGGGTTCTTCCCTTTCTTCACCAGAATAATTCCCTGTGTCTGGAATCGTGTTAAGCTCTGGTTCGGATGCGACTATAGCTCCAACTTGACCAGCACCCTGTTCCCCCGGTTGCTTTGAACCACGAGGGCCCGAGACCTCATCTCTGGAAGAACCGCCGAAGTTCGAGCTTCCAGTCTTGTCCAGACTATCATCTTCAGAGGAAGGAAGGGACTGGAGAGCCGATTCGACCATCTTTTGCAACTCGGCAATGGGTTCTCGAGGCAACATATGGACGACCTTGACCTGTGAACTGGTATCGCTGTTCTCATCATCGCGGCCGGAGTAATGACCCTCAGAACCTACGGCGGCCTCGGCTGCATCAAACGTGGCTGCCTCGACATCTGTGGTACATGCAGAAGTAAGTTGAAAGAATAGGAATAAAGTGAGTTGGAAGAATAGGAATGAAAGAACGATACCTGCATTAGAAGGAGAGTGGCTCTGACTCCTTTCAAAATTAAAGATCCCCATGGCAGGGTCTGCATCCGTATTAACCTCTCCCGTGTCCTCATTAAGCCGGCCTAAGCCTCGAGCCAAGGGGATTAATTCCTTCCCTACCCCGCGGCGAGGAAGCACGGGAGGGTTGAAGTCAGATGCTAGTACCGCCCGTGCTGCTTGCTCAGGATCTTCAAGGACACTCGCGAGAGTATGGAGGGGATCGAAAGGAATAGCTAAGCCAGCAGGTGCTTCAAGAGCTTGGACTATAGTATTACCAGGTGCGGCCGCAGCCGGAGCTTTCTCAAGGGGCGCGGACTGAGACCTCGTACTCAGGGCAACCCCAGCTCAAGCTGAGGGGACGGAAGCCCCCGAGGAAGGGATGGAGACTGGAGCGAGGGGAGCTTCTTTGGTGGTGCCCTATATATATATATATAAAGAGATGGTTAATTTAAAAAGTGCAAAGAAGTTGCAAGTAAAGAATGCTTGCGCCTACCTTGGCTCTCTTAGTAGAGGTGATCGCGGGCACAAAAGAGCTGACGTCCTGATCAATCTTGCATTTGTCTCGCTTTGTCTTGGTAGCCCGGAGAGCTATCGTAGACGCCGCGATACTTGGAGGGACCAGAGGTAGTAGGCCAGTGGTATTACAAAGCTTCCTGCGAGCAGATATAGAAGTGTTCTTAAAAGAGCGAAAGGAGGTATCGCCTTTTAGCAAAGAGCGAGCGGGAACAGGGGTTGGAGTACTACTCACAAACTACCTAAAGGAAGTTATTACCTCCTTCCAATACGCTCTCGTCTGAGGCCCCCATCGCCTTACCCGCGAGGAAGAAGGAATGTGAAGGATTTGGCGATCCCCCAAGAGTTCTGCCTCCTCGGAATCCAGAAAACGTAAGAAGCCCAGGGCATAAGTACTATGATCTTGGCGAGCTCCATACCCATAGTCCCGAGGAAGCCCCTGATCAAACCCAAATTGTCGAGCTACCCTATGGGGATTGTAAACCTTACCCACTCCAGAGTTAGGAGGAAGAAGGGCGGGAAGGTAACCCGCCGAAGACATGGCAATGATTGTCAAAGCTGGGGTACACCTTAATGACTTACCTGAGATAACCATGCCATCTCTCGAGGCGCAGCATTCCACCTGAGGACCATGGATGTAAGGGTGAGCTAGGTAACAACTCTCGCGGTCAATGTACTCCACCAGCTTCTTTTTTGTAGTTTGTTTGTGCCATTGAAAGGATCGTTTCAGCCCCTTGTCTCGAGGAAGCGCTTTTGGGCGAGGACCATACCGAGGAAAGTGCTCATAAAGGAACATCTGCAGGAAGATGGTGTTAACAAGAGAAACTACACTCATACGACCTAGTCAAGCTCATGATAGAGTGTGCCAAGGAACAAGGAGGCCAAGGGGAAGCTGTTACCATAGGACAATCTCACGGCTAAGGGGATGAGATCAGGACAGGGGCCATCATCGGGGGGACCTGGGAAGATGAACCTCGATAGCCAAGATAGGAGGAAAGCTACGAGGCGAGCCAAGTCTTTACACTTAGGACCATTGAAGGAAGCATCTCCCTCTTAGTCTGGAGGAGGAAAGTCCCGAAAGTAGTAACGGAGGAGCGACACAAAAGTGCATTTTTTTCCAATCTCCAGAAACTCCTCGCGAAGACCATCATCTTGGTAACGTGAAGCAATCTTGCCGACAGCGGTAACGCCACTGCGTAGCTTGGTAGCAAGTTTGACCTCGTCTTCAGAAAGTGTCCAGGAGCCCGGGTTGTGCTCACCAAATACGTTTAAGCACATGAGCTGCACAACGTCCTCTATGGTAAGGGTGAACTCCCCCCACGAAGTGACAAAAGTATGGGTGTCGAGGCTCCATCGAGACACGAGGAGAGCGAGATCATGGATGTCTCGCGGAATGGTCAACTCGCGGGTGTTGCGGATTGCATCAGTGATCTTGGAGACCTTTAAAGTCTCAAAAAATTCAGCATCAGAAAGTACGGCATCTGTCCACTGCTCCCACCCTCGGCCGTGGCCGGTCTGGCTGGTAAAGCTAAGATTGGAATGAGGAAAGTCGCCGCGCTCAACTCTGAACCTTAGCACCGAGTTAGCAGGAATGGGCATTCCTACCTGTGCGTAAGGCTCGCCCTCAAAAAGGAACATGCCTCCTGGGGTCTTGTCCACCTCGCTCAATTCATCACTGTTCGACCAAAAAGTATCATTCGAGCCAAAGTAAAGAGCGACTCGCCATTCTGCCAAGGGAGGAACATTGGGAACATCGTCACGCAAGGCCATGACTGAAGCTCTTTTTTTCGAGTGAGGGTCTTGAGAAGTTTGAGAAGGGGTATAATTTGCACTATGCATAAGGAATGAGTTTTGGTTTAAATAGTGGGGGCCCAGCACCCCAAGCGTCGCGCCCCTTGCTGGCGAAGCGATAGGGCTCGGTATCCGAAGCGTCACAGTTCGACGTGCCAATAAAATTTTGACACATAAGCTAGGAAACTGAAGCGACATGACCTCTTGAACCGACATTTCTCCTCGGCATTGAAATGATGTGACCCTTCGACAGAAATTATAGTAATAAGGATAAAAAAAAAGTAACTTGCTCGAGCTCCCCTCTCAGGAACCTCGAGCAGGGGGCAAAATGTTGATGACCGCGCCACAATACCTGATTACGTGGCGCCACATCTGCAACATAGGCACGACTGGCCAGTGACCTGGCGTGCCCAAGGTGGATTAGGTATTCTCGAGCTACCAATCCAATAACGGAGATTACTGGCCGAGGAAGGGGTCGCTACCCTTCCTCTACCGCGGACGTGCCCCGCTCCAGTCGGATGGGCTCCTCCCCCCCTGGCTCGCTTAAGGTTGCTTTCTGAAAGGGGAACCTCGACAAACCTGTTTACACATTTCCCTTCTTTGCAAAGAAGACCTCGGGATAGAACTGGGATGGGAACCTGAGAGGTCATGAAGGCAGAACCTCGAAAGGGGCCTATCCCCACTGAAGCACAGGAATCTGAGGATATGTGGATAGGTAGCTGAGATTTAAGGGGTCGCCTCAGTCCGAGGCCAGCACAAGGGGGAAAAGATACCCGGTACCTAAGCTCGAGCGATGAAGGATAAGAAATGCATTAATTACGAAAGATATTTGATAAGACCCGCATTAATTAGGGAGCGCCGTTACCTCCTTTGATCGAAGAGGAAAGCGTCGCGGCCCATCCATCAATGTCTCATCCGTCTGACGAAGAAGCCATCGAACCTTTAGATAAAAGCAGGCTCAGCCAAAGGACTAAAAGGCATTGACCGAGGAAGTAAACACTATAAATAGGGGTGTTGATCAGCCTTTAAAACAGGAAGAACCACCACATTAATACTTATCCTCTGACAAGCTCGAGTTTGCATGGTACCGAGGTCAGCCTTTCTTTTCTCAATCTCCGTACCTAGAGAATCCTTTGTGTTGCTTGGATCTCCACTTGGATACTGATCTCAGATCTCTTGGCATGCGTGGAACGAACTCCTCATCCTGCTCACGAACTACCATCAACAAACACCTTACAGAAAGCCGGCCCCTTTCGTCTTCTTTCGTCCTCCCACAGAGCCCTAAACCTAAGGCCCAGTTTGGTAGAGTAGAAATGGGAGGAAAAAAAAAGAAAGGTTATGGAGGGTGATAAAAAAAAGTGTTTGGTATTGAAAGTTGGAAGGAAAGGAAAGAAAATAGACGGTTTTGGAGAGATAGAAATAGACTTAAAAGTAACTTTTGTAAACCTCCCAAAAATAGGAGGAAATGGATGGAAAGGGAAGGAGTGAGCAGGAGAGACTAATGTTATACCAAATTTACCCTTGATTTTAGGGCGCCAAAATTCACTGCAACCTTTGCGTTAAGGAGCGGAATTGAGGCCGAACCAGTTTCGGGTCTGGTGCTAGATGGCCAAGAGTTGATGTTGAGAGTAGAATTGCTGTCGCCGGAGAAGAAGAGGCGCGAGAGCACGTAAAAGACGCGTTGGATCTACTCGCGTGTGCGCGTGAAAGACGCGTTAGATCTACTCGCATGCGCGCGTGACGGCGAGTGGGCGTCGAAGTTCAGTCCGGCGATGAATCAAGTGTGGCAGATAGTTACATGGATGGAGCTAATTTCAATTTTGTGGCTGACCAGACCTCCTCACCACTCATGGAAGCCGTCGGACCTAACTACTTCACTGTTGGTTCTGAAATATATGGTTTTGAACTTCTGATTCTTGTAGATTTTGTAATTTGCAGTTGCACAGAGAGAGAGAGAGAGAGGGGGGGGGCAAGTTCAGAGTTGAGAACGAGAATAGAGATGGAGGTGTTTGGGGAGGCTGAAATTATTTGCCCTAAAAATTTATTTGTTTTTCTGGTGCCCATCATCCATGGGCCTATAAATTTTGAGGTCTATAAATTTATTTTTTTAAATATAAAAAAATATAATAATAAATTTATGAAAATATTTTCCAACTCTTTTTTTTTTTTCAATTATTTTTTCTTTGCCACCGTACCAAACAAATTTGACAATTTTACTTCCTTCTGTCCTTATATAGTGTCTCTGTCGTAATTTATACGTGTATAGTGTCTCCGTCACATTTTCCTTTTCCTTTGTATGATTTCATATGAGTAATGCTACTCATACTAAATACTTGAAGTGAATTTTTAATTAATTATTTATATCAAACATAATTAAGTGATAGTTTAATTAATCAATTAAAAGAATAAGTCTAATAATTCACTAGAACTATTTGGTGCAAGAATCATTTTCCTTTCATATTGATATCTTCTATTTATCGAAAATATTTTTATAAATAAATTTATGTTAGATGAATATTATTTATTTTAGCAAGAAAATAGTATAATAAATAAATAAATTAGAAAATAGTATAATAAATAAATAAATTTATGTTAGATGAATATTATTTATATTTAATTATTTATTTTAGCAAAAAAAATAGTGAAATATGGAATAGAATAGTATGTTATATCATAATATAATTTTTTTGCTTTTTCCTCTCTCTCTATATTCACTTTTTTATGTGTAGAGTTGAATTCTTGATATTTTATTTTTTAAGGTAAGAAAAATAAGCTTTTGGTAAAATGAAAGATCAAAGTTCAAATATTTATTTTAAAAAAATAAGTTTTTTAGGTAAAGTGAAACATCAAAGTTCAAATATCTGTTTTTTCTTTAATACTTTATATCTAATTATAACTTTTTCACTTCACAGGAGCTGAGAAAATTAAAAGTGGACTGATTAAGTAGACTATTTAAGAATCATCAATTATTCATTTCAAGATAATGTTTGATATTAGGTATGAAACAAATTGTGATAAAATAATATAGATTAGTTTTCACCTCACACTCTTACTATCAACGTAACTCTTAATCATTATCAATATCAATATATAGAAAAAATATATTTATCTTACTTATTTGACATTTTGAAAAAAAAATGAAAAAAATTAATTCAATAATAAAAAGAAAAAATTAATTAATTTTGGATGCAGACATAAATATATATATATATATATATATATATATATAAATTAAATTAGTAATACATAATTTTATATATATATATAAATAAATAAATAAATAAATAAAACAATTCAAAACATAGGAAAGTATATATAAAATGCACAATTTTTGTAAAAAAGTGAATTTTCGTGTACGAACAAATTTTAGCTTCGGAAATTTTATTTTCCTGGAAACTTTCATTTTTCTCCTTTATGGATATTTGACGTTAACCAAACGGTAATTGTCAACTAAAAGAAGAGAATTGTTGTGATTTGGATTTGGATTTGAGTTTGACTCCGTATGAGAACCATATCAGAGTTTGGGAAGATGCACACCGATTGAGCAAATTTTGGACTTACACAGCGACAAAAATCCAGTCGGTAACTAGTGGCTCTGATTAAGCCACGTCAGTTTAGTCCTCACTCCATCAACAATAGTAAAAAATGTTACCGAACGTTTACCGTAAATATACTCCTAATAAATACCATACGGTACATATATAAATTTTTTTTATATGCTAATACAATATACCATATATAATGTAGGGCAAAAGGAGAGGCTATCAAGGTGGCATCCGTGTTTTTTGATACAGTTTTCAGTGCAGAGGCTGCGGAAGCTCTGGTCTTAAGAAAAGGTCTGCAGTTGCTTTGTCAGTCCGATTACGCTTATGTTGACGTTGAAGTGAATTGTCAATTCGTGGTAAATTTGCGACCATCTAACTCTTTTTGTATGGCTATTATTCAGAATATTGACTCTCTGTTATTTAGTAATTTAGGATTTAAACTCTTATGTGTCCTAGATTATGTAACAAAGTTACTCATCAAGTGGGTAAGTGGGCTTTTCATCAAGGGGAGGGAGACTTGCATTTGCAAGTTTGGCCGTCATGGCTTGTTTCTGTCCTCAACGAGGATTTTTCCTCTTGTGCTTGAGGCTTACTGTTTGGAGAAAATATATATATATATATGTGGCGATTTTGTGGGCGAGTGTGTGTGAGCGTGTGCAGGGGGTACCAGTAAGTTACCACACTGGGCGAGCTACAGGTGCACAATCCCACATCGTCTGGGTGTGGATGGGGCAAGTACTATATGTAGATTCAACACCCTTCGGTGACACAACGCGTTTTAAAGCCGTGATGGCCGTGAACCCATCAGAACTCTGTAGTTAAGCGTGCTTAACTTGGACATTAATCTCGTGAGTTATTGGCATATTACAACAAGCCCCTTAAATTACGACTTGATCCGAAATATTAAAAGATAAAAAATTACTCTTATATAAATTACTACTTGATCCGAAATATTAAAAGATAAAAAATTACTCTTGTTGATAATTTTATAAACCAATCAAAAAGTGACAACAAAGCAAATCTTATCTTCAGCCAAAAATAAAAATAACCACACCCAAACACAACCTTATGCCCTTCGCCACTGTTCATCTTTTTCAATTCATATATATATATATATATATATATATATACAGTTATATGTACTGTACATGTTTTTTTAGCTTCCTCTAAAAAAACCTTCCATTGTTCTGCAATTTACATGAACACACGAGCTATATATATATATATATATGCGCACACAGAAAGAGGGAGCTATATACAAGGGCTAGGGTTTGGGGACATGTTAAAGCATATAAGCCATTGTCAAAATCTTCGCACAATAACGATTATGTGCTTTTGTCTAAGAATTCTTCAAATTCCAGTCCCAATTCTGAATTTTTTTTAATTCCACCACGAATTTTTTTATTTTTTTCCCAATCATGCGCGTTGGGAAGATGGTCAACAGTAATTTATATCTATATCTATATCTATATCTATATTAATATTATTATTATTATTATTAAAAGTGTAAAGAGTTTTAATATTTTAGTATTTATTAATTAATATATAAAAATATTTTTATTTTTTAGTTTTTTCCCAATCATGAATTTACATCTATATCTATATCAATATCTATATTAATACTATTATTAAAAGTGTAAAGAGTTTCAATATTTTAGTATTTTAGTATTTATTAATTAATATATAAAAATATTTATTAATTGATATAAAAAGAGTTTTTAAAAAAGTTTCTATAAAATTCTAACACAAATTATCTATTTATCTATTTATTATGAGTTTTTAAATAAAATAATAATAATTAAACAAGGATATATTTAAAGAAAATAAAATAAAGAAATATATAAAAAGTTTAATAATGAATTCCTATTAAAAAGTTTAATAATTGAATTCCTATTAAAAAGTTTAATTAAAAAATAATGTTTTTATCTCTTTAAAATTATAACACAAATTACCTATTTATTATGAATTTTTTTTATTTATTTGATATATGGTGTTTATAAGAATTTTTATAAAACTTAAATCACCTATTTATTATGAGGTTTTTAATAAAAGGAAACCAAATTAGGTAAAGAAATATATAAAGAAAATAAATAATTTAGTTTATCCTAATTAGATAAGGAAATATATAAAAAGTTTAATAATTGAATTCTTTATAAATTATTCCCATAATATAATACATAACAAATTTATACATTTTACATAAAAATAAAATAATAAATAATAAATAATAAATAATAAATAATAAAGAGTTTCTATTACAACATAAAAGAGATAGAAGGGATAGAGTAGGATCCTAATTATATTATTTTACTATAAATTTGCATAGTATTTAAAAATAAAATAAAATATAAAAAAACTGGTGAGATCGGTACATATATATAAATTTTCTTCGTTTCCTACCAATTTGCTTCTTTATTACGATTTACTTTTCTAACAACCTATTTCTTCATCTATTATAATTTTTATATGAATTAAATGAGATAATTAATATTTATTCCTTCTTTAACTATTAATTTAACCCAAATTCTACTTAAAGATAAACTCTTTTTAAACAATAGAACTCGTTCCACCAATATGGCATATCATTTATATACACACGACCATCAAGTTTGATCAAATAATATTATTTCAATTTCCTCTGCTGGCTTTTTTTGACCATGAATCTTGCCAATCTCAAATATTAGGTATCTCTCAAATTTTGTTTTCTTATTGATTTTTCCATGCACAAAGGAATTAGTATAAACTTGCATTTCTTAAAAGGAAATATAGATTTTTAAACTATGACACAAGGTTTTTTTTTTTTTTTTTTTCTATATGATTTTACTTAATTTAATCCAAAAAGTAATTTTATTTTCTACTGTTACAAGTTTAATCTCTCACTAAATAAAATATAGTTCACTAAAATCAATATATTTCTTTTCAATACTATTCGGAACTTTATTTTTTTAATTTGATGTATTTATAATTTATATGAAAATTATAATCAATAATTATATTTGAAATTGAATTATCTCCTAACCAAAGAAATGAATCATATTATCTTATTTACATTTTATATGTGCAAATCAAAGTACACAAAGTCACAAATTCAATTATATTTGTGATTTTTTCACAATATTTGTCTCATACTTCATTTTTTCAGCTATTCACAATTCAACATTCACAAATAGTGGATTTAAATTATCACCAGTAAAATCACTCCATTGTCAAACTTATATTGTAATAAAAAAGTCCCTAGAGCTACCTTGTCCAAACAAAAAAACCAAAAAAATCTATTAAAACTTCACACCCAAAGTCAAAAAAGCAGTTAGAACTATTTTATACACTTATAGTTACTTAAGAAGTTTTACTTTTTATCTTTTACCATTTTATGTTGTTGACCTATTATGATTTACAATTATGACTAATGGTTTAAAAATTATGAATTTTAATATTTATCTAAAACTAGTATTTATATCATAGTTAATAATTATTTAAGTAAAATTTTGTAACTCCTTAAATTTTAATCTTTCCTCTTAGAATACTATCTATTACTCATGATTCATGAATATGCAAAAAAAAATAATAATAATACATTTGATTTCATTAATATTTAAAATTGTAATTACTCAAACAAGTTGCTAATTAATTATTTAAAAATAAAATTTATTTTGATAATTCTCTATAATTTTTAATTAAAATTATAAAATAACTTTTGATCACGTGTATCGCACATGGTTTTTATTAGTGTGTGTGTGTGTGTGTGTGTGTAGACATAAGGGTGTGTTTGAGGTGTTTAGAAGGTGTTTGAGTTTAATAGTTACAATAAGGAACATTAGTGTCTTTTTATACTCACGAGGGTATTATGGTCATTAAAATTATATTGTATGATATGGGGTCACTTTAATGGTAAGATCCCACCGGAACAGTGTCAGATGGGACTAGGTGCAACAAAAATGCATACTTCAAGGATTAACTGCTGATTCTGTTTTTTTTTTTTTTTGTACATTTTACCCTATAATATACTATCAGTATCATTCTTTCCTTATTTCCTATCAACTAAAATTCAAAATCTAAGTAGGTCTTCTGCCGTAGATGTCCATTGGTAATGTTCACAGGATAGACTAATAAAACTTTATTTGATTGCGTATGCAATGAATATCTGCAAATTCCTTCTGGTTTCTGGAGTTTTCCTGGTATAATCTCACTCCCCCTGTATTTTTTTTCTTTTCTTCTATGGACTTATATTTGTGTAGATTTTGCTTATAATATTATGCTCTATAATATCTGGTTCATGAGATTATGGAGGCTCTATTTATAAAATTAGAATTGTAACCATTATGTACTTAATAACTATGAAAATTTAAGATTGAAATAAATTTCACAATCTACCATGGTAAATATAGTTTAGTTAGATTTTTTTCAGAATACTCCCAATATATATATATATAGATATTCCTTTTTCCCTATTCATGTCCTTGGCATTTTCTCAAGGCAAGAAATGGGGGGTACCAAGGGTATGTTTCAATTTTTTTTTCCTTCTAATTTTGGGGGGTCCTCTTTAAGATCCTGTTCCTAAAGTCAAAGCACAGAAAGCATGTGGCTCAACAGCAAACTTTCTTCCTCATTATTTAGGCAAGCTTTTGGTTTGTCACAATTGATTCACTACTACCCACATTCCATATTTTCATGACCCCTGTTAAGTAAAAAGAAGATTGAGCCTTTGAGTAGTGTGTTATTAAAAAACATGGAGATGGAGAGACAAGATGAAATTCAAGACCTTGCATTGTCCCTTCCAACCATGGGTTCTTTGCATATTGCAGGGAGCAATGCCTTTGGTCACAACATTGAGTTCATGTCTCAAACCTACCTTGGGAATAGGAACTCTCAGATTGATATTGAAGATGATACTTCAATGACAAACAAAGATCACCCTCTTCCTATATTTCTCAAGGTAGTGTGTCTTTTACATTTGGTTTCTTATTTTCATTATATTAGTCAAAAATATTGATGCTTTTGTGCAGACAAGTAAATTTCATAATAGTAGACAACATGACACCAGAAATAATTATCAAAATATTTTGGGAATTCAATTTGTAATGCACTTTGTGTTCATGCTTACGTATTTGTACTTTTTACAATATCAAGATCATGTATGTATGTATGTATGTATATATATATGGACACACATATATGATCATATAAAAATCACCCCCTTCCTAAATTTCTTAAGGTAGTGTGCCTTTACATTTGGTTTCCTATTTTCAGGATATTAGTCAAAAAGAGTACTGCTATATTTGAGGACAGTCGGTTCTCCCGACTACTCACAAAGGCATATGTGAACTCTACCATATTGTATAGCCATGTGAGTGGTCGGGGAATCAGTTGGTGTCAATTACATCTTTTTTCCTAGTCAAAAATATTGATGTTTTGTGCAGGAGAGTAAATTTCAGAATACTAGACAACATGACACCATAAATTATGCCTAAATTGTTTTGGGAATTCACAGTGTAATGCACTTTGTGTTTATCTCTACATAATTGTGCCTTTTACAATATGAAAAAGTAAATTTCAATGACAAATAAAGATCATTCCCTTCCTATATTTCTCAAGGTTGTGTATCTTTTACATTTGGTTTCTTATTTTCAAGATATTAGCCAAAATATTGATGGTTTTGTGCAGATAAGTAAATTTCAGAATACTAGACAACACGACACTAGGAATTATGCCTAAAATGTTTTGGAAAATCAATTTGTAATGCACTTTGTGTTCATATGTACATAATTGTGCTTTTTACAATATGATAACTATATTAAATTGCTGCATTAATTACTAGATCATGTGTATATATATGTATATAGACACACAAATATTCTGTTTTTCCTTTCATTGCAGTTTGAAGATGTGGAATATAAGGTGAGAATTAGCCAATCTTCTCCTACCAACCCTGTGAAGGCAGTAGTGTCAAAGGTGGCCTCACAGCTGAACATGGAACAAGATAATTACAAGCAGATATTGAAGGGTATAACAGGAAGTATTGGCCCTGGGGAAATTCTTGCTCTGATGGGCCCTTCCGGTAGCGGGAAAACTACATTACTAAAGATTATAGGAGGGAGGTTACATGAAAATGTTAAAGGAACTATAACTTACAACGACATTGCTTATAATCCAGCTCTTAAGAGGAGGTTAGCAAACTATATAATTTATATTTCTCACGATTTATAGTATTTGCATCAATTACCATTTTGTTCACTTCACAGGATTGGATTTGTGTCACAAGATGATGTGCTCTTCCCACAACTGACAGTGGAAGAAACCTTAGTTTTTGCTGCATTTTTAAGGCTTCCGAGCAGTATGAGCCGAAGACAAAAATACGAAAGAGTACAGATGATCATTAAGGAATTAGGCCTTGAAAGGTTTGTGTGGAACTTTGGCTTGATTTATTTTTGTTTGTAGATGATAATGAAAGTATGTGATACATTTCTGAATTTCTTATGTAAATTAGATGCCGTCACACGCGAATAGGAGGAGGATTTATTAAAGGGATATCCGGGGGAGAGAGAAAAAGAACCAGTATAGGGCATGAAATTCTTGTTGATCCTTCGCTATTATTGCTCGATGAACCAACTTCAGGACTTGATTCTACCTCTGCAAATAGACTTCTTCAGATTCTTCAAGGAGTTTCGAAGGTATAGGAATCTTGCTCTTTGCAGTTCCAATCAACATCCACATAAATTTTCTGCATTATATTCTATTTTTCGGAAAATTTTAGTACTAAACTCTCCTCAATTTTCACAAATACTGAATTTTAGTACTTAACTCTCAGTATATGCAAGTCAAAACATGTGACTAGTTTTCACCATTTTCTTCTTTTTTTGATTCTCATCCTCTAGCATGCATTTCTTTAATTGATTTATTCATGCAACTGAACAATCCAAAAAACAGAACTTGACATGAATGAGAAATGTTCTAAAGATTTAGAATGTCTATAGGCAGGAAGGACGATAATCACAACGATCCACCAGCCCTCGAGCAGGATGTTTCACATGTTTGACAAGGTTCTGTTGATATCAGAAGGCTACCCAATGTACTATGGTAATGCTAGAGGCTCCATGGAGTACTTCTCGTCTCTGAGATTCGTCCCAGAAATAGCAATGAATCCTGCTGAGTTCTTGTTGGATTTAGCAACCGGACAAGTGAATGACATTAGGGTCCCGGAAGATTTACATGCACCACAAGACACTGCTGAATGTGAGAGGGTTGTTATCAAAGTGAGAATTTTACATTTTTACATGCCTTGTCACTTCTCATTTTCAAATATTTTTTGCTATATCTTTTTACTCACTCTTTCAACATTTATTTCTATGGCAAATTAGTATCTACAACTCAAATACAAAATTGAATTGGAGCCAAAAGAAAAGGAGGAGAATCATCGGACAGCAGAAACAGCAGAGCATCTTCGCTTAGCAGTTCAGATTAAGAAGGATTGGACTATTACTTGGTGGGAACAATTCAGGATATTGTCCAAGAGAACATTTAAAGAGAGATGGAGAGACTACTTTGATAGGCTAAGACTAATTCAAGCACTTGGCGTGGCGGTCTTATTAGGTCTTCTTTGGTGGAAGTCCACAACTAAGACTGAGGCTCAACTACGAGATCAGGTAATCCTTAAAATTAATCAAATACTATGGTTTTTTTTTTTTCAAAAAAATCAGTCCTTCTACCTAAAAACTATGACATTTTGTTCCCAAATGCAGGTTGGTTTGATGTTCTACATCTGCATTTTCTGGACATCTTCGTCGTTATTTGGAGCTGTGTACGTCTTCCCATTTGAGAAGATCTATTTGGTGAAAGAGAGGAAGGCAGATATGTACAGGTTAAGCGTGTACTACGCGTGCAGCACCATGTGTGACATGGTGGCTCATGTTTTCTATCCTACCATTTTCATGGCCATTGTATACTTTATGGCTGGCTTCAAGAGAACAATCCCTACCTTCTTCTCAACATTGGCAGCAATATTGTTAATCGCTATTACAAGCCAAGTAAGTTCTAAGTTATTTCTATTTTATTTTATTGTTCCATTGGAAAAACCTTATAAATTGAATCATTTTTCTAATTAGGGGGCCGGAGAACTCTTTGGAGCTGCAGTTCTGAGTATTAAAAGGGCCGGGATGATTGCTTCTCTCATACTAATGCTCTTTCTCCTTACCGGAGGTTACTATGTTCAGGTACTCAAAATCTGTGAAAGCAAATTTCTGTTACTGAAAAAAAAAAAAAAGGGATTGTTTTTCCTTTACTTTTCTTTGTTTTTTCTAGACGAAAAACGACTATTTTTTATCTCATTGCTCATAAATGTTAAAGTCCATAGTCATGATAACATATAACTCAACTCAACAAAGCTTTTTTTCCAACTATTTGGAGTCGGTTATAATGTTCATATAGTACTAAAAAAAGGTTAATGCTGGCTAACAAGCTTGCAATCCTCCTTTTTCCGGACTTAGACTGTTTGTAAATTATAAATCACTGGCATGCCACAAGTGGAGTTGTTCTAGGAATAAAGTATTCTGGTTGCTAACAAATTTTAGGTGCTCTACGAAAAATCTGCATTCAACATGAATAAAAATGTAAATTGTTTCCAGTTACATTCCTGGCATAGTTCTTATTGCTCTGCAAAAAAACGATAATGGCAAGTATTCACAAGGTTTAGCTCCATGACACGAGAATGAAACTAACGACGATATGTTGTTTGTCATTGCAGCACATACCACCGTTTATGCAGTGGCTGAAGTACCTATCTTTCATGTTCTATGGCTTTAGACTCTTGTTGAAGGTGCAATATTCCGGAGATGAACTGTACGAGTGTGAAAGCAAAGGAGGATGCAGAACTCTGCAGAGTTCACCCTCATTTGACACGGTGAACTTGAATGGTGGATTGAAGGAAGTTTGGGTCCTATTGGCCATGGCACTAGGTTACCGGTTTTGTGCTTACCTTTGCCTTCGAAGAAAGATCAACGTATGCCATCTTTGAACAACTAATTTGGTGTCACAAAATGGAAAGCCATTTTCCTAGAGATTCTACCTTGGTGACTTCCCTTTTTATTTTATTCAATGATACAATTGCAACTATTATTGATGTAATTTAAGTGATTTTTTTTTTTTTTTTTTTTTTTTTTTTTTTTCCCGAATCTGTAGAAGTTCCAATTTCTTTGTAAGACTAGGAAGAACACTAGCAAAATGTGGTCTTTATAGTTGAAAAAATATGAAAAACAATTTATGAACTGGTTAATCCAATACTTGAAGAGACAAAGAAATTCTCAGAAACAGAAACACTAGGCATAGTGTTTGTGTGTGTGTGTAAAGGGAATCCCAGCAGAGTACTGCTAGTTAGTTTACTTTTGCCTTTTATATGCACCTAACAATTCTTTCAACAACTGGCCTCATACAAATATTTTATTCCCCGGACAATCAACTCTTACACCGTACTTGGAAATACTCGATTCATTTACTTTTTAAATTAAAAGAAGAGAAAATATCACTAGATCACTCGACCACGGGTCTTGCATATTGGAAATGTCAAAGTTCAAACAATATATCACATGGTTCAAGTATCTCTTTGTTTTCCTTTGACAATGATCACAATAGAGAGCTCTTCTAAATTCAATTTGATATATATATATATATACACACTATTCCATTATTAAGACACATCACTACATAAATGTATGATCAGTAGATGATTAATAATTTGATTAGCATACCTCCTTTGAACTACTACATGGTCCCCTTGTTTCGACTACTATTAATTCTAGTTAATGCAGACAGCTCTTACTCTCTGCAAGAGCACTCTCTTTTTCTAGCAATGGAATGGGACGGCTCGGGAAAAAAAATATGATATATGTGTGTGTGTGTGTATATATATATTCTATCCTTTATGATTTTCTAATCGTAATGAACTTTTTTCTAATAGTGGAATACTTAATCCGAAAAAGTATTCGATTTGGATGGTCTTTTAACTAAATTTGTGCATGACTACGAAAGATTTCATATTTAATTGGTTGTTCAAATTTAGTTAAAGAAAATTAAATCAAATTTTGAAATTTTCAAACTCACATAATTAGTAAACATTAATTACTAGTCCTATTTTTTTTTTATAGGTAAGAAATGGAAAAGCACTTGAATTAAATTAAACTAAATAAAAAAATTATTTATTAAACGATTTGAAGTTATCGGTACATGAAGTAATAGCATACAAACATTTCAATTATTTATTAAACCATTTAAAGTTGTCGGTACATAACGTAATAGCAATGTAACACACATAAACGATTTAAAGTTATTGTATAAATAATGTAATGATACATAACGCAGAATAAATTGAACTAATTAAACCAAATAAAAAAATCACTTGAATTAAAATTTTAATAAATAACTATTCTTTTTGGTTTAATTAGTTCCATTTAAAGTTATTGGTTGTCTAAATGAAAGCAAGTTAACAAATAAAATAGCACTTGAATAAAAATTTTGATAAATATTTATCCCTATTGGGTACAAATCAATTTGGTATCAACATTTTAAGTTTTAGATTTATTTGACATGCAGATGACTTTTTTGTAATAATGCTATATTTTGAACTTTGATACGTGCCGCTATTTGTATAATTGAAATATATGTATGTTGTTACGAAAAAAACACTTGACTAAATAGTTTTTTTATTTGATTTAATTAGTTCCATTTATTTATGATTACGTTAGTTACATTCTTTGTGCAGTTACATTAATTTTAAAACAAATTGTTATTACAAATCACTTTTAGTAACTATCGAGCGGCACATTGGGTTGGTCGAAAGGCTCTTCTCTCTTCCTTAATGACCTTGGTTGGGATTTCCACCGGTCTAGTTGATGTGCTAAGTTCGGATCTTGTTTAGCTTTGTCTTTGTTTGCCTAGAAAAGAAAAAAATCACTTTTTCATTTGGGAAATTTAGACAAAGTTATTCCTTGTCGGAAAAAAAGAAAAATATTTTTTGGGACTCACATGGGTCCGACTAATTGGCGCGAGTTTAAATTCATTTGCCCATTTACAATTTGTTATCTTATCTTATATAGTAGTGAAAAATAAATAAAAAACCCTATATGTGGGTCCAACTCATAAAATTCGAAGCCAATTATTATAAATGTGGGTCCAACTTTCTCTCTCTCGACAGTCGACGGGTGCACTTCACACACACACTGTAGTCATTGGTCAAAAGTGCTTTCTGACAAATGACACCCACACATTCCAGGAAGCAGAAGAAACCCAGCTCCCCCGAGACTGACTGTTACTTTCTCTCTCCTCCCCAATTCTCTATCTCTCTCTCTCTCTCTCTCTCTCTCTCTCTCTACAACTAAGCAGAATAAAACTGCATCTGAATATTTGAATCCCCTTGTTTCTGGGTTCTGTCGGCTCTTGAGGCAGTTGTTCCCTGTTTCTCTCTCTAAACCACCTCCTCCTCCTCCTCCTCTATCTGTGCCTCTCTCCCTCTCTCTAAGTCATGTCGAAAATGGAGCTGGTGCCATATTCAGACCCCAACTCCAATTCAAATTCCTCCACCGTCCCATGGCAAGACATGTTCCGATCTGCCTCAATTCGAAAACCCGAGGCCACACCTCAAAACCACGCGTCGCCACCACCGCCGCCGCCGGAGCCGTCCACAAAAACCAACCATGAGTCGGATCACAGCCCTCTCTCCGGCGACGCCCAGGTACGTCTCGCTCTCTACATCGCCATGGCCCACGCCGGCCTAGCCTTCACCATCTTTATTCTGTACGCTGTGTGCAAATTACTTGGAGAATACTTGCGACCCATTCTCTGGGCCGTGCTCTGTTCCATCCCTTTGAGAGGAATTCAACAGACCCTAGAAGGGTTTTGGTTCGAGCCCTTGAATTTAGGGCTCACAGAGACTGTATTGGCCATCCCTGTAGCAATATTTAGGGTCGTTGTGGGAACCCTAGTCGATATTCGTGAAATGTGCTTCCGGTTTCTTCTCCGACGGAAGAAATCGGATGGTCTGAGGAGGAATCGAAGTGGGTTCTCGAGATTGATTCGTTGGCTTGTTTCATTTGGGGTTTTTGTAGTGGCTTATGAAGAATTTGGTAGCTTTGGGTCACTATCACTTCTTGGATTGGGATTCATGTTTACTTCTAATACTGTTGACTCCACCATGTCTACTGTTTCATCATTAAGGAGTCGGAGCTTTCGTCGCAGCGCGATGAGCGCAGTTTTCACCAGAGGGCTATTGAAAAGGTTGAAGACAATTGTGGCTATTGGGTTGATTGTTGGGATGATAGTCGGATCGTTGTTAGGTTTGATTTTTTTTTCATATAAAATAGGAGTTGAGGGTAAGGATGCTGTAATTTCACTGAAATCTCATGTAGAAGAGAGTAACTATGCAGAGAAGATTGGCGTTAAGAAATGGATGGAAGAGAATGATGTGCCTGAAATGATGGATATGTACACTACCAAGTTATATGAGACTGTGTTTGTGCAGATTGATAGTTTGGCAATGCAGTACAATTTGACAGAGTTTGTGACTGGTATCAAGCATTTTGTGGTAAACCCATCTTTGAACTCTTCCGGGCGCTCTAAGGCTCTGATGGCTCCTTCCCGATACACGGATAAACTTCTTAGCTTGAGGAAGAGGGTTGTAAATCGCGAATGGGGGGGGATTTATACCGAAGTGGATGCAATCTTTAGAGAATTACCAATCACCAGGGAGGATTTGATTGAGAAGACAAAAGGGTTTGTCAGTCAAGGAACGGATGTTGCACAACGTGTGTTCACTAGTAGCACATCGGTTCTTGGTGGCAGCGCGAAGCTCATGTTCTCGATTGGTCAATCCATTGTGTCTGGAGCTGCAGGTCTCTTCAATTTTGTGTCTTCATCAATGGTTTTCTTTTGGGTTTTGTATTATTTGATCACATCAGAGTCTGGTGGGGTAACAGAGCAAGTGATGTGTATGCTTCCCATTTCAAAATCTGCTAGGACTCGATGTGTTGAAGTTCTAGATAAAGCTATTTCTGGTGTTCTCTTAGCTACTGCTGAGATTGCTTTCTTTCAAGGATGTCTCACTTGGCTTTTGTTTAGATTATACTCGATACACTTCTTGTACGTGTCTACTGTGCTTGCATTCATCAGTCCTTTGTTGCCAATCTTCCCTTATTGGCTTTCAACAATTCCGGCGGCTTTGCAGTTGGTACTGGATGGTAGATATATATTGGCCATCAGCTTGTCCTTTATCCATCTTGTGCTTATTGAGTACGGTATTTCCGAAATTCAAGAGGATATACCCGGTCATAGTGCATATATTACCGGGCTTAGCATCATTGGTGGAATGACATTGTTTCCATCTGCATTGGAGGTAAACTGCCAATAATTTGTTCCCTTTTCTTTTCTTTTTCTTTTTATTTATCACATTTCTGCATGGATTAGTTGCTCTTTGTGATTTCCCTAAGCTAGTTTCTTCTTTTTTTGTTTTTTTAAACAGTTTTAAGAATGTCATTTTCCAAATGAGTGTTGAAGTTAAAACTATAGAGTCAATAATCAACTTTTAAAATTATACTGGCTTCGTGCCTAGAAAATTAGGTGTTCTAAAAGTCATGGGAAGTTAATAATGTCATCTGTAATTTCTTTTAAAGAAGACTTGAGACTTTAAAAATGGATCAACCTTTAAAATTATACTGGCTTTCTGCCTAGAAAATTAGGTGTTCTAGAAGTCACGGGAAGTTGATAATCTCATCTGAAATTTCTTGTAGAGAAGACTTGACTTGAAAAAATGGATCAACCTTTAAAATTATACTCACTTTCTGCCTAGAAAATTAGGTGTTCTAGAAGTCACGGGAAGTTAATAATCTCATCTGTAATTTCTTGTAAAGAAGACTTAAATCCTTGCAGAAGAAAAAGGTGCAGGGAGATGAGTTAGATTCTCTAAAACTGATGATTATCCAAGATGTTACTCTCTTATAGATGGTCCGCACTTGCTGCTTTATGAGTATAAATATTTGATATTTTTTGTATGGTCTGAAGGAAAAGATTTGTTTATGTGTGTCTGACCCTATAACGTGAACTAAAATGTTGTGATTAATGGCAACTGTGGCTTGTAACCTTGTATCTATGAAGTTACACAGAGAGCAATAACTATGAAGTTATATCTATAAAGTTAAGGATCAACCTTTAGAAGTTTACACAAAAAAATAAAATAAAAAATGATCAACCTTTAAAATTATACTGGCTTTCTGCCTAGAAAATTAGGTGTTCTAGAAGCCACGGGAAGTTAATAATCTCATCTGTAATTTCTTGAAAAAGAGGACTTAAATACTTGCGGAAGAATAAGGTGCAGGTAGATGAATTAGATCTTCTAAGACTGTTGATTATCGAAGATGTTATTCTCTTATAGATGGTCTGCACTTGCTGCTTTATGAGTTAAATATTTGGTAATTTTTGTATGGTCTAAAAGAAGGCTTATATGTTACTGAATCTATAACGTGAACTAAAATGTTGTGACTGATGTTGGTAATTGTGGCTTGTGTCTATCGCTACACAGGGAGCAATAATGGGGCCGCTGATAACCACTGTTGTGATCGCTCTTAAGGATTTATATGTGGAATTTGTTCTGGAAGAACCATCGGAAGATGACACATAGAATGCACAGCAAGTTTAATGCGTATTTTTACAAGAAGAAATGTTGGGTTGTACTACAGAAGAAATGCAGAAGCTGTTGTTTCAGGGGCTTGAATTTTTTGGCAATCTGTTCCCAGAACCACTCCTCCTACATAGCATGTTTGTCCAGTTTTATTGATTATATGCTCTCTCTCTGGTCTCTGGGTTGTTTTTCTTCTTTCTTTCTTTTAAAATTTTTATTTTTCCATTCTTTTTAGTGTGTTAAATAGTAGTTGTGTAGTCTCTTATTATTCAAAAAAATTGTACATTTTCCATGGATTTATTTGCATAAGATAATTTTCTCTCTTTTCTCCTCGTGCTTGCCTAGTATTCCTAAGCACTCAATCTCCTCCCCTATGATCAACTTTCTCAAGTTTTTTATATTCTTCCCATTTTATTTGCCCTTTGGTAAGTATTGGATTTTTCATTTCAAGAAATGCTAGTAACAATCACCATGCAGCAGAACACATCAAGAACCTGACCGAACATGCTCAGAATTCCACATCTAAACATTTGAGAATCATGATTCAATCACAAAATACATGCCCGTTCCTAAAGGAAAAATCATGGGAAAGAAAACACCGGTGACACAAAGGTGTCCGGCAATGCACCGATATACCAAGGCCAAACATATAAGTCGGCCCCTAAAAAAAATGAATTGTTGCAAATTATACACAATGCAACGACATTCAAATATCCAATTCAGTACAAAAGCAATGGTAAATGCTGACCAAGACAAGTAACCAATGCACGTCAAATATAACCAATCCAAAAGATAAAATTAATTATTGCCAATTCCATAGAGAGCAGCAACATCCAACCACGGAGTCAGACAGATGTTGACTTTCAGAATTCTTAACCAAATTCTTAGTCAGAAACATTGCTTACTTTTAGTACATACAAACAATCAAGAACAGATATTCTTTGAACTTCATTACACCATAGTTTGTCTTTCATTCACTAAATAGATGGAGTTACTTCATGTATTTCTGGAGAAATTTGCGGTGGAAGTCATTCCTAATAGTATCATTAATAAAGCGCTTGGGAGTCTTGGCTTCACCACGAGCTTGGTTCTTAAACACCACGTCATCATCCCACCTGAACCAACGAGAATAAGAAAAGAATAAAGTCAGGGCAGCACCGGACTCAATTCATAAACGCACCTTTAAACTTTATTAAAGAACCAGAGCTGTAGTCAGATCTTAAGGCAACTGACCTTCTTTTGACATTAAAAGATGTTGCATTATTTAGCAGAGGGTTTCCTCGTATCAATTCTGCTTCTTTCACTTTCAGGTCCTCTTCCTGCTTTTGTCTTTCCTGCACGTCAACAATTATTTGCAAAAAACCAATGCCATTAGCAGTTTTGCAGCAATAAGCTACATTATGCAACATCAAATGTATTCAGAAAATAAATTCAACTAAAGGCATGAATTTACGAGGTTATTTTGCCCTTGTCATGACTTGACAGTTGCCATTTATGCAAAAATTTCATTTCTGTTGTAATATTCAAATATTCAGTTAGCACTTGAAGTATTTTTGTAACTGTTGGTCATTCAATAATATAATTATATAAATAGATGAGGTGTACAGATTAGAGATGTCAGAAATATTCTTGAACCCTTTTCTCTCACTCTCTCTAGTATGTCAGATCCTAATCTTCCCAAGCCTAGTATATTAGTAAGTCATTTCAACTTGGTATTAGAGCCTAAATCTAAGTCCCAAAGCCATCCCAAAGACAAAAAAAAAATACTCATTAGTGTGTTACTAAATAGCAGAGGGGTGCTGATATCAGACCATATGATGACATCATTCTGACATCAGCATTGATAATGGAATATTGTGGTAATTAGGCAGCCATCAATATTGCACACAATCCAGTTCAGTATGACAAGACAAAGCACATTGAAATTGACAAGCACTTTGTCAAAGCCGAGTTGAATGGTGGAGTGATTCGCACAAAAGAACCGTGGAACCGGGACTGGAGGACTGGAACTGGAACCGGAACCGAGACTTCGGTTCCCGTTCTCACGGTTCAGGTTCCGGTCCCGGTTCCTAAAATGAGGAACCGTTGAGATTCGGTTCGGTTCCGGTTCCGAACCGTAATATATATATTATATATATTTGATTATATTATTAGTAATTCTAAACCAAAAAAACAAAATATTTTTCGGATAAATCATTTCAGCCTCCCCAATCGCCTCCATCTCTATTCTCATTCTCGACTCTGAACTTCTCTCTCTCTCTCTCTCTCTCTCTCTCTCTCTCTCTGCAACTGCAAACTACAAAATCTACAAGAACCAGAAGTTCAAAACCCAAATATTTCACTTTATCTATCTGTCTGCAAGAATCAAAAGTTCAAAACCCATATCGGCATATCATTTCAGATTGTTCAAAAAATCAAAACCCATATCTTTCAGTTTCCATCGCCCGCTGTTCCAGTTCGGGTTCGCCGTTCGCAAGCTTCAGCCGCTGTCTCTCAACTCTCAAGCTTGCCCCCCTCTCTCTGCAACTGCTAACTTGTATGTATGGGTTTTGTTTTAAATTTTTTTTTTCTAAATCAATTAATCAAGGTCTGTAAAACTGTAAGACTGTAATTCTTGTTTTGCAAACTAAATCCTATTCTATTTCTATTTTTTTTTTTTTTTGTGTACCAGAATGACCTTTCATATCAAGCCTTGGAAGGAAGAGGGGTGGCCGGAGATTTGCAAGGCTCCTAGAAACTCTAGGTTTCCATTGTAGCAGTCAACAACAGTCAACGGTTCCTTGGAACCGAACCGTGAATGCCGGTTCGGTTCGGTGTGGTTCCAGATCTCAACGGTTCCGGTTCCATTTTTAAGGAACCGTTGAGATCGGTTCCGGTTCCGTCACGAACCGGACTGAACCGGACCATGTGCACCCCTACCTTTCATCCATCAAAGAAACATTTGGCTAATGTTTTCACTAAAGGTTTGACTAGTAGAATTTTTCGTTTTATATGCTAGTTGGGAACTAGATATATTCACTGAATGGGAGTGTCCGAATATTCAAATATTCGATAATTTAGCACGTAATTAACCTTCTTCTCGCTCTTTTCTTTTAGTTCACTCATTGCATCTCAAACCCTAATCTTCCCAATCCTAGTATCAAGTGGTAATACATTTCAACTACTGCCCAAAAACATAAATTGTTAGGCGTGATCCTTAACTGATGATTATCATAATTGTCTTAGGAAATGGGAAAAACTCTCATGAACTAATGTCAATTTTTGGATTTAAACTCAAAAACAAAATGGTGCCAACTTTTGGATTTTGTAATAATGTGCCCCAAAAAAAGCACATTGCCATAAATACGTTACAAAACATCCTATTGAAAATTCATGACTTCAGTAAAAAATTCCAAAACATAGAAGATATGAAACCAAACTTACTTTGTGGAGTTTCTCTTCTGCTCTTTCCTTCTTTATTTGTTCTAGCTCAGCCAAAAGAGCTTCTGTGTCATCCTCATCATCATCATCGTCTTCGTCATCACTGATCACAAAATAGTAAAATTTTAATACAACAGAATCCAAATAGCAAATGAATACAATGGCTAATATGAAAAGGCCAATGAAATCTAATCAGGAATAGTAAAACAACTAACAAGTACATATGAGCCATAAGCTATATAATCAAACCATGTCAGAAATACAAGGAATATGCCATCATAAGTGTGTTTAATTAAGTTATATATGCAAAGAGTGGCACCTTTCGTCCTCACTTTTGACTTCAACATCAGCATCATCAGCGTCTGCACTGCGCGGAATGATTCGGTCTTCTGCATCTCTCCTAGCCCCTGTAAAAAGTACAAAGTCAGTTGATAAGATAGGCATGTGCACAGGCACGCACGCACACAGATAAATAGTTTAATTGGCACTGCTACCAAAAGATCAAATAGCATTCACCTTCCAATAGAAGATGCCCTCCCTTTCTACGATCTCTGTCTTCTGCAACCATATGCAATTAAATTTTATGTAAGGACAAAATGCTAGTGACCAGCAGAATAGGCAATAAGAGTAAAGGAAAATATGAGTAACAAAAAAGAGAGGAAAATATTTTCTCTACCAACATAGCCCTTACCCTTCGAAGAGAAATGTCTCCGCTCACGCTCCTCCAACTCCTCACGGAGGTTCCTCTTCTGCAATTCCTCCTTGGTGTCTTGCCCCTCCTTTCTGTAACAACACACATCGGTCAGAAAAAGGTTCTCAAAGACAAGCATCAGGAAGAGAAATGGCCAAATACGCACGTGATGACATGTCAGTAGTAATACAACTGTGATTCCTCAGTTGCAAATAAATAACCAAAACCAGATTGGTATAAATTGGGATGGTTGGCCTTGGTTTGACCTGAGGGTCTAGAACATAAATTTACACGTAGAACCTACTAGCTACAGTTAGAGACCCATCAAGGCCTAACCCCCCAAGCATTTCTACATCTGGTTCTGTTACTTCCATTGGATATTCTATGCTTCATAACAAGGCAAAAAAAAGTGACAACAAACTTCTCCAAATTGAGTAAACATTCAAGATGAGCAAATTCCAAACATAATAGGCTACTTGACAGAAGCTAAATATATGGTCCTTCTCTAGTTTTGGAAACCACACAATTGTTTAACAATTTTGGCTCACCAGATTTCCTAATGCTCCGTTTGGTAAGGGGGATGAAATTCAACAATGGAATCTTGTACCATCCCTCCTCTCTTCAACAATTTTTAGGCTACTATTGTCAAATCCCAACTTCTCCTGATCAGTAGGAAAAGCAGTGAAGATGACTAGTTGGATGCAACTTGAAAAACACACAAATGTTAGTAACTTAGTTGCATATATTTTGTAGAAATAACGGGTTATTCAAGTATAAATTTTAATTCATATCTACAACAGTACCAAAACTCAGTTAAAATCATAAAGGTTGACTCCCCTAAAACTATAAATTATACACAAATAAATTATCTGGTGTGAATAAAAGTTGGGATCATTGCCTTAAGACCGCATCAACACATTAATTAAAGGTATCAAAAAAAAAAAAATAGTGATGAACTTAAGAGAGGACACAAGCATATCCATAGAGAGTATAGTTCACTAAAATTCAAACCTGGGTTTTAAATTTGTGTGAGCTGCAAGGTCCCTGGACGAATATTTCTGAGAGGGGCCGAAAATTCGAGTACCACCTTGTTCGTTACCCCCCTTAGCAGGTGCCCATGTGGGTCGAGCTGCAGTCGTCATGTCTTCTTACTACCCTCAAGATGTCTGTCAAAAACGAAACAACTATTGTTTTAAATCATATCAATCAAACAAATGCTTATAAGCAACAAAAACTGCACAATAAAACAGCCAAAAAAAAAACAAAGAACAAGAAAGCTACGATTAATATTTACAAGTTGAACCAAATTAGGGTTCTCATATGGTAAATTATACAATCATTCATGGATCGTATTCATAAGTATAAGTAGTGGTTGATGATTGTAAAGTTGAGTAATTAGAGGTGAAAAATCCTAAGGAGATACTGTAAATCATGAGCATAAATAAATAGAAATCCCTACAAGATTGAAATTTATTGCAGAAATGTAAGAGAAACAAACCCCAATACAAAGTTGTTTGCCAGACTGAGATCGGAAAATCAAAACCATAATACAGATGTTCGGAAAAGATGGAGATTAGGGCTTTTACCTTCCGATATTTGATTCCCGGATTGAGAGACTCAGAGAGAGGGGAGAGAGTCTTGCGAGGACAACAAATAACGATTAAATATTTCGTTGGTGGACAAAACGGTGCCGTATCAACGTGGCGGTGTCGTTCCAATGAAACTGATAATACTGCAATCGAGCCGAGATGAGCCAATTAGTGATTTGCTCGAGCTCGGCTCGGCGGCGACATTCGAGAGCAATTCGAGCTCGACTCGAAGCTCGTTTACGTTTAGAAGAGTCTTATTATCAAAATCAATTGTCAGAAGTTCTAATCAACCCTAAATTGTATACCGATAAAAAAACATACACACTATCTATATATATATATATATATATCTTATCATCAAAATCAACTTCAAACTGGAAAACTCAATTACAAAATCACAAAAAATAATAATAATAATAAATAAATAAATAAATAAATAGGTATGTAAAATATGATGAATATGAGAAATTCGTTCATAATAGTGGAGGCTGCCGGTGGCATTGGGAGAAAATATAAGAAAAACAAAAGAAAATATTTATTTGGTATATAAATAAAATTAATCTTTATAATGAGATACTAACAACCACATACCACATATATCAATTGAGTTTCGTACTGTTGGAATGAAGAACAAATGAGAGAAAATAGTTTTACCTGAGAAGAATCTGAGAGAGGATTTTGTAGCTGCTTACTTTTGTTGTTAGGGGGTTCACGACTTCAGGCTTAGGCAAAGCGTAATGTTGAGAAAGAAGAAGGGTTCTTTTAAATAGGACATGTTAGGGATTTTATTTTTTTAACGAATAAAAGTAAAGGTACGCTTGAGATTTTGTAAGTTTCATTAAATCGCCTATGCTCTGTTTGGAAAGGATTTGGATTTAAAATTGGAAAAGGAATTGGATTGGAATTTCATTTATGTGTTTGGAATAAACTGGAATTCTAACTAAATGAATTACCTTTTTGTTTTGATTGGCCTGGCCGCTCTCTTTGTATATTCGTATATTTGCATTAATTTACTTGCCTAAGTAAAGCTATGTTTGCATGACATATCTTGGCACTTAAACCAGAATTGTTATTTATAATAATTTTGTCAACTTAAACCACAAATAAAAAAAAAATAAAAAAAAACCACATATTATGAAACAATATTTTAATATACTACTTTTACTCTTAAATTTTTATTATGTAAAATTAAATGTTTTGTTACCATTTTTTTTTTCTTTAAAAAAAAGAGAGTGAAATAAGTTAATTTGGTCAAATTTTCTAAAACATCATGCTCAAACATTATTTGAGTTATTAATCAATCTTAATAACAAATAAAATATCTAAATGAATCTCTAAAATGAATTAAAGTACTTTATTTTTCTCTTTGAATTAGCTTTAGAGATTGAACAAAAATAGATAAATTAAACAAACTAAAAAAACCATTCAAGACTTGTCATATTCCATGACAACCAATCTTTACGCATATGACCTGGGCATTCAAAAAATCCTTCAACGACTACCGGATCTGAAATAAGAAAATCATGACCAGCAAATAAAAAAGTTTTATCAATTCCCTCCATTGCTTGTAGATCTGAAAACATTTCTTCTCCCGGACCTTTTTCAACCATCACATTGATGTGTTTCTTATTAAAGAGATCATAATTGATGTATAGAGTAGAAAAAAGCATAATTGATGTATAGAGTAGAAAAAAGTTTACAGTTTGGCCTGCTTTTGCATATTAGAAGAGAAGGATTGATGCAAAGAAAGAAAGACAATAAAAGGACTGAGAATCCACGCGAATATTCATTTTATAGGGAAAGTGATACGTCAAAAGAGGAGGATATTTTAATAAAATTAAGATACTTCGGAAAAGTTGTTACTCACTTCGTCACAAATCTTAAGAAATTCTGTCAATTTTCCCCAGATTTGTTACAACCACAATATTTTGATGAAATCAGATTCTTGTTAGAATTCCTTCGTTTCCAAATAACATAAATTTCATTCTAAAATCAAATTCCGTGGAATCCTATCATTCCAAATACAGTCTTCCAATGTGTTACAGAAGAGCAGCTTCTCCAAAATATTCTTCTAAAACTCAAAGCTCTATCTAAAAAAATATGTCAAATACTATTCAAAATAGCTTTTGAGTCCCACAAGCAAAAAGTAATGTTTGAAAAGTCAATCCAAATATAGTCATGATGCAGAGAGGATGAGTTTATGTTTAAAGCGTATGAAATAAAATGAGAGAGAAAGAACAGACTAACCTAGAATATGCTTCGTGTAAAATTATGGTAGCCAGGAGTAATCCTCCGACCGCGGAAGGAAGTTTGATAGCGTGGTTGTGGAGTGTTAACTGTTAAGTGAAGGCTAGGTTTTGGAATGAAAGTCTTGATTAGGCCCTAGGGTTAGATATTTAAATGTATATATATATATACATATATATGTATGTGATGGGCTTGAGCTATTGGGCTTTTAAAGTGAAGGAAGCTATTTGGATGAATTGGGCTTAATGCTGCATTTGGGTTGGATTGGACTTAATGCTTCATTTAGATTTTAGAAAACAAAAAAACTAATGTGGTTGGGTTGGGCTTAAAAAATATGTTTAAATCATTAAATATCTAAAAGAGTTAAAGCTTAAATATATATCATATTTTTACATATAATTATATATGCATATATATTTGTGTATCTATTCACAAACTCAAAACAAGCACTCATACGAGTTTGTTTATGAACATGTTCATGAGCAAACGAGCCGAGCATACACATGTTTGAGATTGACAAAAAGCCGAGCATGCATATGTTGGAGATTGGCTCGTTTATTTAAATGAGCATATCAAATCTTTTTTGGGCTAAGTTTGTTTACTAAATAAACGAATACAAACAGAGCCTAAATTGTTCGCGAATGCTCGTTTGCAAACCACTCCGAACCCAACCTTCATTTTACTCTAACCCGGTTTGAATTTGGATTGGGTTAAGAGTGTGTGAACTGGAATTGGACTATCCAAACAAAATCTGATGTTCCTAGTTCCGATCTAACCAATCATAAGTTTATCAGGATAGGTAATTTCTTGTTATTGTTGCAAGAGTAGTTTCAATTTTAAAAGTAGCATTTTTAAATATTTGTACACGAGTAACATGATAGGTTTAGATTTAATCTAATCCAACTACACACCCATCATCTAAATGATAAATAATAATACTTTAAATTATAAATGTAAATGTTTTACAAATTTATTTTTGGACTACTTGTTAATTTTGTAACATTTATTAGGTTAACTTTATCAGAGTTGCTTGCAAAAAGAAAAAAATAAAAAATAATTTGAACATATTTGACTTTCATACGCAGCTACCTGTGGTCAGAGGTTTTGATTTAGTCTCACCCACCTACCTAAATTTATTATATAAGTAATTGTAGTAGAAAAAAAGATACACACCACTGGGGCTAAAGGAATATATTCTGTATGGCATTGACTTTTGAACTACGGAGTAGGTCAAAAATCATAGTCAAAGGTACGCATATTCTTTGTTGGTGTGCTATGCCACATTTTGGCTTTCCTAATTCATGTGTATATATATATATACATGCTTATATTGTTCATAGTGTTTACATATTGGAATCTTGGACTCCACACATCCTAACATTGTGTACAAAGATATTAGTAGAAAATTTTTTTAGGGTTTGTTCTTTGAAATTAAATGGTCACTTCAAAATTCATATTTCATATATCATTTTAATATAAAAATTGGGATTTTTTTTGTTGCAGTGATAAAAAATAATAATAATAGAAAGTCCAATAGTTAAACAAATTCGACTAATTTTATGAGTCGAGCTGATGCCATCATGACTTCGTGAAAATTAATGACATCAAGATGACGTCAGTCCTACTAATGTAAATAAGTCGGAGTTGTCCGATTTTGGTATCCTAAATTATTATCCAATGATGGAATTTAGATCGCTGAGTACTTCATATAAGAATGGAGAATGCAAGTTCAAATATTTGGAATCCGCATTAGTAATTTTCTTTTTAGGAAGCCAATCAAAAAGCTATGGATTGGTTTTATGTTTAGGAAGGTGAAAAAAAAAAACAAACAAAAACAAACTACATTAAAATGATTTATATTACAAAATGTCATGTTAATTTCGATACATGTGTGTCTATGTTATATAAATTCTTTGATAATAGATCATTTGAACTGTGTCTGATATATTATTCGAACATGGGTATGTGTATGAAATATTTGTCTAACACTTTTGATGAATGTGCATCTAAAAATTATGTTCAATAATTCAATTTTTATTATATTATTGATTCAAATTGAATAAATTATTATATTAAAAATAAAATAAAAAAATTAAACAATATAAATATTTAGCCATCTCCTACACACATATCTAATTCCATAAGACATTATAGAGATGTGAGTGTGCAAGGCAAGCAGACTTGCTTTGACAATGAAGGCATCAATTGGGCACATGACAAGCGGAGTGGGAAATAAAAAAATGTAACCGAAGTCAAATCAATCCAATATAGATAGTTTTCTTTGAAAAATAGTAAAATAAATCAAATGGACATAATGTGTACTCGTGACTTATTTCATGTTTTCATAAATTAAACCACAAAATATATCCAAATGTTATCTTATATATATACACATAGATTTCCAAATATGCTCTATTTAGGCCAAGTTAGAATTAAAAAAGAAAGAGTACTATCTTTACATATTATAACTAAAAAAAACTCTCAAAATTGATGCTCCGTTCCGTATGAAGGAAAAAAAATTGAATGAAAGAGAGAGAAGAAAAGAAGACTAAGACATCCTTAAGAAAGAGATTAAGCATTTCTCTCTTTTTATTCGGTTGGATGGAAGATAATGAAAAAAACTGACAATTTAATTTGATCGGTAGGATAAAAGGAAAGATAAATTTTTAAGTTATTTTTACTATTAAAGTCATCACTTACTTTATTTATGAGATTTATTAAATATTTATGAAAGGTGATGTTGTAATTTAAAACTTCTATAATAGGCTTACTTGTTTCTCTTCTATCTTCCGTTCATATTTGAGCAGATGAAAATTTGTAAAGAATGAAGTACATCATTCCTATTTTCCTTTATTTCCTTATATCGTCTCTGTCGAACGAAGAAAATTTGTTCATTCCTTCCTATTTTCCTTCCACACCTCTTCTTTCCTTCTTACCGAAAATAGCATTAGAGGGAGAGTAAGTAAAAGATTCAAAAGAAAATAATCACAAACCAAAAATTAGTTCTTAGTGTTTAATATTTCTAAATTCACAAAATAAAAATTCATAAAACGATTTAGTTTGAATATATAAAATTATTTTTAACAGTAAGTCAAAACTTTCTTAAATCTTCATTAATTTATACTTTATTACGTATGGTTCGTTAAACTATACTCTGTAATGTATTGCGAATTAAGATTTTGGTAATAGGGAAGAGGGAGAGTTTTTAATTTCTTATTTGTGAGAGGAAAGAGGAAGCATTATGTGTTTATTTATTATTATTATTATTTAGTTTTTCTTTCCGTTACACCATGTAAGAGAAAATTCTTTCTTTTAAAAATCTGACATGACTTAGTCAAGTTTGATAGGAAAAGTTTTTATTCGAATCTAGAATATTAGCATTAAGGGACAAAAAATAGTTAAAAAAATTAGTTCGAAATTTTGGTTATAGTGAATTGAGATAATTTTGCTTTAGGAAAAGACCAAAACAACGTAGGACACAACTATGAAAATTGATTGTATTTAAATTTCTTCTTTTAGTTTGTATTTATTTATTTAAGATGTTGTGTTTTGTTTTGGTGACGAGGGCGGTGTACTTGAGGACAAGTTGGACTTATTAGACTTTTTTAGTAGCAAGTTGAAAACTACGCTAAAAAAAAAAACAAAAAAACTAAAAGTATAAATTTTTGTAACACCACAAAAGGTCCATTGGTGATAAATAAATCATGTGATTTTTAGAATGTCTGAACTTAATATTTTTATTTTTCGACCGATCAATTTTATTATGATCTCATTAAAATCACTCAATTTCATAAAAACAATAAATGTACTTTACTTTATTGTGAAATTGTGAAATGACATTATTATTTCTAATTTTATTAGGGGCATTTATGTCAATTTGGTGTTTTAAAAAAAAATGTATTCATTCTTTTTTGTTTTTCAAATTCGATTTATTTGATAATTTAAGATCAACAAAAAGCTTGAGACACATTAATTTTGGAATTAAAAACTAAATAAAAATAAATAAATCTAAATTTCAAATTCAAAGTATCAATTAGATATACCTAAACATAGCATTTATGAATATGGGATAGCTTCAACAATTAATTAGATTCATTAATGACAAATTTGCAGCTATTATGAGTACAAAAATTGGAATATATACATGTGTGGTATATATATATATACGGAGTATATATAATTTTTCTATTTGGGTTGTCTGTCTCTCTCTCATTGGTAGATACAGTTGCCTCACTCTGGCGAAGCTCAGTTATACCACTTGTTGTCTTCTTCTTCCAATAAGAAAAGTCGTGGGGGTTGGTATTGCAAAGTCGTCATTCCAAATAGACGGCGTCGTATTTTCTCTCACCTACAAGCACACGCACCACTGTGTTCGCGCTCTCTCTCTTTCTATATATATATATATAAACAAATGGACCACCATCTCTGAGGATTCGCATCTATTGCTCTCTCTCTCTAAATCTATTGCTCTCTCTCTAAAACAATGACCGATCTGAAGTCGAAATTTCTGGAGGTGTACTCTGTTTTGAAATCGGAGCTCCTCAATGACCCTGCCTTCGAGTTCACCGATGATTCCCGTCAATGGGTCGAGCGGGTAATACTATACAGTCTATACAGACATCCATTTATATATTTATGTGTACACGCACATATAGTGGCTCTCTTTTGTTCTTTATGTATTAAGTTATTAACTGAATTGAATTATAGATTTCTTTTAGTATTGGACTTAAAAACAGTTCACAAATTTTCTAATTCCGACATTTATGAATTATTCTAGTTCCCCTTTGGTATGCATTAACTCACTAATTTTCTAATTTGGGCATGATTTATTTTTCGATCTTGGAAGGTTAGTATATGATTTTGATGAATTCTATTGTGAATTCACTGCAAAAAGGGTTAATTATTAAAATGCATATATTAGTGAATTTCGGTGATATTAGAGTACATCACACTACTAATTGTTTGAGTTCAGTACAGGTTCTGAGTTCATGTTTGCTTTGATTGATTGGTTAGACTTGTATCAGAAACTTTACATTGCCTCAAATTATTCATATTGGACTTACAATTTAACAATTGCATGTATGTATGTATGTTTGTGTGTGTATGTATATATATATATATATTTGGGTATGTCTAATGTTTGTGGAATCCTGCAAGTTTTCTAATCAATTATTTTCTTGTGAATATAAAGTGGGCTTATTTACCCTTTAAATTATACATATTCACATGTGTCCTAATTTCGCGTCTATGCTTCATTCATTGCAGATGCTGGACTACACTGTACCTGGAGGTGAGCATAGAATGGTTACATCATTGTACTTTAAGAGATGTCCTGCTGCATTTTCATGACCATATTATGCTAAGATTTTACATTCATTTAACAGCTCATGCTGATTTATTTTATTTGCAGGAAAGCTGAACCGAGGCCTATCTGTTATCGATAGTTACAAGTTGCTGAAAGAAGGAAAAGAACTTACCGATGATGAAGTTTTTCTTGCGTGCGCGCTTGGTTGGTGCATTGAGTGGGTATGGCTGTGATTACCCCTTTCCTTATCTGTGGTCAAGCATACATTTTTGTTATCATAATTATTATTATTATAGTTGAACCTCACTTGTGTTGCATCACAACTTGAACCTTTATTGGCAATTACTCTTGCAGCTTCAAGCATATTTCCTTATTCTTGATGATATCATGGATAACTCTCAAACACGTCGAGGTCAACCATGTTGGTACAAACTGCCCAAGGTGCAAGCCTATTGTCTTGATTTACATTTGTTGAATTTTATTGTGATTGTAACATGCTGTTGACTTCTGAAGTATTTTGTTAGGTTGGTATGATTGCTGTAAATGATGGAATAATACTTCGTAACCATATCCCAAGAATTCTCAAAAAGCATTTCAAAGGAAAGCATTATTATGTGGATCTGCTGGATTTATTTAATGAGGTGCGGTTGTTTTTTCATAGAATAATGAATGAGTTTGCGTACTTATTCAGTATGACAAACTACTCATGAGCATGTTTGAACAGGTTGAATTCCAAACAGCCTCTGGACAGATGATAGATCTGATCACAACACTCGTAGGAGAGAAAGATTTATCAAAATACTCATTGCCTATGTAAGTGAAATTTTTATATGGTTGTGGCTTTGTTTTCTTATTCAACTTCCAATGTGATAAGATGATCTGTCTGTGTTTTTCATTCTAAAGTATGAAAATGATTGTGTTCTTTGCAGTCACCGTCGGATTGTTCAGTACAAAACTGCTTACTACTCGTTTTACCTTCCAGTGAGTAAAAACCCTTTTTTCTAGTGCATTCGTAACTCTTTCTGTTTTGTTTTGGGCTGTGAACGACTTGTGTTTCTTCTTATGGTCATGTTTTCTTTAATGTTCTCAACTGAAGATATCTTATGGAAAATCTGTGGACTTCTTATTATTTGTTTGAAAATGAAACTGCTCTATATTTGAAACTTTTCATTTTGATGGCCACATTTCAAGCTTTGCATGGCTAAGACACACACAGAATTTTTCTTGTTCTGGTTTTCAGAGTTGAATGCACTTAAATATATCATTTGTGCTTCTGTTAATTATCTTGATTCCCTCATGTCCTTAATATAATGAGAAAACTCTGCCTCAGATTCATATGGCTTTATGCGTCCTGGAACCATCTCAAGACTACTTTTCTTTACTTAAGAAGTTTCTTTTTACATCAAAATGTAGTGGATTTGCCTTGAGTTTAAAACGCCGGTGGTTACTTTTTGTGTCCAGGTGGCGTGCGCGCTGCTTATGTCAGGCGAGAATTTGGACAATCATATTGATGTGAAGGATGTACTCATTGAAATGGGAACCTATTTTCAAGTGCAGGTGAGTATTATTTGCACAGATACTTGGTTGTTAAAAATCGCTAATTTTAGAAAAGGAAAATGGAACTGACCTCAACACTCTGCTGGTATGAAATGTGAAGTCTCTCCTTGGCATGCAAAAAGACACAGTTTTTTATGACGACTTTGCCAATGGGTTATGATATCAAGTGTTGATTACTGATCTGTTAATACTTTTTAGGATGATTATTTGGACTGCTTTGGTGCACCTGAGGTGATTGGAAAGGTTAGTTCCAGGATATGCGCAAATGGATTTTGCTGATGCATATTTCTTTACTTTCGACCTCTGCTCTGTTTTGATAGAGATCTCAAAATTATTTGGTCTTTTGCACTATCAGATTGGAACCGACATTCAAGATTTTAAGTGCTCTTGGTTGGTTGTGAAAGCACTGGAACTATGTAATGATGAACAAAAGAAGTTATTATATGTAAGCGACGCGGTGCTCCTATTATTTTTTATTTCTGCTACAAGACTTCAACAGGTGGTTAATTTGCTCATCGACATGAGTTCTTTTTGTAGGAGAACTATGGAAAGGAAGATCCAAGCTGCGAAGCAAAAGTAAAGGAGCTTTATAAAGTTCTCAATATTCAGGTTTGTTTTCTCCACCCTTTCTGATTTGCATCGAGGGGAGCAACAACTTCTTACAGCCAAAAAATTTGGTGTTCTAAAATCTCAATATTCTGCAGAATCCCAAATATTTGCTTTCCTTTTTACACAGATATAGGTCTTTGAAACCCCACAGCATTTCAACTGTTTTATTTTCTAATTCATTTTTTCGGGGGGAACTTTTAGGGTGTATTTGAAGAGTATGAGAGCAAGAGTTATGAGAAGCTAATCAATTCCATTGGAGCTCATCCAAATAAAGCAGTTCAAGCACTGTTGAAATCGTTCTTGGCAAAGATATATAAGAGGCAGAAGTAGGAACTTCACCAAAACCGCAAGGTTGCATGGAGTTGAATTCGAATCTTTTGCCTGATTAGTATTTGTATTCTCCAAACTTGGAGAAAATGTTGTCTGTATTCTATAAGCACGGGTTTTGTTTTCTCTGGACTGGGGGGTAACGAACCGCTACATTATTAAGTTTGAGAATGCACATGGTTCACAATAATAAAATTTATAATGTTGTCCCTCTGTTCACTTCTTGCGTCATTTTTCTTGTTGATTATCCATGTCTTGTTTATTTTTAGAGCTTAGAAGTTGCATGGTCATTTTTATAAGAATGGAGTGAGTTGTGTCTTGAATCATGGTAATTGTGTAATCCGTTATATTTTTCAAAGTTGCAGTTCGAATTTTTTACATTTGAGCATCATCAAAGCGAGGGCTTTTAGTCTATGATCTGGTGATTGCTTGATTGTGTTGCCGCGTATCGTGTTGATCTCTTCCTGGCATTGTCCATTTACCATTGCAAGCTCGCAAGGACTAGCTCTTCACTTTGTTTTATGGAAAAGTAAAATCACTGTTAAGCTTTACAATGTGGCAATGGCATAACTCTGTTCTCTTGACCCACTTCTAGGAAGAAGCCGGAATCTTTTCAGAAATATATATATATATATATATATATATATATATATATATATATGAAGTAGGAAAATTTTAAAATTATAGTTCTTAGTGTGATGCGATTTCATGTTGTGATTTTGCAGTAAGAAAGTTATATTTTGAGCTTTTGCAATGAGTTGTGAAGCATTTTTTTTATTTAAAGGAATGGGCCAAAGAGGAGTTAATCAATGAAAATTACCAATTGTCTCGGACTTATTTTAATTTAGTCAAACTTTTTTTAAAAAAATTCCTAACATTTAAGCTCAACATTATGCATATATATATATTAACAAAATAGTAATAATGGAAAATATTTGCGTCCAGTTTAGAAAACATTTACCATTCTCTGCTGCAAATGGACATTTCCTGGTGTGAGGTTTATCAGATAAATTGATAATGGTGAATTAACCGTCAAATCTGCATATCAATTGGCCTGGAGGACGCTTTCAGTTTCTAGGAAAATTGGTAACAGGTGAACTTTATAAAAAAATATATAAATAAAAATTCTAGTATACTTGATTAAAAAATGGTAAGTTACACTCACCTCCTATGAAGTTTTGACAAATTACACATAAATAGAGCATTTGGCCCTTTATTACCTTGAGATTAACGGCACCCGACCGTTAACAAAAATTCAGAAAATGACGAAATTGCCCTTTCATTGTTATAAAAGATTTCCACATCCTTATATTTTGACAGGAAATGACAAAGTACTATGAAATGCCATTGAAATAATTCAAAGTATCAATTTTCATACCAAATTTTTATTATTAAATTTTACAAATTTTTTTATTATTATTATTATTTTATTTTATTATTTTATTATTATTATTTTTTTGTGACATTCGATTAGGTTTCTTTTTTAAGGGTTTGACAGCAATGTTGAAGTGGTTTCTAAATGGTAGGTCATTGCATATCCTCATACTTGTTATGATTTGCACCAGAAAAAATGTTGGCATGGCATTTAAAGGAAAAGACGGAGTTATAGGAGTTATGTTCTTAAGGTCTTTTACAAAAACATTCTCGTTGGATTGTATGACAAGTCCTGTATTTATTAGGAGGTTTGTGCTCTGAAATTTTCATGACTCCCGGCAAATGATATAAAGTGGCGGAGTCAGAAATTTACTTTAGTGAAGACGATCCTGAACAACAATAATATAATATTTTTAATCAAAAACAATAAATAATAAAATTTAAATATGGATTTATAATATTTCCATTCAATACATATATAATTGAATAAAATTTATGTATTTCATCTCTTGCACAAGACCTCATAATTAGTATTTTTTTTAAATGTTTTTCTCAAACATTCTATGGAATGCTATTCATTTTTCCTGTTTTTCAAAACTAGAAATCTTACTTTGAAGAACAATACTAGACTTGCCGCTAATGATGGGCTAGTGATGATTTTGAGTCATGTCATTTGCAGCTTGCCCTGTAAACTCTGAGTTTCTGAACTACACAATTATCACCAGTCAATGCAAAGGACCGTAGTACCCACCAAAACAGTGTTGTGGAGCTCTTAAAGAATTTGGCTGCCCCTATGCAGATGATTTGAATGACTTTAACTAATGATTGTGCCTCAACCATGTTCAGCTACATCAACCTCTATGGGAAATACCCACCCGGTCTTTTTGCCTGTGAGTGCTGGGAAGGGAAGTTAGGACTGGAATGCCCTGCATTACCACCTTCTTCACATCAAAACCGTCTGTAATTTGGAAATATAGCGGACGCGGTCGAAAATAGAGAAACCTTTTTTCGCGTTTATTGCTGTACTCCACCTTCTTCACACCTGTCTTCTCTCTCTCATATGAATATATATATATATATATAAGTGTACATATATAACAGTGTATGTATTATCTTTGAACACAGAGGAAAGTAAGAGATCTGTAAAATGAATCCACGTCAAAACCGACTGTAATTTGAAGGGTGTTGTTTATATAAAACCAACTTTTCCTCTGTTCTCTCTCTTCTCTTTCTCTTTCTCTCTCTCTTTCTCACAGCTGCTCCTCCCCTTCCGATTTGCTCCCTACACCCTTCCATGGGAGTGGGGAGGTGACCTTTGTTTACCTCCGGGTTAATAACTTTGGCGTGTCTCAATAAGTTCGTCCAGTGAGTAATTTTTTGAAGTAGTTTTTTTGGTTTTGGGTGGCTAGATCTACTTTTGTTTACTTTGTTTTTGACTCGACAGGTTGTATCTGTTGTTTCCCCTCAAATCTGCATATCAATTGGCCTGGAGGACGCTTTCAGTTTCTAGGAAAATTGGTAACAGGTGAACTTTATAAAAAAATATATAAATAAAAATTCTAGTATACTTGATTAAAAAATGGTAAGTTACACTCACCTCCTATGAAGTTTTGACAAATTACACATAAATAGAGCATTTGGCCCTTTATTACCTTGAGATTAACGGCACCCGACCGTTAACAAAAATTCAGAAAATGACGAAATTGCCCTTTCATTGTTATAAAAGATTTCCACATCCTTATATTTTGACAGGAAATGACAAAGTACTATGAAATGCCATTGAAATAATTCAAAGTATCAATTTTCATACCAAATTTTTATTATTAAATTTTACAAATTTTTTTATTATTATTATTATTTTATTTTATTATTTTATTATTATTATTTTTTTGTGACATTCGATTAGGTTTCTTTTTTAAGGGTTTGATTAGGCTTTTTTTTCCCAAATTAAAAAATTAAAAAAATAGGTAGGATAATTTAGCTTTTACAAGAGAAAAAAAGGGTAACAAAGTCTTTTGGTTTGACAGATTTTATTTTATTAAATTAGATAAGGGTATGATAGACATGTTATACTTTTAGGAAAAGTCAAAGTAATAAAGGATGTTCCATATGAATGTAATTTGTCCAAATTTTAAGAAAGAATAGTGTAATTTACCTTAAAATATATATAAACAAAAAACATCTAATAGAAGTAATATAAGACAAATATAAGTTGTTATTGTCTCTCCATAATTTGAAAGCAATGCTTGATAAACTCATCATTTACAGCACTTCAAGTTGGACGGTTGTTTTTTATTTTTCATTCGTTTAATTAGATTCAATAGATTATGCACGACGCACTTAATATAAATAGTGCCAGAGCCAGGAATAATATATAGGGGGGACATATTGATCATGATTAAATAAATCTTGTTGTAATAAAAAAATATATATATATATATATATAAAGAAAAGAAAATTAAGGGGATTTTGAAGGAAATAGTATTATGGTTTGATTGAAGAAGGGAAATGTGATTTTTTTTTAAAGACAATCAAATGAATTTGAAGAGTAACATAGAAAGGAAAGGAAAGAAAAAATTAAAATTTTGGTTTAAACTTAAGTCACATGAAGTGAGAGTCGGAGCGAATTTGAAAGCGGACGTATGAGAGCGGTAGAAATCAAAATTAAGTCATAAATAATAAAAATTTGAATTAAAATACACACAAAACTTAAGAACAAAAATGCACTCGAAACGTAAAAATGACAATTATTGAAAAAGATTGTGCAACTTTGGTTTAAACACCTGCTATAGGAGTATTTGTTAGTCCTGAAAGCCACAATCTTGGAAAAAGTGAAATAATCTGTGGAGCCCAATGACTGAGAACAGGATAAGATCACAAATTTGGAGCTGACTTTATGCATATTAGTGGTTGACTGAAAGAAGAAAGAAAGGAAAGGAAAATATGAAAATAGAATGGATTGATCGGTGTTGCTCCAACTCTTCTTCTTTATCAGTGCTTGTGTCTCTGTTTTTGTTCCTCTTCTCTGCTGCTTCTGCTTCCACTTACATATCAGGAGTGAGGTTGTGTGTGTGTCAATTCTAATAGACCGTCTACATCTATTTAATCAATTTAATCACCTTTCCCAATCATGCTATATCATTCTTGTTAGAGCTCTGTATCTATATATACACACACTATATCCATATGTAATTATACGTGTGTATGGTGCAGATGATATTTTTGGGTCTCACTCTTCCACCGGCCGGAACCTGCTTCAGGGCAAAGGTTTATTTTCTTTTCAATTACAGCCGCTTCTACACAATTTATATGTATAATTGAAATTATTTGTGGGTTCAGTTATAATGCATTAATCTTCCAGATTCATGAGCTCAGATTTCGGTCTTGTTGTTGCCCCCTCTTTTTTGGGGCTTTTCATAGAATAAAAATTACATGAATTCTTTGTTATACTTGGTTGACCTGCAAGATAAAAGATCTTTGTCAACTTAAAAATGTAACTATCTCAGAGCGTGTCTGGAGTGAGAAATTCAGATTCCAAACTTTTGAGTCTTCCTCTTTTGTCTCCCTTTTTGAGTTAAATGAGGGCAATGTTATATGGGTATAATGTGCTCTAGACAAGGAGTTCACAAATCTATATATATATATATATATATATATATATATATATATATATATCTGGTTGTTGTTGGGGGGGGGTTGGGGGTGGCTGGGTTTTGAGGGGAGTCATCCAACAATAGAAAACAGAGTTCATAGTTTTTTTAGAGTGAATTTCTTCCTGACTTAGCTAAAATGTTAAGAAGTTTTAGTAATATAGCTAAGGACAGCCTGTCATGTTTATTTTTTGTGGATATGATTAGGATGCTTTTTGCTTTGGTGAGCTGATCATTTGGTACTTCGAATAAACCTTTTTGTTGTTCTTTGAGGTTCTTGTTTAAAAACTTTTTTTATTTTCTTTTATTTTTAGAATAGCGAAATACAGTAATAAGAAATAGGGTTAAGTGCAAAAAACCCCATGATATATAGATTTTATGCAGAACAAGTCCCTACTTTTTGAAAAAGTGCATACAAATCCTTAAAATTTTAAAAAGGTGCATAACCGGTCCCTCTGACAACTTTTTACAAAAAGTAAAACTTAAAACCCCATTTTACCCTTTTGTTTCCCATTTTGCCCCTCACCATTTGTGCATAAAAGTCCCTCAGCGATGTGCATAAAAGGCCCCCCATACTGTGCTCAGCACCCAATATTTTGATATAGATATAGAAAAAATATTAACAAAAAAATAAAGAACATTAACAAAAATAAATAAATTAAATTTCACGTTATCATCACTAGTAAAATATACCCTTTTCTTGTTTTTTTTTCTTTTTTTTATCAATAGTCAACTTTTATTTATTAATGAAAAAAAGGAAAAAAAAAAGAAAAGAAAAAAGACTGTGGGTACGTTTGGTTATGGAATTAAATTACAATTCTAGTTTAATTTATTATTTTTTAATTATATTAGAATTTTAATTCTGTTTGATTCACCTTTAGAATTTGTATGGATATATGGAGTAATATTTATTTATTTTTTAACAAAAATATAATATTTATCTTATACTTATTAAATTATTATATATTATAGCAAAACAGTATTAGCACCAATTTTGATTAAAAATGGCAAACATGCAGATATAGAATATATATATATATATATATATATATATACAAACCCAAAGAACCCAACAACTAGAGAGATGTAATATTTATTTATTTTGTAATAGAAATATAATATTTATCTTATATGTATTTATTAAATTATTATATAAGCAAAACAATATTAGCACCAATTTTGATTAAAAAGGCAAACGTGTGTATACAGAATGTACATACACGCATAAATACATACAACCCCAAAGAACCACCCAACAACTAGAGAGAGAAACAGCGCCCTCCACCAAACTGCCTCCGCCGCACCAAACTCATTTCTATCTTTAATTTCATTTCTTGCGAAGTCTAGATACTTGTTTTCAGTTCATATGCATTGCTAGTAACTGTGATTAGGATTAGATGCACTTTTATGTTGAAATTGAGCATTTTGCTGACACGTCGCCTTCAGCCTCTTTTGCCTCACCTCACGCATATAAGCGGCAAGGATCCGAGTCAAATAACAACACCCGTAGATCTCTACTGTGGAGTCTCTGTTGTGCAGTCGTCTAGAGAGAGAAAGGGAGAGAGAAGAAGAGGTCAGTTATGGATCCAAAAACAATTATCTCTCTACTCATCTATGCATAACCGTGACACCACCCATCTGCCTTTTTTTTGTTTTTTGGTTGAATCCCATCTGTCTCTTTCTCATATGATATATGATGATTATATGTTAATATTCCAATCCATCCCCAATTTACAATGGCCATTAATCATTGATTTAGACAAACAAACAAAAAAAAAAAAAAAAAAAAAAAAAAAAGGGCGAATTCGAACTGGAACAACGGCTGAAGCTTGCGACGGCGAACCCGAACTGGAACAGCAGGCGATGGGTTTTGATTTTTTGAACAATCTGAAATGATATACCGATATGGGTTATGAACTTTTGATTCTTGCAGCAGATAGATAAACTAAAATATATGGGTTTTGAACTTCTGATTCTGCACCCAGAGAGAGAGAGAGAGCCAGGGGGGGGGGGCAAGTTCAGAGTTGAGAACGAGAATAGCCATGGAGGCAGAGGCTGAAATGATTTGCCCTAATGATATATGGTGTGTGCACGTGTGTGTGTGTGTGTATATATATATGTATATAAATGACAAATTTATTTAAATTTTAAAATATGAAAGGGCATGTTTGGTTTTAAATTTAATTATATTCAGGTTTAGGTTATTCCAATTTTATACAATTTGAGGTTTATATTATCCTTCTTCCAAACAAATCTCATTTTATACAAATTTGGACAAAAGGGTCATTTTACATGCTTGTATTTATAATTATTAATTTATTCAACTGAAGTGAGGGTATTGTCGTCATTTTACACTACCAAGGACCCAATCGCACCAAATTGATAGTATAGGGAGATTTTTTACTACGCAGGGACTGATATACATTATATCGATAGTAGAGGGGGATTTTTTGCACTTAACCCTAAAAAGTAATAGAGAAAGAATTTGGATTACTTTTCACTCACCGGAGTGCTGAAAACGTAATGTAAATTCCACTACTTGTGGTGAAAAAAATGTAGTAACGCAAAAGTTAATTGCTAAACTACTGATCAAAAACATGATAAGTAGGATCTCATGCATTAAATTGCGCGGCAATGTTGAAGTGGTTTCTAAATGGTAGGTCATTGCATATCCTCATACTTGTTATGATTTGCACCAGGAAAAATGTTGGCATGGCATTTAAAGGAAAAGACGGAGTTATAGGAGTTATGTTCTTAAGGTCTTTTACAAAAACATTCTCGTTGGATTGTATGACAAGTCCTGTATTTATTAGGAGGTTTGTGCTCTGAAATTTTCATGACTCCCGGCAAATGATATAAAGTGGCGGAGTCAGAAATTTACTTTAGTGAAGACGATCCTGAACAACAATAATATAATATTTTTAATCAAAAACAATAAATAATAAAATTTAAATATGGATTTATAATATTTCCATTCAATACATATATAATTGAATAAAATTTATGTATTTCATCTCTTGCACAAGACCTCATAATTAGTATTTTTTTAAAATGTTTTTCTCAAACATTCTATGGAATGCTATTCATTTTTCCTGTTTTTCAAAACTAGAAATCTTACTTTGAAGAACAATACTAGACTTGCCGCTAATGATGGGCTAGTGATGATTTTGAGTCATGTCATTTGCAGCTTGCCCTGTAAACTCTGAGTTTCTGAACTACACAATTATCACCAGTCAATGCAAAGGACCGTAGTACCCACCAAAACAGTGTTGTGGAGCTCTTAAAGAATTTGGCTGCCCCTATGCAGATGATTTGAATGACTTTAACTAATGATTGTGCCTCAACCATGTTCAGCTACATCAACCTCTATGGGAAATACCCACCCGGTCTTTTTGCCTGTGAGTGCTGGGAAGGGAAGTTAGGACTGGAATGCCCTGCATTACCACCTTCTTCACATCAAAACCGTCTGTAATTTGGAAATATAGCGGACGCGGTCGAAGATAGAGAAACCTTTTTTCGCGTTTATTGCTGTACTCCAGCTTCTTCACACCTGTCTTCTCTCTCTCATATGAATATATATATATATATATATATATATATATATATATATATATTCATATGAGAGAGAGAAGACAGGTGTGAAGAAGCTGGAGTACAGCAATAAACGCGAAAAAAGCGTATAAGTGTACATATATAACAGTGTATGTATTATCTTTGAACACAGAGGAAAGTAAGAGATCTGTAAAATGAATCCACGTCAAAACCGACTGTAATTTGTTGTTTATATAAAATCAACTTTTCCTCTGTTCTCTCTCTTCTCTTTCTCTTTCTCTCTCTCTTTCTCACAGCTGCTCCTCCCCTTCCGATTTGCTCCCTACACCCTTCCATGGGAGTGGGGAGGTGACCTTTGTTTACCTCCGGGTTAATAACTTTGGCGTGTCTCAATAAGTTCGTCCGGTGAGTAATTTTTTGAAGTAGTTTTTTTGGTTTTGGGTGGCTAGATCTACTTTTGTTTACTTTGTTTTTGACTCGACAGGTTGTATCTGTTGTTTCCCTTCAGTTAGATCTTTGCTCTAGGTCGATTTTTGTTTTTCCTAACTTGATTTGATCTTGTGCGGGTTGGATGTGTGGAGCCGTCTTGTGGATGCAGCTCTGGAGCTATTACCTTGGTGATAGTCTGTCTTTTGATAACTCCAATTACTGCTCTTCTCTCTTGGTGATTTTGTTTTAGAGGGGTGACTTTTTTTCAACAATTTGTATGTTTTATCGGACTTGGTTTATGCTTTATACCTTGGCCTTTGTGTTTTTCAAATGAAAAAAAAAAAAAAAAAAAAAAAAAAATCCTTCAAATTTATGACTCAGAACAGGATAAGATCACAGATTTGGAGCTGAGGCTTCACTTTATGCAAAAATATAAAATTACAACTAAGTCCCATTTTCCCTTTAAAATTATCACCAAGTCCCATTACCAACTCGCCACCGTAGTAATTCTATTTATTTTTCTTTATTGGTATTTGAATATACTGCCCTCAAAATTGACAAAATGACCACTAAGTCCCATTTTTCCTTTATAATAATACAAATAGATACTACTAAATTTTAAATAAGATCAAACCGTTTCTATTTAATTTTAAACCACTGATTCTTTCATTTACACAAATTTTATCAATACGGAGTACCATATCGTTAAGCACATGAAAAAAATAAATAAAAATAAAATCTTAAAAATTGAATAGAACATTGTCATTTTTCATATAAATTTTATATCTAATTTGATAAGTATATAAATGAAATTTTGAATGACTTAGAATTTAAATAGAAAAAATTCTCACCTAGAATATTACTATTATTCATTTCATTGAAAATTGACATAAAAATTGACGGTATTTTTTCCCTCAAAATCTGCTTGACGTGATAGGGGCATAAACGTCATTTCGCGGATGTCATGATAAATATCATGAGAGAGAGACCCTCTCCCTCTCCTCTATCTCTCTCCCTCTCCCTCTCCCTCTCTAACCTCCCTCGGCGACAGAGGCCCTCGTCTTCTCTTCTCCGCCATCTGTAGAGTAAAAAAGCTAATTTCCGGCGAAACAAAGATTCAATTGGTTCATTTATCATCCGATTACAGGTACCAGTATTAATCAAGGGTTGTTGGGTGGCTTCGATTTTATATAAACAAACCCCTCAAATTACAGTCGGTTTTGATTTGGATTCATTTTAATTATTTTAACGGAAAATAGTTGTAGGGAAACTTTCTCGGGAAAAATTTCCTGCGTCTCCGTTCATTTTATTGGATATATATTGGTTAAGTTTCTTTGAATAGATTTCTTCATAGAGAATATCTATTTAAGCTTCATATTATATTCTAAATGAATCTATAGGTTAGAATTCAGGGTAAAGTAATGAATTCTGGGAACTGGATTTTTAAATTAAATGTTTGGAATCCAAGACGGATAGGTTTTGTGCCAGAACTAGGAACCAATTCTATTGTGTTGATATCAAACTTTGGATTGGTTTGGCTTGTATAAATAAGAAAAGGGCTTTTCTAAATTTTGGCCTTGACAATGGCTAGGGAATGATTTTATGAATGTTCTATTGTTGACACGAATTATAGGGTTTATTATTGTTTTGGAATTTTTTTGCGTTTCTTTTTGGGTTCTAAGATGCATGAATTATTTCATAAATATCATGTACTAAGATTTTTTAAAATGTGTCTTTTATGCCGTTATGGTTCTAATGAAAATCTTAAAATTTTCAGGTCATTTTCTCCATTTTATCAAGATGTCTTCGCTGATTGCAAGTACCATTGCCACCCCAACTATGATACCACAAGGTATGTTGTAACTATTATGCTCACCTTCTTTTGTTAATGACTCTTTATTGATAAAAGGGGGGAAAATCCATTATGGAAATTAGCATGGGTGAGTTGTGCATTCTTCATCAGCTGAATGCTAATTAGACGCTTCAAATTTGAAAATGGGTAACCAGGGTAACATACATGAAAATGGTTGTGAAATGTATAGGATAAGTCTACAGCACTTCTAATACAAGTTTTGTTGATTCTCATCCCTTGGTGCCACACACACTGTATTGGATGAGCAAGGTATACATGTTTTTTGCCACATGTTTTTTGCCACACCACGTTAGATAGATATTTCATATTCTGAATGCCTGTAGCGTAATGGCTCTTATTTTGTGTCCCCGTTTTAAGGAATTAGAAAAGTTAATACCCATATATGCACCCGAACACAATATGTATTGATATTAATGTAAACCGGGGCTAAAATGCTTAATCAATTACAAGTTGTCTAGTTTAAGAATTAGAGATCTAAGTAAAGGTATGATGGAGAGCGTAGAGAAAAGGTTTGAGTAATCAGACGTAGGGTTGTAAACGAGCCAAGCCGAGTAATGGGTTGTTTGAGCTCGGCTATACACCATAGTGTTTGGGCGCTCAAGCTTGAGCCAAGCACTCACTTCAATATTAGAGCTCAGCTCGAAACTGTTCACGAAATTTCGAGCCGAGCTTCAAGCTCTAACAGAGAGCCAAATACACACACATATATATATACACCACTTTTACAGATAACAGATCACACAACTATATACTTACACACACTAACGTGTCATAGATGATACATATCTCCAAAAAGAAGAAAAAAATAATTATGTATATAAAATTACAAATTCATCACTTATCTTCACTTCAATCTTTTTAAAGATCTTCAAAGTGACGCCCCTGTAATGCTTTCCATCTCCTCTTGGGTCTTGATTACACAAAATATCAAGCGTGATTTTGAATGACAGACAAGACAAATACAAAATAATAATAAGGACAGTGAAGATTCACAAGAAAATTCAGAAGGGAGGGATTGCAGATGCTGAGAGAGAAGAGGACGGAGTAAAAGAAAGAATAGATAGAGGGCTTGCAGATTGTATGTGAGATAGAGAGACGCTGCCGCTGTTTGAGAAAGGAATAGAACAAGATGATGAGTTTAATTAGATTAGGTTAGGGTTTATATGTGTGTATATGGGCTGATGGGTTGTATGCATTTATGGTCCTAAGTTGGGTTAAGACATTTTAATTTAAATGGACCTTATAGATAAATATGTGGGCTGATTGGTTCCATTTATTTATGAGCCTACATTGGGTTAAGAGATTTTAATTTTAAACTGAACCTTATATAAAAATAGACTTTAGATTCTCAGTTTTAGGTATATATTTGTGTATAAAAATATGTATATACATATATATATATATATAATTATATGTGTTCGTGAACACCTTTACAAGTTTTGTTCACAAACAAACGAGCTGAGCAGGAGATTGTTTGAGATTGGTTCGTTTATGAAATGAGCTTGGAAAGCCTGTTTGAGCTTGGTTCGTTTACTAAATAGGCGAACCCAGTTGTTCACCGAACGTTTGGCTCATTTACAGCCCTAATCACAAGAAGAAAATATATATATACACACATATGTATGGGTATATGTAATGATAATTGCCCTCCAGTGGTCCTGTCGATCTGTGTTTCTGAGAATAGTAGATTAGTTACGCAATCATCTACACATAGGTCAGCTACACAGATGTTATGGGTTTGAAGAGATATAACTATACTACAGTGCTTTGGAGGGTTTCTTATCAGCTTTAACCTAGGTGATTCCATCCACACCAAGTGCTAAGTAAGGTACTGGTTACTTGCATAGTCTTCTCCAAAAAGTGTAGGTCGGTTATGTAGGTGCTATTGCTTTCAAGAGATATGACTGTAGTGCAGTGATTTCGGGAGTCTCATGTCAGCTTCAACTCAGAACTAATGAGATCAAAGCTGGTTCTTAAACCTTTAATCTGTAATAGGAGCAAAGCAAACTGTGTAATTGAATAAAAGAATTGAAGCAAAGGTGCCTATTTATTAATTTTTTTTGGTTTAAACGGCTTGCATTAGGGGATGGATATGGAGGAAGAGGAGGAGGGTAAGAGGGCTGAAGGTTAAGGAGATCCAAAGAGTTGGGACAGATTGTGAGAAAATGGGGGCTGTCCACATTGGGCCAATGAGGAGATCAGACGGGGCAGTTGAAAGAACGACCAAGGCCGATGAAGGAAGAGATTTCATTGATGCTGGTACGAACACATGGAAATCAGATGACGTATGCGCGACTCCTGTATAAGGAGCGTGATATTGTAATAGGGAAATGAGTATAATTTGAAGAGTGTAGTACGATGCATTGCTTCTTCCCTTCACCAATTGTTTGAATAGAGATTTGGGGGTACTTTTACAGTGGTGACTTATTTGGAAAAAAGGGCTTCCACACCTTAAAGCTTGTGAGCTCCTTCCCGCGTCAATTGCACCCTTGTTCAGGAAGGCCAATCAAACACCTAAAGGCTGAGAGTCAGCGCCTGGAAGTAGAGGAGAGAGTAAAAGAAGGAAGGAAGGGAGGCGCTAACATCTCGCTCAAAATCCACTAAGGGAAGGGAGAGGGTAAAAGAAGAAATAAGAGAGAAGAAAGGAGGGGGAGAGGGGGGGGGGGGGGGGGGGAGATGGATTGGGTCAATATTTCATAGAAGATATCTTGATTACTAATCATCTACTTGTGCTGCAGGTCTGCTTTATCTCTCATGTGAATTTTAATCACACCCCCAAACTCATTTATTCATTCTAATTCAAAATTTCAGTTTCACGGCTTTGCATTGGTTATTCTTTAGTTCCCAAATTTTTTTTTTTTTTAAGAAGAGATAAGACTTACCTTGGTCATACACTCCATAGTTTATTTGCACACCCAATTTCATTTTAAGTTCAACATGGCTCTCCTCTCTCTCTTTCTCTCTCCCCTCTCTATTGTATGAAGCTTTGAAGTGCCCTTTCTAATTTGAGATCCCAGACCCATCATTTCGGACTATACCAGAGTTATTAATCATTTCTGTTTTAATGGTTTGCGGGCTTTTTGTCCTGTGGACCCAACCAGTGGTCATAAAGTTGCAATGGCAAATATATTTTGAATGCATTTCTGCTATATAGAAGGCATTAAGGTTAGGTTTTCCTGACCTACCAAACTAATACTGAAATAGCCGTGAAACTTAGCTTTACTTATACATAATTGACTTTATATCTAATTGCCCAGAAAACCCCCCAACAGGGATGGATTTATCAGAGGTTTAGTTGGCTCTAATAATTGCACCCATTTTCTGATAAAAGGTAATAATTGCACCCTTAATTTTATGCCGCTTTTTTATTTTATTTTCTGTTCTCATGCTTATTTCATGCTTTTGATTTATCAATGAGTTCAGTATGATGAAGACAAAATGTCTGTTCTGGGTTCATTGGCGTTATTATTACTTTAAGTCTGACTATAAACGGAACAGGATTTATTCTGCAGAAACTCACTGAGATAAGAGTATGTACTTCTGGATGAAACAAACTGAGTAGGCATTCTAGGTTCCTGTGTATGTGTGGAGGACTTCTTTGACAGTCCTCTATATGTGTGTGCGCGCGCGCGCGTGCTTGAATCTTATAAGACAATTAACATGTGTACACTGTACACTCACAGTTTCAGAAGTTTTTGTATATATTGATACTACTTGCAGTATTAAATTGCCATATCTTTTTCATACAGTGAGATCAGAGTCTCTTTGGACGAGGCAGGCCAAACTTAGTGGATCTTGTGCAGTAGGGCTATGGCCACGTACCTCACAGTGTCAGCCCTTTGATAGAAGACGACCCGTTACACATGCCATTCGGATGAAGTCTGCTTCTTTAATATGCGCTGCTGCTCTGGTAAGTTTAGCTTTTCCTAATATTGGGTTACATTTTACTTCTTTGGCAGCTTGTCAGAAATTTCCTTTTAATGATTCTTGTTATATAAATTTTCAAAGATTACCAAACTCCCTTTTGAAAATAGTTGCAAGGTTCTTGGTTTCCTCGCTACATTCAGTGGAAGGCTTGAAGCTTCACATTTGTTGGTAAACCAGCAGGAGGGCTTGCATTTGCGTTAAATGTTCATGTTTCCCCTTTCAGTCCTTCATTTGATAGTTAGTGTCGAGGCAAGCTAGTGTTGTAAAGCTTCCAAAGCTGGACTTATTAGAATTTCTGTTGTCTTACCTAGGGTTTGGCAACTCAGTATGACATTTAGTATGATAAGCGGGGCTGGCCTACGATTTAGTCAATTGGCAATTAAAGTATGATGTTTTTATGGGCACTCATTGTTCTATTTATATGCTTTTTGGAGGTGCATTATTTTACATTTATAGTATTAATGCTACAGCATTACTCATTAAAAAAAAGTATTAATGCTACAGTATCCCTTACTTGGGAAATGGTTATGAGCCAACCCTTAGATAAACAATGAGGGATTGCAAGAGGGGATATGTCAAAAAAAATATGCTACCATTTGTATTTTTGCTCGAATCTTGTTTTTGTCACATATGCTTGGAATTGACAGCTCTTGAGAATACTTGTGATTCTTGGATCTTGATATGGTTTTTATTTCTGCAGAATGCAAGATGTGGTGCAGAGCAAACCCAAACAGTTACGAGGCAGCAATCAACTATTACTATTGCTCCTATTCAAGGTGACTGTTGCCAGAGACTTGTGAAACTATATTACTGTACTTGTATTCTGCCAGTTATTTATCTTAAAAGTTCCCAGTAAAAGAGTAACTACACTAGTTAGTTTATATAGACTCCTTATAACCAGGTTCAAAGAAATAGAACACTTCTCTGAACCTAAGAATAAAACCTTGATGATAAAGTGAATGAATCCTACACAACCTCTAATTATGAAAAAAAAAAAAAAACAAAATGATTTACTTCATCAGGCTAACTGAGAAGATGCCTTCTCCTCCACCTCTTCCTCACAAATAACCTCATGGGCTTAGCTGCTTTATTAGTAGAATTCTCATGCTCCATGGTCCATATTTACATATCGTTGCAATTGGATTTCTCAGGGTGTGTGGTTTCATGCATTTGAGAAAGAGAGATTTATAGATTGATGGATGGATAGAAAATCGCCAGGTTTATTTTCTTTAATTCATGAACTTCACACTCTTTTGAAGTAAAATACTTTCAATTACTTATAAAGTATAAAATAAAATAAAAAGTAAAATACATTCAATTAAACATAACTTTATGCTTATTTTCTTGGCATAAATTCGTAAACTTATGGAAAAGCTGTGACTATGAGATATCAGAGAGTTCCTTTTCTGTAAAGGTCTAGGTCCATAATATTCCCAAATATTGAATACTAAGATATTTCATAGGAGAAGGTTCACTCTTTTAGGTGCCATTTAACTAAAAGTGTCTGATGGCTCTCCATGCATCATTCAACTTCTGAGGGAGTTGGTGAGTAGCAGGTGCAGTCAACATTAAAGAAAACTGATAATGATGATTTTGACGTGTAAAGACCAATAAAATTGAAGTTGTTCTAGGGAAATGGGTAATTCCAAAAATGATGGGGTTGACTAGTGAAAAAAGACAGTGTACTGGTGATGCGAGATTTTATATAGTTTATTTAAGTTGTTGAGGCCTTGTTGAGTTGGCTTTAAAGATTTCCTTTGTGGGACATACAGAACCGTAGTCCAAATTTGTAAACATAGTAACATACTGAGTCAGGCTTTTGAGTATAAATTTCCATGAAGCGAACGGTGGAAGTTGAATTTTAGTTTTGGACCTGTATTCTAATTGGGGTGAACCCACAAATAAAATCAAAAGGATTTTAAGGATCTGTATTTTAATTTGGGTGAACCCACAAATAAAATCAAAAGGATTTCCACAGATAAATATTTGTAGATACAAATGTCTAGTCAACGTATATGCTTCTGGTTGTATGATTTATTTGCACACATCAACGGGAGGCCGCTGATATTAGGGAACTTGTTTTCTTTTGGGAACTTGTTTTGTTTATTTATTTTATGGTGCATGTAAGAACTGCAGTTCATGATGTAAATCTAGCGTACTTATCAGAAAAGTTATACATTTATCAGAAGTATGAACATCTAACACCAAGCCCGTGTTAAATGCTAAAGCACTTCTAACGCCTCTAACCTTGAGGAACGTTTGGTGCGCTTATGTGCTTGGAAATTAATTACTTTTGCACATGCTCTCTGTTTCCTTATATCTTGCATAATTATGATTAATGAGTTCCTGAATATCTGAAAGCCATCTAGAAACTGATTGGGACTAGAAGACTAAAATGCTGTGTGTTGTGTAAGCTTCTGTTTTGCTAACAAAATTCTTAGGAATTGTTATTTGATGACTCATAACTGAATTCCAGGGAAGGAAAAATCGCCGGATCTCGATGATGGTGGAACTGGACTTCCACCCCGTGACGATGATGGTGGTGGTGGTGGAGGAGGCGGTGGAGGCGGCGGCTGGAAAGGCGGCTTCTTCTTTTTTGGCTTTCTTGCTTTTCTAGGCTTCTTAAAGGATGAGGAAAGTGAAGGGCCTTACCGAAATGGTGGTAGGAGATGATTAAGAGTATTGCGAGTTTGACGAAACTTGAAGCATTCGGTCATGCTCCATGGTTATATTTTGCTTTTTTTTTTTCTCTTTTTTAGCTAGTGAGAATGATAATTACGCAAAGACGCCAACTCAGTCTTCTTGTAGCAACACTCTTCCTTGGAAGATCTATTATTATTTTTTCCATTATTGTGTATTGATAAATATATTAGAAACATATGACAAATTCAATTAAAGTGCTAAATAAAACAAAGTTCAATTAAAGAGTTTATTGCCACAGTGGACTGCACCCTTTTATTAACCTTAAGATCACCCTTTGGGACAAAGGGTTTAATATATACACCCAAACGAACTGCTCAATTCAGTTTTTTTCACTCATCAATTAATATATTTAAGAATCCAAAAAATTAAAAAAGAAAGGAGACCCACCACCATTGCGAAAAAAATTATTGCAAGAATTTTGGTAATTTAAGTTCTTATTGAGAGTAATGCTAGGGGAAGGAAGTGACCAAAAATTAAAAAAAAATATAAAAAGTGGTTTATTTGAGTTTATAGTCTTGCATGAATTAAAAGGGCCAAAAATGATCCATTGTTTGAGAGGAAAGACTTTAGTGAGTTAAATTATGCCTGTAATTATTAATATCATACTTTACTCGATACTGATCTTGAGATTTTTTTAATATCTTGATTTTTGCAAGAGTGACATACCCAAAGAAATGTGTGTATATGATGTGATAATTGAAAATCAGGCTAAATTTTTCACATTCTGAATAAACGAATTCCATGTCAACATTCCAAACAGGAAAAAATCCTACTAGTATGTTAATACTTCTCAAACATCATTTGCTTTTGGTTTATTTAAGGTTTTGTTTCATGTGTTTCTTCCAAAAACAAAAAAGACAAAAAGGGTTTGTTTTAATTGCTAAATAAGAATGGTTAGTTCACATCCCTTGAAGAGAGCTTTATACTATGTTGGAACTCTCAGATGATGGCTTTCTTGGTAAATTCCCAGTACAATTTAGCCGACAAGATATGTCATCAGTTATATGGCACACCCAAGGGGCAGCAATTTCATAGCCCAAGATGTGCCACATCCTCTCAAATTTGTATCTTAACATGTCCGACAAGAGACCTTGAATGAACAACGTCAAGGCTCTGAAATAATTCTCTTCATATGTAATCAAATTAACCTAGTACATTCCCCAGCTGTGCATTGCACAAAATATAAACTAAATAATTGGACAAAACGAGTCAATTATAGAAACCAAGTGATTTAAAATGAGTACTAATAGAGTAAACCAATGCCGAATTCTAAAGCAAGAAGACTCTTCTTCCTAGACTTCTTTTCTTCCCGGTCCAAAGTATTGTTTTTGAGTTTCTAAAACCCACCACTTGTATGCCGCCCATGCTAAGAAATTCTGCTCTAGATCCAATAATTCGAGCACCAATTCCTCGAGATGAGCTTCGGCGTATCTTTTTTTCTTTTTTTTAATTCTTCCTCTACTTCGAACAGAAATGCTTGTCCTGACTATATCCCGTCGTCAATGTCTGACTTGGCATACTTGCAGACAGAATTGTGCAGCAGAGGTGGAAAATACAACCCAAGGTGGGACGGATCAGTCACAAATTCTGTCAAATTTGTTAATGGCTCAATTTGTTGGTTTAATCCACGTTGTTTCCGATGTGATTGAATTTCCATAATACACCTGCTTTGAGGATTCATCCCAAAAAGCCTGATCGAGCCAACAAAAGGGGGGAAAAAAAAGAACAGAAATAAAATCAGTCCAAGGTTAAAACAGAAGAAAATCCCGACAGATCGTTATAGTGTAGAACAATTATTATTTATTAATGCTAGCTATCAGCAAGAAATAAAATTCTGACATCAGAATACATTCCTAGAAAGCATAGATAAATAAATGGAAGAACATAAGAAAAAACCAGCTAGAACACAACAGATCCAAGGGCCCTGATAATTAGTATTTCTTAATATTTGACTACTAGTTAAAGTAAAATGAAAAACAAAACCGGCTGTGCCTAGGACTCTTAAGTCACACCAGTAATGAAGGCAATGCTTGAAGGTGCTAAGTTAGCATACTAGTGAAGTCTGCATGTGTGTGTCTGTGTCTCTGATAATGAACTGTCAATCTCTTGAGGAATTGTTTGCACCCAAGAGTATTTGACCCTTAGAACTGATGCTTCATGAGGCACCAGGGCCAAGTTCTTATCCACTTGAGCCAACCCCTTGGGGTTAATTGCATGCACCTTCATCTTATGCTTGTTGGATCAAAGAAAAACACTTGAGTTGGGTAAGCTTTAGATATACCTGCCACCCAGATGGGAGATCTCTTGAAAGTTCGTTCAAATCAGGTTGCTTGTTTCCATCAGTAACATCTTCTGATGGAGCCTGTACAGCTTTACTGGCTGACTGGGCTCTCCTACGCTTCACCCGCTCACGCCTGCATAATCAAAAGAGCCAAATCACAATATCAGTGAGAAGGGGTGTAAAACAATCATGAAATTTTCTAATATAGGCCTTTAACAAGAGTTTGGTTGTGCTTGAGCTTTACCAGTGGAACTAACATGCGAAGAAAAAGATAATTAACTTTTATACGCAGTCTAAACTTAGAGCAAGATTATTTACCCAATATATATATATATATATAAAGTAAGATAAATAAGATCTTTTGATCATGTCATAGCTACACTACATAGCAAACAGATACTTTATAAAATGCAGGGTAAAATCACCATGTAATACAAATGCCAATAATCCAATTGGTTTTTGATGGAACAGCCCCAGATTGTACAGTGTCACAAATAATGGAACAAACGCTCTTGTTCTAACTTTAATCTCAGGCAATTTTTGACCATTCTGGACATTTTAGTCCCATTGGGCCACTCAATTAGAGAAAGCATATACAGCATAAAGAGCCATACACTACTTTAGGTTTTCTTGTTTATAGTTTTCTTTTATACAAAGAGGCCAAAAGATGAAGAACATGTAAAACTTTCAAAAGAATCCTGATCCGGTTCTCATGATATCTTCTCCTTCCCCCCAATAGGCCAAACCTCACCCTAATTTAAGTTTTAGAGGCCTCAATCAAGCACTGGCTTAAGTTAATCAATGAATGTGTTAGGAATCCTACACTAGATTCCCATTAACCGGGTATGTGTCTCTGGTCGATATTGAGGCAAGCAAGCAAGCCAGAAAACGAAGTATGAGACGAATGGTAGAAAAGCAAAAGACATTAAAATCACTATTAGAAGGAAGCGGGATTTAAAACATAATTGACCAACAAAACTTATTGAATTGGACTCAATCTAATCATCTTAGCAATCAACCACACCATCGTTTCAGAGGGAGAGGAGAGAGAAAAGAAAGAAAAAGAGGGGAGGAGAGAGAAGAGAAGTGGTGTTGGCAGTGGCCACAGCGTCAAAGAGAGAGAGAGAAATTGTGTTGGGTGAAGCATTACATACTTTTTTCATTAAAATATATTAAATCAGATAACAAGGATACGAAAGACATTTCACACAATCACTTAATAACTTCTATTAGTGTTTTAATGACCCCAAGGGAGGTCAGTGTAATTAGACATTCTTTTATACCGTGATCAGTGTAATTAGACATTCTTTTATGCCGTGTGTAATGAGCCTTACTTTAGAGGAGGTCAATGTAATTCACCTATAATAAAGATAAATAAATAAATAATGGCAATTGCAATTGAATGATTATAAAATAAAGGCGCACTTTCTTTTAGCTTAAGCCTCCGAAAAAGTGCAAGATTAAAGGCTTTATGTGTGCCTGCCCCTTAGTAGGTTGAGGCGCTCTAGCAAACCTCGGGCTTCTTTGATGCCTAGGCTTACCTTTAAACAACCACAAATATACATGATAAATCCAATAAGGTACATCAGAATGATCTGGTAGACTGGTACCAGTACATTCTACTCGAACAACATTATGACAGGACAAACAACATTGATATGTCCTATAAAGAACTGTTAAAGTGGGTTCAACGCTCCATACCAATCACCACCAAGAGGCAAAAAATTAGCATTATCTTTGGCCTCTCCACTGGCAATTTGCTTAGCACGCCATTCCTGCAATCAAAAGGACCTTTAGAAACTAGAAGCAGCCATTTAACAAAAGAGGAAACAGAAAACCATTCGCAGACCTCTATTTCCCGTTGCCGTTTCTTCTCTAAAATCTCATAAGCATTTTCAGGTTCATCCTCCTCATCTTCATGCAACTCCTCTTTGGCCGCTTTCCACTAATGGAACATAATTATTAAATATTTAATAATCTAAAATACACATATACAAACATACAAGAATGCAGGTCCAAAAAGCTAACAAAGTACCAAACTGGACAAATAATATACCTTGTCCACCAAACTAGAAACTTTCTTATTTGACCTCAAAGAGGGCACCACAGCAATTGTCCGTTTCTTACTCCGTGGAACTGCAAAGAATGAAAGGTGTAGGAGTCCAATTACATAGAGCTATAAATTCATATGAGTGAACCAAAACTATTAGCAAGTAGTAATTTAACCACAAAGATGAGTACCAAGGTTTATTTTTTATTAAATTTAAGTCTGAGGTGAGAAATGACAAATAATCAACAGCTTTTCTTTTCAGCATTATATATTCCAACCCCATCCATATGGAACAAAGGCAAGGATGATGATGACGATAATATGAATCAGTTGTCTGATGCACAAATAAGCAACTCAAAATTCAAGACATGTCACAACCCCATCCACCAAAAAAATAAATAAACAAATACGTTTGAAAAAAAAAAAAAAAAAAGAATCAATGAAGTGATAATTAGTATTTTGAATGAGGTAAATCATATTTATCTGGTCCACCAAGCTTGGAAGAGAGAGGAAAGGGGATGTTAGGGGATTATATATATCCAATCGAAGGAATATATCCATCCACATTAGCCACTACACTGAATTTCTCAAAAACAATAATTTTATTTACAAGAGAGAGAGAGAGAGAGAGAGAGAGAGAAACAGTCATAGAAGTGCAAAAATAAATTTAAATAGATTCTAGGAAACGAATTTCAGCTGAAACCGTCACAAGCAAAACATTCATTTCTCAGAAACAACAGCGTTTGAGCAGATCCACTTATTCTTTAGAAGCAGCTGCATCAGTTGTCCTAGGTAGATATGTGACAGCCAGATACAGAAATTTATACAATAGAATAATATTTGGAGTTTAAGTATGCGTAAGTAAGCACAAAATCTTCAGTTGAGTCAAATACAATAAATAGTAGGTTTTTCCACGTAAAAAACTCCAGAGATTTGAAATTTTACCTTTAGATTGACCCTTAGAAACTGTTAATGCTGTAGCAACAGCGTTAGCAGTGACAGCAGGTGTTGATGAGACGGGAACATTTTCAATCACTGAAATGCTTGCTGGAGCTTCAATTGTGGCTAGGGTAGAAGGAACCTCTGCAAATTCCTTCTGAGTTCCCTTATCAAAAGCAGAAGCGTCAACCTTGGTATTTGGTAACGAAATGCAGCCTGATTCTGTAAGCACCCCCATAGATCTGATTTCGGAAGAAAGGGTGTCCTTAACAGATCCACCGTCAAACCCAGAAGATCCCACCCCACTAACTACAGGTAAAGGAGCTACCGCTCCATCTTGAAGATCATAATATGCTACCGGCTCAATAGGATTGACAACAACTGGAGGAGCGCCGGGATATGTTCCGGGCACTGCTTCATAATAAAGTGTCGGATGGAGCACAGCTACTTGACATCCCTCAGCATGTCCATAGAAGTTACCGCCCGGAATTTCATTGTGTGTTGTTTGTCCATAATATTCATAATTAGAACCTGGATAGGATAGATTGTACTGTTCTGTGTAAGAAAGAGGTGGCATTGTCTCTGGAAATGACGGTGGCTCAGGATATGACGGTTCAGGTGGCTCATCAGGTGGTGGTGGAGGAACAGGTTCATTATCAGGCGGTGGTGGAGGAATCCAGTCATCATCTGGAGGAGGTGGAACACCGAGCTCTTCCTCTGGCATAAATGATTCATATTCTGCAGATGGGTTTGGCTGAATAGGCTGCTCTGGTGGAGCGCAATATTCAACAGTCTCTGTGTTGCTTGCAAGAATTGCATCTTCTACTTCCATGTCCACGTCCATGTCTACATCTTCCTCAGCGTCGAGTACAGTCTTGGGAGTTAGTTCAGTAGGAAGTGCAGCACCATGGACTTCACCTTTTCCTCCTGCACTCCCTCCAGAATGCTCAGTTCCATATCCAATTAAGGAAACACGTTCGGAGTCGATGGTATCATAATCTGGAGCTTCATTGTGTGAATATTTCTGGACTTCAGTTATTATACCAACATTAGAACCATGAGACTGTTCATAAGTACAACAAACTACTTCTTTTTCATGTCCATCTGCTTTCGTATTAATGCTCATTCTTTCATGTGAATTATATGTTTCCTCAGCTTCAGTCATTTGTGCAGATTTAAAAAATTGGGGAACAACATCATTAATGATAACTTCAAGCTGTTTAAGTTTCCTTTCAGAGTGCACCCAAAAAGGAAGCAAGGATGACCCATACGATAAGAGTGACGTGATATCAGAAAGTCTAATCTCAACTTCCAATATATACTTTGCTATCTGATCATCTCCTTGCAGATGGCCCTTGGGACTGAAACATTGCAGATACAAAAAAGGTGAAAAATAAATAAATAATAATAACAATCAAATGCTAGAAATAGAAAAATATGGGAGAGATGGGGGGAGAGAACAAAATCTAGAGTCATTTGTCAGATAAGTTTATAAATAAAAAAATACAAGGATAACTATGCAAAAGACAGGTGAAAAAAAAAAGCAGACCAGGCATGTCCATACCCTTTCAATGACCTCAATCTCTCCAACAAATATTCACCATGTTTCACAAGAGAAGAAGAAATATCAGCCTCTGTTTCATGTTCTTCATGAGCTTTTGTATCAGCTGTGGTGATCCCATTCCCAAAAGAATCAGCTGACTGCCTGGGGAAAACATCATGAAGCAGTACATAATCAGAGCTATTCTTTTCACCACTTCCATTGATATTGGAGCCCCCTTCTTTATCTTCCAAAATGTCACCCTTATAACCTTCATTCCACACTTCCGTTTGGGGGCCATGCTCATAAATTTCTTTAGGTTTAGAGCAATCATTCGTCTGTGCAGCTAAAGAATCATCCAGTCCAATATCTGAAGTAGAATTTGATTCGTGTGTACCCACAACAGCATTCTCTCTTCCTTCGCTATTAGAAACAGATTTCTGTTCACAGGTCAATTCTGTTCCCTGAGCTAAAACATCAGGTACTTCCCATGAAGTTTCCCCAGTGACAGTATTCCAGTAATAATATCGATTACTCTCTTCATGCAACACCATCTTCCAGCCTGAACTTACATCCCCAATGACTTGTGCATCAGAATTTCCAAGACCAGAGGTGTGTTCCTTCAAATCTTCTTTACATGAATCCCCAGAACCAATAACATCAATTTCTTTAGCATCATTGTCCTCCGGTTTCTGCAAAACCTCCAGTGAAGCAGAAAGAATCTCCATGTCATGTTCAACATTGTCAGCGGCAACATCTTCGCCCGCATTGATTTCCATATCTTCTCCTTCATTGCCATCAACCTGCTCGAATAAATTTTGCTTAGCATGCAAAAGAAAATGTTCATATCTGTCAAGGTGTAACTAGTGATTAGTAGATGAGTGTAAATTAGTCCACAACTTTAATATATTTACACCACTAATGCCAACTTATTTTCTCGTCATAACAAATCAAATACTATATATTCAGCATGTAAGGAATATAAAGTCTACATGTGCTAACAGTGTGAAAAATTGCAAGTAAACAGAGCATTGTAATTCATCCCAGATATCAAGACTTCAAAAGCAAATGCTAACACCAAATCATGGCCCTCTCTGGTTCAAATTTTTTAAAGAAAAAACAAGAAACAGTTCAAGAACTTTGGTTTACAATTCTCTGAAGTCATAGTTGCATAAATGAAACACATCCTTTAGCTCTCTAAAAAGTACTAACTATTTTTTGCTTTTACAGTTTTTTACTAACTGCTTTCTAAGAACTAGATCAAACAAGACCCATCATATTTCCAAAACATGGAAGCACAAGACTTTGTAACCTGCATTTGGAAGAATAAATTGCAAAAATTGAGAATGCACATGCCCCACGAAACAGTCAAAATGACCAATCCAAGTCAAGCAGAGGAAAAGTTTGCCCTGCTGCCATTGATGTGAATGAACCTCTTCCAATATATGTCGACAATGACGCATGATGATGGAGGTGGTGTTTCCTATCTATCTAAGATGGAAACTGTTGAATAGGGCTCAAAATGGACAGAATTCACGTGAATCCTGATCCGATCCAAATAAGATACTATGGACATAATTCCATATCTGACCTGTATAATTTAAACTGGGACCCAAATAGAGTAAAATATATTTGAGCTGGGTTGGATCTTGTGTAAAACCTGAGCCATTCAAGAACCACCCAGACACATACAACCCGAATTGGTGACGGGTCATTCAATGATGATCCATACCCGACCCTTATCTTACACATACAAAATGACCTCAAATTGGATCGGATCTAGGGTCAGGCCCGCTCCATTGCAAAGCCTACTGCAAACAAGTATCCAAAAGAAGGGGAAGTGAGGAAAGAGTCTCAAGTTTTTTTTTTTTTTTGATAAGTAAAATTGTGAGGTAAGAGTCCCAAGTTTTCACATCCTAACAATCATATAGTGATACAAACCAGTAATGGAGCCAGAAAATAATTCAAGAGGGGTCAGCCTTAAATCAGTAATAAGACAACAAAAACTAATAAATAAATAAATCATACTATCATAATAAACTATTTTTTTTTAGCTTAATATATATTTTCATCTAAAATTGCTCATACTTCCATTTCAATTAATCTTTTGGTAAATAGTCCCATTTCAATTATTATCAAGTTAACATATTAAAAACAATATCAAATTAAAAGAATTCTAGAAAGAATCATGTATAATCATAAAATTTATAATTTAGAAAGAAAAATAGAAATTATGAATTCACAAATTTGATATGACTAATTTTAGATTTTTTTGGTAGACTAAGATGGCATCTTAATTAAAGACAATCTTAGAAATTTGTGGTCAACCCTTATCCAAGAAGCCCCGCGTATCATTAAAATTTTAGTCGAATAGAGAAACAATAAACAAGTTTAAAGAGAGAGGTAAACAAGCTACAAACTCAAATCTCATCCACATATAATACATATATATTTAGGATTGTATAACTCTAATAAAACAATACATATATCTAAGCGTGAATCGATAGAAATTTAGCATTTGAAGTGGCACAAAACTATAAAAGAGAGAGAGAGGAGAGAGAGAAAACTCCATCATGAACTCTCTAAATCTCTAAATTCAAAAACTGTGTACAATCCATGCAATATATAAAGAATGAAATATATTTATGAGAGAAAAAATTAAAGAGAATAGTAGGCTTAGTGGGAGATTCAAAAGTAGATAAGTTGATATTGTGAAGTTTAGAGAAAGAGATAAGAGAACATATAACGGGTTTTGTCAAAAAATTAGTGGTGGCCATATTGAAATTTTGACAAAAATTTAAGAATATAATATAAATAGTTAAAAATTCAGTGAGGGTGGCCGCCTCCATTGGGCCCTTCATGGCTCCATGCCTATAAACCAACCCAAGCTAAGCACATCACCACCAGTTTCACACTCACTATACAAAAAGAGATTGTTCACTGCTCTAATCTGGCTCATGGACATTCAAACAACTCCCAATTGCAATTTGTGGCACACCAAAATTAACACTTAACTGCTTGACAGTCAAGTGAACAAATGTCATTGTCAATAAAGTACCTGGCCATTTAAGTTGGTTGAGTTTTTCTCCACGATGGCTTCATTAAGTTTTTGACCCGATTCCTCATCCAATTCGTCATCACTATACTGCCCGAGTAACAACAGAGGATTCTCTGGTTTTTGACCTGAAGACAAGATACTAAAATGTCAAATACCTTAAAGGCCATCAAAATATCTACCTAGCAGAACCAGCATATCTGGGATCAAACAAAAATACCAATAAAATATTATGTCTATATAAAGTTAGCAGCCATCAAGAATAAAAAAAATTAGAGAAAGGCAATAATAAATCCAAGGGGTGTATGTTAGAGTCTATCGATCCCCTCCACCTGTTACACATTGCACGAATTGTCAGTAGGTCACAAAACAAATAAAGCCAGAGATATACGAACCGCAGAGGAAAATTTTCCTGTCGAAATCTCCAAACCGCCTTTGATGCCGCGAAATAAAAAGGAATAACAGGTCGGGAGTTTCATTTAATAATTTACTGTGGTAGGGCCCGAGGAGATGTGATGATCAATTGAACGTTCCCAAGACCACAGCCATCCTACAGTCTGAAAACAAAATCTTGGAGGGGCAAACAACATGTCTTGTACAAAGTATATCAAAAATTTCCACCAATGTAATGCGGTGCACATCATGTCCTCTCTACATAGATCAGTCCTTTTGAAGAAAACTAACGGAACCCACCTGAAGAAGAGGGTGAATTGGGTAACCCAGCATGACTTTTCGAATCCATGTCCCCTTCAACTTCATCCCGGGGAGAGGAGCCACCCAAATCTCCTAGAAGATCAAGCATAATGCCCGAAATTAAAATGAATCAATCATGAGATGAGTATAAGTAAATAATAAATTTCCAAATGCAATAAATGGTGACTCACAATCATCATAATAAAGGAAAAACAATAAACCCATTGTGGTACTGTACTTCAGCCGTAAACAAGTGCTGCTTGCACCTCAGCATAATGATCATCAAGTATTCCAAATATTGATACAATACAAATGCCAAAACAGCTATTATGCAAAGGATTGCCCAATAAGAACATATGTTTGTGTATTTGTCTGTATTGTGGAATCAACAGAAACAAAATTCCAAACTAATAATTTTCCTTTTTCTGCGACAGACTAATTAAAATATAAATATATGCAAAGAAAGAGGTAACTAATACAGTATGAAGACTAAAAAAACAAAAAACTACAAATACTCTGTTTTGATTCTGAGAAAAAGAAAGGAAACCAAACGAAATTAGAAGTATGTGCCTTAAAAAAATTCAATTAGCCAAAAATTAAATAAGCTCCACCGAACTGTGCCAAAGACAACTAGTATTTTATCTTCTCATACTTTTTTCTTTGTAAATTCAAAATGATTTATAACAATTCAGAAGTTCAAATTCTTTTCTTTTTACTCAGTAATCTCAGCAACCAAACATCAAGAAATCAAATAAAGAACAACTTTTGAAGCCCTAAGAAGTAGAGAAAAATACATATACACGCACGCAAATACACACATAGAGGTGTTCGAGCTCTAAGAAGTAGATAATTGAATATAATTGAATCATGGTTGTTAAAGGCATGTCTAGACTTCAAAAAAGCCCCACACTCGTCAAGGCTCGATTAGAGCGCCTCAACCTAGTACAGGCCAAGTGTTAGAGGGGTCTTGTCGCACATTGGATCCGGATAGGAAAGAGATTGAGCATATGTGGGTGGAAATGCAGCATTATCCAACAGCTTAAGCTTTGGTCATGAGGTAAGCACCTGACCCATTACATTTGGTATCAGAGCCAGATTCAGTCACTGATCCGGTGTCATGCCAAGCGCCCGCCTGGGCGAGCCCACTCGGGAGGTGCCCTAGTGCAGGCCGGGTAGGCAGGACAGTCCGACTGCAATGAGGGCATTATGAGTTTGGTGAGGGAGAATGTTAAGAGGAATTTTGTTCCACGTCAGATCCGGATGGGAAATAGAGTGTGTATATAAGGGTAGGTATACAACACTGCCCACCAGCTTAAGCTTTTGGATCAGAAGGCTTGCGCTTTTTAGTAGGTTCCAAGCTAAAAAAAAAAAAAAAAAAAAAGAAAAAAAAAGAACACCTGCTATTTTTTAATCATTAGTTCATATCATTTTCCTTTTTTTTATCGAATGACTACAAAATTAGAATGTTCTATATCATACCATGGTCATATTTATCGGATCATATTTTTCAACCATATGAAGTATTTGACAAAATTCGTAAATTTATGACTCACTTACTTACAGTAATTACATTTAGTGGTCGGTTTTGAATATTTATGATAATATATGTTTAAAGTTTTGCATGATTATAGTTTTTAATTGTTTCGGAATCATAATCACATTTAATTTAATTAACTACATGCATAGGAAATAATTTATGAGCATTAATTTACCTGATCCTCTTGGTTGAAATATATATATATATATATATATATATTCCATTTTTAAAGAATTTGTTATTATATCCGTCATATATCTTGAATTGGTTCTTATCGTATAATGACTTTGTTAAATTCATATGCAAGGAGAAAAGGTATATGCATTTTTTTTTTCCTTTTTAAGATATATGTATGTTGATTTAGCTAATTTATTGAATTGATATATTGAAATTTTTTCTTATTTTGATAATGACAAATTAGTGTTGCATAGTTTAATTATTCTTTATATGCTTACAAAATATTCGTTATGATCACAAGCACACCTTACTTCCATTAGGTTCGCGCCTTGTGCTTAGGCTCCAGAAGACCTTTGGCACTGTATTGCGCCATGAGCCTTTAACAACTATGAATTGAATATGTATATAAATAAGCTCCACCACGACTATGCACCTAAATTTACTATTGGTACTCTTAACACCCATCCCACTCCCCTGAACACCAACTAAATTTGTAAGTGCAAGGGCTAGCTGCTTTGCCAGCTCTGATTAACCTCCAGGGATTATTATGGGGAAAGGCACTAAACTCTTTTTAGAAACACTTTAAATTACAAAACAAAATCTTGTGTAGGTTTCCCCACATGAAGTAGGGAAATATGAAGATCACTATAATACATCCTGCTGGCCTGCCTTCACATACATAACAACTTGGTGATAATTCCATTCTTTTATCATTCACATACGAATAAATAGATTTTAATAAAAGAGCACCCATTCTCCTAAAAACTGATCGTTTTCTCTGACAATTTTTTGTGCTTATTTCTCATCATCATTGTCATTCTTGCATTAATATTATATGAATGAGGTCTACGCCACGTGAAATCTCTTTGCCTGTTCTTTCTATTGCAACAAATCTCCCCTATATTGTTTAATTCTCTAAACTCATTTCTAACGATTTCATCCTGGGTTAAATTTGGTCTCCCTCTTTGTCTCCCACCTTCCATGCAAATTAGTCTTCCTCTTCTTAGCAGTGCATCTATATATCTTCTTTGTATATGTCCATACTACCTAAGTTTACTTTCTCTTATTTTTCCGCTAATAAGCATCAATCCGAATTTCTCCCTCATGATGATTGGTGTCCCTATCTCTTACTCTTATAGTCACCCCTATCATCTATCATATCTAAAATGGTTGGCCTAATAACAGAACTATAAAACGTTCCTTTTTAATTTGTTTGTTATTCTTTCATAGCATAAATTGCTACTTGTATCTCTATTTTGTCCAACCTGCTCCAATTTACTAATTATACCACCATAATATAAAATGGTCACTTTGCATTATTATTCTTATTTTTTATACAAAAATTTTAATAATTATAAAAGAGCCCCCACAAATGTCCCCCTAAATCTCTAAAAAATTCACAAAACACCTTAATAAAACTTCCAAAATTCAAAAGAACCCTCATTTATAATTCATTGGTCCAACATAATTTCAAATTCAGAAGGAAAAAATAAAACGTCATCCAGCAGGTCACACAATATTTTTAAGAATCAAAATTACAAAAGAGTCTTCTTTTGCTATTTATTATTTATTATTGTTAATGGTAGCCCCACTAATATATATTCCTGGCTCCGCCACTGACACTTTGGTCCTTTAGTTTTGAAGTCTGATACTTATATTATCAATATCCAACTCTTCCCTTAAATTTACATTTATATATTCAGTTTTAATCCTTTCAATTTTAGTGGTTTTCTGTTTCTTATGAATTCAAAATTACTTATAACAACAAATCCAGAAATTCAATTTAGTTTCTCTTTTGCTTCCTAATCTCAGCAACCAGACATCGAGAAATCAAATAAATAACAACAATTTAAACCCTAAGAAGCATCTAATATTTTATATATAATGAGTATATATATATAGACACGGAGAGAAATTGGTATACCAGAGGGTTCCGCAAAGAGATCGAGTTTTACTCTTCTACCGGCGGCGCTTTTTGCTGCCAGTCGACGCTCTTTTCTCTTACCCATTGACGATTGAAAATTTGAAGATCAAAAATTCAATTATTGAAGTTTTGAATTGTTCGTGCTTTTGAGTTTTGAGAGCCGAGTCCCTAGGGCTCAATAAACGCGTAACAGAGCAACAACAGCAAAGGTCGCCGAGAGTTCTCAATATATAATTTTATATATATATAGCGTATTATTTTTTGCCCTACTTAGTTTCTGTTTATATAGTGCGTCGGTCGTCACCGCTTAGTTGGGATCCTAAGGTATACAAGAAGCCTCCAAGTTCGGTTCACATATTGAGATATAAGATATTTCCAACTTAAATTATGAAATAGTATAATATACGTATATATATACATACATACAGTGTACTGAACTCTTGTTCCTATTAAGACCTTTAAATCTAATATAACGGTCACTATAAAAAATTCATATATATTTTTTCTTTTTAATAGAAAACCATCAATATTTCTAATTTTCAAATTTAATATTTACCACACCATTAATTACACCAATAAAAGGTAATTACTCAAAAAAATATATATAGAAATCTCTTCACTTCTAAAAATAACATATTTTTCAAACAAAGACCTACAAGAGTATATTTTTCTTTCTCCATATAAATTCAATTTGCAAGTTCTCTGTCTCCTTTTAATCATAAGTTTTGATTCTTACAAAAGAACCACAAACCATTCACTAAGTTTGTTTAGCAATTTCATGACAAATCATAGTCATTATCATACATACTACAGCTATTAAGATTGGGAAAATTAAACTAATGACATATGAAACATCAACTCAAAAATATATATAAATAAATTTTTTTTTTTTTTTCTGCATGACATTTCACCCGCATAAAATTTAATGGATTAAGAAAATAAATTGACTCTTGTTATTTTTTGTTTGAGAGACGTGATTTCTAGAGGTAAATTGTCTCTTGTTATTTTTTGTTTGAGAGACGTGATTTCTAGAGGTAAAGAGGTTTCAATTTTTTTGAAATAATTACCTTTTATTATTGTAATTAGTGGTATTAATAAATATTAAATTTAGAAACTAAAAATAGTAGCAATGGTTTTGTATTAAAAGGAAATGATGTAAGTATGTTTCTATAACAATCATTAGATTAGATTTAATGGTCACTATGGAAAGTGTGAATGAATTTTCTTATTCCATGGAAAGAAAGAGATCATTACTCCAAATGTATTTTGAAACTGAATATATAAATGTAAATATTAATTTAAGGTTTAGGGACAGATATGTCAACGAGGCAAAGTTAGCTAAACTCTACTCCACCCATTAGAAAATTAGTCATACCAACTTCGCCTGTATTTCGAAACAAATTTGTAATTGGTGTACCACAAATTTGTAATTGGTATACCATAACCATCCCTACCTAAGTACGACTCCTCACTGCATACTTCATTTATTTGGGGGGTAGGATAGGTTATTGTTGGAATTTATATATATATATTTAAACAATAAAATTTATTTTATGGTCCTACGCACTACGTTTTCTAAAGTAGGATTGCAATGTGATTATTGATACTTGATGGATTGGGTTTGTACTTTCCAATTTGGTGGTCTAATTGGGAGTATGGTTTTATACCATTGGATTGTGGTTTTCCAACTTATTTGGTATGATTTATTTCTAACCATTGATATATAAGTTTTCATGATAGGAAGGGAGACTTAGATATGCTTATTTGTGGAGAAGCCGTCCCCCCTATTATTGTTATATATAGGGGTTTTAAAACTCTTATTCAGTCTTATCGTATCGACAACTTTCGGAAGGAGGTAAAGCGCTCTAATTTTTCAAATCTCTCAAAGGATACTAAGGAATTCTCAAAAGGTATCAAAAGTTTAATCTTATAATCAGGTATGATATCTAAATTACTCTTTAATTAATTACAACTTGATTTCTACATGATTATTATTTGAAATAAAACCCAACAATTGGTATCAAAGCAAGGTTAGGGTTTGTAGAAATCAAGATCAGTGAATTGAATTCACATTATATATTATTTTAAATTAAGGACACGATAAATAAATAAACTTATATCTAATTGCAAATTGTGTACATGAGTTTTGTACTATTTGGATCGGTTTTGTGTTTGTTTTCCGGATATGATTTTAATATGAATATTATAATAATTGTTATTTAACCAATCAATTGATTCATATATATCTAATCAGTAGGATTCTTTTGTATGTTGTTAATTCTTGTGCACGAGATTGTATGCAATCAGTTTGTATACAGCTTATTGGAGTTTGTTTTATGCAATCAAATTGTATGTTAATTATTGTGCACGCCGAACGAGATTGTATGCAATCAGTTTGTATACAGATTCTTAAAGTTTGTTTTATGCAATCAATTTGTATGATAATTCTTGTGCACGCTGAACGAGACTGTATGCAATCAGTTTGTATGAAATTTTTTGTGCACGTCGAACGAGGGTTTTAAACAACAAGTTTGTTATGTTATATATATATATATATATCTGGCGGTTTCATTTATATGTTGTTATGTGAGTTATTTTGAAAAACAATATATAGAAAGATATATGGTTTTGAATATTTAATTAAGTCTTTAAATTATTCCATATATCTGAGATAGTAATTTTATGTATTATTTATTAATTTCTCCCTGACTAATTGATTGTAATCCCATATAATGGTGATGAAATTACATGACCTAATTTTATGATATTTGTTCCATATTTTGGTTTGGTTCAGTTTATGTACATTAAATAAATAAATTTTAATCTGATTAAAATGGAACTTCTAAAGATAAGGTCTTTTATTGGGGTTTATGAGGACTGGTAAAGTGACCGTTTCAAAATTAATAGTCAAAGTGAGTGATGCCTGCTAAAAAGTGACATGCTCATAGAGGTTATTATTTTTGAAATTTTAAAGCATTAGTTTTATTGAAGTCTCATAGTGCACTTACCTACATGAGGGTATTTGTTCTGCCAAAAAGTGATTAATGTCTTAGTGTGGAATAAGTAAGTAGAATATTTGAGAGTGCTTGGATTATAACTAAATAACAGTCTTGCCAAAAGGTAGTGGAAGTGTTTAGTAACAATTCAAGTATAATCAAATAGGTCTATGTGTGATTTGATCACAAGTTTAGGATAAAATAAAATCTAAAATTCTGCCAAACTGTGTTTTTTAGATGACATTTTATATGTTCTCGCAGGGTGGACGGTTTTGCATATAGTAAAACACCCTGATAAATTCGACTTAAAACCCCAAGCATGAATTAAAGTAATAATCCCTAAAGTTATAACATATTATTTTATATGTTCATTTTTATGTTATTTGATATAACATGTATTACAGTTATGGACGCTTTCGCTATTCAAAGACAGCTCACAGGGATTGAACCATTGAATGGTTCGAACTATACTACTTGGAGGACAAGTGTTGATATTATGTTGGGTTTCTTGGACTATGAGTTTGTACTTTATGAGGAGAAACCCGCTGCAATCACTGAAGAGTCTTCTGAAGCAGTAAAGTTGTTGTATGCTAAGTGGACTAAAGCTAATACCATAGCCATTAGGTTGATCCGTGCTTCTATTGGTGAGACTATTCGTGGTGATATTCCTGTATTTAATACTGCCAAGGCGCTTCAGTATTATTATTTGACACAATTTATGTCAACCAGTTATGATGGCAGTGGTTCAGTGAGGGAGCATATCTATAAGATATGCAAGCTGGTTAATGGTCTCAGGGAGTAGGGAATCACATTTGATGATGAATTATTGGTCCACATGGTGATCTACCCTCTGCCTAAATCTTTCGATGCTTTTAGGGTAAATTATAATTCACAAGAGACAAAATGGGACATTAATCAGCTATTGGCACTTTGTGTGACCGAGGAAGAGCGGCTCAAGGGTGCTAAATTTGAGTCAGTTCATCTTGCCATAAGCAGTAAAAGCAGGAATAACTTCAAGTGGAAAGGTGGCAAGAAAGGGAATCAGGCAATTCAAAAAAATGGAAAGCAAGACAATAAAGGAAAAGGCATTGAGTATGCAAATGCGAATGTGATTGGTTGGTCAATTAAACATCAACCTTCGCAATAGCACGAATCATTGTAAAATAGGGCTATTGGTCGGGTAAGTCGAACCACTGGGACTGCGCTAGTCTATGGCAACCTAAGTGTCTAGAATTGTTCTTAGAAAGATAAGGGGTTTATAGAGGTTTTGTTGGATGTCACTTAAGTTAGGAAATTAAAAATGCATAAAATAATAAATTGCAAGAATTCAAGTGAGTGAAGTACAAGTAAAGAAGGCTAGGGAAATGAATCCACCTTCATCCCTATACACATGCTAGGTTAAGATTAATTTAAGGGAAAAACAACATATATGATAGTCATGATACATAACAATACTAGGTTGCTATAATATCCTCAAGAAGTTCATTTAAATAGGAAGGCAAGAATAAACCATCAAAGGTTCACATGATCAACTACCTAAACTAAAATGTAGCTTAGAACATGCTTACTAAGTCAAGGATTATCAAGCCCTAATTTAAATGGTGAATGCACATAAAGCAAAAAATCAAGTATAGACCATCAAAGGGAAACCCTAAGCCATGAACTATCTAGGTTCTCCAACTCCATGCCATTAAAACCATTCCATGATCTAACTTCCATTGTCACCATGGAAGTGCAAGCAATATGATTAAGAAAAGTAACCATCCAAGACAAGATGAATAACTCACAATAATCATTTATAAACATTCAACATTCATTACAACAAAAATGAGGCTCTTGATCATGGAAAGACTATAAAAAATACATTGTAATCCCCAAAAATAAACTATACTAACACATGCTTACAAGGGAGGGGTTTCATCACCTCCCTATATGAGGTTTAGTTGCCCATTGGTGAGCTAGAAGAAGGAAGAAGCATCATCCTCATCTTCATTTTCGTGCACCCTCTTGTAGCACTCAAGAACACCCTCTTCCTTACTCTCTTCTCTCTCCTCTATCTTGCTAGAATATAGGATAATGTTTTGTGTGGTCCTTCCACTCTCTTATCAAGCTCAAGTCAAGGCTCTCTCTCCTCCAAGGAACACCTCCAACCACTTCATAAAAAAGGAAGATGGCATTGAGGAAACCAATTGCCAAGTGGCTGAAATTGAGCCATTTCCTAGTACAATCTGCTTGATTTTCGAGCACTCGAAGAGTGGTCTCGAGCACTCTAAATTAGTGTAATGTGTAACATGCTCTTCTTGCTCAGCACTGACCTACTTTGGTAAAACTACTATAACTTTGTGTCCCTAACTCCGAATGATGATCTGTTTGAAGATTTGGAGAGTTGATTCAGTGCTTTAAAAACTTCATGTTTTGATGAAGACCCAATTCTCAAGTCTGGTTGGTCAAAAATGGGGAGAAAGGCAGTACTTCAGTGCTGCCAGGCAGTTCTGTGCACCTCTGTTAAGAAGATCATAACTCTCTGCTCTGAACTCCGAATGATGAACCGCTTGAAGATTTTGAAAGCTGATTCAGAGCTCTAAATCTTTCATGTTATGATGGAAGTCCAGTTCTTGAGTTTGCTAGGTCAAAAATGGCAACAAAAGTCAGGTTCTACAGCTGCCAGAAATTCAGAATTGGCACCCTTTTTGTTCATAATTCCACAAGGCATCATTTTTGCTTCCTTTTTGCACTTTAACCTGAAAATGCACAAAAACATGCAAATGGAGTTAATCTACATAAAATAATCAATTAATGGACTTTGTTAATGTAATTTAGGGCGCCTGAATATATAATATTCAGCGCTTATCAGAATGATGAATGTTAGTTCTGTAAAAAGAAAGGACATCAAAGGAAAGACTACTACAGCTACAAAAATTGGTTAAAGAAAACAAAACAGGTATGAGAGTTGTTATGGTAATCTTTGAATCCAACTTAGTAAATGTGTCTAATCATACATGGTGGATTAATACGGGTGCATCTATTCATATCTCTTGTTCATCACAGGGACTTCGAAGCCAGAGAAAACCCGGGACTGAGGAGAAATTGGTGTTGGGTAATGCTGCTGCAGTTCATGTTGCTGCTGTTGGGACGATTTCGCTAGTGTCACACACTGGTTTTTCCTTAGAGCTTCAGGATGTTTTTTATGTTCCTACTATTAGGCGTAATTTACTTTCAATTTCAAGACTTAATGCTTTGGGTTTTCAATTTTCTTTTGGTGATTGATCAGTTACTATTCATTATGGTAAGAATATAGTTGGACATGGTTGTTTAATTGATGGTTTATATCAGTTATTGTTGAATGATTCTCATATAAATGCTTCTTGTTTTTCTGTTGATTCGATACCTTCCAGATCAAAACGTGCTTTTATTAGAAAGGATTCATCTATGTTGTGGCATAGGAGATTGGGGCATGTCTTTCGAAAGAGACTTGAACGCTTGGTCAAGGATGAGATTATAAAACCACTAAATTTTTCAGATTTTGATTTATGTGTTGACTGTGTCAAGGGGAAGATGCACAAGAAACGCAACTTTGAGGCTAGTCGGTCATCTAGTCTTTTGGATCTTATTTACACAGATATTTGTAGTCCGTTTCCTACCGCTTCTTGAGGAGGACAAAGGTATTTTATTACCTTTATTGATGATTTCTCAAGGTATACTTATTTGTACCTAATACACCAAAAGTCCGATGCACTTAACATGTTTAAAATCTATCAAACTGAAGTTGAAAAACAGTTAGGCGAAAAGATTAAAATTGTAAGATCGGACCGAGGTGGTGAGTATTATGGGAGAATGGACCAGGAGGGTGTGAATCATGGTCCTTTCGTCATGTACTTCGAGGAGCAAGGTATAGTGCCACAGTATACCACACCTGATTCTCCTGAACAAAATGGAGTTGCAGAGAGGAGAAACCGCACCTATTAAGATGTTGTTCGTAATATGATGAGCCATTCTTTACTATTTGAGAATTTTTGGGGAGAAGCTCTTAAAACGGCAGTTTATATTCTTAATAGCGTGCCATGTAAAGCAGGTCCTGAAATACCTTTCAAGCTTTGGACATGTCGTAGACCTAGTCTTCGACACTTGCATGTGTGGGGATGTCTTGCAGAGGCAAAGTTGTACAATCCTGATATTAAGAAGCTTGATCATCGCACTGTTACTTGTCATTTCATTAGGTATCCTAAAAGATCATTTGGTTATAGATTTTATTGTCCCTCGAGACCTATGGAGATTGTTGAGACCAGTCATGCACAATTTATTGAGAATGACGAATCCAGTGGGAGTTTGGATCATCGTATTTTCTTTTTCACAGAAGAGCAATCTTCTGTGCCTATTCCATTTACTACAGATTTAATTCCAACTTCAGTGATTCCATTTAGAGCTCCTAGTCCCACCCCTTCAGTTATTCCTCGTATGCAGCCTCTTGCTTCAACTTTTGATCCACTTTCTGAGCCTAATCAACTTAGAAGATCTTCTAGAACTCGGAGATCCGCTATACCTGATGATTTTGAGGTGTATGTTAGTGAGGTTGACATTGGCGAGTATGAAGATCCAATTTCATTTAATGAAGCCATAGAGAGTCATGAATCTTCTAGTTGGATAGATGCTATGAAAGATGAAATGCACTATATGGATGTTAATGGGGTGTGGGAGCTTGCTGATTTACCTATAGATCGCAATACGATGGAGTGCAAATGGGTCTTTAAGACCAAGAGGGATTCACTTGGAAATGTTGATAGATATAAAGCTAGATTGGTGGCTAAAGGTTTCAAGTAGAAGCCAGGTGTTGATTTCTCTGAGACTTTCTCTTCAGTTTCATCAAAGAATTCTTTAAGAGTCATTCTTGCTATTGTTGCACAATATGATCTTGAGTTGCATCAGATGGATGTGAAAACAACATTCCTTAATGGAGACCTTGAGGAAGAGATATACATGTCTCAACCTGAAGGTTTTGTGGTTAAGGGACATGAACATCAAGTGTGTAAATTAAATAAATCAATTTATGGGCTCAAACAAGCTTCACGACAATGGTACTTGAAATTTGATGAAGTGATTACTAGCTATGGGTTTAAGGAGAATGTTGGAGACAAATGCATATATCTCAAGGTTAGTGGGAGTCGTTTTATTATTCTTGTCTTATATGTTGATATTTTACTAGCTAGTAATGACATTCATGCGATACATGATACGAATAATTTTTTATCAATTCATTTTGATATAAATGATATGGGCAATGCTGAGTTTGTCCTGGGTATTAGGATCCATAAAAATCGCACGATAGGAACACTTGGTTTATCTCAAAAGGCATATATTAATAAAATTTTAAAAACTTTTGGGATGGAAAATTGTGCACCTGGTGAGGTTCCAGTTGTAAAAGGGGATATTTTTTCAGAGGAACAATGTCCTAAGAATGAGATTGAGAAAAGTAAAATTGATGTCGCTGTATATGCATCTGCAGTTGGAAGTTTGACGTATGTTATGACGTGCATTAGACCAGATATTAGTTATGTGGTTGGGATGCTTGGAAGATTTCAGCAAAATCCGGGTATTGCTCATTGGAGGGCGGTGAAGAAAGTTTCGAGGTATCTTTATAGAACAAAATAGTTTATTTTGGTGTACAGGAAATCAGATTGTTTGGAGATAGTTGGTTATTCTGATTCGGACTATGCAGGTTATTCGAGTAGTAGAAAATCCACTTCTGGATATATTTTTATGTTGGCTCAGGGAGCTGTATTATGGAAAAGCTCTAAGCAATCTATTATCGCAGATTCAACTATGTATGGAGAGTTGATCAGTTGTTATGAAGCGACCAAACGTGCTATGTGGTTGAAACAGTTTATTGCGGATTTAAAGGTTGTGAACTCCATACACAAGCCTTTGATAATTTTCTGTGATAATGAAGCTATCACAAAATATGTGAAAAAATGAAAAATTGACCAAGCGTAATATGCACATAGATGTAAAGTACCTTTACGTGTGCGAGAAGGTTAAACAAGGTATTATTGAGGTTCCGCATATACATACAGCAAGGATGATTGCAGATCCTCTCACTAAAGGTCTTCAGCCAAAAATATTTAAAGAGCACGTGATTCGGATGGGTATTCAAGAGTCATTATGTTATGATGTCTGATTTCTCTATTACATCATGTTACATTGCAGTTGTTTCTTTCAGTTTATTTACACCTTCTAGTGACAATTATTTGCATGAAAATAAAGTTATGATGCATCATTATTATTATTATTACATTGTTATATATGATATATGCACGTGTTATTCTTGTTGCCTGAGAGTGGTATTGCACTCATGAAGTTGTTTGGGCTAGATGTGAAATTGGCACCACATTGGTAAATCCAAACATAACTACTAAAGTTTGCATGTGGGAGTGTTAACGCTCTATGAAGATAGCTTGGGTTAGATATGAGATTGGCTCCATATCGGTAAACCCTCACATTGAACAGAAGGTTGGCGGTTTGCTGTAATATGTTCAGGTGACATACCGCAATGATATGAAGTAGAACGGATAGTGAGGTGTGCGTTTATATCACATGTAGTTTGCATATCTCATGAAATACAGTAAAACCACTATACTTGCTTGAATCCTAGATAGAATCGATCTTAAGACCATGGAACTTTTTAGACTAATATATTACTTGTCTACGCATTCATGATCCACTATTGAGGAAATTTATAGGGGAGAGTGTTCTAAAGTTTCAATTCATCAATTTTAATAATTGTGTTTTCTAAATAAAAATGAGTGGCCACTCGACTTTTATAAAGTGTGTTGCAATTCATAGTGTCATTTTATAAAACTGAGAGTGTATGGACCAAGTGAGAGATTGTTAGAATTTTTATATATATATTTAAACAATAAAAATTATTTTATGGTCCTACGCACTACGTTTTCTAAAGTGGGATTGCAATGTGATTATTGATACTTGATGGATTGGGTTTGTACTTTCCAATTTGGTGGTCTAATTAGGAGTATGGCTTTATACCGTTGGATTATGGTTTTCCAATTATTTGGTGCGATTTATTTCTAACCATTGATATATAAGTTTCCATGATAGGAAGGGAGACTTAGATATGCTTATTTGTAGAGAAGCCGTACCCCTCTGTTGTTGTTATATATAGGGGTTTTAAAACCCTTATTCAGTCCTATCGTATCGACAACTTTCAGAAGGGGATAAAGCGCTCTAATTTTTCAGATCTCTCAAAGGGCACTAAGGAATTCTCAAAAAGATATCAAAAGTTTCATCTTCTAATCAAGTACGATATCTAAATTACTCTTTAATTAATTACAACTTGATTTCTACATGATTTTTTTTTAAATAAAACCCAACAGTTATGCCCCTTTTATTATTTAGTTTAAAAAAAAAAAATAGCTCAATATGTTCAAATTGGGCTAATAAATAAGCTGATCCACCTGATAAATTACTAAATAGTAAATATTAATATATTAGTTGATACTTCCTTAAGAATATTAAATATTATATATATATATATATATATATATATATATATATATATATATATATATATATATATTATTTTAAAGATACATATATAATCGGGGCAGGTTAATTACTAAATCCGCCCCCACCCCAAACCCGCTTCGAATTTTTAATTGTTTTATCATATCTATCCCAAACCCATTTAGAGGGCTACCAAATCCACCCCATTAGGGGCAAGGTGGGGCGAAAACTGGTGGGTCAGGTTAAATGGTCATCCCTAGCCACAAGTATTTAATAGCCGTTAATTAGTTATTTGAATAAATTGCGGCGACTTCGTGGGCGAGTGTGTGTGAGTATGTGCAGGTGACACCAGTAAGCTATCACACTGGGCGAACTACAGGTGTACAATCCCACATCGCCTGAGTGTGGATGGGGCAAGTATTATATGTAAATTCAAAACCCTTCTATGACATAACAAATTTTAAAGCAGTGATGGCGTGAACCTGCCAAAATTTCAGAATTAAACGTGCTTGACCTGGAGTAGTACCAAAACGTAGATTCTATTTTGATATAATATTCTGCAGCATTATATTAATATTTATCCAAAATACTTGATTGTGCCGACCCGCAAATCACTCAAGTATATCAAAATAAATAATTAATATAATATCAATCATTATAGTTCTCAAATACGAGTAGTTCTCAAGATTAAAAATTAATTTATACTAGTAACATGTAAGAAAAACTATTCATTATAGTGCAAGTAATATTCTACTTGTCGACCATCCGTTTAATTTATCCCATACGCCAAACATATTTTGTTTTGAATGATCCTATTCAAATGATTAAGATAAGTTACTCCACTCAATTTTTTTACCCGAGATAGAAAGTTACGCTCGTTAAAATAGAATGCTCAATTATATTTATTTGAGTGCGAACATTAATAATTATGAATATCGATGAATTTCTATCTCTTATGCACGTACCTTTACTTTATGTGCATTTAAATTTATCACGTCATAATTAATCGATAATTAGATCCAAAAAAATTTGATCTACTCAATACAAATCATCAATATCATACGAAGATTAATAAAAAAAATTCTCAATGATGACTTTGTAGAAAATACAATCAAATTTTTTTTCTTAGAGCACATGTATCAGCCCCACAACACACGTACCATTCAAGTCGGGAGTGCGGTTCGAAAGCAATACCTCAAGGACTTACCTTCCGGATCCTTGCTAATGCCGATATGCCCCATAGAAACTAGAAAATACAATCCATAATATATGTATCACTAAACATTGTTATTTGGTGCGACCGAGCGTGTGCACAAAATAATGCACAACACTTTAGGTTTAGAAATAATGTCAAGTGGGCACCATATTTTAAAATTTATAAAACCACTAAACACTTATACTATGGAGTATGAAGTGAGCATGGATCGTCCCAAGAGATCTAAACAATTATAGGTTTTCCAGAATTGAATTCTACTTTAGTGCTTATGTGATTGCCAAAAGGGTTTTGTTTGTGATTAAAACTAATTTTAAACTAAATGATTGCAATAAAGAAATAGAGTTTAAGAGATTGGAAAAAGACTTAGGGTGTAGGATTCACCACTAAGCATATTCCCTAACTCACTCACTTTCAACTAATTGGGGAAATAATACTATGTAATCTATATGTGGCTAACAAGTGCAATGAAAAGTGTAAACCATCAATTTCAAGCATAAATCAACTACCTAATGACAATTAAACTAAGTGTAGTGCAATTCACCCATTCAAAGCATGATTTATCAATCCAAGTTACAAATTTAACACACATTAATCTAGAAGATAATGCAATTGTGACAAAAAGTATGGAATTCAAACATAAGTATGGATGGTCTACTTACTTAATAATTGAATTGCAATTACATTAATTAAACTTAAATTAAACTAATTAAACATGAATTTAAAACTAATTAGACAACAATTTAACCTAAACATGTAGTACCATCCATCAAATGGAAGCACTTTTCATCAATTTGAAACACAATTACAACTAAGCAATACCATGCATAGCCATCACAAGAATCAATTAACAAAGAATTCATGTGTAAAATTTGTTTATCAATCAACCACACATAAGACAATATGAGATTAATACAGATAATCAATTGGAAGAATTTAATTCATAATATTCAAGACTATACACTAATTATATAAATTAATCCCCAAAAAGTATGAAAAGAGAGAGAGAATAGGTTACATGCTTAGGGTTTATCCAACCCTAAGTAGAAGAATCAGCTACTCATGGTTGATGGAGTCGAAGACAGGACAATCCCCATCATCTGCTTCATCTTCTCTGAACTTTTCTTCCAAACCCTAGCCTGTTCTTCCTTTTTCCCTTTATTCGCGTGTTTTTCCAGAGAGAAAATACGATATTACGATACAGAAAAATAAATAATAAAAATCAAACTTTTTTTTTTTTTTCAAATAATAAATCACTAAACTAATAAATACTAACCCTAAAAACAATGGGCCTCACTGGGCTTAAGTAATAAACCTATTAAAGCCCACTAGGTTACAAAATAAGCCCAAACATTAAAATAAAAATATGCAATGTTGCCAAATCCTGGGGGATTGATCCCCCACCCTGGGGGATCGATCCCCCAGAGTTGGAAAATTCCTTTAAGCCTTATTCAGCTCCATTTTTGCCCCGGGCTATTTGGTTTGCTTCTCCATCTTTGGGAACATCATCAAAGGCCTGAGATTGACCGCTTTGTGCCATTTTCTGAAAATCTTTGCTTAACTCCAAAAAGGCTTAATTGGACCGTTCTTAGCTCATTTTAACTTTATTGCCCTGAAATACACATAAACATAAATTAGGACTAAAACATAAACTTAAGATAGATGCAAAGACTGAAATACCCTAACTTAGGTGCTGAAATGTGCAACATTTAAGCACTTATCATTATTGTTTGTTGTTATTAAAATTATAGCAACAACAAAGATTTATAAACATCATTTCGCCTTTTTGTTTTCACTCCAAAGAGCAAAATCATGATTATACTTCTTACAATAACAAAAACAAGAAAACTTCATGTTAAAGAACACATTCGTTAACCACAAACCTCAAAAAATCCATGTCTCGTGTCCTTGCCCATATGTTGGTGGCAAGCCTACAAATTGATAATACACTAATCATCTAAAGAATATGCATATATTGGTATCTTCTGAGAACTCTTCAGCACACATTTAAAAATGGATAATGCTTGGGTCCTCCATCTAGGAGGACAGGGGCGGAAGCTAGGATTCCTGCCGCGGGGGGGGGGGGGGGGGGGGGGGTGGGGGAGATTATCTACATACCTTCGATCGTTCAACGTTGGTTTGTTGCAAATGATGGAGATAACAAAGTTGAGTCACGAGTGATGCGTTTTCAAATTTTTAACTTTTCAAAGAGATGGGAAATTGGGAATTAGGGGCGGAACTCTGATCAGGAATCACGAATAGTTAATTAGTTATGTCTTGACTCTTCTTGACTAATTGGTCTGCTGGGCTGTAACTTTGGTTAATTGGAAACAAAACTAATTCGCAAAGCTATGTTTGGACAGTCATATATAAAGGCATTTATTGGTTATAGGGTTTTCAATTCAATCATATTTTCTAATTCAAGAAAAAACAAAAAGGAGTATATTTCTAAATTATAAATTGTTTTATTTTTTTTATCCTATTTATTTCAAATCCTAATTTTAGATCTTTAGTAATAATTATAACATTTGAAAAGTTTTTTTTCTTGTTGCATTAAAAAAAAAAAAATTTACACATTGGATTATTGGAAAGAAAGATGAACACTGCTCCTTGTTTGGATTACATAATTCTATTTGTTGGTTTAATTACGAAATTGGACTGACTTGCAATGTTACATTTTTTTTATGGTATTATTAATTGATTGCTAAATAAAATTGGTTTGGTGGGTCGTAGGTTTGATTAATTGGTTTGTTGGGCCGTAGCTTGGGTTAAATGGTAATTGGATTGCTAGGTTGTAGCTTTGATTAATTGGTTTGCCGGGCTAGGTCATTCATCATTTATATTTTATTATGGATTGGGCTGTTTGGGCTAGGCTGGCTGATATAAAGTAGTAGTACAAATTTTTTTTTTTTTTTGGACTTGAGCTATAGCCTAGGTTAGTCCACAGAATGCTCCGCCCCTGTCAAAGGATGAACTCCATTTAATGTGGTCCAATGTTATCGGAACATTTGTCTAAATAAAAATAAATAAAAAAATTAAAGATGGGCATTATCCATTTTTCACGGGTTAAACAGATTTATTTATTTATTATTATTTTTTTTATTTTTGCAACATGATCTGTATTATTCTCTCTCGTCACGACAAAGCAAATCTCTATCCATCTCCATATCCAACATCCATTTGAAACCGTAGTCTTCATCCTGCATTGCTTTCCGCCGCCACCTTCCTCCACTGCTTGTGGTTGCTTTAATTTCAAAACCCTAAGTGTGAGTCTCTAAAACCCTAAGCATATAGTCTTAAATAAGTGTAAAATCTTTATGATTTCACTTAGAACTCCATAATATAAAACTATATATATATATATATTTCGATGGAGGTTGGATATGGAGATTTGTATTGTTGTGAGAACAAGAGAAGATGAAGAGAGAGAATTGCTTAAACAAATGTTGCATTGACATTGGATCACATCAAATGGAGGATGAACTTCATCGTCCTAAATAGAGGACTTGAGCATTGTCCTTTAGAAATTGGCATTGGATCAATAAATATGAAATGCACTTAAAAAAAAAAAAAATGCAATGCACAAAATTAAACAAAAACTTTAACAATGCAATACAACAATGTATCATAAAATTTATAAATTTGTATTTTATGAATTTAACAAGTTTCTTACACGTATAAATAAAAAAAATTGTTTTTCAATCAAATTACTTGGTTCAATTTTCTAATCACTCAGTTATAAAAAGGGCTTATTTTTATAGAAATGTCTTTTGTAGTTCTCTGAAAATAGGTTTTTATTTTATGAATTCTTGATAAATATTTTATAAATGACAAACCAAGCCTGAAATATCTGATTTAATCAGTTATAAAGAAAATGAATCAAGTAAAGCTTTTGTACAAATAATTTGATTCTCAATTATTTAAAAACAAAAAATCATTTTATGGGTGATAAACCAAGCATATCCTAAGTTTTTGTACCATTTTTCTAATATTTTGTCACAGAATCAAATAAAGTAGACGTGTTTTTCATGCACTAATGGATACATTACTTCAAATTATATATATATATATATATATATATAAGAAAATTTGAATCGAATGGTACTAAGCAGGGGTGACCACGGATCGATGAAAATTTAATCCAATCCGAACCATTACTTTACGGAATAAATCGGATCATATTAAGCTCTTTTACGAGTTGAATCGGATTGATTATAATAAGAATTGTGATTTTTTAATTATGACCTAATAGATAAATTTTCAAAAGTCAATACAAAAAAGTTGATATATGATTAAAACTTAGTAAAAATTTAAATTAAAAAAAATAAATAAATAATAATTAATATGTATAATATATATACTATAAATTTGAACGGATCAATTTTAAGATCCAATCCGTTAACCAATTTGTAAAATAGGAATTCTTTTATTTATCATGGGATAGAACGTCTTACTTGAACTTTCCAAAAAAAAGAATAACACAAGTAATAAATACGAAAAATAAAAAACTAACGCGTGTTTGATGAACAACAAAAATGGGGGGTTTTTGATTAATAAACGAAGAATAATCAATAAACCGGGTCCAAACACCAAAACCGTGTTTGTGTGTGTGTGTTCATTGTTTGACCCTTTCACTAGTCGTCGTTCATGATCAGTCTCGTCTACTCTTCTCGAAAGACGGAAGGTTTTGCTGACTGCCCTGGATAGAAAAATTTGGTGGGGTTACTTTTCTTTGTTTACGTTATTATGTATCAATTTGCATCTTGAGGTCAACGAAGGCACATTGATACTATTCAACAACTACAAAGCTACGAACCAAACCCTTTCGAGTCCATAAATTGATCACAAACACAAACCCTCGTAATCTCATCTCCTCCTCTCTCTGCGAGGTCGTTGACTTTTGCTTTTTCAGTAAAATTGTAGATTTGAAATCGTTCATCTGATGAGTTCTAACGTTCCGTCCTCGAGCACCGGAGGTCCTGGATCGGCCGATTCCTCAGCGCCCAGAAGAATTTCCAAACGACCCAAGTGTATATTTCTAATCTAAATTTAGTTTTTCTTTTCCCCTTCAATTCTTTCGCGGGTTTCGAGTCAAATTCTTGAGTATCAACACTGTTTTTGTACATATTTTCAACGGATACACAATATTGAAGATTTTTTGTTTTTGTTTTTTGGCGTGGGGTTTGGTCTGATTCACAAGTATTTAGAAATACAGTAAGTTATTTGCACTTCATGGGTTCTGTTAATTTCTTCTGATGTTTACAGTGCATAAAGAAAAAAATGAAGCGTATTAGCTCTACTTTGTCTAATTTTTGGTTCCTATGTATTAGTTTTGCACATTCTATGCTTAGATGGTTTTGGATTTTACATATATATTACTAATTGTATGTTTTGACAAATTTTCCCAAGTCTTTGTTTGGTATTTCGTTCTTTATTACTTTAGTCATGCAGGATTTGATATTTGTAATATGATCTAACTCATGTTTGTGTTTAATTCAAGTTGGAAAAGCTGCTCGAGTAAACTCGAGAAATACGGGCAATTTTAGTTGTTTTGGAACAATTGTTTCTTTCTTAAAAATCCTAATGTAGTTAGGATAGGAGTTCGACAAATTGAAGGATCGTTCGAATCTCGCTGGACTTGATTTTTTGAACCATGTGACATAGTAGTTTCCAAAAAAGTTTTTTAACCATAACCCCCCTTTCAGTCTCTAAGGTTTGTAAAAAAGACCCTATACTATCAAAATATTTGTTCAAGGATAATCCAAGCATGCACAGAGGACATACAACACCGTGAGGTATACAAGAGCAGAGTGTGCATCCTATCAATTTAGTTGCTAAATATTGTTTCTTTCATTCATCCTCTATGCATGTAAAGTGCATTTTGAGTATTGATGGTCAATAATGCAAGAGCTGTAAGGATTTTAACACCACAGCAATTTCCACACAACAATCAAGGGTTGGATGTTGCTAGTCATGGAGATCAAAGCATGGATGGAAGAGTAGATTGTAGAAAAAGGGGGACTGGCATTAGCAGAGTCTGAGGAGAATGTTTGGTGTGAGTCTAGATAAGAGGTTACTGGGGGATGCTTTGGTTAGAGTCTGCTAATTTAGGTTGTAACATTTCGGCATTTGATCTGCCTGGACTGCGTCTCATGGTTTTACCCCTACCGGATTCTCTATATAAAAATCGGTGGTCATGTGCATGGATGTTTTGTGCTTTATATTTTCACTCTGCCTATTGTTACATGCTTAATTGATATTTGAAATTTGAAATTCAGTTATAGTTAGTTTGATTTTAAATTTTTGTTAAAAGTATTTAAATAGATTTCAAGACCTATCCACCCCACCCCCTTTAGGTGTAGTTTGGGCCTTTGTGTACTCTAACAATTAGAGCATAGGGTTATGGTCACTTCCAACCTCACACTGTTTTTCAGCCTTGCTTCAATTAACAAACATAATGATACAAGTTGCCTATCTCTTTCAAATTGCCGCCAGATGAAGTTAGTACAATTAAAGAACACAGAAGGTCTAAATAGACTACCAGAAATGAATCGCAGGCCCACATCCTTCACTGCAAATGATTTGTAATTCAAGAATAAATTTACGCAAATCAATTTCCAAAGAGGCTATCTCAATTTCCCATCTCTAGTACGGAGTCTTTTTATTTTTCGTAAAAAAGTTTTGGTTCGGATTAGGCTGAGTATTAATTCCAATGCCCGAGAAAATCTCTCAGAATGGCACTGCATTTCAAGTAAAATGGATGGTTTTTGCAGGTGGCTGTGTTCTCGGCCATCAAACGGACTAGCAGTAACCTTGATTTTACTCTAAGACGACTATAGTATAATGGATAATGACCAATGCTAGACACAGAATTTAATTAAACAATGCTAAGATATACTACTGTTAAAAGATTACTAAATGAAAGTATTACATGAGGGTTTTTCTTCTCTATTTAGCTTTATGTTTAATATTATGGGTTTATTTTCAATATTCTTTTAGAAGTTTTTTGAAAATTTTGGCAGTTGTGGGGCTGTATACAAATTTTTTTTTTTATACATTTGTTAGAGTTTAGAACTATGAGGATATCTGGTTAAAAAATTGGATATTATATAGGGTATTAGCTGCTGTCTACCTCTTTTTTGCGTCACTATGTATGTACCCGATTTCAACACTGGTTCTCATGGTGTTCCTTTGGTTGTGGACACCACTCGTGTTGCATATCGTGATATTGGTATATACCTTTAAAGTGTGGAAAGGTAAATTTTATTAAAAAAAGTAAAATTTATAAATCAACTATCTGACTAGCCATTCTTTACATGACAGAATGTTGGGTGGCTAAGAAACTACATATTCATCAAATGGGTGTTGAAATGTGAGTGTTGATATGAATGTGTGAGAAGACAGAAATGATGAAATAGATATGTATGTAAAATGGTTGAAGTAGCATCCATTAGAGATGAAATGTGAAAAGCCTGATTAAGATGGTTTGAATATGTCCAGAGGGAAGATAACTGCATCATTTTGGAAAAATGGCCTGGTCTTTATGGAGGGTAATGTTGGGAGGTTATGGCTTTAGATAGAATAGAATAACGAAACAATATTAATGTACCCGTCCCCAAATGGTTGGAATAAGGCTTCGTTGAGTTGAATATTGAGTCAACATTCAAAGAATTGATCAAATAGAGATATCTAAGCCGGTTTATAATGTTCTTTTTGGTGGGTAATTGTTCTTTGAATGCATCGATAATAAGTAACTCCTAATGTGTTTATTTGATCTGGCCAATATGCTCTTTTAATCATTTTATGACCGACACATATTTGCCAAATTAGAAATATTTATAGTTAAAAATATTGATAAATTTTAGTTAGTTTATGGGATCTTTTCTGTTTTTCCTGCATGGGTTTTTCTTTACTTATATATTACAATATCCTCCACCAATTTTTCTGTAGCACTTAATTGAATTCAAGTGGATTTGAAGCAAATGCAATTGTCAGTTTTAGCCTTGCACACTTATTTTATGCATTAGACTTTCTTTATCCCTCACATCTCATCAAAAAGCGTGAAGTTTTCAATTTTTGTTGACTTTAACTTGATTTTTAACGAACTAATGAATAAAACTCCCTTTTTTGTCTCTCAGATTCGAAGTTCACTCAACAAGAACTTCCAGCTTGCAAGCCAATTCTTACACCAAAATGGGTAAGTACTGTTTCATTTCTTCTGCAATTTTATAATACCTACTTGGTGATTAATCAACGCTGTAGGAATCCTCTTTTTCTGATATGTCTTTCTCTTTATCTGCAGGTGATTTCAGCATTTATGCTTGTTAGCATAGTCTTCATTCCCATTGGAGTTGTTTCCTTGTTTGCTTCTCGGGATGTATGCTCAATACCAACCAAACTCTTTTGCATTTTTTTTTTCTTTTATTCCTTGTGTCGTTGAGACTTGACCACCACGGATTCTCTTTCTCTCCATCAGGTTGTTGAAGTCATTGACAGGTATGAAACTGACTGTATACCAGCAGCCAATAGAACTGATAAGGTCAAATACATACAAAGCTCTGAAGATAAAACATGCAACAGAACACTGAAAGTAAGCTTCCTGTCATCAGTATTTGTTCTTCTTCTTATTGTTATTATCATTTGGTTTCTAATCTAGGTACAAGAGCTAGAACATAATCCTTGAGGTTATACTAAAATTGAACTTATCAATTTTTGAATCATATCAGGTGCCAAAGCATATGAAACAGCCTATATACGTGTATTATCAGATTGACAACTTCTACCAGAATCATCGCAGGTAATTTATAACTTGCCTTTTTCCTCTACTTATTTGTAATTTGATCATGCAAGAAAATATCTAATAAAAATTATAGATAATTAATTTTGTGTGTCATATGTGTTGCTTTTATCATTCATTAGATCTTTAGTATCACGCGAATCAATCTCATAACAATTTTGTCAAACCATAAATTAACGCAAGGATAGGAAAGAATATACTATTTTTTTACACACTAAATTAAAGCAAAGAAAGGAAAGAACACACTAATTTTTTACATCAAAAATCTCAGCGAGAAAAAACACGGGACTGTAGTCCAGAGCAAAGCAATTCACTATTTTGAAAAAAAAATTACACCGACTTTGACTTAGACGTGCTCAGATTCACTTTGCCGAGACTTAATTACTGACAGTCTCATACTGACTCCTTTTTCCGTACTCAAACAAACTCGAGTCCAGTTTCTGCAGACCTCAGACTCACTCCTACAGCCTTGAAAACAAGCCACTGCAATGGAATATGATTGCTCCGATACAAAGTTCTACATATAGAAGGATTGGGACAACAGGTACAATAGCATTCTGTCTAAAAACTAAAGTAAAACAGAATCATGTTGTATTGGTTAAGGAAACATAGAAATAAAGGAGGGATGGTAATTTAGAAGATGAGATGGGGCTAGAAGAAAAAGGATTAGAAAACAGAAGAAAGGGATGAGTAATTGATGAAAGATGAGGCTATACAGACTGAAGGGGAAGAGAAAGCTGGAATAAGGGAGAGGGGAACAACAAAGAGAATTCTGAAATCACATTATAACTCAATAATCAAAGTCTAAATTGTTTGTTTACATAAGAGCCTTTTATATATGCAAAATTAGAAACAAACTAGATACAGTAATAACCAAAAAATTAAACGTTACCAAAACAATAAAAATAAATAAAAACCCAACCCTAATTCATCAAATCCCTAATTTTATCTATTTTTTCCCATTCTGAAATCACATTATAACTCAACAATCAAAGTCTAAATTGTTTGTTTACATAAGAGCCTTTTGTATATGCAAAATTAGAAACAAACCTTAAAATAATAAAAATACAGTAATAACCAAAAAATTATACATTACCAAAACAATAAAAATAAATAAAAACCCAACCCTAATTCATCGATTCCCTAATGTTATCTATCTTTTCCCATTCCTTACAAGTAAAGGTGAATCTTGAGTGGCTCATGCGTGCGAGTTATGACACAATCTGTATCATTTGTCCTTTATTTAATTTATCTTGATATCTTTGAAGTGAAGTAATATGACTATTTATTTAGCATTTTTGAAGAATGGACTGTCTGTATGCCCACCTCATTCATGTCTGTGCAGTCACTCCATGCCTTGCATAAGTTGTGGAAGCATACATTTATAAGCTTCATAATTGTATGTACTTTGCCAATTGCATTATTTTGCTTCATTTCCTTTAGTTTATTTGATCTGTTTTATATAAAAGAAAAGTAAAATAAAAAACAGTTTATAGAAAAAGCCCTCGGGTCAGACTATACATACAATGGAAAAAATTAAAGAAATAAAACTTCCATTATTATACTAGTTGCAGCTTGTGATACAAGTTCTACATTTTTTAAACGTAATAATGTAACCTTTCATGTTTGTATTGGGATGTCAGCCTTAATGTGTTACGTTGTTCTCACGGTCTATGAATGCTAAAAATATGATAGAATAGCATTGCTACAATTTTGGTTCGTGTCTCTCATCCAGAAGCTTACTTGATCTTCGATTGCCTGAACAAATGAAGCCTTTCTGGTTCAATGCTGAAACAATTGGAAATGTTTTTCTCTGTGAATTTAATTATTTAGGAACTGAAAATAATGGTTATTTTTGGCATAACATGATTATGGTTTTTTAAGGTATGTGAAGAGCCGAAGTGATGAGCAGTTGCGAAAAAACAGCAGTCAAACAGACGTAAGCGATTGCAAACCAGAAGATTACGCCAATGGAATGCCAATTGTGCCTTGTGGTCTTATAGCCTGGAGTTTGTTTAATGATACTTATAGCTTCTCCCGAAGCAGCCAGCAGTTGGAAATAAAAAAGAAGGGCATTTCATGGAAGAGTGACAGAGATCACAAGTTTGGGAAAGATGTCTACCCTAAAAACTTTCAGAATGGAACTATTATAGGTGGTGCAAGTCTCAATACATCCATACCGGTAAGCCTTTACCCGCAGTTGATATTTATTTATATCAAAAACCCCAAGCTCTGATCAAGTTTCCAAGTATTGTCGTTTATATGCACAACAGTTGAGGCTTTGGTCATATGTTATCGTTATATCATTCTTTTATTTATTTATTTTTCATCTTCTTGTTTTATTCTTGATATATAATGAGTCATCTGAACATTTTTATTGTTCTAAATGCATTAATATATGTTGGGCAGTTCTTGTTTGAAAAATAACAGGGTAATAGTTGGTATTATATTGTCTTATGTTCTTACATGATAATGTGTTTTGTTGACAATATCTGCAAGCCACTCAACCTTCAGGGTTTTTTTAAGTAGTGTCTCAAGATGTCATGTTTTTCCCTGCAGAAACAGATAGAAGTAAATAGGTAATAAGTAATTACGATATTGTTCTTGTTTTGGATTAACCTTCTCCGTTTCAAAATTCTATCATGATGCTGAAAAAAGTCTAAGCTGGAAATGCAACTCTTGGATTTTTACTTTTACTGCTTTTTTCTGTCCAACCTTTAAAATGGTCTTGTCCTACTTCTCCCATGAACATGCAGTACCTATTTCGACTTGGAGTGACATGCTGCCATACTGTATTATTTCCTGCACTATTTTCTAGAAAGTTTGGAATGGGTCATTATGAATCATTTTAATGGCCTTTAGAGTCATTCTTAACTGAAGTTGTATTGGTGAGGCTAGCGCTAATCTGTCTAAATGTGTTTTGTGTAACAGTTGAGTGAGCAGGAGGATCTAATTGTTTGGATGCGCACTGCAGCTCTTCCAACTTTTAGAAAATTGTATGGGAAGATAGAACAGGATCTTCAGGCCAATGATGTCTTACATGTGACAGTAGGGAACAATTACAACACATATAGTTTCAGTGGCAAGAAAAAGCTCGTGCTTTCTACCACCAGTTGGCTTGGCGGGAAGAATGACTTTATGGGTATCGCATATCTCACTGTTGGCGGGTTGTGCTTCTCTTTGGCTTTGGCTTTTACGATAGTATATCTAGTTAAGCCAAGGTAAATTTTCTTATCCTGATCCACCCTGCCTGTCATATAATGCTGATTTTGGTAGGGTCTAGCTATTAAATGGGTGCTAAACCCGTGCTTCCCATTTTCTAAGTACACTTCTGCGGTTCTTGTTATCTTATACCATACCCATCCAGTGGGTGGGCAACCATATGGATTCGAACTCAGTGCCTTGAATTAGGCTCTGCAAAATATCCATTTTTTGACAGCAGTAGTGTTTCCAACTGTTTAGAGTCACTCGGTTTCTTATAAGGTGATCAGCCAGCACATAACGTACCGAGTTGAAATTTATGTGGAATCATGAGAGAGCTTATCTTGTGCTTTTGAGGGGGACACCTCTTTTATTCTTTATCTTTTGCATGTGTCACCTTTTACATTATATTTCTTTTGATGAGCAGCACTACTAATAAGCAGATTTTCTTGCTTTTCTAAGACACAAACAGCATAGTTAAATTTAACAAAATATATTGTTTAATAACACATGTAGAAATGATAATTTGAGCTTGCAATTAATGTACATGGTTCACAGCATATTTTCAACTATGTTTAGAGCCAGATATCGGCTGTTGTGGTTGTCTTGGCACGACGATGTCACGGAATAGATGACTGGCTTTAATCTACTCTGATTTCATTTGGATTCGCATGTTCCCAAACTCGCCTAGTTTTAGGATAATGTGATAAGGTTGCCCAGTTTGTCCACACAAGGCCTCTGGCTAGACCCAATTCATCCTGCATTGTTGCACCCGAGAAAGGGTGATGTTGGACTTGCAGAAACTTAAATTTATTATCATCGATTTATTATTATTATTTTAATTTTTTTTATGCACTCCATCTCTCTCTCTTACAGGCAACTCGGAGATCCATCTTACTTGTCATGGAACCGGAACACAGGTGGCAATTAAGCATGGTCATGGAACTTCTTCAAGTGGCTTGGCCTGAATATTTTCCTTCACGGTGGTGGATGTAATTTTTTTTGTGTATTACGCTTTTTAAAATTATGGTATATATAACCCTAGTTCGAAGTATTTTAGCAGTTTGGAATTTGAATGTTGTGGCAAGGATGAAAGGAACTCCTAATGTATAATTTCAGGAATGGTTTCTAATACAATTATTGGTTAGTTTAATTATGCAATGACTTACCTTTTTATTTTTCTCTCTCTCTCTACTTCGCACCATAGACGACTATCTTACACCATAGCCTTCTGTCGTTGCGAAACCCTATATATTTGTGTGTATCTTCGCATACACACACCTCTCTCTCTAAATTTAATTTTTTTCAGTTTCATACTAAAATCCCATATTACTTTGTTGTTGAACTGCAAAGAAAATTAAGTCTCATCTCCATAAACTCAAAGATACATGTATTGGTTTTCAAATAAAAGTTCCCAAGAAAAAGTTACTATTAGGTAGCTCCAATTAACAGTTGTTCTAAAATAGTGTACTTTATGCTCCAGACTTCTTGAAAATAATTTTCATCAAGAACTAACCAAGCAGCTCTTGTTCAAATTCCTCTATAGAATGTTTTCTTTGGAAAAATACATGCGTGCCCTCATTTCCAAGTTCCAACAAATCCGATGTTACTCATGTAGCCTCCAACAAATCCAAATATTACTCATGTAGCCTAGTTCTATTTGTAATAACAATAATAATAATAAGATAATGTATGTATCTATTGCGAATATTTTAAAAAGTGAGCTGTTGCACTAAAGAAATTGGAATGCTTTACGATTTGGTGCCTGGTATAGTGAAGACATCCAAGAATATGATATGAATTTTGTATATGCCATCAATCCAACGGTCAAAAACATTCCGATATTCCCAACTCAATTAGAAATATAAAGGTAATACATGTATTATGTAAAAATATTCACTATAATCTTATACAACTCTAGGCAACATAGGACTCTTGATAAACTTCTGCATCCAGTAGTAATGAAAAATGAAAGACAATCTCTAGCCAAGTTTGCAGGAGGTGACAATCTTCCCCACTTAGTCCAGCAAAATCCTCAGAATCTCGCAATCACCTATTGGCAAAGGTCAGCAACTTCAAACGAGCTTTGTTCTCAACTTGTTCCGAGTCCGGTCCATTTGACCAAAAACTATAATTGAATCTCTAGACGAAAGTCTGGAGATAGCTTTGCTCCCCAGCAGTTCAAAGAGAAGGATGCAGAACAGATTGTATCTGACAGATACAAATTCAGTGCTAAAGAAGGTAAAAGTGATAAATCCCATCTAACACTCTTTCTTTCTTCCTCAACAGACGAGAATCTTCAATCAGTAGAAATCTTTAGTTTTCCTCTCCTAAAATCTCATTTTGGAACAAAGGAAGGAATCCAGTCGTCTGGGTTCTCGAGGTAGATGAAAAACCAAAGAAAAAGAATGTGGACGATTGGAGTTTTATAATACTCTAAGCAAGATGTTGGAAAGATAGGCTCCCTCGGGATAGGAAGGGTCAATAGGATGATCACAAGCTGCTCCAGCCTGACGTAGAACTGTAACTTTCCTACCCGCTGTTGATGCAGCATCCTGAGCAAGATAAAATATGAATGAGAAATGCTTGTCAAAGACCATGCCAGTAACATAAAAATAAATTAATCTCCAGGTATTTATTAAATGACCAGCTGTTCTTTATGCGACGTTATATAAAACAACTATTAGAACAATTGCTCTTTATGCGACGGAATGTTGGGTAAGCTAAGAAATAGATTTTGAACATAGTGAGTGTGGCAGAAATGCAAATATTGAAATGGATGTGTGGCAAGACAAGAAATGATAGACTTTAAATAAGCAAATTTGTGTTATGGTTGAAGTAGCACCAATTGGAGATAAAATGAGAGAAAATCTATTAAGATGGTTTAGAAGACCGTTCAGAGTGCTAGTTAGGAAGAGTCACATGACCCACGTTGAGTGTAATGCTAGGGGAAGTGGAAAATCAAAATTAATGCAGATAGAGTTAGTAAGAAAGTTAATGATTACATGCGATTTGAGTAGGCTATGGCGGTCGATAAAGCGGAACCGAAAAATAGAATTCATTTCGGAAAAAAAAAAGCTTTGTTAAGTTGAGTTGAGTTGAGTATTTATTAAACAACCAATAAAAACAGATTTAAGGTTGCCGATGGTGACCAATAGATCTCATTTATACAAATTGAAACTTCTCTAAGCAAGGTAATACGTAAAATAAAAATACATATATATGGAAGAAATAGAAAGCATTCTATTAAATTGAATTTCTGTCTCTCACCATTATGAGAAAACAAAGAAAGAAAATGGAAACAAGAATCAACTACTTGCCTGAAGAATACGCAAGAGCATCCCACTTTGGGTCATAGCTCCTGAGCATGAGCAAGTCATGAGAAGACCACCCTTCTTTGTTAATCGCATGGCCAACGAGTTTAAATTTCTGTACATGCCAGATGCACTTTTCAGAACCTGAATTCGACAGTGACCCAATAAGCAGCAGAACGAGACACAAAAATTAAGAAAAGGTTGTTATTGTTGATTTAAAAACTCCTATATACATCCCACCAAGATCTAAATTTCCTCTTTCTAACATTTTGGAATGACAAAAACAGGAGTTCACCAAGCAATTAATAATATGTGAAACCCAACTGTCAACAGGGCAGCTGGATTGGCTAGAGCCTCTTGGTGACCATCAAGAGGTTTCAACATTCAAGTTTGACTCTCTCGGGCTTACTAGATACATGTGGTCTTGGGGTGGTTGCATGTATCTAAAGATAATTGTCACGCTCCCGAAGGGAGTGCCGGAGTGGGTACCCCTCAAGGAAAAAGAAGGAAGAATATGTGGGTATGGGTGCAGGAGTTGCACTCACATGAGTGTGAAAGGTGTCATACACCACATCTTAGTAAATATGAGCTCCATTAACTGGCCCCTAAATATGCAATTCCTGGCTCCACCTTTGATTCCTGGTAATAATACTAAGTAGCACGTTACACATGTCATGATACCTTTCTTCGAGGTGCTAGTTTAGGGGGATCCAGAATAACTATATCCCATGATTCATTCCTAGAAGCAGCATCCTTCATAAAATCAGACGCATCACGTCTTAAAAAAGATACTCTCTCCGGATCCAGGTTGTTCAGAATAATATTTCTGTTGGCAAGCTCCAAAGCAGGCAAAGATGTATCAACACCTGTCAAACAAGAAGAAAACTGAGCGAACTCATCTAAACTACAATATACTCGGAACCTTAGATTGTGCACTCTACTGCACAGAAACAACTCCAAGGAAGATCAGTCCTAACAGCAACCAGAAAAATATGCAGTAGCTAATTTCAGATGTGCCTTTGAGGCAACACAGTACTGAAAAAATAATATGAAACCTCGTGTAGAGACATCCCGGCGGACCTCTAATGGCTCTTTTAACCTCTCACATGGGAACATATGATATCTGCTTTTTTAAGGATTGTTCCAAGGATCTACAGACTTGCACAGATGCTCTGAATTTTTCCAAGAGTCAACTTAAAACTCAATTTTTTATGATAATAGGTAATAATCATCCAGTACATTCAACCGGGTAACAAATTATTATTATTTTTTGACAAGTGTCATCCAGGTAATAATCATCCAGTACTTTCACCAGACGTATTTCATATAGCACTTGCAATAGAATGAGATAAAGACAAGAAGTTGGTAATTGAAAAAGTAAAGGATATAGAGAGTAAAAGATGTAGAGAGAGATGATAAATTATGGTGGGTTGCTTGAGACTGATAAGAGGAATGTTAGGTCTCCAGAGATCTTTCTAGATGCTCCAAGCTTCTTGTGAAAGAAGGATGATAATATATGATGATGAATTGATGATAATGCTAATGGTTGTTGACCAAAGTATTATGTAACCAATCAAGATGGTTGCTTCAACATGAATGTGAAAGAGAGAGAGAGAGAGAAAGAAAAGTGATGCGAACAGTAGCTCCTCAGAGCACATAGCTATAAGATGGCATGGCACTATACAGTAACAGTATACACATGGCAGGAGGCTTGCAGATCCAACAATGATATAGTCGGCAAGCAAGAATGAGGAAGGTTTAGGAGCAGTAAGCTAGTCAAATTGAGTAAAGGGCAATTTTGTTCAATTTCCATTACTTTTCCACATCACAGTTCATAGGGGGTGTTAATGAAACTGATGTACTTTAGAATATATATATATATATATATATTTGATAAGATACAATTCACACCCTATATATTCTGGACAAATTTTCATTTGAATTGAATCTACCTTAGTAATTGCAAAGTTAATGGTCAGAAGTCTACTGAACTTTATGCTGGATTAATTTGCAGCCAGATTATATACACACAATAATACAGTTGAATTTACTGATTTTTTTATAACAGCCTTAATAGGTGTAATTTACAGAATCAAAGAAAAGAAGCCTAATTACCTCCTTCCAAATTTAATACAGTTCATGCAGGCATCTGTAACAGAAATCTAACAAGCCTAGAATTATGTGTAAAGTTGGAAAATTTAAACCATGCTCTTTACAATATTAGAAGAACAACCACCATTAAAAGATATTAGCAAGAAATGACAAGAAAGATGACACATACCAGTGACATTCATAGCACCACCATGTGCTGCGTTTAGAGCAAAACCGCCAGTATAACAACATACATCAAGAACTCTCTGACCATCTGATATTTTAGATATGAATTGACGATTTTCACGCTGATCAATATAAAATCCTGTCTTTTGGCCCTCCAATGAGATTGAATAAGTGACCCCATTTTCCATAACCTGGCACAGAGAAATTACAAGGTGGCATAAAATGCAATATAAACAGCTATAAGAACAAAATTTTACAATCAATTTAAACCAAAATGCTAATATATATGATATAGCTACCGACTGAAGTAGCTATTGACTTACTGAATATGCACTGATTATTTCCAAAAAAAAAAAAAAACCAATGGAACTTTTCAACATAAAAACAAGGAGCAAAAATCGCAAAAGAAAAAGAAAAACCTCCAGGGAAAATTAGTCCTTAATGGTCCAACTAACTTTGACCTAACACCCCATCTCATGACATGAGCACAATCCCAATTTAAACATAATGCAATAGCACTAATCGCACTCAATGAGTTGGTTATCTAAGATATTTGCTACAGTTGCATTAAAGGAAATTTAAAATATAAAAATTATAAATATGTTTCAGAAGAAATTATGAGAAATAATATTGGTGTACCAAGCAATGGCCCCTACTAGCACTCTTGATTATCAGGGTCCACACAAGCTAATGACACTTTTAAGTATTGGTGAATTGATTAATTCTTCCAGTTAGTTCAAATTAAGACAATGACTTGAATGATGTAACTCAATCAGACTGGCTTCTTCAAATAGGAAGACAAGAATAAGAACACACACACACACACACACACACATATATATATACATACATATATTTATATAGAAGAGAGAGAGATAGCCTTTCTGTTCAATCTTTATTACTCCAGGCCCATCCTACTCTGCACTTATAACACCTATTTATAAGCTTCATAAGACCCAAGAAAATAAGCAAAAGTCTTTTAGAAGTCGTGTTATTTAAATTGTAGCATATTATGACTAAAACTCCATTATAAAAGCTACTTACACCTAAAAAGATTCGAAAAACAGCAAAGATTGTTAATATAACAATTGCCATACCATCTTCTCAATTGCCCTGTGTCAAATAAGCATTCAGGGAATGTTAATTGCAATGATTCAGATAATCAGATCATCTCCACAAAGTCATGATCAATAGCCAGCATTACAACTGAAGATTCAATGTACAAAATGATTTCTTGTCAAGAATAGGGAGAATATATTGAATATAAACATGTAGTGATTGCAAGACCTCCAGATGTGATACCAAAATTAATGTAACCCAATGGAGTACAGTTTCTCAAAATAGAAACAAGAGAAGAAAATTAACAATTAAGAGAGGGAGAGCTCTTCTAAAACTATAATCGCCAAGTGAAAACCTTATAAAACCCTGCCTACCTAACATATTAACATATTAAGACTCAAATTTTATTCCCAAGACCACTAGAACTTCTAAGAATAAGTAATGATATATGTATACGATTTGTATGTATACACACACAAAGAAAGGGCTGCTATAGGACATTTGTATGATCTTCTCACGAGTTCGCATAAAAATAATTATATAAGGGATTGTTAATTAGGTGGAATACACTCAAGTGTGTCTCTAAGTCATGGCAAAGATCATTGCCCTACCAATGGGCCATTAGCACAATGGTATAACCTCCCTCAAAGGGCGGATGAGGGGTTCGAATCCCGTAGTTGGCAATTTCTGAAATGTGTGTGTGAGTTGTTACCTAAAAAAAAAAGACCATCACCCTAGAAGTCGTTGGTTCAATCTGTAGAAATAGGTTGGTGCAGAATATTACAGGTGGCCGACCTCTTTCATTCCCTTTTTTTTTTCTTTCTTTCTTTCTAAAAGCTAATGATGCATTATAAAAAGAGAATACAACCCATGTCAAGTGATTTATAACAGAATCAATAAATAAATAAAAAAAGACTCCAACAATGAATTCAAGTCCTCCCAGCAGTTTCCTGACGAACAGTTTTTGGTGGGATTCCAGGGCAGTATGTCTAATTCTGTGGGTTGTCGAAAGAGCATCACCCTGGTTGGCTGGTTGGTTATTCTTTCATAAAAGAATTGACATTTTCTGCAGAGTATCTAGAGGGAAAGCTTTGTGAGAGATTTGGTGTGCAAATGCACCTTCAATTTCAGATGATCAATTGCTATATAAGATTGCTGAATACGAGAGGCTGAGTTTCTCGATTCTTCAGCCAGCTTGGACTGCAGAGTTTATGTGATCTCCCCATTTTGTAGAGATGCTGGCTTCTCTCCTCCTACATTTGTCAGGAACCTTAAAGGTGATTTATTTTATTTCTTTTCCATGAACAGCAGTTCTGGATGTAATATAACCTTAACATTGGACTATTGGATCTCCAGAAAAAGGGCAAGCATAAATGTTGCGCAACACAAGTTTAGAGGATGTATAATCTCCTTGCTCATAACTCCTTCTCCAACCTCATGGTCACAGTTTTCAGCTGGTTATGTCCTTGGTTACGGATTGGTCCCTTCAAAGTCTTATAATTATTCAGAATATCCATGCAAGTGGATTTAAGGGTCAGATTTTAGAGTGCCACTCTTTTTCATCCTACAGTCAATAATAAAAAAAATTGATTAGGCAATTTTCATAAAAATTGAGGCCCTGGTAATATTGCTGATAGCAAAATAGTTTTATATGGTCTGCTGTAGCACTTGGTAATTCTGTTGACGAGATTAATGTTGCAATCTGGATTCAACACCCAACAGCAGAAAAGTTTTCAGTAAAAGGAAAATTGTTAATATGGTTTCCCTTTTGGTGACCTCGCATCAATCAGGTTAAAGACATTCCTCTTGCAGATTTTCCCAACACTTGGAACCCCGTTATTTATCGTGCTTAGATTTTATTGACCCACTTCCCTAAAACAAATGACAGATCAGAAGTGCACAAAGAATACTATAATACAATTACATGAGTAGAAGCTAAGTACAGCAGATATCAAGATTTTGTGTAATGTGTATGTAGGGATGAAAGGATTAAGATTGTATATTTATGATATTTGCTTAGTTAGCAACAGGAAATGGTACCCGAATACAGCCGTAAGTAGTAAATGTACATCAGAGGTGTCTCTCTTACTGAAAAGAGATATTAGAGGTGTCTCTAAATAATACTCTAGTTTCAGTCATTATGCTCCCTCCTCTTATGTAACAGGCTTCTCATTGTTGAACAAGATAAATAAATTTCAGTTAATTCATACAAAATGGACCCTCGTGTGAGCTTGCATTATCAGATTTTCAGACAATGCAATATAATGTCCAAAAAAAAAAAATCTAACCTTTGTCCTTTCAAGAGGAGTAGATGGATCTATATCCTTTGGATCTGATAAATCTAGTCCTTCTTCTTTTAGGATCTCAATAGATGGTCTCCAGCTTATATATCTGATCCCATCTAATCTATGAATACAAGATTTTATCTGTGACTTGTACTTCTCAACCCAAGCAGCAGATGATGCTATTACAGCTATATCTCCAAAGATATCAATAATAAGGCCTGACAACCTGTAGCAGAACTTAGGTGAACAAATGAAACAATTAACTAGCTTGCACAAAGGAAACACATTATAACAGGAAACTGTAAAATCTTAAAAAGAATAAAGGGTGGTTCTTAAAACATAAGAGTACTAACAAATGTTATCAGCCTTTTGATAAATATTAACATAACGTATGTCCAGAATTTAAATATCAAATTTGCAATACTGGATACTTTTTTATTTATCCATCTATGACAGTGACATAAGAATAATCAGTAATGAAAAATATATGAGGCCAACCGTAGTGAAAATAGAGTTTGATAATATATATATATATATATATATATATATATATATATATATATATTATTTATATATAAAAAAAGTGATGAATAATTAGAATTACTTAGTATATATGACTCCTAGGGAGCTAAGGTGAAACTGATACAGAAGAATGCGTACAAGAAGTCCTAAGATACACAATACTAATAGGCAATTAAATGGTTCAAAAACACTTAACCTAATTAAATGGTTCAAATTAACTTAATGAGTGAAAAAAATAATAAAATAAAATTAATGCAACAAAACTTAGAATTATGGATGTGTTCCTTTAGATGAGATAATGGAGGTTTTTCTTATATGATTCGATGGATGTCTCCCTTATATGAGATGGTGGATTTGTTTCTTATATAAGATTTAGGATAGGATATGTGCCTTACAATAGAATTGAAAACAAGGAGGTTAACATTTAACCAAGAAGATTAACACGATATTAAGTGCATGTTTAGCATTGTTGTAACTTATAATAAGCGTTTTTCCATTTAGAGCTGCCAAAAAAATGTTCCATGTGGAGGATCAAATAGTGTTTGCTAATGCAGTATGTAAAGCAGTTTTAATGCATATTCTCCTTCCATATATAGATTCATTCTATAAATCTTTACCTCCACTTGCACATGCAATTTAAAAAGCACCAATTTTGAGCTCTGGCTAATAGCTCTACTAGGCTAAAATCTAACCACTAAAAGGTACTTTCTTTTGTCACCAAACACAATTAAAAATGAATTTTCAAAAAATGAATTTTCAAAATAAAAGTGCCTTTAACAATTCCAACCACACTGCCAAACATACTATAAACCAGAAAAGAATGAGAAAATTTACAACATAGTTATTTGGTACATATCCATATCTATTGTACAATTTTGATAGCATATTACTTATGGTCACACTAATATTATTGACGTAAGGTAAGATTTCAAACTTGCTGATCTATGATTTTGCAGAGCTGTAAACTCACTCCCTCAATTATCATTTCAGGTAATGCTCATGTCAATTGTGGTTAGAGGACTTTTGCAATTTAGTTATCCTTCCCTCACTTAGTTGTATTTATTCCATTATTGTTGAGACGACTAAGGTTTATATGTAAATATTAGAGGTTGGATTTATTATGGTTTGAATTATGTTAAGACATGGTAATTTATGTTATATTATGGACTATGTGATCAATTATTTGGATATTGTTACAATATGACAGGGAATGATATTATATGCATTGTAATGCGGTTCCCAATTCATGCATTGTATTTGGGTACGGGGCAAGATATTCGAATTTGGGGTGTGACAATTCTAGTCCTACTTATCTTAAACCCTTGTTTTGTTCTAGAACTTCTTTCCACACTTCTACTTTAGCAATTATCCCCACTCTGGTTTCATTAAATAGAACAAGATCATCACAAATAGCATACTCTGTGAAAGCTCATCCTGAATGTGTTTGTTAGTTAATTTATAACTCAAGCAAATAAATAAATAAAAAAAATATCGGCTTAATGTTATCTATGACATAAGCCAAAAGTAATTGGAAATGGATTCGACTGTTCACCTCCCTGGCAAAAATCAAATTGATTTTCCAACACTATACCCATTCTCCCAATGTGTCATAGTATGACACTTCGATTTGATATATTGCCCAAATAAAGCTGAATAACAAAAATGAATTTGTGCAGTCCAACCTAAGTAGTCAAAACAATGGTTTCTTGAGTTGATCTAAATTTTAAGAAATTATTTGAACTATTGCACAACCAATTTTCTAGTGATGACTGAAGATAATACAATGTGATTGAAAAGTTGCAATAATTCTCGACATTCTTAAATATAAGAAAACCTAAAACATGAGCTAGAAGCCCAATATGCAACTGCTTAAGCATACAAACAAAGGTGGAAAAGGAATTTTTAAAGCAAGCAAACTAGCAAGTGATTCACATGCATTTATGCTGTGTTTATAAAAAAAAGATACTAAAAATTACAGATGTTCTCTCTCTCTCTTTTGGTACGTGTGTTTACTCTATCTCAAATTCAGTCTTAAAGATAAAAAGGATTTTTTGAGTCAAAAGTATGAACTTGACAAGGAGTGTTGATAAGTATGCAAGGAAATATACCTATCACCTTCACTATTGACAAGACGGTATGCATTTGTATTGGCAGAGGGGAGACCCAAACTCTTGCGTAGCTGGACAGCTGCATGGATTCTTGTTTCAAGAAGTTTCTCCACATTCAACGCACAAGATGGATCTCTGCACCATTTAGACCAACAATATAATTAGCCTTGTGCATCTGAAGAAACAACTGAAAACTATGAAGGACTTATTACAAAATACCCTGCTGCTTCCTCTTCTAGTTGCATAAGCCGAACACAGAACATAGAAACTGAATTGTATAAGCCCCAACCAATTGGTTTCTCCATCCCGTCAGCTACCAGCACAACATCCCCGGTCTTAGGTGGTGGCCTACCAATTATTCTATCAATTGCCCCACTATACACCATTGGACTTCCTTCCCTAAAGAGTTGTGTCTTCCCCTTTTTCAGAACAACCTTGGCAACACCTATCAAACCAGCAAGACTCACCCATCATTAATCAGCAATAAGGCCTAGAGACATACAAGTATCTTACAATTAGTCAGTAAATATGCTTTTTCCTATTCACAAATATAAAATATCACTTTACTCCAAAAAAATCATATGTTTGTATTAGATGCCGAGAGAGAGAGGGCAATGAAAACACTCCAAGAAAAGGTACATAGGGATAATCAACTAAATGATGTGAATGTCATGCTAGGTCTTCATAGATGCCAAGCTGAATGTTAAGTACTAGACCTTATCCCTTTGCTTAAAGCCTTAAACTCTCCTATCTACAACTTGAAAATTAATTTGAGTTGGTTTCGGTTTAATACAGTTAAAAATGTTGGGAAAAGAAAAAAAATTCAAGAAAATGTTGGGAAAAAAAGAAAGATCTTTCAGAATGCAAAATAACATACTACATAAAAACAATTGATAAAAAATGCTTTTAAAAAAAGGATCTTCCTTTGATAGTATGAATTCAACTAGCCTAGTGTACGAGGCTGCCGTCATTGCCGAGTCTGGGAGGGTCAAATGTCCGCAATATCTACCTCTGTATGCGAAATGGAGCAACTTTACCGTTGCGCAAAGGCCCCCCTCATCCCAAGCATATATAGAAAGACTTCAACAGTTGCTCAATTTCATGTAAATTGCAAATTGGAACAGTCCAAGAGCAGAAAATTTAATTCAAGTGAATACATCATTCGCTCATGTAATAAATACATATATACACATAGAGTATACACTTAGGTGGATATGTGTGTGTCAGTGTGTGTGTGAGAGAGAGAGACCTTTGTGGAAGTTTGAAGCGATATCGTGAAGTGTGGTGGCTGACGATGATAGAGTAATACACGGAGACTTCATCAGGCGGCCTGTGAGAGCCATCGTTTTTAGTGACCCTTTTTCACTCCAAGTCGAAGGATGGAGGTGGATTGCAGTGGAGCTGTTTGGCGGGAGGAATTAATCCATCCGCGGGCCCGGCTAGATATGTTTGGACAGAGGGTATACTGAATCCCGTGCGTGAAACAATGTATCCCCGTGCTATGGGCCAGACTAGTTGAACCCAGATAATTCAAAATTTTAAGGGCACTTAAAATAAAGTTTTTAACCTTTTCGACAATGTTTCATCACGTTTGATTATGCATATATACTCGAAGGTAGGGGCTCATATCGCAAGGTTACTGGCCTGTTAATAATTATATGTATAACTAATAAATTTATGAGTACCTATTAAAAAAATATTGTTATTGAATTTAAGCTGGGCTTGGGTCTCGAACCAATTGGTACTCTTAATTTATTTTAAATGATGAAAATTGTATTTGATACGTAATTATTATTTTTAATTTTATTTACATTGATAAGAAATATACTTACACATTTTTTTTTGTCCACAATTAACTCGAACTCCTTCCTTTCTCTTTAAGAATAGAATTTTAGCATTGGGCAAACTCCTTCCTTTCTTTTTAAGAATGAAAATATACCATTGAATTAGATGCTCTTTGATTTGTGTTGTGAAAGCAATCTTCAATTAGTTTTTCGTCAGTAGATGCTATCATGTGATAAATTTGCTGCACCTTTTTGTTTTTGCCCTTTATTTTATTTTTTTCAATTTGTAGCTGATGAAGCACAATGGCTTGAATCTTGTTAAGAACTTGAATTAAATTTTTATTAACTGATTCTTAAAAATTATGTTAAACTTCATCAATGTCTAGTGGCAAATTATTACAAATGTAATTGGATATAAAAAAAATAAAAAAAAAAAAGTCCCAATTTTAGTACAAGCTTTGGGTATTCCCCCAAAATTTGGGAAGGTAACTGAATGTGAGACAAAATTCCTCTCTCTACTCTGTTTCTTTTGACCTTCCAACGAACAACATAGAAGGTATCACTTATTGACGCAACTAAATGACACCACAGTAGGCCTCCTTAAAGCTTATTAATAAGCTCAATTTGAGTGTAGGAGTATTTAATATTCACAATAATGAATAAACTTTCCCAAAAAAAAATATATACTATATATATATATATATATATATTCACAATAAAATGAATGGTCAGAAATTTCAAACACAATCCTTCTCCCCCTCTCTATTTCTCATGTTATGCACTGAATAGGTTACGATATTGATAACTTTTACTCTCAGATATTATTATAGTTCAGATCAAAACAGAACATGAGAATCAGTTATAACTTAATACAATTCCTTTCCCAGCTTTATTGTACATCCAAACAAAAAGTAACAAGGCCAGACAGATGGTCCTATAATCAGCAACCACAAACTTGAGATATATAGAGGTGCATAATCTTGATTTCCATGAAATACTAATGGATTTTGCCTAAGCTCGTGATAAAATTAGCAAGTTCCTTGCCTCAGTGATGGACTTCAGCTAATTTTGATCATATTAACCAAAAATTCGAACTACGAATAGATTGGGTACCAGCAGAAGAGCAGTTGTGGCATTCAATGCAAAGGGCTTGGGATGTTAGAAATATTTCTTTTCGTAAGAAACCAGCCCATGCACTCCGCCTTCAACTTGTGCCGCCCCGGTACGAACCTGTATAAGCCGAAGAGAGAACAAGTGAGATGCAGTGACAAACTCCTAAAATGAATTGTTGCTCCTCAATTTCCACCTTACTAACTGTCAATTTGGAAGTGTTCCTGAAGGGAAGCTAGGAGTGTTTTAGGGACTAAATGAGCTAAGACAACTTTTCTGACATAACGAAAATTGTAATTTGCGCAAATGAGCATTTCACAACAGAGATTTGACTTCTTTATTTTCATTTACATTTATTTAAGAGATGTTGGAGTTGGAGACAGAAAATTGGAGGGAGACAGGACGATATGGAGAGAAGGTAATGAGATTGAATAGGATGGGAGTTTATCAAAGTTGCCGTTATACAAAATGTTGAAGACGAAGATGAAGATATGATATGCTTTGGCAGCAAAAAATTTTGGAAAGACAATTCCAGATGATCTGAACTATAAATAAGACTAGCTCTGCCAGCATAGAGCCACAAAAAATTTCATCCGCAATATGGTCATACCTCTAGCCTTAGTACCCCGGAACCTAACAGGTCATGAGCAGATTGCAAGGAGGAAGAACCAAGGTCCTGGAGCCCCTGTTTTACTGCTTGCATCGTGTAAGGTATAAACTTCAAGACAGAACCTTTATCTGCAACTGCTCCAACAACTCCCTGAGCAATCTTTAACTTGGCTTTATCACCTAAGTATCGCACGTCGCTCCCTTTTGTCATTGCTTCTAGAGAGCCCATTCCTCGGTATTTCTTGATCCGGAGACCCCCCTGTAATAATGAAACATTGGAACAAAATAGTAATTAGAAGAACCTTTTAGAGAAAGCAAACTGGTAGAATTGAAGGACAAGGAATTTGTGCAGGACCACAAAAGGCGAAGGCTTTAAGATTTTCTAGAGGAGCAAATAGAAAGCAAGAATTTTCATCCATCTATTACCTCTAATTGATGTGACTAGTCATCATTCACCAATTGGTGGCACTTCTGAAACAGTTCTTAATTTTAGTTCAAGCTAAGTGATACCGGGTTCAGAATCGACCCCTGTGATACTAAGCACAATAAACTATATATAAGCGCACGACATGATTTCAGCACTAAAATGACCCATCATAGATGTTATAGATTCTACTGTAAAGTATACTGATTTCCGTTAATACCCAGTAATACTTACAAAAGCATTATAACATCTGCAGGATTTTGTTTCAATTTGTTAAATGTAGAGAGAGATGGGAGGAAGCGGGGGATCTCATCCAGTATTAAATTACGAAGTATCCTACCTTCCCATTGACTCATGCCTTTCAACAATTCTGGACTTGCTACACAGAAACACACACACTCTCTCTCTCATCACAGTCTGTAAATTATTTTATTTTATAACTATATGTTTGCATAAATTATTTATGTAAAACATACCAAATACTACACCAACATGCACTAATGCAGTCCACATTAAAGGTCGTACTATAAGAAAATGAAACGTGAGTTCAAATAATAATAAAGATGTAATATGCTGTAATTTTTAACTGAATTTATGGGTTTAGATAAGGCAGAATGTTGAAGCATGATTCATATAACATATCCCAAATAACTGGAATAAAGATTAATTAAGTTCAGTAGAATATGGATATATATACAAACATAAGTTTTGTCAAACAAGATAGTTTGAATTGAGTGAATGCCGATTGCATCTCCAAATTCAAGATATGGTTACCAATGGCATACTTATTGCAGAAAAGCATCTCAAAAGAAAAATAAGTATAGAAGGCCAGAAGAACTAAAGACACGAGTCTAAAATAAAAAATAAAAATAAAAAATCATTACAGTAGAAGTTAAAAACAAATACAAATAAAGGATTGCATATCCATGACACTCGTATAAATAAAATCAATATTTCACAAAACTCATGCATGACGCGTCAAATGATGCAAGATGAATTCATTCCCTAGTGAGCAACAACATCTATGAGTCTAAGACAGCAATAAGAACAGAGTGTCACGGGGCATTGTGTCACCTGATATTCATAAGCTCCCGGAGCTTCATTGCTTCCAGCTAAGAAGCTTCCCATCATTACAGTTGACGCCCCAAGAACCAAAGCCTTGACAATGTGTCCAGAGTTTGAAATGCCTCCATCCGCAATGACAGGCACACCACTTTGCCCAGCAATGGATGAAACCTTGTAAACTGCAGTCGCCTAAGAAGTTTGGGAAAGAAAAAATAATTATACGGTTGAAAGAATAGCAATGGATATTGGAAGAATTCTCAGTCATACTGTCAAGAGTTTTTTATGGTGTTAATTTCACTAATATATTGTGACTCAAATACTACCACTTACATATCAAAATCAATGGTGTGCTCACTTTAAATCTGTAAAAAAAATTACTACTGAAAGGAGAATGTAAAATTTGATATACTGCTTCCTCAGCCAATTAATAATTATATCAAACATTATAACTTGAAAAATAGTGAAAGCCAGCTTTGGTAATTGTCCTGTTGAAGGGTAACCTCTCTCCAACAAAGAATACCACATTACAATCATGGACAGATGCCTGTGGAACATTGTTTCAGGCACAAAGTGACAAACTGTTGCAGTTCCTTTACATTTCCATATTCAATGAGACCAATAGCATCAATGTACTTGTCACACAAGTTAATTATGTCCACGCGCCCGGCGCCCCTACCCAAGAATAATTAAAGGTAAAAGAAGGGTAAAGTATATGTGGTCTGACACAGAGGGAAAACTGCTCTTTCCATCTAAATTTCCTGGCAGAAAGTGAAATTATCATGACAGACCATGACATCCTATACGATGCAATGCATCCATGTGACTTTTTCAAATTCAATACTGTGAAACTTCCCGTTGCATATTCAGATGGAAACATCGACATAGTTCATAGAAGGTCGTCACTCGTCAATGTATTGAAACAATTAACAACAAGCGACATGTGGTGCTAACTCAACTAGAATCCAAATAAAAGATAGCACATCAGCGTTGCCAAATGATCAATACAAAATAGCAAAAGTATATTTGACACAGAAAATCATCGAAATCATCCTTGCCTTAGTCCCATGTGAATGGGGTCGACACATAATATAATCAAATACGTTAAGTGAAGGGGATGGCACCAAATTATATCAATTAGAAATATATATGAAATATTAAGGCCTTGTTCTGGAGAAAAACAAGTACTCGGTAAAATTCTACACATTTCAAAGCATTAATGTGCCATATAACTCTCGATGGACATTTCAAGCTTGAACTTATAGTAAGTATAACATAACAGAGGCATTCTCTAAACCATTCAAGCACAGTGTTCCATGCATACACGGGATAAACTAATCCATAAAGTAGAATTGAGAATTTTTGTTACCTGTCCTCGCCCCACTGCACACACCTCCTGTGTGGTGCAAATTGACCCAGACCCCATCCCAACTCTCAACCCATCAACTCCGGCTTGTATCAAATTCCGCGCCTGGTCCATTGTCACGACATTCCCACCAATCACATCCAACTCGGGGTATGTCTTCTTCACGTACTTAATCATCTCAATCTGGTAACTCGAATTCCCTTGAGAACTATCCAACACCACCACATTTGCACCCGCCTTCACCAAATGCTCCAACCTCTCCTTATCCGTTTCCCTCGTCCCAATCGCCGCCCCCACCATGAACTTCCCATCAGCTCCAAGTGACGGCAGCCCCAACGCCGCAGGAAACCCACGGATCCTTTCCACGTCGGCGGCAGTCACCACATCCACCACCTCCCCGTCTTTTTCACTCACCAACGGCACGAATTCGAGCTTCTTAGCCGCTAAAAAGGTAGCAACTTGCTCGAAATCATAGCTCGACGGTACAGTTACAGGTGATTTTAACATATAATCACAAACCTTAGCTTCCTTACCGTTCAGGGCCTCCCAATCAGACTTCGTGACCACGCCTAACAACTTGGATTTCCTCGTACCCGACTCGGTGACGAGAATGAACGGTGACGAAGCGAAATCGTCGGCGGAATCGATTGAATCGGACGGTGACATGAAGATTGGATCGGAGACGAAGGGGATTCGATGAGATTTGGCATGTCGGACCAAGGAGGCTTGTTCGGAGGAAGTGTTGTTGGAGTGGACGATGCCGATTCCGCCGAGAGCGGCCATTGCAACAGCCATCGACGACTCGGTGACGGTGTCCATGGGAGAAGCGACGCAGGGGATAGAGAGGTTGAGGTTGCGGGTGAGTTTGGTGGCGAGTTGGACTGAGTCGGCTGGGAAGTCGATGTAGTGTGGGAGGAAGATGACGTCATCGTAGGTGTACGAATAGCGTTCCTTGAACAACCTCTCCGCCGGAAATCCGTCTTCGATTGGAAATCCAGCCATGGCGTCGCCGGAAATTGCACAGATATATATGTGTAGAGAGAGAGATTGCCGATGGGTGGTGAACTAAGTTTAGATTTTTAGGGTTTTACTCCGCCTCTCCTCGGCGTATACGGAAGTGCTAAGAAACAATTGACGAACTTTGGAGGGAAAAATCCATATCTGAGTTGTCCCATTTCCATTATGTGGGTCCCACGAGGCGATACAGGAAAGTTTATAAAGCTTCCGATAAGTACGTAGCTTTTTTCTTTTTCTTTTTCTTTTTTTCTTTTTTCTTTTTTGAAAGGTGCTAAGAAAAGTTAGACAAGAAAAAAATATCTTATGATGTGATAGCACTAATTCGACTTTAGGACTCTGTAAAGAGCGTTGGATGGGAAAGTTTTTATAAAGCTTCCGATAACAACGTAGCTTCTTTTTTATTTTTTATTTTTTCTATCAGTGTTATTTATGGAGAATAGTGATTTTTTAAAAAAACATGTGGAACCTGTATTATTTTTTTAAAAAGTTATTAATTTATTTTTTTAAAATTCTATCTCATTTGGATTTATAAATAATTTTAAATGGAAGAGGAAATGAAATTTGTTTGTGAAGGATAAAAGGATCATAATTCAATTATTATAGTTGGGAGGGTCATAGATTCATAATTAGGTGGTCATATATTGGAAACAAAAAATAACTGTTTACATATCAAGATTATAATACGAACGTCAAAGCCTCTATATTGCATATCGAGATAAAAGTACATACAATAATTAAAAAGAATAAAATTTTAAATGTGTTAAAAAGAATAAAGAATAAAATTTTAATAAAGAAAGTGTAAAATCTTAAAAAGAATAAAGGGTGGTTCTTAAAACATAAGAGTACTAACTTAAGTCACAAAGAGCAAGATCGTTAAAACAGTAAAATTATATCATAAATAGTGAAAATTTGATTGAGAGAGTGCGTGCACTCAGAATGTGAGAGCGATACTTGTTAAAAAATACTGCGTGACTTAAGTAGTAATAAATGTTCTCCTAGATTCTCCAAGCTACATAGTGATAGAAGTCTGGTGACTTTAACTGATAGAGAAAAATAAACCTAACCAGACTTTAACTGATAGAGAAAAATAAACCTATCTTGACCTAACGATAGAGGCAACCAAGTGTTGACCAGCCGCCAGATCTTTTCGGTGATCAACGATCATATTTTGTTATTAGGGGTAACGATTTCCATAGATAAGAATGATGACAAATCTTATGCAGGATAAGATTTCCACGGGGATGATAACAAACCTTATCAAGGATAAGATTTCCATGGGATAAGTTCCATGGGATGAGGATGATGAAATTCCCTTATCGAGAATAAGGGAAGCGACGATAAATAGGACGACGATTCGGGAATAAGATACGACAAAAAAAAACTATTATTAAATTTCTGCCTTCTTTTTAGACCTCCGGTGACTAACTTGACCATCGGAGAGCTCTTGGCAGGCACCACACCGGTGCCGTCAAGGTTCATTGATCTTCTCCTCTCTTCCTTGCAGGAAAACGGTGTCGTATCAGACTGCGTGAATTTTACCCTCAACAGTTGGCGCCGTCTGTGGGAACGACGATTCCCTTGAATCAATTAATTACTCTGTTGGGTATATACGTTTGCAGTCTGGTATGGTTACTGAAGGAACACCGTCGCAAGGATCTGGTCAAAGGGTAGAGTCAAGTGAAAACCTGGACGTCCCAAACGACCAAACATGGCTTGCAGCGTTGGAACTGCAAGTCTAAACTCTGAGTCAGGGTATGGACCAGTTGATCCAGCAAAATGCAGCGCTCCTACAACATCTTGTTCCACCAATTAAACAAAACTTGCCACGACAAAATCTCTCAAATCCAAACGGAGGTAATGGGAATCTTGAAGAGTAGGATAATCACCCCCCCCCCCCCCAAAATGAGACTGAAGTGGAACAAAGCCAGGTGGGAACCTGACATAGAGCGGTGGTCCATCTCTCCCACGGAGTTCTCGACCTCCTGAAAGCACAGCCTTTTGTCTTAAGGAAAAGATAAAGAAAGTTACCTATCTCGACCTGCAGATCGAGGATCTTAAGGGGAAAATGGAATATGTAATGCAGGCTCTGAAAGGGAAAGGTCCTACCGCAGTAGATGACCTGGTACAAAGGGCTAACTTGTCGTTCAGCCCCGCCGTTATGAAATGTTCACTACCTAGCAAGTTCAGGATGCTCTCGTTCAAAAGCTTCGATGGGACCAAAGATCCCCTCGATCACCTGGAAACTTTTCAAGCTCTTATGCATTTACACGCTGTGCCAAACGAAATAATGTGCCGAGCTTTTCCCACTACACTTAAGGGATCAGCAAGAGTTTGGTTCAACAAACTGAAGCCAGGAACCATCAACACCTTCGAAGAACTGAGTAAGCAGTTTGTGAGCCACTTCATTACAGGTCAGAGGCATAGGAGCCTGGCTACCTACCTGTTTATCTTAAAGCAACAAAAGGAAGAGTCGATTCAGGAATACATCACCCGATTCAAAGCAGAGACGTTGCAAGTAGAAGAGGTGGACGATAAGGTAGCTTTGACCGCTTTCATAGGAGGACTCCAAGCCTCCAGATTCTTGTTCTCCTTATCAAAAGAACCTCCCACCAGCATGATAAAGTTGCTGATTAGAGTGCAAAAACACATCAACGCTGAAGACACCATGAGCGCACTGAAGGAAGGAGAGGACAAGAAGAGGCCAGCCCCTCTCGCCAGGGATGAAAATAATACCAAATATAAGAGATCATTCTTCAGCCAGAGCGATAACACATATCATGAGAAGGACTCAGATGAGTATACCGACTAGAAATTGTCTCACGGCTGGAATTAGCCTTATCAAGTCATTCACAATAAAGACTGGGGGTATCTTAGTTAATCATTTTAAATGGAGGGTAGCTCCCTCACGTGTTATCTTGTTTTAATAAGACTTGAGGCAATGATGATCTTTAATAAAATTCTTTTCAGTTGGCTTGACTTTTGGTCAATTATCTTTATATGTGCAATATCCCTGTACTATAAGGGATAGTAAATGAGTGTCCTGTATTACAAGGACCCGGGCTAAGCGAATCCCGTAATCCGTATCCCCATATTATAAGGGATAGTAAATGAGTGTCCTGTATTATAAGGACCCGGGCTGAGTGAATCCCGTAATCCGTATCCCCGTACTATAAGGGATAGTAAATGAGTGTCCTGTATACAAGAACCCGGGCTGAATGAATCCCGTAATCCATATTCCCGTAATATAAGGGATAATAAATGAGTGTCTTGTACTACAAGGACCCGGGCTGAATGAATCCCGTAATTAATATCCCCTTACGATAAGGAATAGTAAATAAAAATCCTTTATTAAAGGAGTGAGCTGAGTAAAGCTCGTAAAGTTCAATTCCCTTATTAAATGAGTGACGACCTGAGTAAAACTAGTACCCAGGGCAGAGTACTCAAAGGTACTAAAAATAGTATCAAGGGGCAGAGCACCCCAGGGGAAGATTATCCAAGGGTACTAAAAATAGTACCCAGGGACAGAGTACCCAAGGGTACCAAAACTAGTACCTAGGGGCAGAGTACCCAAAGGTACTAAAAATAGTACCCAGGGGCAAAGCACCCTAAGGGAAGATTACCCAAGGGTACTAAAAATAGTACTCAAGGGAAGCGTACCTAGAGAAGAAGAAGAAGAAGAAAAAAAAAAAAAAAAAAAAAAGGATGTTATTGTTCATATGAACAATACCTGCGGGAATAGTACCCGCAGGTACTGTTCCCAGGGCAATGAAAAAAAAAAAAATAAAATAAAATCAATAAAAATCAATATGTTACTGTTCATATGAACAGTACCTGCGAGTACTGTTCCTAGGGCAAAAAAAAAAAAATTCTACTGTTCAATAAACAGTCCCGCGGGCACTCTGCCCGAGGGAACAGTGCCGGGGGCAACAAAAAAAAAAAAAAATCTTACATTCCCAAAGCTAGACGAGCAAGCTTGGGAATGAGGGCCAACTGATAGGGAAAAATAAATCTATCTTGACCTAACAATAGAGGCAACCAAGTGTTGACCAACCGCCAGATCTTTTCGGTGATCAACGATCATATTTTGTTATTAGGGGTAACGATTTCCATGGATAAGAATGATGACAAATCTTATGCAGGATAATATTTCCATGGGGATGATAACAAATCTTATCAAAGATAAGATTTCCATAGGATAAGTTCCATGGGATGAGGATGATGAAATTCCCTTATCGAGAATAAGGGAAGTGACGATAAATAGGACGACGATTTGGGAATAAGTTATAACTTGACCGTCGGAGAGTTCTTGGTAGGCACCACACCAATGCCGTCAAGATTTATCGATCTTCTCCTCTCTTCTTTGCAGGAAAATGGTGTCGTATCGGACCGTGTGAATTTTACCCTCAACATTAACAATGAGAAAATTCATGGGATATGACAAGCATTGGTACACCTCCAAACTCACACTTGCCTCATACCATCTACCAAATTCTTTTTATATTTCTATTTTTCTTTTTCTTTTTCCTTTTCCTTTTTTCCTTTCGGTGAGCACATCTAATTCCATTAAACAAAATTTGCAAAATTTCAACACGAATATATGCGCTAAAAACCATTTGAGATACTTCTTGTTGAAAACTGTCTCAAGGGCAGCTTTGCTCCACACAAATTATAATAAATGAATGGCTTAACTCCCACAACTCCTACTAATATGGTATTATTTATGAGGTTTAATTCACACACCTCTTGATTTTACATAACTTTCACCATCAAGACCATTTATTACCTCACTAGCATGAAATGTACACATACATCGTGTATATCAAATACTTTAAAATACTAATTAATAGTAAAATTTTAAAATCAAATTTATTTCCAACTCACGATCTATTATCAAAACACTAGATAGATAACCACTGAAAGTTTCTAGTTTTAAGCACTTGGTACTTGGTAGGGGTGTTACCAAAAAGCCCTTTATGTTGACAAATATAATCAGTAAGACAGTTCACAAGAAAAGCCCAAGAAAAAGGAGGGACCACACCTCAAGATCAGATAAAGAGATCGAAAGATTAGAAACCATTTTATTTCGAAACAAAGAAGCAAAAACATCAGCTTGAAGAAAATTAACTACTATATTTTCATTAATAAATTAATTATTTCAAAATATTCCTCAAAATATATAGTTAAAATCTCATAAAAGACCAAATTGGAGTCAAGTAAACAATCATGTGATGTCGTACTCTATATTGGAATCAAATGAATTAGCCAAATAAAACATGAAGCGCAAACCACCAGAAACAATATGGGTTGACATGGTGTCTAAGGTATGTAGGTATACAAAGTTGCCTCCCATCACCTTACTTTTCTGCTATGTATACCCACACGGAGACTCGAACATGTGACCTCTTTTGAAGAGGAGGAGCATGTCACGGGCTTAGAAATTTGACATAGCGGCACGGCCGTGCGACACTCTGAAGGCATAAAAAACATGTGTTATCACTGTATTGGGCTTAAAGCATGCTCGGTTGAGCTGAACCGAATCACAATCTGCTTAAGACCCAAAAACATAGTTCATGGCTTCTTGAATGATTGGGTTAGGCACCAATGGTTAGGCACACACTAGAGAGCTATGCTTCGGCTGGTGTGGGGAGGTGGCTGCACCACGATTAGATTTAAATCTTGACATTTTAATAGGTTTACCCTTACCTAGGATTCTAGGAAGCAACAAAATGGGTTAAGTAGTATCAGAAAAGAGTAAGTTGTTATATGTTTCATTATTTATTTAAACAAAATTAATGTCATTTTGATAAATTTATGCAACTGTTTTAAGTGATTTACAACAATTTTTTGTCATTGATTGAGCATTTAATGTTTCCTTTACCAGTATAGCTTGCAATATTAATTCAATTTGATTAAGAAAAGTGAGTAGAGAGAAGTAGAGACGAAAATAATGAAGAATTCTTCTCCCTTTTGATTTACTTATGAATAGGGCAAATTGCGCAGCAAGTCCATAAACATTTAGTACAATATTAGATTCAATAACACTTAACGAGTTAGTTTCCAACGTTAACTATATTGTTGATGTTTGCGACTCCTATGAAATCAATGAGTAGTGAATTGTATGAAGTTCCCATTATCATCTCATATTGCCTCCACCATTTATATGAAATAAAATGCTAGTGATTTTGATCCCAACAACCAACCAACTCTCAAAGGATCATATGTTTGCTTTATCTATTTGCTAATGAATTATCTTTATTATTTGCTTGGCCAAGTATGGTATCATTTTTGTCATTTTCTCTCTCTCTCATACTTTCTATATATTTTATAATAATATATATGTTCTTTTTATAAATATATGAAAAGTGGGCCCTTGAATTTTCTCATTTCTTATAGAATTCTATATATGTTGTCTATTTTTTCCTCCTAAATTGTTTCCTTAATCCTTATATCCTCTATTATAAATTAATTTCATCCTAAAAATATCATTATATCTTTCTCTCTCTCTCTCTATATATATATATATACATACTCATAAACATTTACTTATATACATATACATTATATTGTAAATATATGTTATAGTGTACAATACTACAATTAGGGACGGCAATGGGGCGGGGTGGGGCGGGGATCTCATGTTCCATCCCTTTCCCCGATCAAATTTTTTACCCCCATCCGCGCCCCTATACCCGTTTAATTTTCAACCCCCATCCCCATCCCACCCCCACCCCGCCACATTAGCCACCGTTCCTGCCCTACCCTGCCCAGCATAACATTTTTTAAATTCCAATTCACATTCAACAAAATCATAATATTTTTCAACCTAATAATTTAATAAAGTTTCAACACAATTATAACAATTTAAAACATGATCACATGTTTGGTGCACAACGACTATGTTTTTTCTCTATGCTGCGAGGGAATAGATTTAGGGTTTCACTTTCAGAAGTGAATATATTATGTATATAATTATGTAATTTAGTAATATTTTATAACATGTAAGGGTAATTTTGTAAAATGTACTATAAAGGGGGCGGGCCTGGGTTACCCTCCCCTACCCCCGCCCCATCTCCGGCCGGGGTTTCAAATACAATCTCTATCCCCTCCCTATTTACATAAATGGGTCCCCAAACCCGCCATAAACATGGCAGGGTGGGGTGGGGACCTGCCGGGTATAGGGATTTTGCCATCCCTAATTACAATGTGCTCTTGAAAATTTTTTCTGGCTCCATTAGTCAAGAGAAAAAGTACAGTTGAATGAAAATCAACTAGATAACCCGGTGGGTAAGTCCTCTAGGAAGGAAAATGTCCAACACTTCTTTCGGCTGGGTAGAGAACCGCACTTATCGTCACTAAAAACAAAAACCTTGTCATCCAGGGGCTTCAAAGGCTGAATCAACACAGGTAGGTACTTTACAGTTGATCATTTTCGGCACATCCGAAATCACGAGTGACAGTATCAAATACATAAACATTCTTAGATTGAACCAAACATATACTAATAATATAATTAAGATGAATGATATAATGAATATTTAGATAAGAGAAAATATAATAAAAATAGTTTAATAAAAAATTGCAAATTTAATAAAAAATGGTAAAATAGCCTTTTGTGATGGATTTATCCTTAATTACAATAAATTAATAAATCAGGGAGGTAATTTGTAATTAAGGAATTATTTGCAAAATGGTAATAATTTAAGGGATTTTTTTACACTTTACTCTTTAATTTAAAATGATCCATCCATAGTTATCGGTAGTTGTTGGATTAGAAGTTTGTTTGGTAAAAAATATATATATTGAAATTTGTTATATTCAATGTAGTTAAGTATATGCGGTATTAGGCTTGACAAAAACCGCATCCTGTGTGTTTTTTTTTTCCTTTCCCAAAAGAGGCAAATTGTATAAAATTAGCAATATATACGTTGTATGTGTATATTTGTCCCCTTAAATCATAATTATCTCCTTTTTCCAAAACCATATTTTTAGTTCGCCGTTAGATATCGGCACTTGTAAGCTCTATGATGGTCCAGAGCTTACAAATTGTAAGCTCTGTCATTTTGGAGATAAATGCCTTTGTCTGAAAACCACCCTGACTACATCTTCCAAATAAAAATCTTCACAAATTGTAAAAAAAAATTCTGTATGTGTGAGAAATTTCTCTCCAAAATCATTATCATCCATCTGACATTGAATTTGGTTTTCAAAAATCTAATTATGAGAAGTAAATGTAGAGAGCAGTAGATAGGTGGGATTTTAAGAGAGAAGGAGCAACAAACTTCTTTGAAATTTATTACGTCTCTATCCAAAATCATTATCATTCATGTGACGTTTCCAATTTTCAGCATTTTTTATTTTTTTCCCGGTAATTCGTTGGTGCAAGGGTATTTCTGTTTTTTCGTGTTTTGTGGTTGAGTCCATTTGCTTTTTGTGCATTTTAATTTATGTGGATTAAGTGGTATTTGTATGTGGTGCATTTATGTGTATGTATGGTATGGAATTAAAGTGAAAGAAAAAGAGAAAAATAAAAAGAAAGTGGCGGGACCACCACTAGTGCTTAATTGTGGTTAGAGACTATTTTTGGTTCCTTATTTTTCTCTCTTCCCGCTAGTCTCTCTCTTTCTTTCTCAAACTCCATTTTTCCTTCCTTTTTTAGTTTCAATTTTCAAGTTTAGATTACTCCCTCAATATTTGGAGTTTTTGGAAGCCGTTTGCGGCTAAACGAAGCCTACGACGAGACCTTCGTATTCATACCAACAATTTCAGCTTTGAGCCTCCCTTTGGATTTCGAATTTGGAGACCCATTTTAAGGGTTTTGCTTAAATCAAGGTAGCGGTTCTTAATCCATGATGTTCTTGTGCTTTAGTGAGTTAACTCTTCATAAATGGCTAATTAGCATGCTTAATTTGGGTAGTTCCTAGACAATTGTTTAGTTGTTATGTATTTTATTAATTGTGGGATTATGTGAATTAATTGATCTATGTGATGAATATGTTCATGTGTTGAATTATGTATGTTTAAAATGCTAGATTATTGAGGTATGCGAGCATGTGATAGATTCCTGTGAAATTCTTGTGAACTATATTTAGTGGACAAATTTGAATTAATTGTGATATGATGAACATTGTCAAGACATTAATGCATTTATGCATTTACATTGGGCAAGAAATGGGAAGAATTGATTATGAAAATGAAAATGGGGAATTTTGGGAAAGAAGTTTGATGAAAATGTTTTATGAAAACCCGGTCGCCGCGGGGATACCAAAGGGCCGGAGGGTTAATATAACCTAGAGGGAACTAAAGAGATTGCCCTAGCGTGGTCGAGTTAGCTGGGCCCAAAATGTCGCCGCAGGGGTACCAAGGGTCAGGGACACTAGCCAATCATTCCTTCGTGTCGCTGCGGGGTCACTAAAGGGCGAGTTATATTAACCGTCTGAAAGTGATGATTTTGGAATAAAAATGGGGAGTGATTTTGGCATGCATTGCATTTCATTGTATTGCATTGGTTATATTGAATTTGTTATTATGTTGTGTATTCCCGACATGATATGACCCCATTTCCCATTGCTCTATTCTTTGTATGGATTCACGGGGATATAAGAGGCGTGTCTTAAGTGCTACCTACTGAGCGATTCGCTCACCCCATTATATCTAACATTTTTCAGGACATGGCAAGGAGTTGGCGGATAATAATCCACCACAGACTTGAGGGCATTTGGAGAGCATTTTGGATGTATTTTTGTAGAGCATGAACTTATTTTGTAAAGCATATGATGTAAAATGTATAAAATTCATTGGGTATGTAAAGGATAGTGTAATTAGATGCTTGAAATCCTTTTTGATGTAAGTTGTCCATGATGTAAAGTCTCCATTTTAGCTTCTCTTCCATTTTCAGATCACAGTATGTTAAGCTCAGGACAAAGACTCGAAGGACCTGTTTCAGTCGACCGAAATGGCTCATCGGTCGACCGAACTAAATGCAGCTTTCGGGATCTCCTGTTTCGGTTGACCGAAATAGGGTTCGGTCGACCAATACATCCTCATGCTCTCAGTATTTCACCTTCGGTCGACCGAAGGGTTATTTCGGTCGACCAGTTCTTGAAGGACTGCTTCGACAGACCGAAGTGCTCTTGTTGATTTTCTCTGTTCCTCTTTTCACGTTTATCCACTCTTGACTCTTGGGTTTGCTTGGAACCTTGAAAGAGCTTAGTTTTGATCCTAAATATGTTGTTTTGACTCTAGAAATGTTATATTTGATGTAGATGACATCGGGTTCAAGTCAGGACCCGACTAACGGTTCGGACCCCCGGGTTCGGATCGTTATAATCCATTTGACATTGAAATTGGATTTCAAAAATCTAATTATGAGAATAAAATGCATAGCACAGGTAGGTGGGGTTTTAAGAGAGAAACAGCATCAGACTTCTTTGAAATGTATTACAAAATTTGCTCATGTATTGTTTTATATTTATTGTTATATATAAAGGAATCCAAGAAATGAATAGTAACATTATGGACTGTACCTACCAGTTAAGAGTACAGTCTCTTTTTAAATACACATCTTCCTTTGTTTCTCTCCATTCTAATGTTCTTCCTTTGTGGAGTTGTTTTTGTTCACATTTCTGCAAGGTGAGAATAAACTCTTCTTTACCCAGCTCATAAGTATGCAATATCTATTCCTATGTATAGTGTGTTATTACAGATTATATTTTTATTTTATGCTATCATATGTTATCATTAAGTTCCCCTGTTCGTTATAAATATTATATTTGTTGATTATGGCAGACGAGTCAGATGTGGGTTTGCCACTCTCCCTTATTATTAGGTTTAATTAATTGGCTCAAATTTGGTATAGTGGTTTTGGATGGTTTGCCGCTCTCCCTGTTTTGGCAGACGTGGGTCACTGTTTTGGCAAACGTGGTCTGCGACGTGGGTCTGCCACCATTCCTTTTATCAGCACTCCACTATTGGCATATCAGCTAAACTCATGCATCAGTTCTCCTATAAATAGAGAACGTTGGAAGACTTTGTAAAATATCCAAGAATACGCTGAATGAGCTTCAGTGAGCATTGAGCGAGCAATAAGTGTTGTAAGCCTTTTGTAACCCTTTTGGGTTTTGATATTTCCAAATATTTATCTTGAGCTCCCGTGGACGTAGGCACGTTGCTGAACCACGTAAATCATTGTCTTCCTTGTGTGTGTGTTTTGTTCTTATTTACTATTTGTTTTTTATTTGTTTCACGTTTCTGCATAACAAATTTGGTATCAGAGCACCAGGTTCGTTTTTTATCCGGATATTATTCACAAGTTCTTTTGGGTGATCTTGATCTTTGGAAAAGAAGATAGTAATCGCAAAATTTGATATTGAAAAATCTGATGGGTGAAACAACATCAGTATGTGGCAATGCGAAGTTTTGGATGTTCTGACTCAATAAGAGTTAGACACTGCTCTGGGGGCGGAGAAACCAGAAAAAATGGAGGAAGAATATTGGAAAAAGATCAATCGTAAGGCTTGCGGTCAAATTCGGCTTCGTCTCGGGAAGGATCAGAAATATCTTTTCATGTATGAAGCTTCAGCAAACAGGCTTTGGACGCAACTGGAGGAAAAACATATGACAAAAAGTATTGAAAAATGGCTCTATTTGAAAAAGAAGCTCTTCCAATTTGATTATAAAGAAGGTATGTCTATCTTCAAGCATTTGGACAATTTTAACAAAATTCTTAAGCATTTGGACAATTTTAACAAAATTCTTACTGATTTGCAAAATTTGAATGTTAAAATTGATGATAAAGATAAAGCATTACTATTGTTGAATTCTCTGCCTGATTCATATGAACACATTGTTACCACACTACTATATGGAAAAGAAGAAATTATATATGTTGATGTCTCTAATACTCTCATGAATAATGAGCTTCCCTAGAAAGATAAGGAGGTTCATAGAGACTCAACAGCTGAAGCTCTAACAGTACGTGGTAAAACAGATCAGAAGAAATCTAGTAGCTGTGGAAGATCTCAATCCAAATTGAGAAGAGCATCAACTTCGAGCGAGAAAAATCTTGCCAAAGATGAATGTGCCTTTTGTCACAATAAAGGGCATTGGAAGAAGGATTGTCCTAAGTTGAAAAACAGGGATGACAAGAAGATTGCCGCTAACATTGTAAGCAGTGACGATGAAACTGCAGAGTTTGCTTTGACTGTAGTTCTCATTAATGGATTTTGGATTCGGGTTGTTCCTATCACATGTGTCCCAACCGGGAGTGGTTCTTTAGTTTTCAGGAGCTGGATGATGGAGTTGTTTTCATGGGCAATGATTATGCCTGTTAAACAAGGGGGATAGGAAAAATCCGTTTGAAGTTGCACAATGGAACAGTCAGAGTTCTTGAAGATGTCCTGGATATTGTATATTTCCTTACTTCTACATTGATTTTGGAGATAAATGTCTTTGTCTGAAAATCCTGACTACATCTTCCAGATAAAAATCTTCAGAAATTGTAAAAAAATATTTCTATATGTGTGGGAGAAATTTCTCTCCAAAATCATTATCATTCATCTAACATTGAATTTGGTTTTCAAAAATCTAATTATGAGAAGTAAATGTAGAGAGCGGTAGGTATGTGGGGTTTTAAGAGAGAATGAGCATCAAACTTTTTTGAAATTTATTACGTCTCTCTCCAAAATCATTATCATCCATCTGACATTGAAATTGGTTTTCAAAAATCTAATTATGAGAAAAAATGCAGAGCGTAGGTAGGTGGGGTTTTAAGAGAGAAGGAGCATCAGACTTCTTTGAAATTTATTACAGAACTTGCTCATGTATTGTTATATATATATTATTATAAATAAAGGAATCCAAGAAATGAATAGTAACATTATGGACTATACCTACCAGTTAAGAGTACAGTCTCTCTTTAAATACACATCTTCTTTTGTTTCTCTCCATTCTAACGTTCTTCATTTGTGAAGTTATTTTTGTTCACATTTTCTGCAAGGTGAGAGTAAACTCTTCTTTACCCAGCTCATAAGATATGCAATATATGTTCCTATGTATACTTTGATATTACATATTATATTCTTATTTTATGCTATCATATGTTATCCTTAAGTTCTCCTATTCGTTAGAAATGCTCTATTTGTTGATTATGGCAGACGAGTCAAACGTGGGTTTGCCATTCTCCCTTGTTATTAGGTCATATTAATTAGCTCAAATTTTGTATAGTGGTTTTGGATGGTTTGCCACTCTCCTTGTTTTGGCAAACGTGGGTCACTATTTTGGCAGATGTGCGTCTACGACGTGTGTTACTATTTTGGCAGACGTGGATCTGTGACGTGGGTCTACCACCATTCCTTTTATCAGCACTCCTTTATTGGCATATCAACTAAACTCATGCATCAGTTCTCCTATAAATAGAGAACGTTGGAAGACTTTGTAAAATATAAAGAATACGCTGAATGAGCTTCAGTGAGCATTGAGCGAGCAATAAGTGTTGTGAGCCTTTTGTAACCCTTTTGGGTTTTGATATTTCCAAATATTGATTTTGAGCTCCCGTGGACGTAGGCACATTGCTGAACCACGTAAATCATTATCTTTCTTGTGTGTGTGTTTTACTCTTATTTACTATTTGTTTTTTATTTGTTTCACGTTTCTGCATAACAAATTTGGTATCAGAGCACCAGGTTCATTTATTGTCCGGATATTATTCACAAGTTCTTTTGGGTGATCTTGATCTTTAAAAAAGAAGATGGCAATCGCAAAATTTGATATTGAAAAATTTGATGGGCGAAACAACTTCAGCATGTGGCAATGCAAAGTTTTGGATGTTCTAACTCAACAAGAGTTAGACACTGTTCTGGGGGCGGAGAAACCAGAAAAAAATTGGAGGAAGAAGATTGGAAAAAGATCAATCGTAAGACTTGTGGTCAAATTCGGCTTTATCTTGGGAAGGATCAGAAATATCCTTTCATACATAAAGTTTCAGCAAACAAGCTTTGGACGCAACTGGAGGACAAACATATGACAAAGAGTATTGAAAATCGGCTCTATTTGAAGAAGAAGCTCTTCCGGTTTGATTATTTTTGTAATTGGCAAAATACAAATTTTGGCTTTTTTAATTGATTTGGTATATAGAAGGGTAGTTTCGTCATTTAATCACAAAGGTGGTGCAATGTGATCAAATTTCATATTGTTGGGGGTTTTCTAAAATAGGTTGGGGGTATTTGATCAAAAACTGATAGTATTGGGGGTTTTGCGAAATTTACCCTATATATATATATATATATATATATATATATATATATATATATATATATATAGAGGGAAAAAGAGAAAACGTAAGCCAAATGAGGGGTCTAAGGCCAGACCAAGGAGAGATGTGCGTGGGCTAGCATAGAGCAACAGAGAGGTTTGACGGCAACGCAAGAATCGCTGAAAAAACAGAGAAGAAGGCGGTTTAAGGTTTCAATCCGAAATCCTTAAAAGACTAGTTCTTTACTACTCTCTCCCTTTGATTTGTGTTCTATACATGCCTAGGAGATTCCAGAATACTTAAATAATATAATTGAACAATTATGCGTGCATGAATCAGATTAAAATAGAGGCTTTATTCATATGCTCTTGTTTTGTTAAATCTTGAATTTTTTATGCATGAATTGAAGTTTATGTTGAATCTTTACATGTTAAAGTATCTAAAATAATTTAATATTGACATATGGGACTTAGATTGGAGCTTAGGACCCTTAACAATGGAGTTTTTAGGGTTTACAGAGGCTTAACCAACGACGAAAACGAAGTACAGGTGAACCTAGTCGACTCAGTTGCTAAGTCAGCCGACTCGGTTAGCAACCGAATTGATTAAGTTGGGGCTTCACGATTAACAGAGCCGACTTGATTTGAATCGAGTCAACTTAGTTGTAACTGAGTCAACTCGGTTGGGCTGTGACCTGGATTTTTGGTTTTAATTGCCCAAAATTATTTTTAAACCTATTTCAATTAATCTAAATGGGTTAAATGGACTTTGGAAAATTCTATAATACATAATATACTTTATATGCTTAAGGAATTGGACAATATGGATTTATAAATAATTTTTATAGATTATTTAATGGATGGTTAGTTATTAAATTGTTTTAACAATTGAAATAAATGCTTACAAAGTTTCTAATCATAATTATGAACCTTTATATAATTTATCTAAGATGTAGGTTAATTACTTGAAATTTAAGTTAACTACATGTTATTTAAATTGTTGTATTTACTTAATTAAATGCAAAGGATTATATGTGGATTTTTATATTGTGCTTATCTCTTAGACTTATTTGATGTATTATCCTTAATTGTTACATCATTTATTGGAATGTATGGATGTAATGCACCAGTATGGGATGGTGGCATTTTAGGGACGGATTAACTAAAAATGTTAAATCATACCTATTCGGATTTATAAGGGAACGAATTTACTAAAAAGTTAAATCCTACTTATTTTCATGTTAGACCACTAAATAAATTGGAAGACATACTGGATATTTATTTTATACTTTGGATAAGACAGAATTTATATATGTGTAGTTATATACCTTAATATGAGCTTGAGTCTCAAAATCAGTGGTTAAGGTGCGTATATTGCATGTGATGACTATCTGGATATAGTGGATCGTTATGTGCCTTGGTAGGTCTAGGTACCCATGCCCACTATATATGTGTTTTGCATGTTTCCTACTATTCAAGTTGAGGTCGCCCTATAGCCGAGTAGGACCCCTTTTAGTGTGTATCTATACATATATGCGGCTATGTAGTTATTATTGGATTGACTATAATGTATACGTGTATCGGATCTCTACTTGGACTGTAGTATAGCAAAATTTGTTTGTGGGTTTAACCCACCATTATTTTTCAGGTGTTCATTAGGAGTAGAGATTGTTCGTGCTGAGTAGGGATCAGTTTATTTCATTCTTTCGATCCCATTTAGGAGATTCGTTTATGTTTCAGTTTTTAGATGTAGATATTATTTCAGTTATTTATTCAGTTTGGATTTTCTAGGGGTCCACATAATATGGATTCCCGAGTTGTATTATTTTGGAGGATTAATTGCATCAGAAGGATTTATTAATCAATAGAAATTTATTCTGAGATTTTCATTATTAGATTATTGAAGATGCAAGAAATTCGTTCCCTCTTTCTCTCTCTAGAATTCTTACACTTCAACCAAAAAGATCCCCCCTCCCTTTCATTCATTCACTTATTTATAGATATTTACAAGATATTTACAAATATTGACTGATTGCTGGATCTGGGCCTATTCCTCCATAAGTCCTGGTCACCTTTGATGGGCTTACTCGCGTTCGGCCCATATGGCAGTGTCTTTATATGGGCCGACCCAGCTGTACGGACCGAGTATAGTGCTTGCAAGTCGGATCCGGCCCATGTCGTCCTGGGCCTCCTCAACTGCCCCCATAATTGCCCCTCATTTAATAAGGGGTAATTATTGATGGCGTCTCATCATGATGTTGACGGCTCGAGAGAACCACGTGGGGGAACGGACGGTCAGATCCAGAATCAATATTCCGGGGCTCGAGAAATTTCTCGCCTTCCCGACGCTTCGGCCCTCGGGCCCCCTCGCCTTTATAATGCTCTAGAATACCACTTCACGTCCTTTTACCGTCTCCATCATCAGTCAAATCTCTCTCTTTCTAGAACAGTGCTAAGCTTTTTCTGGTGAAATCCTTCAAGAGTCATTCTTCCAGCGATCTTGCAGTCCTCCGAGGTTAGTTTCATTCTTTTTTACTTTCGGCAGGCTTCCATTTACCCCCTTTTAGATTCTTCAAGCACTTCCACCATGGTTGTAGATCTGGATGTTCTTCGTATGAGACTTAGACTTCCTGACAACATCGAAGTTAGGGTTTGCCCTCAGGACGTTAACATTATGACCGGCGCCGGCCTCCTGCCCGGCGAAGTCTTATTCACGAACCTTCAATTGAATGTTGTTAGGTTCCCTCTGCACCCTTTCTTTAGTTATGTCTTCAATAGATTGGGGATATCCCCCCTGCAGGTCAACCCCAACTTCTTTAGAATCATATCTGTTATGCTCTTGTTGATGCGTGACAGAAATCTGGACCTTGACCTCATAGACCTTCTTCTGTGCTATAAGGTCAGTAAGATCCGTACTAACGAACCCTTCTACCACATCTACCCGTTCGAGAAGATGTCCATATGTACGGACACAATAAAATCTGAGAAGGGTTGGAGGGATAGCATCGTGGGCATTAGTAGGGCTTGGTCTTCGCCGGCTGCAGAGGATTACCCAATCCCGAGCGCCTTTGGTGTCTGTTCTGTCTCCTCCTATAAGAAATTCAAATCTCATAAACATGACTGCCCCTGCGAAACATGCGTTCCTCGTTTTTGCACTTTCTTATGCCGTTCCTTAGGAATACCTTGTGATGACTTGAGCTATAGTGTTTGCAGGGATAGGAGTAACTACTTGAAGAAATACGTTCTGAACGATATTCCTTCCTGCTCAGATCTCCTCACTTCAGACAACCTCTTAGCGCTCTCATCACTCGGCTACAACATGAGCAGACTTCAGATTCCTTCTTTTGGCAGGAAGAAAAATACTCCCCCAGCCACTCCTGCTGCTGGGGCGACCTCCTCTCCAGCGTCAGCTTCTTCCTCAGCCACCATCTCTGACACTGTCCCGAGCACAGTGGTTATTAACTCTGTTGCCAACACCCCTGCTGCCAACCAGAGCGCGTCTCCCCAAGCTACCATAGCTCCTGCTGCTGCGGGGGGCGTTCGGGACAAAGAACGAGGCAAAAGGCCTCATCCTGACAGTGAAGTTGATCCTGAGGAGGAGCCTCTCATTAAAAGGACCCGGGTCTCCGGGCCGGGTGCTCTCTTGCACCGTGCGATCAGAGCTCCTGCTCCCTCTGGGCCTACTGCAGCTGGTGGCTCCGCTTCTGCTTCAGGCCCCCCTTCTATCCCCACCTTACCGCCATGGGCCCCTCGGTACACCCGAACGGATGGGACGTTCGTGAAACCGAACGAGACCATGCTGAAGGATGGCCAGACCGCCATGGCCTACTACAGGAGCATGTGGACTCCGAAGGACTTTGAGGCGACGAAGGGCCTATCCCAGAAGGATGTGTTCAGCCGCTTTCCCCAATCTGCTATGGAGGTGACTTTTATTTTCCAACTCACGAATTCTCTCATATTATTTGGTCTTGCCTTCGCCCGACCTGACTATTGGCTTAACCGTTTTTAATGTGCACCTATGCAGACATTGTTCGGAATGATGGCCATGCAGAAGCAGGTGGAGATGGGGAACGCCAGGGCCCGTAAGTTTCCTGACAGCCTGGAGGTGGCTAATATAGAAAACGACCTCCTCGCCATGAAGAATACCGAGGTACTGGCTCGGCTTGACAAAGTTGAACAAGAGAGAGATGTCCTAAAGAAGGAGAATGACTCCCTTCAGGATGAGAAGGGCGCCCTCCAGCTTGAAAAGAGCGTCTGGCAGACTGAGCGTGACTCAATTAGAGAAGAAAATGCAGAACTCCAGCGCCTTCTAGCTGATGAACAGTCTGCTCGGATGGCTTTTGAAAAAAGAGCTCTGGACGAGCGTACCGCTCTGATCGATGCGATCAGCAGAGTGAGTGGTGGGATGCTGGCTCTTCACGCTCGGTTCTCAAGGGTCGGTGCTCTTAGGTATGCTCAAGGATTCCGGGAAGGCTTCGCCGACCGGGTTCCGGATGAGGGACAGACCAGCTCCACTCCGGATGAGGTCGACAAGGTTCTGGGGATCGAACCTCTGGGGGTCTATGTCGACCCAGAACCCACCGAAGCGGAGCGCATATTCGATGAGTGCCAGGACATTGCTTCCTCAAGAATCATCACAGCTCCTCCTACCGCTCTGCCTCTGACCGCTCCTCAATCGTCGACCGTGGTACCTTCCATAGCCACTGCTGACGCTGAGCCCCAGCCGAACGATTCAGTCATTCACCTTGATTCCCTACCGCGTGAAGGTGAGACGGCTGATGGGGCCGAGGAGGCGAGTCGGCACGATCAGGATGCTGTTGGTACTGAGGCGTCTAGCTAGGGCTCCTTTGGACTCTTCCATTCCATATCTTTTTGTAATGATGGACATCTCTCTTTTGTAAACTCAATGCCCAATATCAATGAAACGACAGAACTCTTTTTCCCTATGTGTTGTGCTTTATTCAACTTATTTTCAATACATACATATCTTTTCTCTCTTTTTCTTTTATATTAGCTTTGCCGTGTGTTTGTTTATGGCAAGTGCCTGGCGCTCGGCTAGAATGCCACTTGCCACTTGGCTTTAAATTTTTAGCAAGTGTCTGGCGTTCGGCTCATGGTGCCAGTGATAAGCGCCGAATAATGTACATTCAAGCGCCCTAAATTACATTAACAAAGTCCAGTTATTAATTATTTTATGTAGATTAACTCCAATTCTATGTTTTTATGCATTTTCAGGTTCATTGGCCAAAATGGAACAAGAATAAGGCCTTGTGGAATCCTGAGCAACAAAAGGTGCCAATGCTGAATTCTGGCAGCAGTAGAGCCTGGACTTTGCTTGCCATTTTGACCTTCCAAACTCGAGAACTGGACTTCCCTCATAACATGAAAGATTTAGAGCTCTGAATCAGCTTTCCAAATCTTCAAGTGGTTCATCATTCAGAGTTCGGAGCAGAGAGTTATGATCTTCACAACAGAGGTGCGCAGAACTGCCTAGCAGCACTGATGTACTGCCTTTCTCCCCATTTTTGACCAACCAGACTTGAGAATTGGGTCTTCATCAAAACATGAAGTTTTTAAAGCACTGAATTAGCTCTCCAAAGCTTCAAACAGATCGTCATTCGGAGTTCGGGACACAAAGTTATAGCAGTTTTCCCAAAATAGGTCAGCACTGAGCAAGAGGAGCATGTTGCACATTGCACTAAGTTAGAGTGCTCGAAGTCACCAAGCGTGTGCTCGAAAATCAGGCAGAATGCCCTTCGGAAATGGCTCATTTCAGCCCACTTGCACATTGGTTTCCCCAATGCCATCTCCCTTCTTTATGAAGTGGTTGGAGGTGTTCCTTGGAGGAGAGAGGGTATTGTTGGAGCATAAAAGGCTACCCAAAGGCCACATATATCATTAAGCTTTATCTTGAGCAAGAGAAAGGAGAGAGAAGAGAGCAAGGAGAAGGGTGTTCTTGAGTGCTACAGTAGGAGCTCGAAAATGGAGATGAGGATGATGCTTCTTCCTTCTTCTAGTTCACCAATGGGTAACTAAACCTCATCTAGGGAGGTGATGAAACCCCTCCCTTGTAAGCATGTGTTAGTATGGTTTATTTTTGGGGATTACAATGTATTTTTGATAGTCTTTCCATGGTCAAGAGCCTCATTTTTGTTGTAATGAATGTTGAATGTTTTAAATGATTATTGTGAGTTATTCATCTTGTCTTGGATGGTTGCTTTTCTTAATCATATTGCTTGCACTTCCATGGTGACAATGGAAGTTAGATCATGGAATGGTTTTAATGGCATGGAGTTGGAGAACCTAGATAGTTCATGGCTTAGGGTTTCCCTTTGATGGGCTATACTTGATTCTTAGCTTTATGTGCATTCACCATTTAAATTAGGGCTTGATAATCCTTGGCTTAGTAAGCATGTTCTAAGCTACATTTTAGTTTAGGTGGTTGATCATGTGAACCTTTGATGGTTTATTCTTGCCTTTCTAATTAAATGAACTTCTTAAGGATATTATAGCAACCTAGTATTGTTATGTATCATGACTATCATATATGTTGTTTTCCCCTTAAATTAATCTTAACCTAGCATGTGTATAGGGATGGAGGTGGATTCATTTCCCTAGCCTTCTTTACTTGTACTCACTCCCTTGAATTCTTGCAATTTATTGTTTTATGCACTTTTAATTTCCTAGCTTAAGTGACATCCAACAAAACCTCTATACACCCTTCATCATTCTAAGAATGATTCTAGACATTTAGGTTGTATTAGACTAGCGTAGTCCCTGTGGTTCGACTTACCCGACCAATAGCCCTATTTTACAATGATTCGTGCTATTGCGAAGGTTGATGTTAATTGACCAACCGATCAATTTTTGGCGCCGTTGCCGGGGACTGCAAACGGTTTAGCAACCGAAGTTTCTAGGGTTAAATTTAGTTTGATTGTGAATATTGTGTCTTGTGAATATTCCTTGTGTGTTTTGACCACCTTTGTGTTTTAAGTGTTGTAAGATTCTAGGGACTCGAAGCTCGCCGTGGGAATGCTAGCAAATTGTAAGTCTAGAGGACCCCAGGTAAGTCTCGTGACTTCTAGTTTCGAGTTGTGAATATTGTGCATGTGTTAAATTTAGTTTTAGTTTAGTTGTGAAGCCCTTGTTGAGGCTCTTATCCTGTTTAAATTTTGTGTTAAAGCATCGGTCCTTGTCGTGGCCATTTACATTTTCCGTCTTGATAATTGAGGAGAAAGGGAACATCGTATGTGGAGTTGTGGTTGATGAATTGCTTTGTTGAGTATATGCTTTATTGTTGATGTTTGGTCGTAGGTCACTTTCCTTACCCACAATCGATTCGCCCATTGATATCAATTCTCTTGAAAGAACTCTTAGACGGAACCTTAGGGAACCCACTCTTACAAGGGACCTTGAAACTGAATTCAATATAATGGGGGATAACGTAGGAAATCCGGGGAATGAAAGGGCTGAAATTCCTAATATCGAGCCAATGACTCTTAGAGATCATTTCATCGCTACCACCTATGCTTCTCCATCTTGCATAGTGATGCCAAACATCGATGCAGCTCAATATAAGATCAAGTCTAGTACCATTCAAATGCTTCCATCATTTCATGGCTTTGATAATGAAGATCCATACAAGCATCTTGATGAGTTCCTTGAAATCTGTTCAACCATCCGGTTGAGAGGTTTTCCGGACAATGCACTTCATCTCCATCTCTTCCCATTCTCCCTAAAGGATAGGGCAAAATATTGGTTGAACTCCCTCGCTCCCAACTCTATTACTTCTTGGGCTCAATTGCAACAAGAATTTCTTAAGAAGTATTATCCGGTGAGTAAAACCAACCAAATGAGGCGTTCCATTCTAAGCTTTTCTCAAGTTGATGGAGAACAACTCCACGAGACTTGGGAAAGGTTACAAGATCTTCTTCGGAAGTGTCCTCATCATTTGATCCCAAAATGGCAATTAGTGCAAGCTTTCTATGCCGGCTTGACCGAAACCCATAGATTCATGGTTGATTCTTCTTGTGGTGGGATGTTCATGTCCAAGAATGCGGATGAGGCTTGGACCTTACTTGAGAATTTGAGTGAAAATTCACTTCAACACAATTCTCGTAGGGCTCCGACCGCAACCACTCCAAACAACACCAACCCTTGTCAACCAAAGTCAATAAGGGAGGAATCATCTCAAGTGGATGCCATCGCTCATAAATTCTATCAATTGATGGCACCACATCTTCCTCCTTCATTGTCTCAAAATTCGGCAAGTTCAGTTTGTGCTTCATGTACTAGTCCATTCCATCTCTCGGAAGATTGCCCCACATCGGAGCAATTTCCTAGTCCCAACCAAGAGCAAGCTAATGCCATGTTCTCGCGGCCCGGGAACAATCCATATTCCAACACCTACAATCCGGGTTGGCGTGATCATCCGAATTTCTCATGGCGGCAACAAGCCCCACAGAATTCCCAATTCCAAAACCAAGGGCGGCAAAATCAGCCCTCTTCTCAATATCAAGGTAGACCTTTCCAAGCCTCTTCAAGCTACCGTCCTCCTTACAATCCAAATGTCTCCAATCAACCTCCTGTGTGTCCAACTGACGAGATAGTAGCTGCAAACAAGCAAATGATGGAATCATTAAATAAGCAAATAATGGATGCCAACAAGCAACTCTTGACATCCTTGCAGCCTACTCTCCAAATGGTTCACTCTCATACTCAATCCATAGCTAATCTCGAAAATCAAGTGGGCCAAATAGCTAACTCGGTGAATCAATTGCTTCAAAAGGACAAGGGCAAGCTTCCCTCTCAACCTTTTAAAAATCCTAGAGGAATGCATGTGATTGACGAAACCCCTCCTCCGAGTTGGCCGACTCATGAACAAGTTCAAGCTATCACCACCCTTCGGAGTGGTAGAGTGGTGGACAACAAGGTCGATGGAGACAAAAGTGAAGAAGTTTCGCCGTTGAAAAATCCAAATTCAAGCTCTTCTAATCCAAATTCTTGTCCCAATACCATTCACGGATATCCCACACATGTCTCCCCAAATGTGGAAACTACTTATGAGCCAAAAGCTCCGTTTCCTCAACGTCTTCAAGAGTCGACACACTTTGGGAACAAGAATTGTAAAATTCAAGACATGTGGGAAGTCTTCAAGCAAGTGAAGATTAACTTGCCCCTGTTGGATGCTATCAAGCAAATCCCCCCCTATGCAAAATTTCTCAAAGATTTGTGCACTCAAAAGCGCACTTCTAAAAATCATTTGCCAAAAAAAGTGAGGTTGACTGAAAATGTTAGCGCTATTATTCAGCACAGCACTCCCCCGAAGTATAAGGATCCGGGTGCCCCCACAATCTCGTGCGTCATTGGTGACAGCAAAATCGAGAGGGCCCTCCTTGACTTAGGAGCTAGTGTGAATTTAATTCCATACTCGGTCTACCTACAACTTGGTTTGGGCGATCTTAAGCCGACTTCCGTGGTTTTGCAACTTGCCGATAGATCGGTCAAGCATCCACGAGGTATTCTTGAGGACGTCATCATCAAAGTGGACAAATTCTACTTCCCGGTAGATTTTGTGGTTCTTGATACGGAACCTGTCCATGACCCAAAAAAGCACATTCCCGTGATCCTTGGTAGACCATTTTTGGCTACGGCTAATGCATCAATTAATTGCCGAACCGGGGTGATGGACATTGCTTTTGGAAACATGCAAGTCAAACTCCACATCTTTCATGCAACTCAACATCCCTCCAATGAGGATGATTGTTTTCTTGTGGATGTCATTGATGAAGTGGTCGAAGAATCTCTCCCCTTCATCCTAAGCAAAGATCCCCTTGAAACTTGCATGTCTCATTTTGACTTCTCAAACTTTGATGTTGATCAAGCCATTCAAGAAGTCAATTCCTTGCTTGATATTAATGCTATCATGGATGTACCTCCTTGGAAAATTCCAAAAGAACCACTTCCCCAACTTTCCACCACTCCTCCGGTCCCATCACTGTTATCTCCGCCACAACTTGAGCTTAAGCCGCTCCCGGCCCATCTCAAGTATGTGTTCTTTGGTCCAAAGCAAACCCTTCCGGTCATTATTGCCTCGGACCTTCAAAAAGACCAAGAGACCAACCTTTTAGCGGTGCTCCAAGAGCATAAAGAAGCTATTGGTTGGACAGTGGCAGATTTGAAAGGAATTGACCCCTCCATTTGTATGCACCGCATTCATATGGAGGATGACGCAAAGCCTACTAGAGAGGTCCAGCGCCGGTTAAATCCAAACATGAAGGAAGTGGTCATGAAAGAGGTGATCAAATTGCTAGATGCGGGAATCATCTATCCTATCTCTGATAGCAAGTGGGTGAGCCCCACACAAGTTGTCCCCAAGAAATCTGGGCTCACCGTTGTTGAAAATTCAGCGGGCGAGCTCGTGCCACAACAAACCACCACCGGGTGGCGTGTGTGCATTGACTATCGTAAACTCAACTCATCAACTAGGAAGGATCATTTCCCACTCCCATTTATTGATCAAATCCTAGAAAGGTTAGCCGGCCAAAGCTTCTATTGTTTTCTTGATGGTTATTCCGGCTATAACCAAGTGGCCATCGCCCCCCAAGATCAAGAGAAAACAACATTCACATGTCCCTTTGGTACTTTTGCCTATCGACGCATGCCTTTTGGTCTATGCAATGCACCGGCAACGTTCCAAAGGTGCATGATGTCCATATTCTCCGATATGGTTGAAAGGTTCTTGGAAGTTTTCATGGATGACTTTTCCGTATTTGGCTCCTCCTTTGACTCGTGTCTCAAAAATTTATCTCTTGTGCTCCAAAGATGCAAAGAGACGAATCTCATTCTAAGTTGGGAGAAAAGCCACTTTATGGTCCAAGAAGGCATTGTTTTAGGACATGTCATTTCTAAGCGGGGAATCGAGGTAGACAAGGCAAAAGTTGAGTTAATCTCTAATCTTCCTCCTTCGAATTCCGTCCGTCAAATCCGTTCTTTTCTTGGCCATGCCGGATTCTATCGTCGCTTCATCAAAGATTTTAGCAAAATCTCACGGCCCTTGTGTAATCTCTTAGCCAAGGATGTTCCGTTCAATTTTGATGACGCTTGCATGGAACCTTTCATCAAACTTCGCATTCTCCTCTCCTCTGCCCCGATCATGAAACCCCCTAATTGGTCTCTTCCCTTTGAGATCATGTGTGATGCATCCGATTATGCATTAGGGGCGGTTTTGGGCCAACGTGTGGATAAACTTCCGCATGTCATTTATTATGCTAGCAAAACTCTCTGCGATGCCCAATTGAACTACACCACCACTGAAAAAGAATTGCTAGCTGTGGTGTACGCCTTGGATAAATTTCGCTCCTATCTTCTTGGCTCCAAGGTCATCGTCTTTTCAGATCATGCCGCTCTTAGGCATTTGTTAGCGAAAAAAGAGACAAAACCCCGTTTAATTCGATGGATCCTCTTACTTCAAGAGTTTGACATTGACATCCGGGACAAAAAACGGACCGACAATGTTGTCGCCGATCATCTCTCTCGCTTACTTATTGAGAAATCTTCAGAATTTGCAGCCATCCGTGATTCCTTTCCGGATGAGCAACTTCTTCAAGTTTCACATTCTACTCTTCCGTGGTTTGCGGATATTGTCAATTATCTTGCGGTTGGCAAAATTCCAGCTCATTGGTCCAAACAAGAGAGGGACCGGTTTTTCTCCCAAGTCAAGCATTTCTTTTGGGAAGATCCGGAATTATTCAAGTATTGCCCGGACCAAATCATCCGGCGATGTATTCCTGAAACCGAGGCCACAAGCATTTTAAATTTTTGCCATACTCTTGCTTGTGGAGGCCATTTCAGTGCCAAAAAGACCGCTAACAAAATCCTTCAAAGCGGATTCTTTTGGCCTACCTTGTTCCGGGATGCATACAATTTTTGCAAATCGTGTGAACGATGTCAAAAACTTGGATCCATGTCCCGAAGAGACATGATGTCCCTCACCAACATTTTAATTGTTGAAATTTTTGATGTGTGGGGGATTGACTTCATGGGACCATTTCCATCTTCTTATGGCTATGAGTACATCCTTGTAGCGGTGGATTATGTGTCTAAATGGATTGAAGCCGCGGCTACCAAAACCGATGATCATAAAGTCGTGATCCATTTCATTCAATCTCACATCTTTAGTCGTTTTGGTACGCCCCGAGCAATCATTAGTGATGGCGGATCTCATTTCCGAAATCGTTATCTCAAATCCGTCCTTGCTAAGTATTCAGTCATTCATAAGGTTGCTACACCTTACCACCCTCAAACGAGTGGTCAAGTAGAGATTTCTAACCGGGAGATTAAGCACATTTTAGAAAAAACGGTTAGACCGGACCGCAAAGATTGGTCATTAAGGCTAAGCGATGCACTTTGGGCTTACCGGACAGCTTATAAGACACCCATTGGCATGTCACCATATCGACTTGTCTTTGGCAAAGCATGTCATCTCCCGGTCGAATTAGAGCACCGTGCTTATTGGGCCATAAAAAGGTTCAATTTTGATCTCAAACAAGCCGGCTCTAATCGTGCGTTGCAATTAAATGAACTTGAGGAATTGCGTAATGACGCGTATGAAAGCGCAAAAATTTACAAGGCAAAGACTAAAGCTTTTCATGACAAACACATCGTCAAAAAGTCTTTTGCCCCGGGACAAAAGGTCTGGCTTTTCAATTCCCACTTGAAACTCTTTCCCGGTAAACTCCGGTCAAGATGGGATGGTCCATACATTGTCACTACCGTCTTTCCTCATGGAGCAATCGAACTTCATGATCCTGCAAGTGGATCACTCTTCAAGGTAAATGGCCAAAGGCTTAAGCCTTGCATTGACGGCACAATTCTAACCCGAAAAGTTGAGGAAGTCCTCTTGACGGATCCAATTTATGAGGATTAGTGCCTGCTCTAGCTTGGTCTAGCTATCGACATTAAATTTAGCAAAGCAAGGGAAGCAATTCTTTCAATTTCCAAGCTTCCTTCTTTTTGAAATTGCTCGTGCCTAGCAAAATTTTCTGGGAAATGGTTTAGAAAAGCCAAAAATTTGATTTTTCTTAGACCTTCTCAACTCTAATTTTCATTCCCGGAAATTTCCATCGCTTCCTAGCAATTTCATCGGATCTTGGGAATGCTACTCATGTGCATAATGTCTCATTTGTAATACATTCTTGAAAATTTTCGCAAAATCATCCATGCATTGAAATTCTTGCACTGTTTAAAATTTTTTTCCATGCATTTGCAATGTTTGAAAATTTTTCAAAATTCCCCATGCATTGTCCCATGCAAAATTTCAATTTCTTTCCATGCATGCAAAGCTTCAAAAATCCATCCATGCATTAGATTGGAATAATGTGCAACGTTTTAAAATTTTCCATGCATGGCTTGAATTGAAGCTGCTGCTTGCAATGATTTTTCGATGCATGGGAATGACATGAAAAATTTTCGATGCATGGAATGGCATGCAAAGTTTTCACATATTTTTCCAACTGCCATGCAAAGCTTCAAAAATCTTTCCATGCATGGGAATGGCATGCCAAATTTAAAAATTTTTACATCCATGCATTGGAATGGAATGAATTTGCAAAGTTCAAAATTCATCCATACATTGGAAATGTGTTACATTTTGAAAAAAAAAATTTCCAATTATCTTCATGCATTAGCAAGATGTTGCAAAGTTTGACACATTTGTTTCAGCACTTGCATCCATTCAAAATGCTCACTGGGCCAAGATTCTAGTGCTCGAATGATCTAATCAAAATTCCATGAGCTACTACCCATTTTGGAGCACTCTAAATTCTATTTGGATTGCTCCAGATGTCTTCACCATCAATCCCAAGCTCACTGCCCATTTTTGGAGCACTCTAGCTCCCAATTTGAGTGCTCCAAATTCTTCCACCCATACTGCCGAACCTACTGCCCTCATTTCGAGCACTCTCAATTCTGGTATGAGTGCTCGAATTCCATGCCCCAGCCAACCCTCACTCTCTGCCACAATATCGAGCACTCGAAAAGGCCATTTCGAGTGCTCCAACTCCCATCCTCGCAGCCAACTCCCCATCCACACACCAAACCCACCTCCCTCACCACCCAGCTCACCACACTGCATGCATGCATGCACGCCCATGCATGCATGCCAAACCCACCACTCAGCAATCACCTTCCATCTATCAACCCTCCTCCCATGCATGCATGAATGCCCATGCATGCATGCAAACCCTCAACTCTCTCTCACCACCCAAACTCCACCTTCTCTCTCTCAACCTCCCAATCCACTCACTCCTCTCTATGCAGTCGGCAACTCGAGCCCAACACACCATCACCACCTTACCCTTCCCACGCCACAACCCACCCACACTCCATGCAAGCCACCCTGCATGCCCCTCTCGGCAACATCATCCAATCACCCCAACTCAATCAATCCCGAGCCCAGCAAACAACCTCACAAAACCTTCAAACCATTCAACCTCACACCATGCACACCAACCTTCCTCTCTCTCTCTTCCCAAACCAAACCATACATCACCACCCTGCATGCATGCATGCACGTCCATGCATGCATGCCACCCCTCACACCCTCACTACTCTCGGCTTCCTCACAAAACACCATTTCCTCCCCAACAACAACCCCATTTCCTGCAACCTACCCAAACCATCCCTCTCAAACCCACATTCTCTCTCTCTCGGCAACACAACACCAACACACCATCCAACACCATGCACCACTACCACCTCTCGGCCATGCATGCATGCAGGCCCATGCATGCATGCCACCCCTCACCACCCAGCTAACCACCTTCCATGCAACACTCTCAAACCACCCCTCTCACCTCCTCACCCCTCCAACACCATCAACCTTCCTGCATCCACCCTCTCGGCCATGCATGCATGCAGGCCCATGCATGCATGCCACCCCTCCCACCCCTCACCACCCAGCTCACCTCTCGGCCCCCCTCACCCTTCCCTGCAACCCACTGCTCAAATTTCGAGCACTCGAAGACCAAGCTTCTAGTGCTCGAACTCCTCATTCCCACACCCTAGCCCCTCACCCAACTCTCTGCCGAAATTTCGAGCACTCGAAGTGGGCCTTCGAGTGCTCGAACCAAGCTCTCACTCTCTCTCTTTTAAACCCCGAAGCTACCACCACCTCACTCTCATCCCCCTCTCTTGGCTCCAACTTCACCACCCTCATTGCACCCACTTTTCACCTCTCTCTCTCTCTACCTTCCCCACCCTCCTGCTCGACCCTCTCCCACTCACAACCAAGTTCACAACCACCAGCATGCACAACACCTTGCATGCATGACCATCCAACACCCATCACCCTCTCGGCACTCCTCCACCCACCACCTTCAGCATCCACTTGCCTAACCAACTCACCTCAATACCTCACCACCCCATCCTCTCACCTCCCTCTTCCTGCCTTCCTTCTTGCTCTCGGATACCCTGACATTCAGGTTTGTGTCCTCCTCCTTAGTTTTTCTTTTCCTTTGTTCATTCATGGTGTTTTACACGGAGGATGGGCTAGTAATGTTGGAGTTTGGTTTTGTTGGTGATTTGTTGTTGCTTTGTCAATGCTAGAGCTTGTTTCTTTGTTAAAAATTTTGGGTTTGCTCCTCCATCCCACTCACTTCCATCTTCTCCTTTTTGTGGTGCACGCCAGGTGTTCGCTGAAATTCCTCAACCAAGTCCACCTCTCTAAATGTCTCGTGCCGGTCCTTCTCGCCCTCCTCGACCCTCTTCAGGTGCCCGTGCTGTCACTCGTGAGCGACCACGTGATCCTTGGGATCGCAAACAACTCAACTACGAACTCTCATTTCCGCTCACGGATGCCTTTGACATTCTACCCACAACTTCGTGGGCTGTCGCCGAATTGACTAACCGGCGTCTGCAACACATTTGCGCACCCCTTGCCAGGGTTGCCTACCCCCGTGTAGTGCGCCTCTTCTACCAGAATCTCCAGTGCCCTGAAGAGCCACCCATTTCTCTCACTACATCCATTGATGGCACCGCCTATGCTTTCACTATGACCGACATCATTCAGGTTTCTGGTTGCCCCATTGAGTGCCCCGATGACATTGTCAATCGTGAGAATCTCCCTTTATATGAGGAGCCGGATACATTAACTGTGGCGCAGATTGCCGCTGCCATTTGCCCTATTGACGATCCTACTCGGCCCCGGTCTTTTATCCGCAAGACCAATCTTCCGGAACGCCTATGGTTCATTGACACTGTCTTCAAGCACAATGTTTGCCCTTTGGTGCACAGCACCGAGCGTTGGGGCCTATTTCTGCAAGCCTTATATGCCATGGACCAAGGCCAATGGTTCTCCATCCCAGAGCTCATTTGGTCCACCTTTATGAAGTTTTGGCATGATGCTCATAATGCACGGGCTCCGCGAGTTGAAAATCGGAAATTGCCTTTGCCGTTTTTCATCACTCGACTCCTTCAGCACAAGGGTTTCGTTGTTCCTCCCCACGAACCAAAAGGCGACAAAATTAAAATTTTTACCCAGCGCCGGTGGATCAATGTTCTGAGCCATTCTAGTACCCCTCCGCCTCCGGCCCCCCTGTTCATCCACGCTCCACCTCCTCCTCCTTCTGAGGCAGTTTCCACCGCCGCAGCCACTGCGCGGGTAGAGCCTTCGGTCGACTCTCACCAGGACCAGGCTTTCATCCAGGCTTCCATTGCCGGTATTCATGCGCGACTCGATCGTTTTGAGCATTCTTTGTCCGCGTGCACTCAGGCTCTGTGTGAGTCTTCTTCACGTGCTGAAGAAGATCGTCGTCTTGCTGCTGAAGATCGCCGTGTTGCTGCTGAGGACCGTCGTTTGGCTTCCGCTGAACGGCGTAAGACTCAATCTCTCCTCCATTCCATCCTCGCCCGTTTACCTTCTGGCCAGTAGCTTGTTGCGCGTGTGGACCTTCTCTTTTGTTTCCTCTGTAACTATTTCTCTTGTATATTTTGTTTTCCTTTTACACTGTAAGAATTTGCTATGTATAGGTTGCTCTGGTCGACATGATCCCTGTACAGCTCTTTTTGTCATCATGTAAACTCTTTTTGCAATGCAAATTCTTTATGTTCTGTTAACTTTCGATACATTCGTTTTCTGTCTTTATGCTTGTGCTATTAATGCTGTTTGTGGTTGTTTCTTTTGGTTCTTCATGTTGCTTTCCAGGTTGCGCAGTCCAGTTCAAGTTTGGGGGGTTTTTGTCTCAAAATGCCGTTCCCTCCCCCTGGGTATTGTTGTTCCTTTTATACTCGTTGTCATTTTTGTCTCTCACTTGCATCCATGTCCACATTGAGGACACTGTGTCGTTTAAGTTTGGGGGTGCATCAAGCATTCTTGGCATATTTTTGGTTCCATAATTTTTGCTAAGCAATGATAGTATAACTTGACACTTGTCGGAGATGAAACATATGTTTAATACCTTGTGTATAGAAGCAATTGAAAATTTTGAAAATAAAGAAAAATTTGAGTTGAAATGATCATGTAAATACAATGTAGTCTGTATAAATGCCTCAATTAGATTCTTGCTGGATTTACACTCTTATAAACTTCACAATGCACAGATGCACATTGGAAACTTAACTGTGAGGCATGCAACTTGATTGACCTTGACCTTGGCCTAGTTAATCTGATTTGATGAACCTGATAGATGGATACTTTTGGCATGTATCTTTTATTAAAAAAAAAAAAAAAAAAAAAAAAAAAAAAAAAAAAATATGAATGATGACCAGTTGACGTTCGTAGCCTTTCCAACTCGAGCTATTAAGCCCTAGGAGTGTCTCTACACTTAGCACCCTAAAGCCATCTGGTTTGGGAGTTGTTGGCCTAACACTTACCAGTTGACATTCATTCACTTATTTATAGATATTTACAAGATATTTACAAATATTGACTGATTGCTGGATCTGGGCCTATTCCTCCATAAGTCCTGGTCACCTTTGATGGGCTTACTCGCGTTCGGCCCATATGGCAGTGTCTTTATATGGGCCGACCCAGCTGTACGGACCGAGTATAGTGCTTGCAAGTCGGATCCGGCCCATGTCGTCCTGGGCCTCCTCAACTGCCCCCATAATTGCCCCTTATTTAATAAGGGGTAATTATTGATGGCGTCTCATCATGATGTTGACGGCTCGAGAGAACCACGTGGGGGAACGGACGGTCAGATCCAGAATCAATATTCCGGGGCTCGAGAAATTTCTCGCCTTCCCGACGCTTCGGCCCTCGGGCCCCCTCGCCTTTATAATGCTCTAGAATACCACTTCACGTCCTTTTACCGTCTCCATCATCAGTCAAATCTCTCTCTTTCTAGAACAGTGCTAAGCTTTTTCTGGTGAAATCCTTCAAGAGTCATTCTTCCAGCGATCTTGCAGTCCTCCGAGGTTAGTTTCGTTCTTTTTTACTTTCGGCAGGCTTCCATTTACCCCCTTTTAGATTCTTCAAGCACTTCCACCATGGTTGTAGATCTGGATGTTCTTCGTATGAGACTTAGACTTCCTGACAACATCGAAGTTAGGGTTTGCCCTCAGGACGTTAACATTATGACCGGCGCCAGCCTCCTGCCCGGCGAAGTCTTATTCACGAACCTTCAATTGAATGTTGTTAGGTTCCCTCTGCACCCTTTCTTTAGTTATGTCTTCAATAGATTGGGGATATCCCCCCTGCAGGTCAACCCCAACTTCTTTAGAATCATATCTGTTATGCTCTTGTTGATGCGTGACAGAAATCTGGACCTTGACCTCATAGACCTTCTTCTGTGCTATAAGGTCAGTAAGATCCGTACTAACGAACCCTTCTTCCACATCTACCCGTTCGAGAAGATGTCCATATGTACGGACACAATAAAATCTGAGAAGGGTTGGAGGGATAGCATCGTGGGCATTAGTGGGGCTTGGTCTTCGCCGGCTGCAGAGGATTACCCAATCCCAAGCGCCTTTGGTGTCTGTTCTGTCTCCTCCTATAAGAAATTCAAATCTCATAAACATGACTGCCCCTGCGAAACGTGCGTTCCTCGTTTTTGCACTTTCTTATGCCGTTCCTTAGGAATACCTTGTGATGACTTGAGCTATAGTGTTTGCAGGGATAGGAGTAACTACTTGAAGAAATACGTTCTGAACGATATTCCTTCCTGCTCAGATCTCCTCACTTCAGACAACCTCTTAGCGCTCTCATCACTCGGCTACAACATGAGCAGACTTCAGATTCCTTCTTTTGGCAGGAAGAAAAATACTCCCCCAGCCACTCCTGCTGCTGGGGCGACCTCCTCTCCAGCGTCAGCTTCTTCCTCAGCCACCATCTCTGACACTGTCCCGAGCACAGTGGTTATTAACTCTGTTGCCAGCACCCCTGCTGCCAACCAGAGCGCGTCTCCCCAAGCTACCATAGCTCCTGCTGCTGCGGGGGGCGTTCGGGACAAAGAACGAGGCAAAAGGCCTCATCCTGACAGTGAAGTCGATCCTGAGGAGGAGCCTCTCATTAAAAGGACCCGGGTCTCCGAGCCGGGTGCTCTCTTGCACCGTGCGATCAGAGCTCCTGCTCCCTCTGGGCCTACTGCAGCTGGTGGCTCCGCTTCTGCTTCAGGCCCCCCTTCTATCCCCACCTTACCGCCATGGGCCCCTCGGTACACCCGAACGGATGGGACGTTCGTGAAACCGAACGAGACCATGCTGAAGGATGGCCAGACCGCCATGGCCTACTACAGGAGCATGTGGACTCCGAAGGACTTTGAGGCGACGAAGGGCCTATCCCAGAAGGATGTGTTCAGCCGCTTTCCCCAATCTGCTATGGAGGTGACTTTTATTTTCCAACTCATGAATTCTCTCATATTATTTGGTCTTGCCTTCGCCCGACCTGACTATTGGCTTAACCGTTTTTAATGTGCACCTATGCAGACATTGTTCGGAATGATGGCCATGCAGAAGCAGGTGGAGATGGGGAACGCCAGGGCCCGTAAGTTTTCTGACAGCCTGGAGGTGGCTAATATAGAAAACGACCTCCTCGCCATGAAGAATACCGAGGTACTGGCTCGGCTTGACAAAGTTGAACAAGAGAGAGATGTCCTAAAGAAGGAGAATGACTCCCTTCAGGATGAGAAGGGCGCCGTCCAGCTTGAAAAGAGCGTCTGGCAGACTGAGCGTGACTCAATTAGAGAAGAAAAGGCAGAACTCCAGCGCCTTCTAGCTGATGAACAGTCTGCTCGGATGGCTTTTGAAAAAAGAGCTCTGGACGAGCGTACCGCTCTGATCGATGCGATCAGCAGAGTGAGTGGTGGGATGCTGGCTCTTCACGCTCGGTTCTCAAGGGTCGGTGCTCTTAGGTATGCTCAAGGATTCCGGGAAGGCTTCGCCGACCGGGTTCCGGATGAGGGACAGACCAGCTCCACTCCGGATGAGGTCGACAAGGTTCTGGGGATCGAACCTCTGGGGGTCTATGTCGACCCAGAACCCACCGAAGCGGAGCGCATATTCGATGAGTGCCAGGACATTGCTTCCTCAAGGATCATCACAGCTCCTCCTACCGCTCTGCCTCTGACCGCTCCTCAATCGTCGACCGTGGTACCTTCCATAGCCACTGCTGACGCTGAGCCCCAGCCGAACGATTCAGTCATTCACCTTGATTCCCTACCTCGTGAAGGTGAGACGGCTGATGGGGCCGAGGAGGCGAGTCGGCACGATCAGGATGCTGTTGGTACTGAGGCGTCTAGCTAGGGCTCCTTTGGACTCTTCCATTCCATATCTTTTTGTAATGATGGACATCTCTCTTTTGTAAACTCAATGCCCAATATCAATGAAACGACAGAACTCTTTTTCCCTATGTGTTGTGCTTTATTCAACTTATTTTCAATACATACATATCTTTTCTCTCTTTTTCTTTTATATTAGCTTTGCCGTGTGTTTGTTTATGGCAAGTGCCTGGCGCTCGGCTAGAATGCCACTTGCCACTTGGCTTTAAATTTTTAGCAAGTGTCTGGCGTTCGGCTCATGGTGCCAGTGATAAGCGCCGAATAATGTACATTCAAGCGCCCTAAATTACATTAACAAAGTCCAGTTATTAATTATTTTATGTAGATTAACTCCAATTCTATGTTTTTATGCATTTTCAGGTTCATTGGCCAAAATGGAACAAGAATAAGGCCTTGTGGAATCCTGAGCAACAAAAGGTGCCAATGCTGAATTCTGGCAGCAGTAGAGCCTGGACTTTGCTTGCCATTTTGACCTTCCAAACTCGAGAACTGGACTTCCCTCATAACATGAAAGATTTAGAGCTCTGAATTAGCTTTCCAAATCTTCAAGTGGTTCATCATTCGGAGTTCGGAGCAGAGAGTTATGATCTTCACAACAGAGGTGCGCAGAACTGCCTAGCAGCACTGATGTACTGCCTTTCTCCCCATTTTCGACCAACCAGACTTGAGAATTGGGTCTTCATCAAAACATGAAGTTTTTAAAGCACTGAATTAGCTCTCCAAAGCTTCAAACAGATCGTCATTCGGAGTTCGGGGCACAAAGTTATAGCAGTTTTCCCAAAATAGGTCAGCACTGAGCAAGAGGAGCATGTTGCACATTGCACTAAGTTAGAGTGCTCGAAGTCACCAAGCGTGTGCTCGAAAATCAGGCAGAATGCCCTTCGGAAATGGCTCATTTCAGCCCACTTGCACATTGGTTTCCCCAATGCCATCTCCCTTCTTTATGAAGTGGTTGGAGGTGTTCCTTGGAGGAGAGAGGGTATTGTTGGAGCATAAAAGGCTACCCAAAGGCCACATATATCATTAAGCTTTATCTTGAGCAAGAGAAAGGAGAGAGAAGAGAGCAAGGAGAAGGGTGTTCTTGAGTGCTACAGTAGGAGCTCGAAAATGGAGATGAGGATGATGCTTCTTCCTTCTTCTAGTTCACCAATGGGTAACTAAACCTCATCTAGGGAGGTGATGAAACCCCTCCCTTGTAAGCATGTGTTAGTATGGTTTATTTTTGGGGATTACAATGTATTTTTGATAGTCTTTCCATGGTCAAGAGCCTCATTTTTGTTGTAATGAATGTTGAATGTTTTAAATGATTATTGTGAGTTATTCATCTTGTCTTGGATGGTTGCTTTTCTTAATCATATTGCTTGCACTTCCATGGTGACAATGGAAGTTAGATCATGGAATGGTTTTAATGGCATGGAGTTGGAGAACCTAGATAGTTCATGGCTTAGGGTTTCCCTTTGATGGGCTATACTTGATTCTTAGCTTTATGTGCATTCACCATTTAAATTAGGGCTTGATAATCCTTGGCTTAGTAAGCATGTTCTAAGCTACATTTTAGTTTAGGTGGTTGATCATGTGAACCTTTGATGGTTTATTCTTGCCTTTCTAATTAAATGAACTTCTTAAGGATATTATAGCAACCTAGTATTGTTATGTATCATGACTATCATATATGTTGTTTTCCCCTTAAATTAATCTTAACCTAGCATGTGTATAGGGATGGAGGTGGATTCATTTCCCTAGCCTTCTTTACTTGTACTCACTCCCTTGAATTCTTGCAATTTATTGTTTTATGCACTTTTAATTTCCTAGCTTAAGTGACATCCAACAAAACCTCTATACACCCTTCATCATTCTAAGAATGATTCTAGACATTTAGGTTGTATTAGACTAGCGTAGTCCCTGTGGTTCGACTTACCCGACCAATAGCCCTATTTTACAATGATTCGTGCTATTGCGAAGGTTGATGTTAATTGACCAACCGATCAGCCAGCTGCCACTTGTCTTGCTTAAGTGCCTGGCGCTCGGCTAGAATGCCACTTGCCACTTGGCTTTAAATTTTTAGCAAGTGTCTGGCGTTCGGCTCATGGTGCCAGCTGCCACTTGTCTTGCTTAAGTGCCTGGCGCTTGGCTAGAATGCCACTTGCCACTTGGCTTTAAATTTTTAGAAAGTGTCTGGCGTTCGGCTCATGGTGCCAGCTGCCACTTGTCTTGCTTAAGTGCTTGGCGCTCAGCTAGAATGCCACTTGCCACTTGGCTTTAAATTTTTAGCAAGTGTCTGGCGTTCGGCTCATGGTGCCAGCTGCCACTTGTCTTGCTTAAGTGCCTGGCGCTCGGCTAGAATGCCACTTGCCACTTGGCTTTAAATTTTTAGCAAGTGTCTGGCGTTCGGCTCATGGTGCCAGCTGCCACTTATCTTGCTTAAGTGCCTGGCGCTCGGCTAGAATGCCACTTGCCACTTGGCTTTAAATTTTTAGCAAGTGTCTGGCGTTCGGCTCATGGTGCCAGCTGCCACTTATCTTGCTTAAGTGCCTGGCGCTCGGCTAGAATGTCACTTGCCACTTGGCTTTAAATTTTTATAGTAGGCCGTTGGAAAAGAAAGTTATTTTTTGTAAATTTCAGTAACTTGCTCATTCATACGTATTTGATTGACAACAAACAACATCCAATTAAAGCCGAAACTTAGCTTTTATTGGTAGTACCTCTTCAGAGACGTGGCGTTCCAGGGCTTGCTGACCAACCTTCCCGCCATGGTTTCCAACGCATATGCCCCCTTGCCAATGACTTCTGCAATTCTGTATGGGCCTTCCCAGGGTGGCATCATTTTTTTGACCATCCCCACCTTTCTTTTCAGAACCAGATCGCCAGGGGCAAAATCCCTGTGTTTTACTCTCTTGTTGTGACTATTCGCCAACACTTGCTGATACGATGCTAACCTTATAGCCGCTGCGTCCCTCCTTTCGTCTATCATATCGAGGTTCAATCTTAACATCTTGTCGTTCTGATCTCGACTCCATGCTAAGCTTCTGATAGTGGGGACTAAGTGCTCAACCGGTATAACTGCCTCGGTACCATACGCCATTGCGAACGGGCTCTCCCCAGTCGGCCGCCTTGGGGTGGTTCTGTAAGCCCATAGAACGTTCGGGAGTTCATCCAACCACTTCCCTTTATGATCTTCCAGCTTCTTCTTAATGCAGGCGAAAATGGTTCTGTTTGTGATTTCTGCTTGTCCGTTGGCCTGAGGATGACTTACTGCAGCCAACTTCTGGTTGATTCCATACTCCTCCAGCAGCTTTCTTACTTGCCTACTGTCGAGGTTTGTGCCATTGTCCATGACTATTGATCTGGGAACACCGAAACGGCAGATAATATTGTTCCAAATAAATCGTCTCACATGAGTCTGAGTCACGCTAGGATATGGTTCTGCTTCCACCCATTTAGTGAAGTAATCCGTGGCCAGTAACACATACTTGTTCTGAGCTCTTGCAGTTGGCAGAGGACCGACCACATCCATCCCCCATTGCGTGAAAGGCCATGGCGAGGCCATTACGTGCAATTCCTCAGGTGGTTGGTGGATCAATGGTCCATATCGTTGGCATTTATCGCACCTTCGAGAGAACTCCTCCACATCTCTTGACATGTTTGGCCAGAAATACCCTTGTGTCATTGCTTTATGCGCTAACGATCGCCCCCCAGAATGATTGCCACACACACCCTCATGAATAGCTCGCAATACCTGCTGCGACTCCGCGGGGGTGACACATTTCAAGTATGGGCCAGAGTAGGACCTTCTGTACAGCTGGTTACGCACGATGGCGTACTTCGCAGCATTCTTTTTGAGTCTCCTAGCTTCATCCCTTTGCATAGGCAAAACGCCATCTCGAATATAGGTAATGATGGGGTCAATCCAACTCGGTTCGTACGGTATGACGTTGACTTGCCAAGGGTCAGAGTCCAACGGTTCTTCGAAAATAGATGGCTGGGTCAATATTCCTACTGGAATCACCCTCGCCAATGTTTCACCGCAACTCGAAGCACTACATGCTAACCGGTCTGCATCTGCATTCTGTTCCCTCGGCAGCTGTATGAATTCAATCTTTGCAAAGTCCTTGGCTTTATGCAGAACGGCAGAACGATATGCCCCCATCGTGTCATCCTTGGTCGCGTACTCACCATTTACCTGCCGAACAATCAGCTGCGAGTCACTATACACAGTCAAACTTTTAATCTGTAGCTCTCTGGCCAACTTTAATCCATTTAGCAACGCCTCGTATTCCGCTTCATTATTGGTGGCTCGGAACTCTAGTCTGAGTGCTTGGCTCAAGGAAGTACCCTCTGGGGTTTGCAGTTTGATCCCAATTCCAGCCCCCATCTGGTTAGAGGAGCCATCCACAAAAAGTTTCCAAGAGCCGCATCTAAGGTCTTCTTCCGTATCTTCGGCGTCACATTCTAGCAGGAAATCGGCCACCGCTTGCCCTTTAACAGCTGTTCTCGGCTCATACGTTATGTCAAATGAACTCAACTCTATGGCCCACTTTGTCATTCTGCCCGAGAGCTCTGGCTTGTGCATAAGCGTTCTGATTGGGAAAGTTGTTAGAACAGCTATGGGGTGGGATTCGAAATAATGCCTCAACTTTCTTTTTGCATTTACAAGTGCAAGTACCACCCGTTCGGCCTTTGAGTATCTTTTTTCTGCCTCCGTCAGTGTTTTGCTTGCATAAAATACCGGGTATTGCACCCCTTCCTTGCAACGAATCAGAACGGCACTCGTCGCGACACCAGATACTCCAAGATATAAAAATAACTTTTCTTCCGGATCTGGGGCTGACAAGACTGGTGGATTCTGCATATATTCCTTCAAATGAGTCAACGCCTGTCGTTGCTCATCCCCCCAGACTTGCCTTCCATGGCTCCGAATCGTGTCAAAGAACGGTTTGCAGTGATCTGACAATTTTGAAATAAATCGACTTAATGCAGCTATTCGTCCTGTGAGGGCTTGCACCTCTCTGATCGTCTTTGGCTCGGCATTCTTAATCAAAGCCTCTGCTTGAGCGGGGCTAACTTCGATGCCTCTGCGGTTGACCACGTGTCCCAGAAACTGTCCGGAACTCACACCGAACGAGCACTTGGTTGGATTGAGCCTCATCCCATATCGCTTTAGTACATCAAATACATCTTGCAGATGCTTTAGATGATCATCCTTCTTTCTACTCTTTACCACCATATCATCAATATAGGCTTCCACAATCTTACCCATTTGATTCTTAAAAACTTTGCTAACAAGTCTTTGATAAGTTGCTCCCGCATTCTTTAGTCCGAAAGGCATAACTTTGTAGCAGTATGTTCCTCGCTCGGTGACAAAAGAAGTTTTTTCTTCATCTGCGGGGTCCATAGGGATCTGATTATAACCTGAATAAGCGTCCAGAAAGGTTAAACGCTCATACCCGGTGGTGGCATCCACCATTTGATCAATCTTAGGCAGCGGGAAGCTGTCATTCGGACAGGCTTTGTTCAAATTGGTGAAATCAATGCATACTCGCCATTTCCCATTCTTCTTCTGCACAACAACGACGTTGGACAACCAATCAGGGTAGTGCACTTCTCTGATAAATCCCGCATCAAGCAGCCTATCGACTTCTTCCGCTATGATCTGATTACGTTCTGGAGCAAATCTTCGCTGCTTCTGTTTCACTGGTTTGAAATTGGGATTGACATTCAGGGAATGACAGGATACGGAGGGACTAATTCCAGGCATGTCTAGGTGACTCCATGCAAATACGTCGGCATTGTGGGACAAGAAATCCACTAGCTCTTGCTGCTCTTCTCTGGTCAGTCTTATACCTACTCTGGTAGTTCGTTCTGGCCTGGACTGATCGATCTGCACATCCAGAAGGGGCTCCTCGGTCAAGTCGACTGACTCCTCCACCCTGTTCTGCTCGGGCGGAGGTTCCTGTAATTGCTATCTGGGGCTTGCCGAACGGACGGGCGCCTTTCCTTTCCCAGCATGCTTTAGTGTGACGGAATAACACTCTTTGGCTGCAACCTGATCCCCTCGAATGTCTATCACTTTATCTCCATCGGGTCCGAGGCACCTCATGACCTGATGCAGAGTTGAGGGTACACCTTGGACTCTGTGAATCCATCCTCTTCCCATCAGGAGATTATACGAGGGGTGAATTTCCACAACCACAAAAGTTTCCATAAGAGCTCGTTCTGCAGCTTGAACTTCCACTTCCACCATCCCGACGGGCTCCACCCTCTTCCCATCGAACCCTAACAAGGGATTTCCAGTGGGCTTGAGCCTCTCTGGTTTAATCTCGAGCCTGTCAAATGTGTCCCTCGGCATGACATTCGCACTGCTCCCAGGATCGATCAGAACTCTGCGCACCAAGCAGTCTTCCACTGTCAAACTGACTACCAACGGGTCTTCATGAGGCAGTTGAACACGCTGCAGGTCTGTCCAGTCGAACTTTATCTGCATCGACGGGCTCTGCTGGTGTAGAGTATTCACACTGCCGACCCTTTTCTTCATCTGCGCCTGCCGCAGGCGCGCCCGGAGCAGCTCATCTGACTCTTCACTAGGCTCGGGTCGACCATGGATAGCATTGATTATACGAACTGGTTGTGAATTGTGGGAGCTTTGTTTATGACTCCTTTTTATTTGTTCCACCGGCCGATTCTGCTCTATCGCCGAACCTTGAACATAACTCGCGAACTCCCCTCTAGCTATCAACATCTCCACTTGCCTCCTCAGGTTCCTGCATTCGTTAGTCTGATGACCGAAATCAGAATGAAAAGCACAATGTTTAGTTTGATCCCTCTGTTCGAGGGGTTGCCTAATTGGCAGTGGTGGATGAAACTTATCTTTGTTCTCCTGATACAGCCTCGCCAGAGTGACCTTCAGCGGAGTAATCAGCTCTTCCTCCCTGGACCTTTTTTCTGCCTTCCAAGAGGTCTGACGTTGCGGCTGAGCCTGCTTCTGCCTGATCTTTGCCTTGGACTTTTCCTCGGTCGACACGAGCGACGTTGTCCGAGCATTAGCTGCCTCCTCTTCTTCTAGGCGCACAAAGCCATCGGCTCTTTCATTGAGTTCATCCATAGTAGTCGGTGTGTTCACTACCAGACTGGTGTGAAACGGAGTTCCGCGTGTCATGGCTAACTTGAAGGCTTGAACTGCTGTAGAAGGGTGGCATTCGATCACCATACTCTTAGTGAGATTAAACCTGGTAAGAAAAGCCTGGAGACGTTCATCCTTGTGCTGCCTCATCGTGAATAGGCTCGAGATGTCCTTCGGCGGGCGCTTGTTGCCATAGTACTGGCTTATGAACCGATCGCACAGGTTTCTGAAGCTACCAATGGAGCTCCTAGGCAAGTTTTTGAACCAGCTGAGCGCCGGTCCGGCTAGGCTTGTAGGGAAACATTTGCACATTAAAGAGTCGTTTTCCGTATTCAGGGCCATTTTCAACTGGATATGATACACATGATCGATCGGATCGGTCGTTCCGTCGAACAGAATAAAGACTGGCATAGCAAACTTCCTTGGATGCGGGGCATTCAAGATCTCGTCGGTGAATGGTGAATCCACCGTCCGAGCTGCGGATCGGAGAGCTTCATTCTCTCTCTGGAGTCCAGCGGTAGCTCTGTGAGTTACGGTTCTGCCCTCCGAACCGTGATGAGTGATAGTAACCATGGAAGGCCGGTAAGACGGATCGAACGACCGTTCCTCTATGAACTCTCTTTGCCAAGGCGACGCTACTCGACGGCGATCAACCTCTATCACTTCCTCTCGATCGAACCTTTCCCGATGCGGATCAACGTGAGTCGATCCTTCGTGATCTTCAACCCGACGAACATTTGGCGGCAAATTGTCCATCATCCTTTCATCACGGTGGTGAGTTGACTGATTGTTCTCGTCCTGTTCGCCTTGACGCGCGATATTAGATTGAACACCTCCTTCACCGACCGGAAGTGGATGCCAAACCGCAGGTATTTGCCGATGTTGCATTCCAGCTTTCAATTCTGCATTCTCTTTTTTGAGAGCTTCAATCAAGTTCATCAACTCCTCAAGCTTTGTTTGCTGGACAGCCTCCATCGGATTGGAGCTTTCACCTATCATTATTCCTGAACGGAGTAAAGGCATTAATCTCAAGTTCGCGAGTAGATCCGAGCTTCGTGAGTGGGAATTTTTTAGATCTGGCTTCGAATTCTCCGAATTATGCTCACTATTTACGAGATCTGAATTGCCTGAACTCTAAATCCGTCAGATCCTGCCACAATCGAACAACTCGTTGTTGCGTAGATCTGAAGCCACTCCTGCCAAAGCTTCAAGAATTGTAATTCCTCCAGAGTAGGTCACAATCGCTCAGATCTGGATCCAAATCCCAAAGATCGAGTCTCGATCAACCGAATCGGTTTGAATCCACTCGATATTCCTCATTGATCAACCAAACTTCCATGCGATTCCCACAGACGGCGCCAATTGAAGATGCAAGAAATTCGTTCCCTCTTTCTCTCTCTAGAATTCTTACACTTCAACCAAAAAGATCCCCCCTCCCTTTCATTCATTCACTTATTTATAGATATTTACAAGATATTTACAAATATTGACTGATTGCTGGATCTGGGCCTATTCCTCCATAAGTCCTGGTCACCTTTGATGGGCTTACTCGCGTTCGGCCCATATGGCAGTGTCTTTATATGGGCCGACCCAGCTGTACGGACCGAGTGTAGTGCTTGCAAGTCGGATCCGGCCCATGTCGTCCTGGGCCTCCTCAATTATCGTTTTAGTTTTCTTTCAGTAATTTATTTATTCTTTTGTACTCTGTGTTTGTTTATTGCCGATTTGTTCTTGATATCCCCGGGCGTTCGGGCGTGGGCTTGGCCAACCCATATTCGGAAACCCGGGGTATCACATTTTTGGAAATACTTCACTTCGGAAGATGTACATATTTTTCACCAAGGTGAAGATTGTTGATTATGGCAGACGTGGGTCTGCCACCATCCCTTTTATCAGCACTTCACTATCGGCATATCAGTTAAACTCATGCATTAGTTCTCCTATAAATAGAGAACGTTGGAAGATTTTGTAAAATATCCAAGAATATGCTGAATGAGCTTTAATGAGCATTGAGTGAGCAATAAGTGTTGTGAGCCTTTTGTAATCCTTTTGGGTTTTGATATTTCCAAATATTGATCTTGAACTCCCGTGGACGTAGGCACATTGTCAAACCACAAAAATCATTGTCTTCCTTGTGTGTGTTTTGCTATTATTTACTATTTGTTTTTTATTTGTTTCACGCTTATGCACAACACCATTTGCGCACACAAATACTATTTATTGTGTTTGTTATATAGATTAATATTTTGGTTTTATGCTATCATTAACTATATTTAGTATATACTTATAAATATATTAGTATCCAGTTTATAAATATTTTATTCACTTTGTTCCCAGGTTCGAACCCGTTCATCGCCATTATAATCCTGACTGAAAGTGTTGCTGAGGTGTGGGGCCGTCGACAACATCCCTGATTTGTAGCCTAGGGTGGGTCCCGAAGGGGCCCTGCCCAGGTGAGTTTCGGTGCTAGCAAATAATAATAATAATAATAATAATAATGAAAAGGGGAAAGTTGAATGGAGTAAGTTGTGGATGCAAATACTTTTGTTTTCTTTTTGGTAAGATACGAATTTAAATGCTTGTAAATATTTAAGTCAAGTTTCTAAAATTTTTAGTCCTTCCTTGACGTTTAAATTTTGTCATTTTAATAGGTTTACCCTTGCAAAGGGGGCAGCAAAATGGCTTGAATAGTATCGGAAAAGAACATTAAGTTGTTTTGTTTTCATTATTTATTTAAACAAAATTAAGGTCATTTTCTCTATAAGGACTATTGCATCCAAGTAACTCTCTGTTATCATACACACACACACATATATATGTATGTGTGTGTATATCTCTCCTATTGTATATCTTTGCATCTCAATTAGGGGATTTAGTTGTGTTTTATGTATTATTTGAATTTTGGGCAATCTATGATCATTCTTTTTCTTCACGGAATAATAGAGTTTAGTATAACAATAGAGGTTTCGCTTATGCTCTTGTATTAGGCTCGGGTTCAAGGGCGGAGGGAGGGGTGGGCGAAGGTGGGCTTCAGCCCACCCCAAAAAAGAAATTTTTTTTTTTTACCATACTACTTTTAGCCCAGCCCAAAAAAAAAGAAAAATTAGCCCACCCAAAATTAACCCAATATAGAATTAGCCCACCCCAATCAGCAACCCTGGATCCGCCCTTGCTCGGGTTGCAGCTGGTTTTCAAGTCAAGCTTCGACAAAGCGAATGGAACATCCTCTAAATCATTAGGTGGTTCTGGCCTCACTGAAGGCTTGAAGGTGTTGTTTCATACTAATTTGTTCCAATGTATTTTTGTCTTAAATGTCAACCATCAAAACTATTAGTATTATTATTTCTGGATTCGAAATTGCTTTTGATTCTTATGCTACATCTGCGATTTCTTTTGAAAATAGCTTATTCTTCTTTTTTTCTATTTTTTATATATATTTTTTATTTGCTTGTTTATTTTGATTGATTTATGTATGTCATATTTGCATGTCACATGGAAATCAAATAGCCACATTGGAACGTCGCATGACACTTTGAAGTAGAATTTTTTCGTTTTTTAAGCTATCAATCTATCATGAAAAATGGCAATCATCTTGCTATATCGACTATCTCGGTTTCAAAGAAACCTAAATGTGATCACATCACATTTCATGAAGCAAGGTGAGGTCTCCTCTTTTCCTCGATGGCCCATTTTAGGCGCTTGGCTTTACTTTTGATGCCAAAAAAAAAAAGTGCAATGGGGTCATTCAAATTCAAGGGGAGATCCTAAAGCGTTAGTGACTCTGATGTTCACGAGGAGGTTGTGTGATGAAATTTCATATAATCATGACACTGGACTTTCCACAATTCTTAATTTTTTCAAGTTACAACTTGCTGGTTGCAGATTCTTGAGAAGGTTGAAGTAGCTTATGACACCCCATAGTGACTGACGTGCATGAGTCTATCCAGGTAATCTCCCTCCCTTCTCTTCTTTCAAACACTAGTATTCTATGTATGCATATTCTTCAAGATTCAATTTGTCATGCCATCAAAGATCTATGGATTACCTATTAAGAGTAATTTAGCAATAGTCAAGGGCGGAGCCGAGATCTTGAGGTTGGGGGTCCAAAATTCTGTGCTCCTTCAGTAAGTGAATATTTTCATTGCATTGTCTACTACTGAGGCGGAGTACACGTGGTACGCTTCCCCAACTGGTTAGAGGCTTTATTGCATTGACGATCATGTATATTTGCAGGTCATAGTAAATTCTGCTGATAAGGTTAGATTGGCTGGAAATCAAATTGTCATGGTTTGTGAAAGAGGAACGATGTTTGGGTACAGTGAGTAATATTGAATTTCATATTGAATACCATATGCCTCAGGCTTGGTGAACCATATATTAATTTAAGAGTGATGGGTATGGAGGCTTTATGTATTTCCAAATTCTCACTGGACTTAAATCTTATGAAGAGCAAAATGGATTGAGTAGTATCGGAAAAGAGTAAGTTGTCCTGTGTTTCATTATTTATTTAAAACAAAATTAAGTTCAGTTTGATAAATTTATGCAATTGTTGGTACTTGATTGGCAACAATTTTTTGTCATTGATTGAACATTTATTCAAATTGATTAAGAAAAGTGAGTAGAGATGAAAATAATGAAGAAATCTTCTTCCCTTTGATTTACTTGAGAATATGTCCAAGTACAGGGCAATTTGCACAGCAAGTCTATAACCATATACTAGTACAATATTAGATTCAACAAGGCTTAACTAGGTTTGTTTTAAATGCATCACAAGAGCTCCCAACACTATGTATGTTGTAAAAAGGACACTATATGTAATTTTTAATTACCATCACATTAAAGCAATTACATATACCGAGTTTACCACAGTTAAATATGCTAAAGTAAGTAAATCTTCTCAAACATGCAAAAAAGAATGAATATTTCAGATGGTAGCATGCATGAGAACTAGTGTTGGTTTAATATATGCTTGAGCATTGAACTAGTGAAACTGAACAATTCAAGTTTTTGATTTTAGACATAACCAAAAAGCTCAAATTAAACATGAAACTCCACACCCCACCTTCCTAGCACTACATACATAGAGGACTTGGACTAGATCAATCCAACCAGATACCCAAAAGTTGAGCTGAGGACAACATTTATGACATGGATACAAGTTTACATACTTGATTTATATATCAAAGCAAGAATAAACGTAGCTATATATTTCGTCTATATCAAATTCATCTTCATCTTCATATTTCGTCTATGAGAAATTTCTTGGCACATGACAAGCATTGAAAATTAACATGTATGCATATCTACACGGAGACTCGAACATGCCAACTCAGGACTATTACCACTAGCTTTGAAGGCATAAAAAGCATGTGTTATCACTGTATTGGGCTTAAAGCACGCTCCGTTGGGCTGAATCGAAAAACAATCTGCTGCAGACCCAAAAACATAGTTCATGTGGCTTCTTGAATGATTGGGTTAGGCACACACTGGAGAGCTATGCTTGGGTTGGAACATTGGTCGGATCAGAAATCCGGTAGGGGATGGAACGTTAAAGGGTGGGCTTGGAACACAACTTGGGCTCAGAGCAGGCTCAGTTGAGCAGGCTAAGGCCTAGTCCCCTATCTATGTTCCAAGCCCAACTTGTTACTAGACTAGGCTTAGCCCTCCAAGTTGTGTTCCAACTTCCAAGCCCACCACCCTCTAACGTTCCATCCCCTACCGGATTTCTGATCCGACCAATGTCCCACACTCACTCTCTCTCACTCTCTCTCTCTCTCTCTCGTGTTGTGTTAAGTTGTGGTCGATACAAGACCTTTAAATTATAAGAAACATTTATGTTGGATTATATGCAGTTTAATATACAACTTGGTTGCATATGCATATTAATGAGTAAAAGTAAATTCATATTAATGAGTTATTAACGATGTATATGCCTATTAAAAGTTCACATGCTATAGTATGCGGTATTAATAAGCCAAAAAAAAATTCATACTTATATATGCAATGGTAAAAAATTCACACCTACAAATAAAATAAAATAAAAAGTCCCTTTAGGATAAATGCCCCACCATGCATTTCATATAAAAATGGCAAAATTAAATAATTAGCCAAACCTTTTTTAACTTGTCCACAAGTCACTAAATTATAGTAAATTTTTTTTTTTTTTTAAAAGGAACGCATTTGAACTTGAATCCTCAATTTTATTGTCAAGAAATTCCTTACTAACTCAACTGAATTATCTATTCATTGGATCGTAATCAAATCTATTTATATTTCACACGCGCAGTTCTGAACCGTCAAATTTTTTTGGTTGAAAAGAGAAGAACATATCAACCAGGCAACATATTCAAACATTTTTATTTTCTATAATTCAATTAATTTTAACAGGATAAAACATTTGAGATAATTTCCAATATTTAAAAAAATAATAACCCACCACTAGTATGATTTACTACGAAGTTCGGACCTATTCAAATTCGTTTCAATAGAAAAGAAGTAAATCGATATACCGTATAAATGTAGAGTCAGTATGTGCCCGGGGCACATACACCCCTAAGCCCCACCCGCTACAATACATAAAAAAAATTATTTTTACATATATATACATAAATTTCTACATAATGACCCCTTAAAATTTTAGTTTCTAAATTATGTCTTACTATTTTTGTTTTTTCTGCTTTTCTGTTTTACTCTTTAAATTTCTTTAATTTTTTTAAAAAAAGTTAAATTTTTCTTCTCTAATTCAACTCCAATTTTTTTCCTTTCAAAGATTTCATTTTACTTTCCTTTTTTTTTTTATCATTATTTTTTTCTTTTCTGCTTCCTAAAATTCTTCTTTTTGTTACTTGATTTGACAAACTATTTTTGTCATGTCAAATTTATTTATTTATTTATTATTATTATTATTATTTTTTTACACAATGCCCCCCAAAAGTTGAAATCCTGCCCCCGGCCCAGCTCACAGTACTGCTACTCCCTCTCTCTCTCTCTCTCTCTCTCTCTCTCTCAACTTCCCGGTTAGATCTCAGATTATTAGACTCAGATCAGATCCTAGTTGCGAAGGTAGATTCATTTTGATTCTTGGTATATTATCGGTGAGTGATATCAAATTTGCAGTTTTGATTTGTTTTAGTTCTTCACGATCCGACTCTTTCTCACTACGTGTTTGGAAAATGTACATTTAATCTAATATTCAGGAACAGAACAACGAGATTCAGAAATATGGATTCGTCAACAATGCTATTCAACCAGCTCAAGGTTTCTATTTGAATTTGCATATAATCAATCAATCAATCGTTTTACATTTTTTGAAGGACAAAATCCACCATCGGATTGATTGTTTTCTCAATTCAATCTTAATGAACAGACGGCAGAACCATTCTTTTTGTTAGCGGGTCCCAATGTGATCGAATCAGAGGAGCACATTTTCAGGATGGCCAAGAACTTAAAGACTATCGCATCCAAGTAACCCTCTCTTTATATATATCTATACACATACATATACATATATATGTATGTATGTGTGTGTGTATATCTCTCCTAGTGTATATCTTTGCATCTCAATTAGGGGATTTAGTTATGTTTTATCTATTATTTGAATTTTGGGTAATCTATGATCGTTCTTTTTCTTCATGGAATAGAGTTTAGTATAACAGGTTTCACTTATGCTCTTGTATTAGACTCGGGTTGCAGCTGGTTTTCAAGTCAAGCTTCGACAAAGCGAATCGAACATCCTCTAAATCATTTCGTGGTCCTGGCCTCACTGAAGGCTTGAAGGTGTTTGTTTCATACTAATTTATTTCTGCATTCGAAATTGCTTTTGATTCTTATGCTAAATGTGAGATTTTCTTTTGAAAATAGCATATTATTCTTCTTTTTTTTTTTCCTATTTTTTTTTTCTTGTTTATTTTGATTGATTTATGTATGTCATATTTGCATGTCACATGGAAATCAAATAGCCACATTGGAACTTCGCATGACACTTCGAAGTAGAATTTTTTCGTTTTTTAAGAAGCTATCATGAAAAATGGCAATCATCTTGCTATATTGACTTTTTCGGTTTCAAAGAAACCTAAAAGTTATCACATGACATTTCATGAAGCAAGGTGAGGTCTCCTCTTTTCCTCGATGGCCCATTTTAGGCGCTTGGCTTTACTTTTGATGCCCAAAAAAAAATTGCAATGGGGCCATTCAAATTCAACGGGAGATCCTAATGCGTTAGTGACTCTGATGTTCACGAGGAGGTTGTGTGATGAAATTTCATATAATCATGACAGTGGACTTTCCACGATTCTTAATTTTTTTAAGTTACAACTTGCTGTTGCAGATTCTTGAGAAGGTTAAAGTAGCTTATGACATCCCCATAGTGACTGATGTGCATGAGTCTATCCAGGTAATCTCCCTCCCTTCTCTTCTTTTAAACACTACCATTCCGGGTTTGCATATTCTTCAAGATTCAATTTTTCATTCCATCAAAGATCTATGGATTACCTATTAAGAGTAATTTAGCAATAGTACTGCATGCAGCACTTTTTGTTTATTTGTTTTTTCCCTGCTTGGTCTTCTTTCCACCTCCGGAAAGGTGCGTTAAACTTCATTATCATGTGTATGGGTATTATATGTGAGACACTTGTCCTTATCAGCAATGACATGCCCTTTCTTAATGTGGCTGGAGATACACTTGATGTGATTACAACACCAGTGTGGAACAGAGCACAAGATGTCCATTGCATATGGATGTACGGGGATTTCAACTTATGTCCGGGTTTATCCTGAAAAAATTGTTCCTTTAATGACATTATCAATGCATTTCTCTCCATCCGTTAAGTTGGTTGAAAGCTGCCCGGCCTAGCCCTTTGACATAATTAAATTTTTTTAGGAAAAAGATTTTATGCCATTTTTTAAATTTTGTCAATTGCTTTATTAAGTAGACTCTCTACCTAATGGGTATTTCTGAGGACCTTTGTCATTAAATCTTAAAAGATGTGCTGTGTTATTATTTTTGTAGCCAAGGTTTTCATATGTTTTAATTTAAAAAGGAGATAAAGGGAACATGAGAAAGTGAATTTGCTACTATAATGTACTCTCTATTGGCAAAAAATTCTTGGTGTTGGCTCAACCTATAAATCTCACTCTGTATTCTTGGCTTTCATCCATATTGTTCTTAGTATCTTTAGTATTTTTATTCCTATGTTTTTATTCTAATGCCAACTTCGGATAATAAATGATTATCAAAGGAATGATCTAGAACTGTTATTCAACATGGAATGAACTATCTCTTAACATTTTTCTTTTTCCCAGTGTGAAGAAGTTGGCAGAGTGGCAGATATAATTCAGATTCCAGCTTTTTTATGCCGACAGGTAAAAACAACAGTAGATTAGTTGTCACCATTGCCCGGTGCTCCCACTATAAAAAAATTAGTGATTTTTTTGAAGGATGTATTGATGTTCCTTTCCTAGATGGATATCAATTGATGTTAAATTAATAGATTTTATGACCTCTTGGAATGACAGACAGATCTCTTAGTTGCAGCGGCCAAGACTGGAAAGATTATCAATATCAAGAAAGGCCAATTCTGTGCTCCTTCAGTAAGTGAATATTTTCATTGCATTATCTACTACTGAGGCTGAGTACACGTGTGAGAAACGGTCGAGAGCTATCTCTGTGTTATACGCTTCCCCAACTGCTTAAAGCCTTTATTGCATTGACGATCATGTATATTTGCAGGTCATGGTAAATTCTGCTGATAAGGTTAGATTGGCTGGAAATCAAAATGTCATGGTTTGTGAAAGAGGAACGATGTTTGGCTACAGTGAGTAATATTGAATTTCATATCGAATACCACATGCCTCAGGCTTTTGAACAGTTCTCTTGGTGAACCATATATTAATTTAAGAATGATGGGTATGGAGGCTTTAGGTATTTCCAAATTCACACTCGACTTGAATCTTAACGACCTTAGGACCAAAAGAAGATGTAGCATGATAATGAATTAACACAAGGCTGGAAGTTTTTTTTTTTTTTTTTTCATTTATATTTATTATTATATTTTGTCTACAATTTTTTTCCATTGTTTTATACTTTTATAAGCTTCCACATGATTACTCATACTACCTGTGGAACCAATGCTTAACTGAAGTTGAATTAATAAAAAAAAAAATGTTATTCAAGTTACAGTTTTTCTTTTGAAATTTGTATACTCAGGACTCTACTCCTGAATACCATGTCTTTCTTTCAACCTTCTTTGAATCAAGGTGTTTATGCTCAAAATTGCCACTCATCTATTAAGTTCTTTATTACCTGAAGTTTATCACAAGGCCAAAGGTACAAATTTGTTCTAAGCGTGTCTTGTCTACATTCATTTGACGCATTATTTTTTTCATATGTTTTGCAGATGATTTGATTGTTGATCCACGCAACTTGGAGTGGATGAGAGAAGCTAATTGTCCTATTGTAAGCATACTATTTATTACTTGGTCATTTTATAATGTGATCTATTGTCATTGATATAATAATGTTCTTATGGTGGCATTTTTGCATGCTGCCTACAGTTGGATTATGTTTTTCTGAGGGGCTTCACCATCTGATCGAAGTATTTCACTGTAGGTGGCTGACATCACGCATTCATTGCAACAGCCTGCTGGGAAAAAGGTGCGGATTTGCAATAGCCTGTTGTTTTTGCTTGTGTTTATTTTTGCTGTTGTTATAAAGACGCACTAAGCTGCATTAGTAATATGAATACTTAGAGTAGGCTCAAACTAACAACTGTGAGGTTGCAGGTTCAAGTCTCAGAGCAAAAACTGTGGTTAAAAAAAAAAATGTAAAGATAGGTCTTTCTTCAGTATTTCTCTCCTAACGCTTTCATAGTAGGACATATACTGGGAAATGAATAGACTTTGTAATGCTTTAAAAACTAAATTACATCTAAATGTCATGTATTTCATTGATAATTCTCTTAGGAATTAGGATAACCGTATCCGTCTGAGGGAAGAATGACAGAAGCATAATAGTTAGTGGGCTTATGATGACTCAAAAGTCAAAACTATTATAGTTTTCGAACAAATTTAGACATTTTTTTATTCAATTATTATTTCTTTTTTCTTTTTCTTCTTGTTTAGATTCTGTTGCATCTCGTAGCAGTCGCTATCTTTTCCCTTATTTCATCACCTTCAACTGGCTGTAGCTTGCTAAATCAAGTTTACTACTGAATGTTTCTTAATTTGTTTGCCCTATAATTACCTGAAGATCTTCTTTCTCAAATAGCTGGAAGGTGGTGGTGTTGCGAGCGGAGGTCTTCGTGAACTAATACCATGCATTGCAAGGACAGCAGTTGCTGTTGGAGTTGATGGAATTTTCATGGAGGTACAGAATCAGAATCTTTTCTGTAACTCTGAATTTTAGTGTCTGTTCTGGCTTAAATTTGTTGTTTTATTAGGTTTACTTAATCAGAGATAAAGTATTTGAGAATACTTAATATAAACGAGACAATAGTTTATTGCAAAATATACTGAAATGAGTAGGAACTGTTGCAAGTATACAAGAAAAATAAAGGGGGACAAAAAGGAAAAAGTAAAAGAAAACACAACAAAAAATGGTAGTGGTTATCAGAAACCTAGTGGCAGGCTATAAACCATCTACTGATCGAAGTAATGAAGGATTAAAACCTAAACTTCTTATCTCCTAACACCCTGACCAAATTACCTCCCTTTTCAAAATTCATTGAATAGTACTTGGTGTCTTCTTCACAGTTCTTTCTCTACCTGGTTCTGATTCAGTGCAGAAACCCAAGCGAACAATTTCCTTCCATTTTTCTTACTAGATTGCCTGTTTTTTGAAGTTCCTGTTATGATATAACATGCATCTAAGAAGAATGGACACAAGCACGGACATAATATGTAGAATTTTAATTAATTTATAATTTTTAAAAATTTTTTTAAAGTGTGACACGGACACACGACTAATATAAATATAATTTTTTATTTATATGTAGAATTTTAATTAATTTATAATTTTTATAATAAAGTTATATAGGTTAGAAAAAGAGGTTCAACACTTTGATGTATGTTTTTATTGTCTCTAAGCTGTGATGTGTTTGTTTTATAGAAGACAAAATGCAGGATGTGTTGGTCAAGTATCCGGAATGTGTTAACCAAGTGTCTGAGATGTGTTGGCTAAGTGTCCAAAGTAATAAATATTATTTTTAATTTTTTACACGGCCGTGAAGGTCAGGCGTGTGTTAAGGGGTGTCCATGAAGTGTCGGTGTCCTAATTTTTCTCACACTTTCATTAGTAACTCTATCTCTTCTAGTTACTCCAACCATCCATCATAGTATTCTCATTTTCTGCTACATGAATGCATTGGTCTTGTTTATTTCTTGAATCCCAACATTTGGTCACATATACAATAGTTGGCCTAATAACAATTCTATAGAATTTCTTAACCTATTTTTTATTCTATTATCACATAAAATGCCACTAGTTTGTCTCTATTTTGTGCATCCTATTCCAATTCTACTTTTTATATCACCTATTTATCTCTCTGTCCTTCTGTTCTATTGATCCTAAAAATCAAGATTGATTATTTTGAATAATCCTTTGGTTTTGAAGCGTGATAATTTTATTATCAATATATTCTTTATTAAATTTACATTTCATATACTCGGTTTTAGTTCTACTAATTTTTAATCCTTTTGATTTTAATGCATTTCATCACATTTCTAATTTTATTGCTAAGCCTTCTTAGAAGTATCTAATACTACTATATCATCGACAAACAACATGCACCACGAAATGTTTTTTTGTTATTTCATCTAAAATTGTTATAAATGAATATAGGCTTAATATGCAATCCCATGTTTATAAAAAACTTACTAGTCTCACCACATATGGATGGACTCTAGTTTTTGTATTCATATACATAACTTGGATATTTTTACTATTTGTATTGGAATTTGTTTTCTTTGTAAAGTCTACCAAATTATATCTCTTGTTATCATATGTTCTTTTCCGAGTCTATGAAAATCATATATAATGATCACATTCAATCCAATTTGGTAATCGGAAATCGTGTTCCTTCCTTAATTCTATGATCCTTTTCCATGATTGATTACGACTTATGGGAGATATGCTCTACCTATATTGTAACTGTAACGCTATATGGGGGGATAACCACCGGTTGTTAGGAAGGTGAAAGCAAGAATGGATTCTAAAGTTGTTGCTCTTATTCGATTTGGCTACCGGAGGATATGAGATAATAGTCTCTAGATTCGCTTCTTGCTTTCACACTTGGGAAAAGCTATTAAAAAAGGTTTTTGAATTTAATTTCTCTATAATTGCCGCAATATTTTATATGCCTCTTATTTATTTTTTTCCTTGGCAAGGAACTCACACACCCATTTGTCCCTACTTACGGACTCAAACCCTCACCTTCTACTTTGGGAGGTAGAGGAGATACCACGTAAGAATGGATTCTAAAGTTGTTGCTCTTATTCGATTTGGCTACTAGAGGATATTAGATAATAGTCTCTCGATTTGCTTCTTGCTTTCGCACTTAGGAAAAGCTACTATTAAACAGTTTTTTAATTTAATTTCTCTATAATTGCCGCAACTTTTTTATATTCCTTTTATTTTTTTTCTTTGGTAAGGAACTCACACGCCCATTTGGCCCTTACGGACTCAAACCCTCACCTTCTACTTTGGGAGGTAGAGGAGATACCACTAGGCTATAACCTTTGATGGTTATTCATTTTATTTTTATAATTGTTACTATTTTGCTTTTTCTTCACTAATGTGTCATCATTCCTCCTAGAATTTTGTTAAACAAATCTGTTAGCCACCCATTTCCTACCTTTCCTAATGTTCTCCATGCCTCTATAGGTATGTTATCAAAACCTACCACTTTATTGTTCTCAGCTAAAGGTAAATGTGGCCAAGAGTGTGCTTGTCCTCGTCGGGAATGTTCAGGACATCTTTTCTTTAGCTGCAGTTCTTGGGTGTAGGGTGAGTTCCTTTCCTATTCCTTATTTGGGATTGCCCTTAGGGGCCTTTTCCAGGATAGTGGGGAGCTAGGATTCTGTGATTGATAGGTATGCAAAGAGGTTGGCAGGTTGGAAGAAGCAATATTTGTCTAAGGGGGGTAAAGTAACTCTTATCAAGAATACTTTATCAAGTCTTCCCACTTATTTTCTTTCTATGTTCCAAATTCCATGCTCCGTTGTTGATAGAATTGAAAAAATTCAAAAGAATTTCCTTTGGGACGGAAGGGGAGAAGAGTTCAAGTATCACCTTGTTAGATGGGAGCAAGTATGCAAGCCTATAAAATTGGGTGGTCTTGGTATTAGACGATTGATTCCTTTTAATCAAGCTCTTTTGGGCAAATGGTTATGGAGATACGGGAAGGAAAGACACCGCTCTTGGCGTAGATTAGTATCTTGTCGGTATGGGGAAGACGTTGACGGTTGGACTACCCGTCCGGTTTCTATTACGGGAGGAGTTGGGGCCTGGAAATCCATTCGGAAGGGATGGGATGCCTTTTTCTCTCATATAAGATTCAGAGTTCGTGATGGTAGTTGCGTTCGTTTTTGGGAAGATCTTTGGTGTGGGAACCAGCCTTTATGTCGTACATTTCCCAAATTATACAGTATTGCAGTTGATAAACACGCCATTGTAGCTAACTGTTATCAGCTTGATAATAGTGAGATTACGTGGAATGTTCATTTTCGGCGTTCATTTCAGGACTGGGAGTTGGAAAAGGTAAGCATTTTCTTGGACCAATTGTATCGGCAGGAAGGAATTGGCAGGGGTTATGACAATTTGACATGGATTCCCTTTTCTCGCGGTCATTGTGAAGTAAGGTCTTTGTTCTTATGTTTGTCTACTTTTGCATCCTATGAGTTCCCATGGAAGACCATATGGCACTCTATGGCTCCTACTAGGGTGGCATTCTTTGTATGGACCGCCTTTTGGGGTAAGATTCTGACGATCGATAATTTGAGGAAAAGGGCAAATTGTTTTGTTAATCGGTGTTGTTTATGCAAGCAGGATGGGGAGTCAGTCGATCACCTCCTAATGCATTGCTCTGTAGCGCACGATTGCTGGAATCTTATTCTTTGCTTGTTTGGTATGTGTTGGGTAATGCCACGTTCTACTAAGGAGTTGATTTATGCTTGGAGAGGTTGTCGTATGAGTAGGAGTGTTCGTGATTATTGGAGATCTGTTCCACATTGTGTTTGGTGGTGCATTTGAAAGGAGAGAAATAGTAGAATGTTTGAAGGGAAGGAGTCGTCTACAACGACACTAAAACTTTTTATTATTCGTTCTCTCTTTAGTTATGTGAAGAGGAGTTCTTGTTCCTCTTCTGATGATTTAATTTCTTTTTTGGATTCTTTGGGGGCTTAGACCCGGTTTCTCTAATGTTTATGGGACGCATTCCCCTATTGAATGCCTTTTTAAATTTATTATTACTTATCAAAAAAAAAAAAAGTGTGTCAACTTCCTTCGTAGTTTCTTATTGGTTGATTTTATTTAGGGAAAATTCCACCCTAGTCCTACTTTTCAATCCTAAAGACAAAGTCCTAAAAAAATTTATAGGACAAAGATGTCCTACTTTACATAAATATTTCCAATCAAGTTTTATACTAAATAGAATTCCTATGTTACCCTTTTCATTTTACCCTTCTCTCAACCCCTTTCTCTTAGGGGTGCAAGTTGGGCTGGCCCAACCCAGCCCGGTCCCAACCCAACCTTAACCCGAATTCAGGTTGGGTTGGGTTGGGCCAACCCGAATTGCATCTAACATAGGTTGGGTTATAACCCGGACCAAATATTTTCAGGCGGGTCGGGTCGGGTCGGGTTCACGGGTTGATTTTTTTTTTTTTCACAGCCTTATAATTTTTCTACCATTTCTTCTAAATAGTATTTATCCACAATAACTATTGAAATTTGAAAAAATAAATTTATTGATTTAGTCTATGATTGGTATAATAGTTCGAAAGTTGAAGCATGGAAGAAGTTTCGAATACTTCTTGAATTAACAAAAGTCATTAGTATCACTATTATATGTCTCCCGAATTAAATAAATAGAAAATTTTAATAATAACCAGTAATTAATTTGAAACAAAAGAGGCATAACCATCCGGTTTGCAAAATTCCCAAACTCAGAACAAAAAAAAACTCTCACTGTGTGTGTGTTCTTGTTGATCGCTCTGGTCCTTTCCTTACTCTATCGCTGGCTGTGACTTGGTCCGACCTAGAAACCATGGACGATCTGGGAGCACTTGTTCTTGATCCAACGAAAATCATCTCTCAAAGAAGCCTTTACTCTGCCTTCAACAGTATAAACTTTGTATTTGGCTATTCGCCTCCTCCTCTTCATCTCTAGATCACAAAAAAAGGATCTTATCGTTCCGTCCGAGTCCCTCCGGTTTAAGCTCAGATCTCGCTGGCTTCTATGGATGGTTTAAGGTCAGATTTCGCCGGAGTTGCAGTTTGTTCGTCAATGTGAACTGGGTTTCACAAGGTAGCAGTTCTTGATTTCTGGATTCAAGTCTTGTGGAAGCTTGTTCCTGCCCTATGAATTGAGGCTGTCAGCTGTTTTTTATTCTGAAAATGGTGGCCATATATTAATTGAAATCTAGATATAGGGAGAGAAGAGAAGGATGAGGAGAGAGAAAGTTAGGGCTTCTGTTTATCATGAAATTTTTTATTTTTTTTATTTTTTTATTTTATGAAATGTTTAATTTGGGCTTTCGGGTTGGGTTCGGGTTGAACCCAGCCCAAACCGAATAAGGTTGGGTTTTGAAAAAATCCAACCCGACTGAAACCCGAATTATGAGTTTATATGTCTAGATTTTAAAATTCATAGGCTTGACTCGGGTTGGGCTGGGCTAGCCCGCCCAAGTTGCACCCCTACTTTCTCCCGACTGCAAGCTTGCGAACCCAGTTTGATTCAGTAGCCCCTATGCTCCACTATGCTATAATGTTTTGCTTTTTACATTTGCAATTAAAATCTTTTTGAACTAGTTTGATTTAGTAGCCCCTTTGCTGTAGCAACATTAAAAGGTTTTAACAAAAGTAATACATAAAAATCAAGCAGATTTTATTTCATTGCCGCTTGAAAAGGAAAAAAACTAAACTAGTTCAAGCTTGCCAACCCAGTTTGATTCAGTAGCCCCTTTCCTCCTCTATGCTATAGCAACAGATGTTTATTTCATAGCCACTTAAAAAGGAAAAAAACTAAATTCAAAACATATATTAGTTCTTTGGGCAGATCATCCTCATAAGCAACTATGGGGCTTTATGGATTCCGGTGACCATGGCATCCATTGATTCCGGCGGCAATCTACAATGTGTTTGTGGAGGAACGAATTTACTTCGGTGGGCGAGGTCGTAGGATTGGGTTTGGAAACAACTACAGATTGTCTTTATTGGCGAATCAATATGTAACGATACCAATGATCGACGGGGCAAGATTTGTGATGGCTGGCCATGAGCTTCCTTGGTCCTGGGTATGTGCAATTTTTTTTAAGAGAAGATCTGTGGCGGCACTTTTGAGAGAGATGATGATTGAGCAGTAGTTTAGTTCCTCTCTAAGCTATAATGTTTTTTTTTTACATTTGCAATTAAAATCTTTTGATGTGATGATGGACTGATTGTGATGTTTACAAGATATCATCTCTTGTATATGGTTTTCTATCATTTGTCTATTACTTCTCTGGAATTGGGTGCTTCACCGTCACTGGAGTTGTAATGGAGCTCACCATTGGGTTTTGCAAAGATGGGTCACGGTAGCGTGGGGACATTGCTTGGACGTCTCTATTTGGCTCCTGATGGAACTGGGTTCGCAAGCTTGCTGATTGCTTAAGGGAGAAAGGGGGTTGAGAGTGAGGGGGAATATGGAAAGGGTAAAATAGGGATTCTATTTAGTTTAGAACTTGATTGGAAATATTTATGTAAAGTAGGGCTTCTTTGTCCTATAAATTTTTTTTTAGGACTTCTTTATCTTTAGGATTGAAAAGTAGGACTAGGGTGGAATTTTCCCTTTTATTTATCATGCCTCTATTAAATTTAATTCTTTCTACTTCCTTTCTAGCATATTGATCATTTATTTGGTGTTAAAAATAATTTTTCCATCTAGCTAATATAATATTTTGTTTTCTTTAACTGATATTGTATTATCTAGGGCGAATTGCCTTTAAAGCCCCTAGACTTGTAACATTTGGCAATAAACCCCCTTTTTGAATTTTTTTCGCACAAATCCCCTCCAATTAACAAGCATTTGCTCAGCTATTTTTTGAGCCGAAAATGCCCCTTGCACATTATATAATATTAATAAATAAGCCTTGCTACGCTTTAATGTTACCATTATAATACTAAAATAAATTGTAGCACGAAAATGCCTCTTATAACGGTATATTTCTCTAGTTAATTAAACGAAGCAAATAAAACCCATTCAAGTCTCTTTCAATTGCTAGCCTGGACTCTCCTCTCCTTGAGTCTTTATATATACTTTGTGTATGTATTTATCTCATCAAACTTACCACTCTCTCATCCTCCTCTAAACATGAACATTATCAACAAAATATATAAACAGAAAAACAAAAGAAAACAAAACCAGCTTCCTGATCTAGAGAGAGAGGGTTTGAGTAGTAGGTAGGTGTCAATTTGGTCAGCCCTATCCACTGGAGAAGCAACCAATAGGACCACATTACGATACAGTAAAACACCACAGAAACCCTCCCATTTCAGAAGAGAAATGTATAAAAATGAACTGAAACTAAAACATAGAAAACACCAATAGGCACTAGCCTAGATGGTATAAGCTCTCCCTTCCCTTTGCAAAATATAGTGGGTGCATGTGTTTGATTGACCTTTCACAACACCAACCACCGCCCCCCCCCCCCCCCCCCCAAACAACACACACACACACAAAAAACCAAAAAAAAAAAAAAAAAAAAAATTGAACAAGAAGATAGCAGGGAAGTAGATACATGTACTATATTGTAATGTTGCCCGACTGGTGTCTTCTCCTATGATTGACCAAATCGACACCTACCTACTACTCAAACCCTCTGTCTATATCAGGAAGCTGGTTTTGTTTTTCTGCTTTTATATTGTTTTTGTTGATAATGTGCATGTATAGAGGAGGAAGAGAGAGGTGAGTTTGATGTGATAAATACAAGCATGGAGTATATGTAAAGACTACAAGGAGAGGAGAGTGGTGTACAGGCTAGCAATTGAGAGATTCAAAAGGGGCTTTATTGTCAATCGTTACAAGTCAAGGGGGGATTTATGCAATTCTCCCTATTATCTACTCCCTCCGTTCCATATTAGTTGTCCCATTGTGGTACTATAACTTTGAGTAGTGTAGCGGTCGTCGCTCTAGCGACTGCCAATGCATAGTCGCTCCAGTGATTGGCTAGAAAGCCAATCACTGTTGCCATGTGTATTTTTTTTTTTGAGTTCAGTTTCCTAATTCTACAGGAGTTGTCTGACAGGTCATCACTACCCCTACACTTTTAAATATACCCTTATCTTTGATAAATTTGCCATTGTAAATTTGTAAATTAGGCATTTGAGTCATTGTGATTTAAATTGATGGCATTAACTGTGTTTTGAAAGATGAGGGTATATTCAAAAGTGAAGGGTAATGATGGCCTATCATACAACTCCTATAGAATTAGGAAACTCAAAAATAACAAACAAATACACATGGCAACTATGATTGGCTTTCTAGCCAATCACTGGAGTGACTGTGCAAACCTGCTCTATAACCTTTTAAGGCCCCACATTCAATTAATGCATTGTCTTCTTTTAAAACTAACAAGACGTCTTTTAAGTTTAAATATGTATTATCAAATTGGGAGATTTTTGAAAACTTAAAAGGTAATCATGGAAACATAGCATTTATTTTTGCTTTGACTTTTCAAATAGGACCACTAATTTGGGACATCCCAAAAAGGAAGGAACAACTACTAATGTGGGACAGTGGGAGTGTGTTCTAATAAATTAATTTGGTCTGTGTCCCTAATTAACTTATCTCTACTCTTTGGCAATTTATAAATAGCCTTTTCACCCTCTTTGCATTTAATTTTTTATATAAAGCATTTAATGTATTTTGTTTAGCTTTACTTACTATCTTCTAGGCTTCACACCCCCCTCCCTCCTTTTTTGAGAAGGTATCCTCTTGGCTTCATTATTGAGTTTCTTATATTTCATCTAAATCCTCTTGTTACTTACTTTTTGCCATGCTTTAAAACTTTTCTTTTTTGTTGTATTACTTGTACTTCCTTAATCCACCAGACATTCAACTTCCCCCCACCCCCCAACATAATCAAACTGAACGATACACAAATACTTTCTTGACATATGGGGCATGAAATTTAAAATAAACCAATATAGTTTTCGGTATAAGTCCCTTTTAAAATACAAACATACCTCGCACAATTACATATACACCTCTACAGCTCTGTCCAAATAAGTTTTTGGCATTGCTTTGTCAAACACCCTATGTCCATGTCAATGCTTTACCCCCGTGCCCATTTCTACAAATCATAGCCACTGATGTTCTCATTGTATGATTATTACGAAATGACCAATATACTAGCATACTCTCAATGCAATGGTGCACATATTTGATTTGGATCCTATTAATTTGTAGAATACAAACTTGCAAATTTTAAGAGTATCATTCTTCAAAGCCCAGAATTCCTGGATTTTCCACTACAGCTTCTTTTTACCTTAATTTCTGCAGTTTAGGGCTTCTAACAGTTTTTTTTGGGGTGTTCAGGTGCATGATGATCCCCTAAATGCTCCAGTTGATGGTCCAACGCAGTGGGTAAGTTTAATGTGTTCTGCACTAGTAGGTGTGCATATATATACACGAAACACTTGATATAGTATCTTCTGAGATTCTATTATACATAGTGGCTTTTTAATTGGCAAGATTAATTTAATTAACTGTAAACCAATTAATGTTTCCTGCTTATATATGAAAACAGCCTCTTCGCCATTTGGAGGAACTGCTACAAGAGCTTTTGGCAATTGCTGTAAGTTATTCTACCCCTCATGTTTTCTTTAGCATTGGCATATAATATTCACTGTTCAAACACACATTTGGTGATGGAGAGTACGAACATTTAAAGATGATGGATAAAACCAGGAAAAAGAACCATAAGTAAATGAATTTACAAGAAGTTAAAGGTAGTGTCCATTGGGGAAGATTAGAGAATGTTGACTAGTATGGTTCGATACGTGTATCAGAAGACCATAATTTGTATCAACTTGGGTGACATTGGCAGAGAAGTTAGTGGAATGCAGGGGCAGAATAAAAAAATATTCATGAAGTCTGTAATTTTTATTGATTTGGGCGACATTGGCAGAAAAAATATATATATATATATATATTCCTGGGGGAGGGGGGAAATAGTTATATGAAATTATAAGTTTAAAACATTGTATGAGAATTGTAGTAAGTTTTCTTTAGTGTGTGTGTGTATTTTAAAGGGTATTCTCACTGAGCTTTGCATCCTTGTAACCATTGCATTAAGAAGTTGACCTCGCGGCTTTGTAATCCAATGATTTTAGGGTGCAAGCTATTTTAGAGCGTTCTCATAATAGTTTTTTTCTATTCTTAATATACCTAATACAACCTAAAAGTGAAGAAGGGAATACAACTAAAATAAATAGAGACCGTAAACTGATATGAGGAAAAAAAAAAAAGGTGGGGAAAACTTATATATATATATATATATATAATGAGAATATGCTGACAGTCAATAAATGAGACTCTCTAGTGTTGAACATTCCTTTTCTTCTCTCTTGAATTAATATATATAACAAATAATACATACATATATATATATATATATATTTTGATAAGTAAAAATAACATAAAAAAGGCATTCAAAAGGGGAACGCGTCCCAATTACAAAAGTGGAACCGGGACTAAGGCCCCAAAGAATCCAAGAAAGTAATTACATACATACATACATACATACATATATATATATATATATATATATATATATATATGAATGGAGTATTGATATGTTATAGTAAGGACCGCGATGACAATGAACACCTTCTTCTTCTTATTTTCCTAGTAGATTTGGATTTTTAAAAGTAAGACTAAAAAGATTTAATGGACTTTCAAGGGACCACATGTAATTTTCTTTTGCAAACTTATCATTAATAACCACTACCCACAAATCATTTTTATTATTTATTCATTTTGTATTGCAGCAGAAATTGAACTATTGAGATAATTATTGTATATTGTAATCTAGTTTTAAATATCGATATTTTGTTTATGTAATTATTGTATAGAATGTTGGTTCTGGTTCAGCACTATCTGGCGTATCTGTTACATTTAGTGGACCCTGGTGTTTTCAGAAACAGGGTTTTGAACAGTATATAGCGTACTGAATGTTTTGAGGCCCTTTGAACCATAATTGCCCAACTTTAAGAAAATAACATGTTGCATTTCATCAACACTTCACATGGAGACGAGAAAATAGTGTAATATATATTTAACCTCCAAGATTATTGCAGCAGAAATTGAACTATTGAGATAATTATTGTATAATATACTCTAGTTTTAAATATTGATATTTTCTTGATGTAATTATTGTATAGAATGTTGTTTCTGGTCCAGCACTATCTGGCGTATCTGTTACATTTAGTGGACCTTGGTGTTTTCAGAAACAGGGTTTTGAACAGTATAGTATACTGAATGTTTTGAGGCCCTTTGAACCATAATTGCCCAACTTTAAGAAAATAACATGTTGCATTTCATCTACACTTCACATGGAGACGAGAAAATAGTGGTAATATATATAACCTCCAGATGTATACTTTTTGATGTATCGTATCAGGATACCCTCAAGTTGCATAAATGGATAAGATGTTGCAACTTGATATTTATTTGCTCTTTCGGAAAAATCAACCCGTTAACACGTCCGAGTTGGTCAGAATGAGTGTCTAAAGGAATCTACTTTTATGGCAATGGAATGATCATTATTGTTTCCCATGATGACATTTGAATGCACAATTTCTCCCCTACTAAGCCTTCACAGCATTCGGTGCCATTTGAAAGCTTAGTTTTTGTAATATAACCTCCAGATGTAATTGCACATATGAAAATGTCATTCATCTAAATACATAATTTCTCTCATATGACTGTTATTCTTCATTGTTGTTAATTTCACTGATATCTTTTTTTCCTTCATATTTAACTTGGGATTTTAAAGAAGGTTAGCAAGGGGAAGCAACAGTTCAAAATTGATCTCACTCCTTTCCGTGATTAGAAGAAGTTCACGCGTCCCATGCATAAACAAAAACTGCTGGATACGGTCTCTTTTATCCGATCAAACCTTTGAGATGCAAGCAATGTAGTTTACAACTTCCATCTTGATGCTTCTATTGATGAGTTAACTTGATGTGTATTATCTGTGTCACAAAAAAATATTCTTCAATTAGGAAGTTATGAAAGCCGTTTCTTCTGCTCAGAGTATTGTTGACTTCATTTAATGGTTATGACCAACCTTTTGGTTGTTGTATTATGTATGGACATATTAAACATAAGTCTTCTCTGTATACAGACACATATATGTTGAGATTCTTCTGAATTATCAATGCATAAGGATAAGAGATAACTAGTTTTTTTTTCAGTTGGAATGTAACCGTCTCCATTAGAAGGTATCTGCTTTGCAAAGTCATTGCCTGTAGTCGTGGGATCTTATAAATCAGTGTATCCGAATGAAAGCTTTGTTATCCTCGAGTCGCTATAAGCACTGCCACCTTTTTCTTCCCTGACCTGCAAAAAGGCTTTTGATACTCATGGCTATAAGATCCTGAGTTTTGGACTAAAAAGAGTCACCACTTGTTCGTACGGCCATTGTGTGAATGTGTGTCTCTATGTGAGCAGGTATGGTGGTTACCGCACTTTCCATCTCTTGTTTATGCCTGCTAGAGCCAGATACTAACTTGAATTTGCAAGATCATCCCATGATTCTAAGACCGTTAATTTTCAGAACAAAAATCTATTGCTACTTAGCTAGAGACCATTGACTAGTAATCGAAAATCTTTTGTTACCTGGAAAAGAGTGGGCAACCAGAAAGCGAAACGGATTCAGGTTGAATACTTGAATCTTTTCCATTTTTCCCCTCATTATTCCAATTTATGCCATGGTCAGATCACAAAGTTATCATATTTTGGTTATTATTATTATTTTTTTAATATAGGTAAATCACATATAATTGCTTCCACAGGTGGTAGAGGGCATACCACTCAAACAAGGTTTTAGTAATATATCTTGTATTTTCGCTCAACATACATTACCTATTCATACACAAGATAGCATGTACTGTGTGAGAGGCGAGGGAGGTTGTGCAGCAACTAAATTGCACTTATATACATGGAATTGACAACTTGAGTTGGAATAAAGGACCAAATTGTTTCAAACTTGGTATTTTTATTCTCTGATTACAAATTCTAATGCACAAAATACATGCTAGCAAATGAGAAATTTGAAATGTTCGTTGAACCTTCAACTGAATCAAGAGTGGAAGGTAACAAGTCGAAATTTCTTCGTGGGAAAGTTGGTTCTTTTTGCAGGGAAAACACCGCCACGATCTTCCTTCGATCATCAGAACCGCTATATATTAGTAACTTGTTCACAACCCTAAACTAGTTAATACAGGAGATAATCCTAAATAGTCAGTCAAAAATCTATAGAATATAACATATATATTAAAAAAAAATCATATATTATATTAAAGTAATAAAAATCCAAAACTCATTTGAAATTACATTATCTTTCTAAACTTTATGACGGGCATAAACTGACATCATTTAGCATTCACTTTGTTTCCATTCTCTCTCAAAATTGTTGGAGAAACATATGCAGTTTCCAGTGATTGCCATGGATCTGCAGGGAAGCTGAGTCTTATATCTTACATGTCGAAAATAATCGGTAGAAGTCACTCAGATTGATTAAATCAACCAAACTGTCCTTTCCTTAGCAGAGAAATCTCAAGTATCATGACTCAATAAGATTTGGACATTCAAAGAAACCAAGTGAACTAACATGAGCTATTACAATTAATTTGTTCAAACCAATACTTGACAAATCTCACTACAAACAGGGGACTGGTCAAGTGAATGTAAAGGACTAACAACAATCTATTTACCACTTGAAATAAGATCAGACGATAAAGCTAGCAGGTGCCCTATTTTTTTAGAGTTGAAACTTGAAAGGAGTGATTAAAAGTAGTTCCTTCTTGGATCACCGTCCCAAACTGAATAAATCCAGGGAAAAGACATAAATTCTACCTAAAACAATTTGATAATTGGCAGAGTACATAAGATAGTTGTTTGGCACCAAAGAACTCATCATGACTCAAAAACTGGGGTTGAAATGAAAGCCGAGAGGACGTGGATAAGGAAATTTTCAAATAATGAAGTTCATTCGCTCCCATTTTTTGAATGCTGCCCTTTACTAGCATAAAAAGATTCAAAACTAGGTTTTTTATTTATATTTCTTCTCAGCAGGTGTAGCATTTTTATTAGCGAACATAATTCGTAGACACATTTGTAAGGAAGCATGGGAGGATTTTTATACACTCATGTTTACAAGTGAACTATGGATAGCTCAACTTGAGTAGAACTTCAAAGCATGAATCATGCTCAGGAATGGAGTCATCTTACACACTGCTAATCATACAAATAGTCACTTTCCAACTAAAATATGTCAAGACCAACATCATGACTATATTGCCAAAAGTACTTTTTTTTTTTATATATAAATATAAATTCATTAAAGGAGCTCAAGAGGGGAGACCTCCCAAAGAACAAAAGGCACCCAAGGCGACACTATAATTTCAAGCTATCTACAAAGTCCAAAAGAATTTCCATAGATGTACAATTCCGCTCATTAACTCAAAAAAAAGAGAGAAATATAGCCAAAAGTACATTGAAATGAGAAGGGAAAGGAAAATATTTTGTTATGCACTAACAATTCTAATTTCTAACATTCAAACATGTAAATGAACACATTTTTCACCCCGTCAAATGCATGCAATGGAAGAGCATGAACTCTAGGAAAACCAAATGAGAGGACCTTGAAAAAGAGAATTAACATAAAATGAGCTTTATTACAAGTAACAACAGAAAGTTTGTATACATACATATCCAAATGTACGAGCTCGTCAAATATGCCTGAGCTCTCTTGCCGCCACCAAAACAAGAAGCACACGAACTCTCCATCATCCCTGCCTATGTATATACATCCATGTCCTCAAACCAAAAACATTATTTTTCATAGATAAAAATATGTGACACATGATGTAATACACTTATATGAAGAAATGAACAATGTTGTATACGCTATACTATACTACTAGCTGTTTATGAATTAGCCCACCAGCTATGAACAAGTAGCTAAGCAATCTTGAGAAATCAAGTACCCCTCATGATCAAGAGTTTCCCTCACGGCCTGATAGAACTCAACCCATGACGAGGAGTACACGTCCGGAGGGCTCCACAAGAAGGTAGGGTTGGGGCTTGCAGGGCACGCAGTAACCAGTTCAAGCACAGACGCAGCCGGTTTCAGCTGCTGGGGGAAATTGAAGGCCAAATTATCAACTTTGTGTTCATAAATTTTCCCATTTCGATCCAATTTATACCTAGAAGTGCCCTGAAACTTCCCCTTTGCTTCCCAAGGAACCCTAGGAACACCTTTCAAGTTCCATCTAACCAATATCACATTCTCAGAAGGCTGCCAAATCCTAAACACCTCTAGCGAAATCTCCCGAAACAGAACTCGACCATGAAACCTCAATGCCCAGAAGATCAATTTGTATTTTTCGATTCCATTAAACGTGTTCAAAGGGTCTAGAAACGTAATATCATCCCTGTCAATGATGAAAACAAAACCCTAGAATTTCTCAGAAATTGAAACCCTAATTAACAACAAAAAAATGAATAGATTGGTGAATTGGGAGAAAAGGGTACCTGTAAATGTCGTAGTTGAGGTCTTTGACGAAGAGCAGAGGGAGGTCCTCGCGGAGTGTCCGTACGGCGAGGCCTAGGTTGACATAGAAGTCGTTCCTCTGCTGCTTATCCTGCTCACCTGAGGTTTTGTTGACCTGCGCATCACGACGGACTGGAGGGTTTTCGAGCTTGGTGAGAGGAGAGAGAGAAGAAGATGAGGGTTTTGTTAACGGAGGAAGGTGAGAGGAGGGAGAGTTGTGGTGGTGAATGGTGGTGGGTTTGTCTTTTGATTGAAGGAGTAGAGTAGGAGAGAGATTGGGAAGAAGAAAAGCCATTCCTAGTCTGTCAATTGTGGTCTCAATTTAGCATTTCACAATTCATGAGAGAGAGAGAAAAACTAGTGTTGGTTGCTCGTTGAGGCAAAAAATTTCTTTGGAGATTGAGTGGTTTAAGTTCTCTAAGATGGCCGTGTGTATATATATATATATATATATATATATATATAATTTAATTTAATTGTAATTACTTGCGGAGTATTTTAATAGAAAAGAAAAATTATGTAGCAAATGAGAATTTTGTATTTTGAACTTTTAATTCTTTGTATTTTGTTTATTTCGTCGTATTCTATTTTTTGTATTAAATATTTCTTTTCAAATTTTTTTTCCTAACAAATTTTTATTTTTATTTTTAAATGAGAGATTATATCATTTAAACTAATGTCTATTGTTTAAATAATGATTTATTTAAGTGTTAAATTTTTTTTTTTTTTTTTCAGAAGTCAATTTGTTGGGAATTTTTTATAACACATTAACACATAATTTATAGCAAGTAATTATTTATTTTTATTATTTGGGAAATTTAATGCAAACATTAACAAGTAAATATATAAATATGGAAAGTTTTAAAAGTTGTTGTAATATAAGAACAACCGTACGTGTTATACCATCCAAATAAATCGCTAGACTTTTCACTACTCAAATCATTTCAGACTGTTCATTCTTGAACATAAAGTTTTCTTTTGTGTCTGTCATCATGTAAGATATTGTTTTGCACCAACTGTGAATTAAGAGTTTGCATACCATGGTACCAAGGACCAATTTCAAGACACGTGGAGATTTCTTTATTTGTGCTGACATGAAACTAATTATATATATATACATATACATATATAATGAAACTAGTTTTATGTCAAAATAAGTAAAGATTATAATGAAACTAGTTTTATGTCAAAATAATGAAACTAGTTTTATGTCAAAATAAGTAAAGAGGTCTCTATATATAATTAGTTTCATTATATATATATATATATATATATATATAGTTTCATGTCAGCACACCATGGTACTAAGGACCAATTTCAAGAAAAGTGGAGACCTCTTTACTTATGTTGACATGACACTAATTAATTAATTATATATATATATATATATATATATATATATAATGAAACTAATTATATATGGAAATCTCTTTATTTATGTTGACATGAAACTAATTATATAATATATATGGATGTCAACGTAGGTAAAGAGACCTCCATGTAATATTTGCCTTTGAAAGTATTGAATTGGAGTTTTAAATTTAAAATTTTAGTCAAATATCTTCCAATTTTAAATCTAAACATATTATGACAAAAAATTTATACACCAGACTTTCTTGTCGTCCAAACCTTTCTCTTTCTCTTTGAAAATGGGGATTTTATTCCATTGGTCTAGATTACATACTCCTTTCATCTCAAAATACACATTCTATTTTTTGAAAATTCAACTTTTTTACGAGAATAATTATTATTATTATTTTATTGTATTTGTATTCACTAGGGGTAAATTTGATAATTCATTTATTACTAATACAATAAAAATAAATAAATAAAAAAAATCATTCTCGAAAAAGTTAGATTTCTGAAAAAAGAAAGAAAGTTAAGTTGGTAATATTGCAAAAAATAGTTCAAAGCAAAAAAGTTAAGAGGACTTGTTTGATTTGTAATTCAGAAAACAGTTCTCAATATCTCATAAAATAAAAAATTGTTCTCTATGAGAACATATGTTTTTATAACTAGGTTTTCAAAAACTGAACCATGTAGAGTTTTTGTACAATTTTGTGTTTTTAGAATTGAAAATAGATTTACAAATCAAGCCCGCCTTAAATTATCATAGTGGATCCAAGTAAGAGTATATTTGAAACAGATAAATACATAAACTACCCAACTATCCTCAACTGTTTATTGCTCCAAAAATTATACAGATTTTTTTTTTCTTCTATTTGTTTAGCAGTTATATTTATTACTTCGATTTTACTACACAGTCTTAAAGAGGATACAAATGATATACGGAATAAAATGGATTTCACGTACCATTAAAATGGAGTGTGAGTGTATATATATATATATACTCCTATTTAGCTCTATACATATATACGTATTGATGAGACTGGGCCCACTTCCCAGCTTAACCCTCCCCTTCCTACTGCAACCAAACCAGAAACCTTATAATTGAAAGCAATCTCCGGTAAATAATGATTAAATTTACTAAATAATATCGCAAATAAATTCTTTAAATTCATCAGGTGGTGAATTGTGGAGGCCCAACAACACTATCATTTAGAAAGAAAGAAAGAAAAAAAAAAAATTAATTTTTATATATATCATGATTCTTTTTAATTATTTATTATATTTTTAAAATTATTAGATTGAATTGAATTATCTGATAAGTTAGTAATAAATAATTAAATGATATAAATATTTAAGTTATCGTATTAAATCAACTTAAGTTGCTGGAGTAGACGGTAGTTAACAACTATCAGACCACCAAGTGAGGTCCCGTGTTCAAATCAATTCGTTCTGCCTGAGGTCCCGTGTTCAAACCAATTCGTCCTGCCTGAGAGTAATAATTGAATACTTGTGTTACGCCCTCCCTCCTAAAACTTAAGTTATGTTAAACTTTTAAATAAATTTTATTATATTTTCCTTTCATGTCTAATTTTTTTTTAAAAAAAATTTGCTGCAAAAGTTATAATGAAATCAATTTTCATATAAATACCTTTAGTTCTTTATTTATTTATTTATTTATTTTTTTAACGCTAGTTCTTAATTTCTAATCCTCATTCAACACATTTCGAATGTGAGTCACCATTTAATATAATGCAAACTTCCAAAATAATAAAACTTATATTCATTCGTTCTATGCTACAACTCACTGACTGATAAAGGCATATAACAGAAAATAGCAGGACTTATATTCATTTATACTCATCCAAGAAAAACTTTTATTTTGATATATAATGCAAACTTTCCAAAACTAAAAATAAATAAAAAATCTAAAGAGCCAATCAGAAGGTTCTACTAGATCAAGCCCATATATATGTATTGATGAGACTGGGCCCACTTCCCAGCTTAACCCAACCCCTCCTATATCTGAAAGCAATCTCCAAGTCTCCAACCTACAATACGTCAGACACCTGTCGGTCAAATTATCCCATCCTTATTATCGGGCCTTAGTAATACTCGTCACTTCAACCAACCGATAAATAAGGATGAAATTTATTTAAAAAATGTCACAAATAAGTTAAGTATTATATATCATTGAAATAATGAAATTTATTTTAATAATTAATCTTTAGTGAATGATATAAATATTTAAGTAATCATAATAAATTAATTGAGTAGGCGGTAGTTAACAACTATCAGACGGTCAGGTGAGGTCCGTATTCCTAATAGTAATAATTGAACACTTTTGTTACATCCTCTCTCCTAAAACTTAAATTATATTAAACTTTTAAATAAATTTTATTGTATTTTACTTTCATGTCTAATTAAATAAATAAATAATTTGTTTCATTTAAAAATAGATGATGTATCATTTGACATATACGGAAGCATGAAAGCAAAAGTCATATTTGTCCCTAAAAAAAAAATTTTTTGTCCAATTTTTTTTTTGTTTTTCATATATAAAAGTCAATTTGCATACGTTGATTCTTCGACTCGTACTATCATATTTTAATTGTCCCTCAAAAAAAAAAAAAAAATCAATAACCCTGAAAAATAAAATATGGTAATTTTTTTATTTTTTTTTTATTTTTTTGGAGATAGGAAGAGTGATTAACAGGAAACTAGCAATGCAAACTTCCAAAAAAAAATTATATTCATTCATACTATGCTACGACTCATTTACTGACAAGGGCATATGACAGAAAATAACAGAATATTTATTCATTCATACTCTTCCAAAAAAAAAAAAAAAACTTTTATTCGATATATAATGCAAACTTTTAAAAATTAAAAATAATAATAATAATCTAAAGAGCCAATTACCAAATATGTATTTAGATATATATCTACACACACATATTCATTCATAAACCCAATTGTATATATTATTTTTTATGCCTATTGCATGATGTGTATTACTTAGTAAAATCATTTTTCTACTTTCATGCTCTCAAAACTAATGAAAGAATGTTGTCCTACAATTTTTTTTTTTTTTAAAAAATTATGCTAACCAAATGCATAATATAAACTTAATTTTATTTTTTTTCACTCACTTTCTTTTCTTTTTTCTTTTCTTTTCACAATCCAACGTTGATTTCTGGCAAAGGAACTCCTAACAAAAAATTATAAAAAGAATTCTAATAAAAGAAATTTGAATTTGTACTTTTATTTAAAAAAAAAAAAAAAATCTACAATAGTAAATTGCTCAAAATTCATCTTTCTCCAAACCAAACCAATTAAAAATATTTAATATTAAAAAATATATAAATTTTGGACTTTAAACGATAGAATTTGACTGAAAAACATCTTACAGCCTTAGCAAAGCTGGTGTATTTTGCGAGTTAGGCCGTTTCGAATCAAAAAATCTTGTTGGATCAAAGTAAAGTAGAAAGTGGATGGTTTAAATTTCTTTTAACAAAAAGTTTTTTCTTATTGTTACTTTATTTTTTCTCTCACTAATCTCACACCTTTTGAACTCCTAATTTTAAATCCTCTTGCAGATCAATGCTTGTTTTAATTTATTGATTTTTTGTTGTCCTTACTATTAAACCACTTCCTTGAGCTTATTGCAAGTAGAGAATACATTTAAAATAAAAATTATTAATATTGTATTAATATAATTAATATGAGAAGACTTAATTTAACTATTTGAACAACGGTTGTAGATATTATAGTTTAATGATTTTAAGGGTATGTTTGTTGTCCATGTGGATGTCAAGAAATTAATTACTACAATTTTCCCAATTAAGTTGAGAAGTGATATATATAAAAACAAAACAAAACAGAGATAGATTTACTTTTATGAATTATAGCTCCTATTTTTTATTATATTTATTTAACCAAAACCGAGTTGATTTGATTGAAAAGTAAAAAAAACAAAAGAAAAGCAGATGCATGGATAAGAGCCTGAAATGGATATTCTTTTAGGTCCGGAACTTTTACAAGAATCTCAAGAGAATGAAAGCACATTCTTTCTTGTATACCAAACACCTTTAAAATACCTAGGAATTTTAAAACATACAATTATTCACTCGTGGAATGGTCACTAAGGAAAAAATTTAGTGAGACTGATTTAATCATTTAAGTAAGGGTTTTGTATCCAAAAAAAATTATATCAAAATTGGAGTCGAGAAGTGATTTGAAAAATATCATCAAATTGGCTTGTTTGAGAAAGTCTACAATATTCTTGAATTTCTCGGCCATTGGATTAATCACTGAATAGGTTCCACTACTACATTCAACGGTTAAAAATCTCAGGAATACGATACTATCCTTGGAGTATTCTAGACTTTCACGACTTTATTGATAGGATGAACAAAGAGTATGCCGTTAACAAAATGCTTTATTTTAGTGAATCCTAGTATTACATGACAGTATTTAATAAGTTGGTGATACCATGTCATTACTACAATCAACTCAATTAAATTTTTTCTCAAAAATGTAATAATTAAAAATTTATTATTATTAGTATTATTATTTTTTGGATTCCGAATAATGTTTAGGCTTATTCTTCTCTTGGACAGGATACACTGAGAAGAAACAAACATTATTAAAGAAAATAAATATTATGTCTTTAAAATTGTTATTGAATTGAATTAGTGACAAGTTAGTAATATATATGATTGAAATTTACTTTAATAACTATTATTTATTGAATGATTTAAATATTAAAGTTATATCAATTGTTCAACTTAAGCACTGAGCATATATTGTTCCACAGGTAAAGTCTCGTGTTCAAATTGATTAGTCATACTTGATAATAATAATTAAATACGATTGATACACCCTCTTTAAAATTTAAGTTTTTGCAGATTACTAAATATTTATTTTCCTTTCAAAAATAAAGAGGGACTGACATGTGAAATTAATTGTTTTCTTTTAATCTTTTTGGTATAATATTATTGAGTAGCGATTTAAGGATCGAATTCGACCATTACCAAATTCTATTTATGTGAAAAGGTGATAGGTCTCATTATATGATGTCATGGTGACGTCACATGATGGAACCCATCACTCCACTCACATAGTGACATAATTTGAATCCGCTAACTCGATCCTTAAATCATTATTTAATATTATTTTAGTCTTTTTATATTTGAACTCGGTTAAAAATAGAGAAGGCATCAATTTTCTTATTATTTTTTTCCTGGGATGTGAGAATTTATGTTAGGATTTTTTTTTTTTTTTTTTTTTTTTTTGAAGTGAGAAGAATGTATCATTTTGACAAGCACAAAAGCATTAAAAAAAATATCAAAACCTTTATATTGACCTACCTTGATTAATGTTGAAATTTAGTGAAAAAAAGTTACAATGAAGTCAATTTTCATATAAATACTATGGAGACCTTAATTTTGAATCCTCATCGATGATCAAAGTTCGAACGCACATATGCGAGTCGCCTTTTGATAAAATATTGTACATGGATAGAAATATAAAAATTCATATCAAAATCATATTTTGTATGTCCAAACAAAAACTATCATATTTTGATGACCCATTAGAAGGTTCTTCTGGATCAAGTCCACCGGTAAATACATATATATATATATATATATATATATATTGATGACACCGGCCCACTTCCCAGCTTAACCCAACCCTTCCTATATTTGAAAGCAATCTCCAAGTCGTACACCTGTCGGTCACATTATCGCATCCTTATTATCGGACTTAGTGATACCCGGTCACTTCAACCGGTAAATAAGGATAAAATTTAATAAAAAAATGTCACAAATAAATTCACGGTGAATTATGGTACAGTTTGGGAGGCCCAACAATTCTATCATTTAGATAGAAAGAAAAAAATGAAATTATTTTTTATTTCAATCATGATCTTTTTAACTATTTATTTTATTTTAAAAAATTTTAGATTGAATTGAATTATGTGATAAGTGAGTAATATATATAATTGAAATAATGAAATTTACTTTAATAATTACTTTTTAGTGAATGATATAAATATTTAAGTTATCGTAATAAATCAACTTAAGCTGTTGGAGTAGACGTAGTTAACAACTATCAGACCTCACCTGCCTAATAGTAATAATTGAACACTTGTGTTACGCCCTTTCTCCAAAAGCTTAAGTTATGTTAAACTTTTAAATAATTTTTATTATATTTCATGTCTAATTTTTTTAAAAAAAAATTACATGTGAAATTAAATGTTCTCCTTTAATTTTTTTTTTGCTATAAAATTATTATAGTCCTTTTACATTGGGTCTCATTGAATGAGTAGTGATAAGCAAGACTTATATTCATTCATGCTCTTCCAAAACAAAACTTTTATGTTGATATATAATGCAAAATTGCCACAAAAAATAAAAAAATAAAATAATATATCAAAGTCAATATCCATATACACGGAAGCATTAAAACAAAAGGAAACAAAAAAAAGAAATTATTATTTTTATTTCTATCATGATCTTTTTAACTATTTATTTTTATTTTAAAATTCTTAGGTTGAATTGAATTATCTGATAAGTTAGTAATGATTGAAATAATGAAATCTGCTTTAATAATTACTTTTTAGTGAATGATATAAATATTAAAGTTATAGTAACAAATCAACTTAAACTGTTGGAATAAATGGTAGTTAACAACTATTAGACCACCAAGTGAAGTCCAGTCATGTTACACCCTCTCTCCAAAAGTTTAAATTATGTTGAACTTTAAAATAAACTTTTTTTTTCATGTCTAATTAAAAATAGAAAAAAAAAATCGTTTGCTAACAAATAAATAAATAACTTTGATGTCTTTTTTTATTTTAATAATTACTCTTTAGTGAATGTATAAATATTTAAGTTATCCTAAAAAATTAACTTAATAATTGAACACTTGTTTTACCTTAAGTTATGTTGAACTTTTAAATAAGTTTTATTATATTTTTCTTTAAAAAAAAAAAAAAAAACTTATATTTATTCATACTCTGCTACAACTGAGTGACTCATAAGGGGCATATAACAGAAACTATCAGGACATATATTCATTCATACTTGAAGATACAAGAAATTCCTTCTCCCTTCCTCTCTCTAGAATTCTTGCATTTCAACCAAAAAAATATCTCCCCTTTCTTTCCATTACTTCTCCTATTTATAGATATTTACAAATGTTGATGGACTGCTGGATCTAGGCCCGTTCCTCCATGAATCCTGGTCATCTTTGATGGGCTTATTCGCGGTCAGGCCCATATGGCAGTGTCTTTCTATGGGCCTGACCCATCTGTACGGACCGGATGTCGCGTTTGCAAGTCATATCCGGCCCATGTCATCTCGGGCCTCCTCAACTGCCCCCATAATTACCCCTTGTTTAATAAGGGGGTAATTATTGAAGGCGTCTCATCAGGACATTGATGGCTCGAGAAACCCACTTGAGGGAACGGACGGTCAGATCCAGAATCAATGTTCCGGGGCTCGATGAATTTCTCGCCTTCCTGACGCTTCGGCCCTCGGGTCCCCCTCGCCTTTATAAGGCTCTAGAATACCACTCATGCCTTTTTACCGTCTCCATCATCAGTCAAATCTCTCTCTTTTTAGAACAGTGCTAAGCTTCTTCCGGTGAAATCCTTCAAGAGTCATTCTTCCAGCGGTCTCGCAGTGCTTTTTGTTGCTTTCTACCTCAGAGGTTAGTTTTGTTCCTTTTTACTTTCGGCAGGCTTCTTTTTACCCTTTTAGATCCTTCGATCACTTTCACCATGGTTGTAGATCTAGATGTTCTTCGTATGAGACTTAGACTTCCTGACAACATCCAAGTTAGGGTTTGCCCTAAGGATGTTAATATTATGACTGGTGCCGGCCTCCTTCCCGGCGAAGTTTTATTTTCAAACCTTCAACTGAATGTCGTTAGGTTCCCTCTGCACCCCTTCTTTAATTATGTCTTCAATAGACTGGGGATATCCCCCCTGCAGGTAAACCCTAATTTCTTTAGAATCATATCCGTTATGCTACTGTTGATTCGTGACAGAAGTCTGGACCTTGATCTCATAGATCTTCTTCTGTGTTATAAGGTCAGTAAGATCCGAACTAACGAGCCCTTCTACCACCTCTACCCGATCGACAAGATGTCCATATGTACGGACACAATCAAATCTGAAAAGGGTTGGAGGGATAACATTGTGGGCATTAGTGGGGCCTGGTCTTCGCCGGCTGCAGAGGATTACCCAATCCCGAGCGCCTTTGGCGTTTGTTCTGTTTCCTCATATAAGAAATTCAAATCTCATAAAAACGATTGTCCCTGCGAAACATGCGTTCCTCGCTTTTGTACTTTCTTATGTCGCTCCTTAGGCATACCTTGTGATGACTTGAGCTACAGTGTTTGCAGGGATATGAGTAATTACTTGAAGAAATACGTTCTGAACGATATTCCTTATTGCTCAGACCTCCTCACTTCAGACAACCTTCTAGCGCTCTCATCCCTCGGCTATACCATGAGCAGGCTTTAGATTCCATCCTTTGGTAGGAGGAAAAATACTCCCCCACCCACTTCTGCTGCTGGAGCAACCTCCTCTCCTGCATCAGCCTCTTCCTCAGCCACCATCTCTGACACCATCCCGAGCACGGTGGCTATTGATTCTGTGGTCAGCACCCCTGCTACCAACCCGAGCGCGTCTCCACAAATCACTACTGCCCCTGCTGCCGCTGGGGGCGCTTGGGACAAAGAACGAGGCAAAAGGCCTCATCCTGACAGTGGAGTCGACCCTGAGGAGGAACCTCTCATAAGAAGGACCCGGGTCTCTGGGCCGAGTGCTCTCCTGCATCGCCCAGTCAGAACTCATGCCCCCTCCGGGCCTATCACAGCTGGTGCCTCTGCCTCTGCTTCTGCTTCAGCTTCTCCTTCTCTTCCCACTTTACCACCGTGGGCTCCTCGGTACACCCGAACGGATGGGACGTTCGTGAAGCCGAACGAGACCATGCTAAAGGATGGCCAGACCGCCATGGCGTATTATAGGAGCATGTGGACTCCGAAAGACCTTGAGGCGGCGAAAGGTCTATCCCAAAAGGATGTGTTCAGCCGCTTCCCCCAATCTGCCATGGAGGTGACTTTTATTTTCCAACTCATGAATCCTCTCATACTATTTGGTCTTACCTTCGTCCGACCAGACTATCAGTTTAACCATTATTAATGTATATCTATGCAGACTTTGTTCGGTATGGTGGCTATGCAGAAGCAGGTCGAAATAGGGAACGCCAGGGCCCGTAAGTTCTCTGATAGCTTATAGGTGGCCAATAAGGAAAACGACCTTCTCGCCAGCAAGAATACCGAGGTATTGGCTCGGCTTGAAAAAACCGAACAAGAAAGAGATGTCTTGAAGAAGGAAAACGACTCTCTTCAGGATGAGAATGATGCCCTCCAGCTTGAAAAGAGTGTCTGGCAGACTGAGCGTGATTCAATCAGAGACAAAAAGGCAGAGCTCCAGCGCCTTCTGGCTGATGAACAGTCTGCTCGGATGGCTTTTGAGAAGAGAGCTCTGGACGAGCGTACTGCTCTGATTGATACCACCAGCAGAGTGAACGGTGGGATGCTGGCTTCATGCTCGGTTCTCAAGGGTTGGCGCTCTTAGATATGCTCAAGGATTCCGAGAAGGTTTCTCCGACCGAGTTCCGGATGAGGGACAGACCAGCTCAACTCCAGATGAGGTCGATAAGGATTTAGGGATTGACCCTCTGGGGGTCTATGTTGACCCAGAACCCACCGAAGCGGAGCACATATTTGATGAATGCCAGGACATTGCTTCCTCTAGGATCACTACAGCTCCTCCTACCGCTCTGCCTCTAACCGCTCCTCAATCGTCAACTGTGGTATCTCCCATAGCCACTGCTGACGTTGGCTCCCAGCAGAATGAATCTGTTATTCATCTTGATTCCCCACCTCGTGAGGGTGAGATGGCTGATGGGACTGAGGAGGCGGACCGGCACAACCAGGAGGCTGTCGGTACTGGGGCAGCTAGCTAGGACTCCTCCGGACTCTTCGATTCCATACTTTTTTGTAACAATGTGACTTGAATACTCCATTTTTTGTAAATCCAATACTTATCATGAATGAGATGACAGAACTCTTTTTCTCTTTTTCCTTTGTGTTACGCTCTGTTCAAACTCATTTTCAATATATATATACTTTTTCTCTTTTTTTTTTTTTTTATATTAACTTTGTCGCGTGCTTGTTTATGGCAAGTGCTTGGCGTTCGGCTTGTGGTGCCAGCTGCCACTTATCTTGCTTAAGTGCCTGGCGCTCGGCTAGAATGCCACTTGCCACTTGGCTTTTCATTTTTTAGCAAGTGTCTGGCGTTCGGCTTATGGTGCCAGCTGCCACTTATCTTGCTTAAGTGCTTGGCGATCGGCTAGAATGCCACTTGCCACTTGGCTTTTCATTTTTTAGCAAGTGTCTGGCGTTCGGCTTATGGTGCCAGCTGCCACTTATCTTGCTTAAGTGCCTGGTGCTCGGCTAGAATGCCACTTGCCACTTGGCTTTTCATTTTTTAGCAAGTACTTGGCGTTCGGCTTATGGTGCCAGCTGCCACTTATCTTGCTTAAGTGCCTGGCGCTAGGCTAGAATGCCACTTGCCACTTGGCTTTTCATTTTTTAGCAAGTGCCTGGCGTTCGGCTTATGGTGCCAGCTGCCACTTATCTTGCATAAGTGCCTGGCGCTCGGCTAGAATGCCACTTGCCACTTGGCTTTTCATTTTTTAGCAAGTACCTGGCGTTCGACTTATGGTGCCAGCTGCCACTTATCTTGCTTAAGTGCCTGGCGCTCGGCTAGAATACCACTTGCCACTTGGCTTTTTATTTTTTAGCAAGTGCCTGGCGTTCGGCTTATGGTGTCAGCTGCCACTTATCTTGCTTAAGTGCCTGGCGCTCGGCTAGAATGCCACTTGCCACTTGGCTTTTCATTTTTTTTTTTATTTTTAGCAACCCATTGAAGAGGAAAGTTATTTTTATAAATTTCAGGAATTTGCATATTCATACGTACTTGATTGACAACAAACAACACCCAATAAAACCGAAACTTAGCTTTTATTGGTAGTACCTCTTCAGAGACGTGGCATTCCAGGGCTTGCTGACCAACCTTCCCGCCATGGTTTCTAACGTATATGCTCCCTTGCCTATGACTTCTGCAATTCTGTATGGGCCTTCCCAGGGTGGCATCATTTTTTTGACTATCCCCACCTTTCTTTTCAGAACCAGATCGCCAGGGGCAAAATCTCTATGTTTCACTCTTTTGTTGTGACTATTCGCCAATACTTGCTGGTATGATGCTAACCTTATTGCTGCAGCGTCCCTCCTTTCGTCTATCATATCGAGGTTCAATCTTAACATCTTGTCGTTCTGATCTCGACTCCATGCTAAGCTTCTGATAGTTGGGACCAAGTGCTCAACCGGTATAACTGCCTCGGTACCATATGCCATTGCAAACGGGCTCTCCCCAGTCGGCCGCCTTGGGGTGGTTCTGTAAGCCCATAGGACGTTCGGGAGCTCATCCAACCACTTCCCTTTACGGTCCTCCAGCTTCTTCTTAATGCAGGCGAAAATTGTTCTGTTTGTAATTTCTGCTTGTCCATTGGCCTGAGGATGACTTACTGCAGCCAACTTCTGATTAATTCCATACTCCTCCAGCAGCTCTCTTACTTGCTTGCTGTCAAGGTTCGTGCCATTATCCATGACTATTGACCTTGGAACGCCGAAACGGCAGATAATATTGTTCCAAATAAATCGTCTCACATGAGTCTGAGTCACGCTAGGATATGGTTCTGCTTCCACCCACTTAGTGAAGTAATCCGTGGCCAGTAACACATACTTGTTCTGAGCTCTTGCCGTTGGCAGAGGACCGACCACATCCATCCCCCATTGCGCGAAAGGCCATGGCAAGGCCATTACGTGCAATTCCTCAGGTGGTTGGTGGATCAATGGTCCATATCGTTGGCATTTATCGCACCTTCGAGAGAACTCCTCTGCATCTCTTGACATGTTCGGCCAGAAATACCCTTGTGTCATTGCTTTATGCGCTAACGATCTTCCCCCAGAATGATTGCCACACACACCTTCATGAATAGCTCGCAATACCTGCTGCGACTCTGCGGGGGTGACACACTTCAAGTATGGGCCAGAGTAGGATCTTCTGTACATCCGGTTATGCACGATGGCGTATCTTGCAGCATTCTTTTTGAGTTTCCTAGCTTCATCCCTTTGCATAGGCAAAACGCCATCTCGAATATAAGTAATGATGGGGTCAATCCAACTCGGTTCATACGGTATGACGTTGACTTGCCAAGGGTCAGAATCCAAAGGTTCTTCAAAAATAGATGGCTGGGTCAATATTCCTATTGGAATCACCCTCACCAATGTTTCACCGGAACTCGAAGCACTACATGCTAACCGGTCCGCATCTGCGTTCTATTCCCTCGGTAACTGTACGAATTCAATCTTTACAAAGTCCTTGGCTTTATGCAGAACGGCAGAACGATATGCCCCTATCGTGTCATCCTTGGTCGCGTACTCACCATTTACCTGCCGAACAATCAACTGTGAGTCACTATAAACAGTCAAACTTCTGACCTGTAGCTCTTTGGCCAACTTTAACCCATTCAGCAACGCCTCGTATTCCGCTTCGTTATTGGTGGCTCGGAACTCAAGTCTGAGTGCTTGACTCAAAGAAGTACCCTCTGGGGTTTGCAATTTGACCCCAATTCCAGCCCCCATCTGGTTAGAGGAGCCATCCACATAAAGTTTCCAAGAGCCGCACCTAAGGTCTTCTTCCGTATCTTCAGAGTCACATTCTAGCAGGAAATCGGCTACCGCTTGTCCTTTGACAGCTGTTCTCGGCTCATATGTTATGTCAAATGAACTTAACTCTATGGCCCACTTTGTCATTCTGCCCGAGAGTTATGGCTTGTGCATAAGCACTCTGATTGGAAAAGTTGTTAGAACAGCTATAGGGTGGGATTCGAAATAATGCCTCAACTTTCTTTTTGCGTTTATAAGTGAAAGTATCACCCGTTCGGCCTTCGAGTATTTTCGTTCTGCCTCGGTCATTGTTTTACTGACATAAAATACCGGGTGTTGCACGCCTTCCTTGCAACGAATCAGAATGACACTTGTCGCAACACTAGATACTCCAAGATACAAAAATAACTTTTCTTCTGGATCCGGGGCTGACAGGACTGGTGGATTCTGCATATATTCCTTCAAATGGGTCAATGCTTGTCGTTGCTCATCTCCCCAGACCTGTCTTCCATGACTCCGAATCGTGTCAAAGAACGGCTTGCAGCGGTCTGACAATTTTGAAATGAATCGACTTAATGCAGCTATTCGTCCTGTGAGGGCTTGCACCTCTCTGATCGTCTTTGGCTCGGCATTCTTAATCAAAGCCTCTGCTTGAGCGGGGCTAACTTCGATGCCTCTGCGGTTGACCACGTGTCCCAAAAACTGACCGGAACTCACACCGAACGAGCACTTGGTTGGATTGAGCCTCATCCCATATCACCTCAGCACATCAAATATATCTTGCATATATTTCAGATGATCATTCTTCTTCCTACTCTTTACCACCATATCATCAATATAGGCTTCCACAATCTTTCCTATTTGATCCTTGAAAATTTTGCTAACAAGTCTTTGATAAGTTGCTCCCGCGTTCTTTAGCCCGAAAGGCATAACTTTGTAGCAGTATGTCCCTCGCTCGGTTACAAAAGAAGTTTTTTCTTCATCTGTCGGGTCCATAGGGATCTGATTATAACCTGAATAAGCGTCCAGAAAGGTTAAGCGTTCATACCCGGTGGTAGCATCCACCATTTGATCAATCTTTGGCAGCGGGAAGCTATCATTCGGACAGGCTTTGTTCAAATTGGTGAAATCAATGCATACTCGCCATTTCCCATTCTTCTTCTGCACGACAACGACGTTGGACAACCAATCAGGGTAGTGTACTTCTCTGATAAATCCCGCATCAAGCAGCCTATCAACTTCCTCGGTTATGATTTGGTTGCGTTCTGGAGCAAATCTTCGTTGCTTCTGTTTTACTGGTTTGAAATTGGGATTAACATTCAAGGAATGACAGGATACGGAGGGATTAATTCCAGGCATGTCTAGGTGACTCCATACAAATACATCGGCATTGTGAGACAAGAAGTCAGCTAGCTCTTGCCGCTCTTCCCTGGTCAGTCTTATTCCTACTCTGGTAGTTCGTTCTGGCCTGGACTGATCGATCTGCACATCCAGAAGGGGCTCTTCGGTCAAGTCAACTGACTCCTGCACCCTGTTCTGCTTGGGCGGAGGTTCCTGTAATTGCTATCTGGGGCTTGCCGGTCGGACGGGCGCCTTCCCTTTCCCAGCATACTTTAGTGTGACGGAATAGCACTCTTTGGCTGCAACCTGATCCCCACGAATGTCTATCACCTTATTTCCATTGGGTCCGAGGCACCTCATGACCTGATGCAAAGTTGAGGGAACTCCTTGGACTCTGTGAATCCATCCTCTTCCCATCAGGAGATTGTACGAGGGGTGAATCTCTACAACCACAAAAGTTTCCATAAGAACTCGTTCTGTAGCTTGAACTTCTACTTCCACCATTCCGACGGGTTCCACCCTCTTGCCATCGAATCCTAACAGGGGATTTCCAGTGGGCTTGAGCCTCTCTGGTTTAATCTCGAGCCGATCAAATGTGTCCCTCGGCATGACATTCGCATTGCTCCCGGGATCGATCAGAACTCTGCGCACCAGGCAGTCCGCCACTGTCAAACTAACTACCAACGGGTCTTCATGGGGGATTTGAACTCGCTGCAGGTCTGTCCTGTCGAACTTTATCTGTATCGATGTGATCTGCTGGTGTAGAGTATTCACACTGCTGACCCTTTTCTTCATCTGCGCCTGCCGTAGGCGCGCTCGGAACAGCTCATTTGAATCTTCGCTGGGCTCGGGTCGACCGTGGATAACATTGATTATACGAACTGGTTGTGAATTGTGGGAGCTTTGTTTATGGCTCCTTTTTACTTGTTCCATCGGTCGATTCTGCTCTGTCGCCGAGCCTTGAACATAACTCGCGAACTCCCCTCTAGCTATCAACATCTCCACTTGCCTTCTCAAATTCCTGCATTCATTAGTCTGATGACCGAAATCGGAATGGAAAGCACAATGTTTAGTTTGATCCCTCTGTTCGAGGGGTTGCCTAATTGGCAGTGGTGGATGAAACTTATCTTTGTTCTCTTGATATAGCCTCGCCAGAGTGACCTTCAGCGGAGTGATCAGCTCTTCCTCCCTGGACCTCTTTTCTGCCTTCCAGGAGGTCTGACGCTGCGGCTGAGCCTGCTTCTGCCTGATATTTGCCTTGGACTTTTCCTCAGTCGACACGAGCGACGCTGTCCGAGCATTGGCTGCCTCCTCTTCTTCTAGGCGCACAAAGCCGTCGGCTCTTTCATTGAGTTCATCCATAGTCGTCGGCGTGTTCACTACCAGACTGGTATGGAACGGAGTGCCACTTGTCATGGCTAACTTGAAGGCTTGAACCGCTGTAGAAGGGTAGCATTCGATCACCATACTCTTAGTGAGATTAAACCTGGTGAGAAAAGCCTGGAGACGTTCATCTTTGTGCTGTCTCATTGTGAATAGGCTTGAGATGTCCTTTGGCGGACGCTTGTTCCCATAGTACTGACTTATGAACCGATCGCACAGGTCTCGGAAGCTACCAATGGAGCTCCTAGGCAAGTTCTTGAACCAGCTGAGCGCCGGTCCAGCTAGGCTTGTAGGGAAACATTTGCACATTAAAGCGTCGTTTTCCGTATTCAGGGCCATCTTCAACTGGATATGGTACACATGATCGATCGGATCGGTTGTTCCGTCAAACAGAATAAATACTGGCATAGCAAACTTCCTTGGATGCGGGGCATTCAGGATCTCGTCAATGAATGGTGAATCAACCGTTCGAGCCGCGGATCGGAGTGCTTCATTCTCTCTTTGGCGCCCAGTGGTAGCTCTGTGAGCTACGGTTCTGCTCTCCGAACCGCGATGAGTGATTGTAGCCATGGAGGGCCGGTAGGACGGATCGAACGACCGTTCCTCTATGAGCTCTCTTTGCCAAGGCGACGCAACTTGGCGGCGATCAACCTCCATCACCTCCTCTCGGTTGAACCTTTCCCGATGCGGATCGAAGGTCATGGCTTCGTTCTGTCTGATCTGCTCATGTCGCGGATCAACGTGAGTCGATCCTTCGTGATCCTCAACTCGACGAGCATTTGGCGGCAAATCATCCATCCTCCTTTCTTCACGGTGGAGAGCTGACTGACTGTTCTCGTCCTGCTCGCCTTGATGCGCGATATTGGATTGAACACCTCCTTCTCCGGCCGGAGGTGGACGCGAAACCGCGGACATTTGCTGATGTTGCATTCCAGCTTTCAATTCTGCATTCTCTTTTTTGAGAGCCTCGATCAAGTTCATCAACTCCTCAAGCTTCGTTTGCTGGACAGCTTCCATCGGATTGGAGCTTTCACCTATCATTATTCCTGAACGGAGTAAAGGCATTAATCTCAAGTTCGTGAGTAGATCCGAGCTTCGTGAGTGGGAATTTTTCAGATCTGGTTTCGAATTCTCCGAATTATGCTCACGGTTGACGAGATCTGAATTATCCGAATTCTAAATCCGTCAGATCCTGCCACAATCGAACAACTCGTTGTTGCGTAGATCTGAAGCCACTTCTGCCAAAGCAGCAGGAACTAAAATTCCTCCAGAGTAGGTCACAATCGCTCAGATCTGGATCCAACTCCCAAAGATCGAGTCTCGATCCCCCGGATTGGTCTGAATCCACGCGATATTAATCATTGATCAACCAATCTTCCACGGTTCCCACAGACGGCGCTAATTAAAGATACAAGAAATTCCTTCTCCCTACCTCTCTCTAGAATTCTTGCATTTCAACCAAAAAAATATCTCCCCTTTCTTTCCATTACTTCTCCTATTTATAGATATTTACAAATGTTGATGGACTGCTGGATCTAGGCCCGTTCCTCCATGAATCCTGGTCATCTTTGACGGGCTTATTCGCGGTTAGGCCCATATGGCAGTGTCTTTCTATGGGCCTGACCAATTTGTACGGACCGGATGTCGCGTTTGCAAGTCATATCCGGCCCATGTCATCTCGGGCCTCCTCAATACTCTTCCAAAAAAAAAACTTTTATTTTGATATATATTGCAAACTTTCCAAATTAAAAAAATAAAATAAAATAAAATCTAAAGAGCCAATTACCAAGCCCCTACTTCTCAAATAGAGGTCAGGGGTTTGAGTCTCAGTAGAGGCATGTGTGTGTAAGTACCAACTAAGAAAAAAAATAAAGAGCCAATTACCAACCCAACTGTATATATTATTTTATTTTTTATGCCTATTACATTATTTATATTACTTAGGATGAAATTTATAAGAGTAGTTTTGGTATGTAAAATTTTTTTCTTTTCAATTTCATACTCTCAAAATTAATGAAATAATATTTTCTTCTTATTATTTTTTTTTATAAAAAAATCATGCTAACCAAATGCATAATATAAATTCTTTCACTTCACTTTGTTTTCATTTCACTTTCCAACATCGATTTCCGGCTAACCAAAACTCTAAAGAAAATAAAAAGTACAGAGTATTTTAATTTGTTTTTGTAAAAAAAAAAAAAAAAAAGTCATCGTTCTCCAAGAAAAAAAAAGAAGAAAAAGAAAAGAAAAGAAAAGAAAAGAAAGATAAGACGAGAACTACTAAAACCAAATATAAAAAGAATTCGAATTCGTTGAAACTTCTAACAAAAATTTCAAAAAGCATCTTACAGCCTTTGCAAATTAGGCTCTTTCCAATCAGAGTAGGATCAAAGTAGAGTAAAAATGTCTAGAGTTCAAATTTCATATATATTTCTTTTAAGAAAAGTCTTATCTTATCATTACATTCTTTTTTTTTTTCTCTCACTAATCTCAACCTTTTGAACTCTTCATTTTAAATCCTATTGTATAGCAATACTTGTTTTAATTTATTGACTTTCGTTGTCCGTACGATTAAACATTATCATTTAATCTAAAAACATAAATAATATTTTTAAATTTCCTTTTTTAAAATTTTATTTATTTAACCAAAACTGAGTTGATTTGATTGAAAAGTAATAGAAACGAAAAAACAAAAACACACGCATGGACATGAGAGTCTATAAGGATATTCTTTAGGTCCGGTCCTTTTACAAAAATCTCAATTAGAATTATACCAAACACTTCTAAAATGTAACCACACAGTTTTTACTTTTTTAAATTTATTTTTCTTAAACTGTGCAAGTGTATTTCTTACATGATAAATAATAATAATAATAAATATAAATAAACTTTTAGAATAAGACCTTATTGGTTCAAATACCTATAAAAGGTTATTGAAAGAAAATAGATCTTTCCAACTCAATTTTCATGAAACCATTTTTTAAAGATGATTATGTTTTTAGATATAATGAATCAAAGCACAAAATACTTTTACGAATGAGTCTTATTCGTGTCATGTCTTGCCGTGTCAGACCCTCAATATAATTAGAAGCCTTAGGTAAAAATTATAAAAAAGCTTCAAATTAAAAATAAAAAAGTTACTTTTTAACATTTAATATATTAGTATCAAATAATAATTTTTTTTTGAGATGCAAAGTGACTAATTACATTTTTGTATTTGAGTTTAAAATAAAATACAGGAAAGTGAAAAAAACTAAGAGGAGATGAAATGTAAATTGTAACAAATGTTTTATCGGTTTTCAATAGAGTGAAGTGCAAAAAACTCCCATATAATTTGAAAAATGTACAAATAACACCCTTCATGTTCATGAAAAATGAGTTAACAAGGGTTTTTTACTACAAAAAGTAACATGTGCGGGTCATGTGATAAAAAAAAAAAAAAAAAGGCTCTTTAATATCAACATTAACCTTTTGGACTTTCCAAATTGTCCCTCATTCATTTCTCCCACATTTTTATATATAATACCCCAATTTCATTATTTCTCTCGACATAAATACTCTATTTATTTTTTTTCACTCTATATAATTTATGTTTGTATATATATTTTCTTCTTCTCATTCTCTGTCTCTCTCTGCATGCCCATGTGTGAGATGTTGTATCATGTGTATATATACAATAAAATCTTTTTATGAAAAAATAATATTTTCTAAAACATAAAAGTGATTTACATATTATATTAGTAATTTATTTTCTCATATTCAAGTGATCAAATAATTAAATATTAATTTACTAAAAAAAAAATAAAATTAAATATCAACAAGACAAATATATTTACACCTAAATATCTAAACATATTATATACTCTTCTAAGAATGAAATATTTGGTCAAACATTTTGGGTATGCCATCTGTATACAACAAAATAGTTTATTCCGTACATAAAATATATAGTATTTTTATATTTGCTTATATTACTATTCAATAATTATTCATATGAATCAAATGAAATATAATGTAATATAATTAAATTTTTTATTATATTTCATTTGATTTTTACTCTCTATTTTTGTTTTAGCCCTTTTAAGTAATTTCAACTTCTACTCATTTTTTTATTATTTTTGAAAAGAGAAACTTGAGGGGCTGTTTGGTATTTTTGCCTATATCACATTATTTAACTGACCTAAGCCATTGTTTGCTTAATTTGTAACTCAAAAAACTGTTCTCAGATAATTGTAAAAATAATTATATGAAAATATGCATTTTTATAACTAGGTTTTCAGAAACTGAATCATACAGAGTTTTTGTACAATTTATTTTTTTCAAAAATGAAAAGTTTTTGTACAATTTTTTTTTTTTTTTTTTTCCGAAATAAAAATAGAGTTACAAATCAAACATGCCTTAAATTATTACATCACAGTGGATCCAAGTAAGGATAAATTTGATAATTCAATGTAAAAAAATTAAATTGATAATATTACAAAAAAAAAAAATAGTATATTTGACTTTTCAAATGAAACACTTAGTTTGATAAAAATAAAAATATAAAAATTTATTTTGAAACAGATGAATACATAAACTACCCAACTACCCTCAACTGTTTATTGCTCCAAAAATTATGCAGTTTTTTTTTTTTTCTTCTTCTTCTATTTATTTAGCGGTAATATTTATTGCTTCGATTTTACAATGCAGTCTTAAAGAGGATACAAATGATATGCGGAATAAAATGGATTTCACGTGCCACTAAAACAAAGTGTGAGTGTATATAGATATACTCCTATATAGCTATATACACATATGTATTGATAAGACTGGGCCCACTTCCCAGCTAACCCACCCCTTCCTACTGCAACCAAACCAGAAACCGTAGATTTGAAAGCAATCTGCAAGTCTCCAACCTAGAATGGTTGGACCAATCCTCTGAATACGCCAGACACCTGTCGGTCATATTATCGCACCCTTATCGCCGGGCCTTCCTGTCACTTCAGCCGGTAAATAACTAAATAACGATGAAATTTGCTAAAAAAAAATGTCACAAATAAATTCATTAAATTCATCGGGTGGTGAATTATGGTACAGTTTGGGGGGCCCAACAACACTATCATTTAGAAAGAAAGAAAGAAAGAAAAAAAAAAATTACTTTTTATTTCTATGATGATCTTTTTAACTATTTATTTTGTTTTTAAAATTCTTAGATTGAATTGAATTATGTCATAAGTTAGTAATATATATATATGATTGAAATAAAAAAATCTATTTTAATAATTACTTTTTAGTGAATGATATAAATATTAAAGTTATCGTAATAAATTAACTTAAGTTGCTGGAGTAGATGGACAGTTAACAACTATTAGATCCTCAGGTGAGATCCCGTGTTTAAATCGTCCTGCCTAATAGTAATAATTGAACACTTATGCTACACCCTCTCTTCTAAATCTTAAGTTATGTTAAACTTTTAAATAAATTTTATTATATTTTCCTTTCATGTCTAATTAAATAAATAAATAATTTGTTTCATTTAAAAATAGAAAATGTATCATTTTGACATATACTGAAGGATTAAAAAAAAAAAAAACAATTTTTTTCTTTATATATATAGAAGTCAATTTGCATATAAATACACTTGAGTTCTTAATCTCAAATCATCATCCAACACACGGATGACGTTGATTCTTCGAGACCAACTATCATATTTTATTTGTCCCTTAAAAAAATTTAATAAAATCCAAAATAATAATACTAAAAAATAAAATATGGTAAATTTGTTTTTTTATTTTTTTATTTTGAAATTACCATTAGATTAGGAAGACTATTTTTTTTTTTTCGAGATTAGGAAGACTGATTAACAGGAAACTAGTAAATATATTAATTCATACTCTGCTACAACTCATTTACTGACAAGGGCATATGACAGAAAATAAAAGGACATACATTCACTCTTCCAAAAAAAAAAAAAACTTTTATTTGATATATAATGCAAACTTTTAAAAATTAAATAAAAATAATCTAAAGAGCCAATTACCAAATATGTATTTAGATATATAATCTACACACATACATATTCATTCATAAACCCAATTGTATATATTATTTTATTTTTTATGCCTATGGCATGATGTATATTATTTAATAAAATCATTTTTTTATTTTCATGCTCTCAAAACTAATGAAAGAATGTTTTTCTACAAATTTTTAAAAAAAATTTATGGTAACCAAAATGCATAATATAAACTTAATTTTATTTTCCTTCACTCAATTTCTTTTCTTTTCACAATCCAAAGTTGAATTCTAGCAAAAGAACTCCTAACAAGAAATTATAAAAAGAATTATAATAAAAGAAATTTGAATTTGTACTTTTAATTTTTAAAGAAAATCTACAATAGGAAATTGCTCAAAATTCATCTTTCTCCAAACCCAAACCCCCTAAAAAAGATAAATAAAATTGAAAGGTAAAGTAAGAACTACTAAAAGCCAAAAAAAATTTAAAATATTTAATAGAACTACTAAAACTGAGTTGATTTGATTGAAAAGTAGTAGAAACATAAGAAAAACACATGCATGGATAATAACCTTAAATGGATATTCTTTTCGACCCGGAACTTTTACAAGAATCTCAAGAGAATGAAAGCACATTCTTTCTTGTATACCAAACACTTTTTGAATAAACTTCTAGAAAGTTTAAAACATACAATTAGTGGGACTGATTTAATCATTTAAGTAAGGGTTTTGTATACAATTACCCAAAAAAAAAAAAAAGTTGAGAGAGAAATTATATCAAAATTGGAGTGATAAGTGATTTGGAAAACATCACCAAAGTGGCTTGTTTGAGAAAGTTTACATAGACTTTCACGGCTTTGTCCTTGAGATGGACAAAGAGTATAGCATACCACTCAAGGTTACAACATTGCCAACCGGACCAGAAGATTGTATGTAATGTCTATATAATGGTGGCCAATTGATTGGGTTCAAATTCATTAATGGTGAGTTGCAATTTAAAGTGATGTAATGTAATTGGTTGAAAACTTCCTTGCAACCTTAATATTTCATTATATGTGCTATTAACAAAATGTTTTATTTTAGTGGGACCTATCACTATATGACAGTATTTAATAAGTTGGTAATACCATGTCATCACTACAACCGACTTAATTAAATTTTTCTCAAAATGTGATAATTAAGAAATTTATTATTATTATTATTATTTTTTGGGTTACGAATAATGTTTTGGCTTATTCTTCTCTTAGACTGGATATATTGAGAAGAAACAAACATGAATAAAGAAAATAAATATTATGCCTTTAAAATTCTTAGATTGAATTGAATTAGTGACAAGTTACTAATATATATATATATATATATATATATATATATATATATGATTGAAATTTACTTTAATAATTACTGTTTATTGGATGATTTAAATATTAAAGTTATATCAATTGTTCAACTTAAGCGTTGAGTATATGGTAGTTAACATGTACTGGTCCACAAGTGAATTCCCGTTTTCAAACTGATTAGTCCTATTTGATAGTAATAAATTAATAACTGAACACCCGCGATACACCCTCTTTAAAAGTTTAGGTTTTTTTAGACTACTAAATATTTCTTTTCCTTTAAAAAATAAAGAGAGAGTGACATGTCAATTTATTTATTTATTTTTTTTTGTAATCTTTTTGGTATAATATTATTGATTAGTGACTTACTAATCGAATTCGACAGTTACAGAATTCAATTTATTTAAGAAGGTAATAGGTCTCATCATATGATGTCATAGCGATATCACATGATAGAATCCACCACTCCACTCACATAGTGACATAATTTGAATAGGTAATTCAATCCTTAAATCATCATTCAATATTATTTTAGTCTTTTTTATATTTGAACTTCGTTAAAAATAGAGAAAACATCAATATTATTTATTATTATTATTATTTTTATTTTAGGAATGTGAGAATTTATGAAAGGGATTTTTTTTTTTTTTGGTGGGAAAGTGCGAAGAATGTATCATTTTGACAACCACAAAAGCATTTAAAAAAAAATATAAAACCTTCATATTGACCTACCTTGATTAAAGTTAGAAATTTAGAGAAATTTAGAAATTTACAATGAAGTCAATTTTCATATAAATACCCTGGAGATCTTAATTTTTAATCCTCATCGTATGGGAGTCGCCTTTTGATAAAATATTGTATATGAAATCAGAGAGCAGCTAATCATATTTTTAACTTTCAAAAAAAAAAAAAAAAAAAAAATACTAATCATATTTTGGATGTCCGAACAAAAACTATCATAAAAAAAGAAATTATTTTTTTTATTTCTATCATGATCTTTTTAACTATTTATTTTGATTTTAAAATTCTTAGATTGAATTGAATTATGTCATAAGTAAGTAATATATATAATTGAAATAATGAAATCTGCTTTAATAATTACTTTTTAGTGAATGATATAAATATTAAAGTTATCGAAATAAATCAACTTAAGTTGCGGGAGTAGATGGGTAGTTAACAACTATCAGTCCGCCAGGTGAGGTCCCGTGTTCAAACCGATTAGCCCTGCCTGATAGTAATAATTGAACACATATGTTACACCCTCTCTCCTAAAGCTTAAGTTATGTTGAATTTTTAAATAAGTTTTATTCTATTTTTCTTTCATGTCTAATTAAAAATAAATAAATAATTTTTTTTCCAACAACTAAAGAAAAAACATAAATAAAAGAGAATGACATGTGAAATTAAATGGAGTCTTAAAAGGAATAAACGGAACAGAATGAATTTCGCATACCATTAAAATGAAGAGTGAGTGTATATATATATACTTCTATATAGCTAGCTATATACATATATATGTATTGATGAGACTGGGCCCACTTCCCAGCTTAACCCTCCCCTTCCTACTGCAACCAAACAAGAATGGTTTGAATACCCCATACACCTGTCGGTCACATTATCGCACCCTTACTACCGGGTCTCAGTGATACCCCGTCACTTCAACCGGTAAATAGGGATGAATACTATAAAAAACTCACAAATAAATTCATGGGGTGGTGAATTATGGTTCACTTTGGGAGGCCCAACAATTCTATCATTTAGAAAGAAAGGAAAAGACGAAATTAATTTTTTTTATTTCTGTCAAGATCTTTTTAACTATTTATTTTGTTTTTAAAATTCGTAGATTGAATTGAATTACGTGATAAGTTAGTAATATACATTATTGAAATAATAAAATTTACTTTAATAATTATTTTTTAGTGAATGATATAAATATTAAAGTCATCATAATAAATCAACTTAAGTTGCTGGAATAGATGGGTAGTTAACAACTATTAGACTTGTGTTAACACCCTCTCTCTTAAATCTTAAGTTATGTTAAACTTTTAAATAAATTTTATTTCATTTTCCTTTCATGTCTAATTAAATAAATAAATAAATAATTTGTTTCATTCAAAAATAAAAAAATGTATCATTTTGACATATATGGAAGCATTAAAACAAAAGAAAAAAGAAAACAGAAAAACATATATATATATTTATATTTTATATATATAGAAGTCAATTTGCATATAAATAGTTCTTAATCTCAAATCATCATCCAACACACTTATGACTTTGATTCTTCGAGACCAACTATCATATTTTATTTGTCCCTCAAAAAAAAAAAAAAAAAAAAAAAAATTCAAAATAATAATACTATAAAATAAAATATGGTAAATTTATTTTTATTTTATTTTATTTTGATTAACAGGAAACTTCCAAAAAAAATTGGTAAATATAGTGCAAACTTCCAAAAAAAAAATTATATTCATTCATACTCTGCCACAACTCATTTACTGACAAGGGCATATGACAAAAAATAACAGGACATATATTCTTTCATACTCTTCGCAAAAAAAAAAAAAAAAAAAAACTTTTATTTGATATATAATGCAAACTAATAAAACAACAACAATCATAACAATCTAAAGAGCCAATTACCAAATATGTATTTGGATATATATCTGTACACACATACATATTCATTTATAAATCCAATTGTATATATTATTTTATTTTTTTATAACATTTGCATGATGAATACTCCGTATTACTTAGTAAAATCATTTTTATTTTTATTTTCATGCTCTCTAAACTAACGAAAGAATATTTTTCTACAAATTTTTTTTTTAAAAATAAAAAATTTATGCTAATCAAATGTATAGTATAAACTTAATTTTATTTTCTTTCACTTCACTTTCTTTTTTGTTCACTATCCAATCCAACGTCGATTTCTAGCTTACCAAATGAACCAAAAGAAATTCTTAACAAAAAATTATAAAAAGAATTCTAATAAAAGAAATTTGAATTTGTCTTTTTTTTTAAATGTATCAAATACCAATGTATATCATTATTCCAACAATTAAATGGTTCTTTGATATAGATTCTCTATTCTTCATTGTGGTGACACTGAAAAATTATTGAAAATGGCAAATAAGGAATGAAATTTCCCTTGATAATCTATGATATATAAACGATAGAAAAATAAAAATCCAGATCAATTCTTATTCATTTCTCTTAACCTTAGAGCAGCGTGAGCAAAATTATCTGAACCATTGTTATTGTTATTCTAGTTAGGGTTAAATTCGACGGGAACAATATTCTACTACCAGTAATTCATTGATTTTCAAACCAATCCATTTACTATATATTATTTGATTGACTAATCCTTTGTATTTTTAACGGGTGAAGAGTCAAATGTTTTGACAATTCCTTACAAGTCACGATGGGATGAATGGAGAGAATGTTTTGACAATTCTTATATTTGTCAATTTTTTATTTTATCATTACTTCCATTTTTTCCCTCACTAATCTCACACCTTTTGAACTCCGAATTTTAAATTCTCTTGTAGATCAATGCTTCCTTGAGCTTATTGAAAGTAGAGAATACATTAAAAATAAAAATTATTAATATTGTATTAAAATAATTAATATGAGAAAGCTTAATTTAACTATTTGGAAAAGGGTTGTAGCTAATAGAGTTTAATGATTTTAAGGTATATTTGTTGTCCACGTGGATGTCAGTAAATTAATTACTTCAATTATCCCAATTAAGTTGAGAAGAGGTGTGTGTGTATATAAAATAAAAATAAAAATAAAAACAGAGATAGATCGCCTTTTATGAATTATAGGCTCCTATTTTTTATTTTATTTATTTAATCAAATCTGAGTTGATTTGATTGAAAAGTAATAGAAACAAAAGAAAAACGCATGCATGGATAAGAGCCTTAAATGGATATTCTTTTAGGTCCGGACCTTTTACAAGAATTTCAAGAGAATGAGAGCTCATTCTTTCTTGTATACCAAACACTTTTAAAATAAACTTTTAGAATAAGACATTGTTGGATCAAATACCTGGATATTTTAAAACAGACAATTATAAAAGATTATTGAAAGAAAATAGATTTTATCAACTCAATTTTCATGAAAATAGATTTTGGAATGTGATATGTCTTCTCACATTCAAAATAGATAGTTGATGGTTCAAGTTTCATAATAGAAAATGCAAAATTTTAATCCGTATCATACTATATTTTGTTATTTACTAAAATCACCTTTTGGAGGAGAATGATGGATTGTCAGTGTGGACGATTTGGAAGATATAATCGGGGGACATGTATGGCTAGGTTCCATTTGTCAGGAATAATTACCATCTAATCTCTGAGAGAAAATTAGTGATACTGTTTTAATCATTTAAGTAAGGGATTCGTATCCAATTACCCAAAAAAAGTAGAGAGAGAAATTATATCAAAATTGGAAACGAGAAGTGATTTGGAAAACATTACCAGAGTACCTTGTTTGAGAAAATCTACAATACATTAGGGTCTTTTTGTTATTGGATTAATCATCAGATAGATTCTACCATCACATTCAACGGCTAAAAATTTCAGAAGTACGATACTCCAAAGTATTATAGACTTTCAGAGCCTTGTTGATAGGATGGACAAAGAGTATGACATGCCACCGAAAGTTACAACACTGCCAACCGGCCCAATGAAGATGGTAATTAACATGTATCAGTCCATCATTAGCCTTGCTTGATAGTAATAATTGAGCACCCGTGATACATCATCTCTAAAAGTTTAGGTTTTTGCTCTTTCTTTCAAAAATAAAGAGTATGACATGCCAATGATGGTTATAACACTGCCAACCGAACCAATGAAGGTGGCAATTAACATGCATCAATCCATCATTAGCTTTACTTGATAGTAATAATTTAACACCCGTGGTACATCCTCTCTAAAAGTTTAGGTTTTTGCTTTTCCTTTCAAAAATAAAGAGAGAATGAATGAATGATACTTGAAATTAATTGTTTTTTTTTTAAAAATATTTTTGGTATAATATTATTGAGTAGTAATTTAAGGACCGAATTCAGAATTTTTTTTTTTTTGAGATGTGAGAATGTATGTAAGGGTTTTAATTTTTTTTAGTGAAAAAAAGTCGCAACGAAGTTAATTTTCATATAAATACAGAGATCTTAATATGTCATGATGAGACTGGGCCCACTTCCCTGCTTAACCCAACCCTTTGAGCAATCTCCAACCTAGAATACGTCAGACACCTGTCGGTCACATTACCGCACCCTTATTACCGGGCCTCATTGATGCGATACCCGGTCACTTCAACCGGTAAATAAGGATGAAATTTATTAAAAAATGTCACAAATAAATTCATTAAATTCATCGGGTGGTGAATTATGGTACATTTTGGGAGGCCCAACAACACTATTATTTAGAAAGAAAGAAAAAAAAAAAAACGAAATTATTTTTATTTCTATCATGATCTTTTTAACTATTTATTTTGTTTTTAAAATTGTTAGATTGAATTGAATTACATGATAAGTTAATGATATATATATATATATATATAATTGAAATAATAAAATTTACTTTAATGAGATACTTTTACTTTAATGAAATAATGAATCCACCACTCCACTCACGTAGTGACATAATTTGAATCGCTAATTCAATCCTTAAATAATCATTCAATATTATTTTAGTCTTTTTTATATTTGAACTCCGTTAAAAATAGAGAAAACATCCATATTATTTATTATTATTATTATTATTATTTTAGGAATGTGAGAATTTATGAAAGGTTTTTTTTTTTTTTTTTGGTGGGAAAGTGCGAAGAATGTATCATTTTGACAACCACAAAAGCATTTAAAAAAAATTATAAAACCTTCATATTGACCTACCTTGATTAAAGTTAGAAATTTAGAGAAATTTAGAAATTTACAATGAAGTCAATTTTCATATAAATACCCTGGAGATCTTAATTTTTAATCCTCATCGTATGGGAGTCGCCTTTTGATAAAATATTGTATATGAAATCAGAGAGCAACTAATCATACTTTTAACTTTCAAAAAAAAAAAAAAAAAAAAAATACTAATCATATTTTGGATGTCCAAACAAAAACTATCATAAAAAAAGAAATTATTATTTTTATTTCTATCATGATCTTTTTAACTATTTATTTTAATTTTAAAATTCTTAGATTGAATTGAATTATGTCATAAGTCAGTAGTAATATATATGATTGAAATAATGAAATCTGTTTTAATAATTACTTTTTAGTGAATGATATAAATATTAAAGTTATCGAAATAAATCAACTTAAGCTGCGGGAGTAGATGGGTAGTTAACAACTATCAGTCCGTCAGGTGAGGTCCCGTGTTCAAACCGATTAGCCCTGCCTGATAGTAGTAATTGAACACTTATGTTACACCCTCTCTCCTAAAGCTTAAGTTATGTTGAATTTTTAAATAAGTTTTATTCTATTTTTCTTTCATGTCTAATTAAAAATAAATAAATAATTTTTTTTCCAACAACTAAAGAAAAAAATAAATAAAAGAGAATGACATGTGAAATTAAATGGAGTCTTAAAAGGAATAAACGGAACAGAATGAATTTCGCATACCATTAAAATGAAGAGTGAGTGTATATATATATACTCCTGTATAGCTAGCTATATACATATATCTGTATTGACGAGACTGGGCCCATTTCCCAGCTTAACCCTCCCCTTCCTACTGCAACCAAACGGTTTGAATACCCATACACCTATCGGTCACATTATCGCACCCTTATTACCGGGTCTCAGTGATACCCAGTCACTTCAACCGGTAAATAGGGATGAAATTTACTTTAAAAAACTCACAAATAAATTCATGGGGTGGTGAATTATGGTTCACTTTGGGAGGCCCAACAATTCTATCATTTAGAAAGAAAGGAAAAGACGAAATTAATTTTTTTTATTTCTGTCAAGATCTTTTTAACTATTTATTTTGTTTTTAAAATTCTTAGATTGAATTGAATTACGTGATAAGTTAGTAATATACATTATTGAAATAATAAAATTTACTTTAATAATTACTTTTTAGTGAATGATATAAATATTAAAGTCATTATAATAAATCAACTTAAACTGTTGGAATAGATGGGTAGTTAACAACTATCAGACTTGTGTTAACACCCTCTCTCCTAAAGCTTAAGTTATGTTGAACTTTTAAATAAATTTTATTTTATTTTCCTTTCATGTCTAATTAAATAAATAAATAAATAATTTGTTTCATTCAAAAATAAAAAAATGTATCATTTTGACATATATGGAAGCATTAAAACAAAAGAAAAAAGAAAACAGAAAAACATATATATATATATATATATTTATATTTTATATATATAGAAGTCAATTTGCATATAAATAGTTCTTAATCTCAAATCATCATCCAACACACTTATGACTTTGATTCTTCGAGACCAACTATCATATTTTATTTGTCCCTCAAAAAAAAAAAAAAAAAAAAAAAAAAAAATTCAAAATAATAATACTTTAAAATAAAATATGGTAAATTTATTTTTATTTTATTTTATTTTGATTAACAGGAAACTTCCAAAAAAATTTGGTAAATATAGTGCAAACTTCCAAAAAAAAAAATTATATTCATTCATACTCTGCCACAACTCATTTTCTGACAAGGGCATATGACAAAAAATAACAGGACATATATTCTTTCATACTCTTCCCAAAAAAAAAAAAAAAAACTTTTATTTGATATATAATGCAAACTTTTAAACAACAACAATCATAACAATCTAAAGTGCCAATTACCAAATATATATGTATTTGGATATATATCTGTACACACATACATATTCATTTATAAATCCAATTGTATATATTATTTTATTTTTTATAACATTTGCATGATGAATACTCCGTATTACTTAGTAAAATCATTTTTATTTTTATTTTCATGATCTCTAAACTAATGAAAGAATATTTTTCTACAAATCTTTTTTTTAAAAATAAAAAATTTATGCTAATCAAATGTATAGTATAAACTTAATTTTATTTTCCTTCACTTCACTTTCTTTTTTGTTCACTATCCAACGTCGATTTCTAGCTTACCAAATGAACCAAAAGAAATTCTTAACAAAAAATTATAAAAAGAATTCTAATAAAAGAAATTTGAATTTGTACTTTTTTTTAAATGTATCAAATACCAATGTATATCATTATTCCAACAATTAGATGGTTCTTTGATATAGATTCTCTATTCTTCATTGTGGTGACACTGAAAAATTATTGAAAATGGCAAATAAGGAATGAAAATCCCCTTGATAATCTATGATATATAAACGGTAGAAAAATAAAAATCCAGATCAATTCTTATTTCTCTTAACCTTAGGGCAGCTTGAGCAAAATTATCTGAACCATTGTTATTGTTATTCTAGTTAGGGTTAAATTCGACGGGAATAATATTTTACTACTAGTAATTCATTGATTTTCAAACCAATCCATTTACTATATATTATTTGATTGACTAATCATTTGTATTTTTAATGGGTGAAGAGTCAAATGTTTTGACAATTCCTTACAAGTCACGATGGGATGAATGGAGAGAATGTTTTGAAAATTCTTATATTTGTCAATTTTTTATTTTATCATTACTTCCATTTTTTCCCTCACTAATCTCACACATTTTGAACTCCGAATTTTAAATCCTCTTGTAGATCAATGCTTCCTTGAGCTTATTGCAAGTAGAGAATACATTAAAAATAAAAATTATTAATATTGTATTAATATAATTAATATGAGAAAGCTTAATTTAACTATTTGGAAAAGGGTTGTAGCTAATAGAGTTTAATGATTTTAAGGTATATTTGTTGTCCACGTGGATGTCAGTAAATTAATTACTTCAATTATCCCAATTAAGTTGAGAAGTGGTGTGTGTGTATAAAATAAAAATAAAAATAAAAACAGAGATAGATCGCCTTTTATGAATTATAGGCTCCTATTTTTTATTTTATTTATTTAATCAAATCTGAGTTGATTTGATTGAAAAGGAATAGAAACAAAAGAAAAACGCATGCATGGATAAGAGCCTTAAATGGATATTCTTTTAGGTCCGGACCTTTTACAAGAATTTCAAGAGAATGAGAGCTCATTCTTTCTTGTATACCAAACACTTTTAAAATAAACTTTTAGAATAAGACATTGTTGGATCAAATACCTGGATATTTTAAAACAGACAATTATAAAAGATTATTGAAAGAAAATAGATTTTATCAACTCAATTTTCATGAAAATAGATTTTGGAATGTGATATGTCTTCTCACATTCAAAATAGATAGTTGATGGTTCAAGTTTCATAATAGAAAATGCAAAATTTTAATCCGTATCATACTATATTTTGTTATTTACTAAAATCACCTTTTGGAGGAGAATGATGGATTGTCAGTGTGGACGATTTGGAAGATATAATCGGGGGACATGTATGGCTAGGTTCCATTTGTCAGGAATAATTACCATCTAATCTCTGAGAGAAAATTAGTGATACTGTTTTAATCATTTAAGTAAGGGATTCGTATCCAATTACCCAAAAAAAGTAGAGAGAGAAATTATATCAAAATTGGAAACGAGAAGTGATTTGGAAAACATTACCAGAGTACCTTGTTTGAGAAAATCTACAATACATTAGGGTCTTTTTGTTATTGGATTAATCATCAGATAGATTCTACCATCACATTCAACGGCTAAAAATTTCAGAAGTACGATACTCCAAAGTATTATAGACTTTCAGAGCCTTGTTGATAGGATGGACAAAGAGTATGACATGCCACCGAAAGTTACAACACTGCCAACCGGCCCAATGAAGATGGTAATAAACATGTATCAGTCCATCATTAGCCTTGCTTGATAGTAATAATTGAGCACCTGTGATACATCATCTCTAAAAGTTTAGGTTTTTGCTCTTTCTTTCAAAAATAAAGAGTATGACATGCCACTGATGGTTACAACACTGCCAACCGAACCAATGAAGGTGGCAATTAACATGCATCAATCCATCATTAGCTTTACTTGATAGTAATAATTTAACACCCGTGGTACATCCTCTCTAAAAGTTTAGGTTTTTGCTTTTCCTTTCAAAAATAAAGAGAGAATGAATGAATGATACTTGAAATTAATTGTTTTTTTTAAAAAAATATTTTTGGTATAATATTATTGAGTAGTAATTTAAGGACCGAATTCAGAATTTTTTTTTTTTTGAGATGTGAGAATGTATGTAAGGGTTTTAATTTTTTTTAGTGAAAAAAAGTCGCAACGAAGTTAATTTTCATATAAATACAGAGATCTTAATATGTCATGATGAGACTGGGCCCACTTCCCTGCTTAACCCAACCCTTTAAGCAATCTCCAACCTAGAATACGTCAGACACCTGTCGGTCACATTACCGCACCCTTATTACCGGGCCTCATTGATGCGATACCCGGTCACTTCAACCGGTAAATAAGGATGAAATTTATTAAAAAATGTCACAAATAAATTCATTAAATTCATCGGGTGGTGAATTATGGTACATTTTGGGAGGCCCAACAACACTATTATTTAGAAAGAAAGAAAAAAAAAAAAAACGAAATTATTTTTATTTCTATCATGATCTTTTTAACTATTTATTTTGTTTTTAAAATTGTTAGATTGAATTGAATTACATGATAAGTTAATGATATATATATATAATTGAAATAATAAAATTTACTTTAATGAGATACTTTTACTTTAATGAAATAATGAATCCACCACTCCACTCACGTAGTGACATAATTTGAATCGCTAATTCAATCCTTAAATCATCATTCAATATTATTTTAGTCTTTTTTATATTTGAACTCCGTTAAAAATAGAGAAAACATCCATATTATTTATTATTATTATTATTATTATTTTAGGAATGTGAGAATTTATGAAAGGTTTTTTTTTTTGGTGGGAAAGTGCGAAGAATGTATCATTTTGACAACCACAAAAGCATTTAAAAAAAATTATAAAACCTTCATATTGACCTACCTTGATTAAAGTTAGAAATTTAGAGAAATTTAGAAATTTACAATGAAGTCAATTTTCATATAAATACCCTGGAGATCTTAATTTTTAATCCTCATCGTATGGGAGTCGCCTTTTGATAAAATATTGTATATGAAATCAGAGAGCAACTAATCATACTTTTAACTTTCAAAAAAAAAAAAAAAATAAAAAATAAAAAAAAAATACTAATCATATTTTGGATGTCCAAACAAAAACTATCATAAAAAAAGAAATTATTATTTTTATTTCTATCATGATCTTTTTAACTATTTATTTTAATTTTAAAATTCTTAGATTGAATTGAATTATGTCATAAGTCAGTAGTAATATATATGATTGAAATAATGAAATCTGTTTTAATAATTACTTTTTAGTGAATGATATAAATATTAAAGTTATCGTAATAAATCAACTTAAGCTGTTGGAGTAGATGGGTAGTTAACAACTATCAGTCCGCCAGGTGAGGTCCCGTGTTCAAACCGATTAGCCCTGCCTGATAGTAGTAATTGAACACTTATGTTACACCCTCTCTCCTAAAACTTAAGTTATATTGAATTTTTAAATAAGTTTTATTCTATTTTTCTTTCATGTCTAATTAAAAATAAATAAATAATTTTTTTTCCAACAACTAAAGAAAAAAATAAATAAAAGAGAATGACATGTGAAATTAAATGGAGTCTTAAAAGGAATAAACGGAACAGAATGAATTTCGCATACCATTAAAATGAAGAGTGAGTGTATATATATATACTCCTGTATAGCTAGCTATATACATATATCTGTATTGACGAGACTGGGCCCATTTCCCAGCTTAACCCTCCCCTTCCTACTGCAACCAAACAAGAATGGTTTGAATACCCATACACCTATCGGTCACATTATCGCACCCTTATTACCGGGTCTCAGTGATACCCAGTCACTTCAACCGGTAAATAGGGATGAAATTTACTTTAAAAAACTCACAAATAAATTCATGGGGTGGTGAATTATGGTTCACTTTGGGAGGCCCAACAATTCTATCATTTAGAAAGAAAGGAAAAGACGAAATTAATTTTTTTTTATTTCTGTCAAGATCTTTTTAACTATTTATTTTGTTTTTAAAATTCTTAAATTGAATTGAATTACGTGATAAGTTAGTAATATACATTATTGAAATAATAAAATTTACTTTAATAATTACTTTTTAGTGAATGATATAAATATTAAAGTCATTATAATAAATCAACTTAAACTGTTGGAATAGATGGGTAGTTAACAACTATCAGACTTGTGTTAACACCCTCTCTCCTAAAGCTTAAGTTATGTTGAACTTTTAAATAAATTTTATTTTATTTTCCTTTCATGTCTAATTAAATAAATAAATAAATAATTTGTTTCATTCAAAAATAAAAAAATGTATCATTTTGACATATATGGAAGCATTAAAACAAAAGAAAAAAGAAAACAGAAAAACATATATATATATATATATATATATTTATATTTTATATATATGGAAGTCAATTTGCATATAAATAGTTCTTAATCTCAAATCATTATCCAACACACTTATGACTTTGATTCTTCGAGACCAACTATCATATTTTATTTGTCCCTCAAAAAAAAAAAAAAAAAAAAAAAAAAATTCAAAATAATAATACTATAAAATAAAATATGGTAAATTTATTTTTATTTTATTTTATTTTGATTAACAGGAAACTTCCAAAAAAAATTGGTAAATATAGTGCAAACTTCCAAAAAAAAAAAATTATATTCATTCATACTCTGCCACAACTCATTTTCTGACAAGGGCATATGACAAAAAATAACAGGACATATATTCTTTCATACTCTTCCCAAAAAAAAAAAAAAACTTTTATTTGATATATAATGCAAACTTTTAAACAACAACAATCATAACAATCTAAAGTGCCAATTACCAAATATGTATTTGGATATATATCTGTACACACATACATATTCATTTATAAATCCAATTGTATATATTATTTTATTTTTTATAACATTTGCATGATGAATACTCCGTATTACTTAGTAAAATCATTTTTATTTTTATTTTCATGATCTCTAAACTAATGAAAGAATATTTTTCTACAAATCTTTTTTTTAAAAATAAAAAATTTATGCTAATCAAATGTATAGTATAAACTTAATTTTATTTTCCTTCACTTCACTTTCTTTTTTGTTCACTATCCAACGTCGATTTCTAGCTTACCAAATGAACCAAAAGAAATTCTTAACAAAAAATTATAAAAAGAATTCTAATAAAAGAAATTTGAATTTGTACTTTTTTTTAAATGTATCAAATACCAATGTATATCATTATTCCAACAATTAGATGGTTCTTTGATATAGATTCTCTATTCTTCATTGCGGTGACACTGAAAAATTATTGAAAATGGCAAATAAGGAATGAAAATCCCCTTGATAATCTATGATATATAAACGGTAGAAAAATAAAAATCCAGATCAATTCTTATTTCTCTTAACCTTAGAGCAGCTTGAGCAAAATTATCTGAACCATTGTTATTGTTATTCTAGTTAGGGTTAAATTCGACGGGAATAATATTTTACTACTAGTAATTCATTGATTTTCAAACCAATCCATTTACTATATATTATTTGATTGACTAATCATTTGTATTTTTAATGGGTGAAGAGTCAAATGTTTTGACAATTCCTTACAAGTCACGATGGGATGAATGGAGAGAATGTTTTGACAATTCTTATATTTGTCAATTTTTTATTTTATCATTACTTCCATTTTTTCCCTCACTAATCTCACACATTTTGAACTCCGAATTTTAAATCCTCTTGTAGATCAATGCTTCCTTGAGCTTATTGCAAGTAGAGAATACATTAAAAATAAAAATTATTAATATTGTATTAATATAATTAATATGAGAAAGCTTAATTTAACTATTTGGAAAAGGGTTGTAGCTAATAGAGTTTAATGATTTTAAGGTATATTTGTTGTCCACGTGGATGTCAGTAAATTAATTACTTCAATTATCCCAATTAAGTTGAGAAGTGGTGTGTGTGTATAAAATAAAAATAAAAATAAAAACAGAGATAGATCGCCTTTTATGAATTATAGGCTCCTATTTTTTATTTTATTTTATTTAATCAAATCTGAGTTGATTTGATTGAAAAGTAATAGAAACAAAAGAAAAACGCATGCATGGATAAGAGCCTTAAATGGATATTCTTTTAGGTCCCGACCTTTTACAAGAATCTCAAGAGAATGAGAGCACATTCTTTCTTGTATACCAAACACTTTTAAAATAAACTTTTAGAATAAGACATTGTTGGATCAAATACCTGGAAATTTTAAAATAAACAATTATAAAAGATTATTGAAAGAAAATAGATTTTATCAACTCAATTTTCATGAAAATAGATTTTGGAATGTGATATGTCTTCTCACATTCAAAATAGATAGTTTATGGTTCAAGTTTCGCAATAGAAACTGTAAAATTTTAATTCATATCGTACTATATTTGGTTATTTACTAAAATCACCTTTTTGGAGGAGAAGGATGGATTGTTAGTGTGGACGACTTAGAAGATATAATCGGGGTACATGTATGGCTAGGTTCCATTTGTTAAGAATAATCACCATCTTATATCTGAGAGAAAATTAGTGATATTGATTTAATCATTTAAGTAAGGGATTCGTATCCAATTACCCCAAAAAAATAGAGAGGGAAATTATATCAAAATTGGAGTTGAGAAGTGATTTGGAAAACACTACCAGAGTACCTTGTTTGAGAAAATCTACAATACTTTAGAGTCTTTCGGTCATTGGATCAATCATCGGATAGATTCTACCGTCACATTTAACAATTAAAAATTTCAGAAGTACGATACTAAAGTATTATAGGCTTTCAAAGCCTTGTTGATAGGATGGACAAAGAGTATGACATGCCACCGAAGGTTACAACACTGCCAACCGGACCAATGAAGATGGTAATTAACATGTATCAGTCCATCATTAGCCTTACTTGATAGTAATAATTGAACACCCGTGATACATCCTCTCTAAAAGTTTAGGTTTTTGCTCTTTCTTTCAAAAATAAAGAGTATGACATGCCACCGAAGGTTATAACACTGCCAACCGGACCAATGAAGGTGGTAATTAACACGCATCAATCCATCATTAGCCTTACTTGATAGTAATAATTGAACACCCGTGACACATTCTCTCTAAAAGTTTAGGTTTTTGCTTTTCCTTTCAAAAATAAAGAGAGAATGAATGAATTATACGTGAAATTAAAATTTTTTTTTTTCCTAAATATTTTTGGTATAACATTATTAAGTAGTAATTTAAGGACCGAATTCAGAATTTTTTTTTTTTTTTTTTGATATGTGAGAATGTATGTAAGGGTTTTAATTTTTTTTAGTGAAAAAAAGTCGCAATAAAGTTAATTTTCATATAAATACAAAGATCTTAATATGTAATGATGAGATTGGGCCCACTTCCCAGCTTAACCCAACCCTTTAAGCAATCTCCAACCTAGAATACGTCAAACACCTGTCGGTCACATTACCGCACCTTATTATTGGGCCTCAGTGATGCGATACCCGGTCACTTCAACTGGTAAATAAGGATGAAATTTATTAAAAAATGTCACAAATAAATTCATTGGGTGGTGAATTATGGCACAGTTTGGGAGGCCCAACAACACTTTATTTAGAAAGAAAGAAAAAAAAAAAAAAACGAAATTATTTTTATTTCAATCATGATCTTTTTAACTATTTATTTTGTTTTTAAAATTTTTAGATTGAATTGAATTACATGATAAGTTAATGATATATATATATATATATATATATATATAATTGAAATAATGAAATTTACTTTAATAAGATACTTTTTAGTGAATGATATAAATATTTAAGTTATCATAATAAATTAACTTAAATTGCCGGAGTAGATGGATAGTTAACGACTATAAGACTATAAGGTGAGGTGCCCGTGTTCAAACCGATTCGTCCTACTTGATAGTAATAATTGAACACTTGTGTTACACTCTCTCTTCTAAAACTTAAATTATGTTAAACTTTTGAATAGGTTTTATTATATTTTCCTTTCATGTCTAAGTTAAAAAAAAAATTATGTACTGTAGAGTTTTTAATTTCAAATCCTCATCTAACACACATCGAATAGCAGGACTTCTATTTATTCATACCCTCCCAAAAAAAAACTTTTATTTGACATATAATGCGAACTTCCAAATAAAAAAAACTTTTATGTGACATATGATAAATTTTTTTTTTTTTTTTCTTCTTTTGATTTTGATATTACCATTAGATTAGGAAGACTGGAAGAGTGATTAACAGGAAACTAGTAAATATAATGCAAACTTCCGAAACAAACTTATATTCATTCATACTCTTCCAAAAAAAAAAAAAAAATTTATTTGACATATAATGCAAAAATAATAATAATTTAAAGAGCCAATTACGAGTTATGTGCGGAGTATTTGGATACATATATGCACGCATATACATATACGTTAATAAATACATGCGAACTTCTCTGCACAACTTTCTCCTCTCTTCATTCTTTTTCCATTCTTTTGTTCCACTCTTGTCATTTTGGTTTCATCTCTTATTCTTTTTAATTAAATTTTGAAGGAGATAATATGCTTCCTCGGATGTGACTTATAGTAAATTTTCTATTTTTTTTGCTCTCAAATTCAAACCCACAATACAATTAGGGTTTTATTTTTAAATATTTTCTCAGTTTCATTTTTTTTTTTTTTGTGTTTTTATTTATTTTTTCAATTTTCACCCATAATTATCCATTTGAATGACACTTCCTATAAAAAAAAATGTTCAAAAGTATCATCAAACATATTAATAAAGAATATTGATGTATAAAAGGAAAAAAAAAAAAAAGAAAAAAGATAGAACATTGAGCCTTGGAGTGTTTTATGTGGGAACATTTGGAGTAGGCAAATGGATCCAAAATGTTAAATAAGTTTTATTGAATTTTCCTTTCATGTTTAATTAAATAAATTAAAATTTTGTTCCCCAACAAATAAAGAATAAAATAAATAAAGAGAGAATGACTTGTGAAATTAAATGTTCTCCTATAATCTTTTTGGTATAATATTATTAGTCTTTTTACATTTGGTCTCATTTAAAAACAGAGGATGTATCATCTTGACATATATGAAAACGCTAAAACAAAAGTTATAATGAAGTCAATTTTCATATAAATATACACTCGAGTTCTTATCAAATTAACCTTTTTATATTAAATTTATAAAAAATAAACCATCACATTACTATAGAAAAAAAATAAACGGTCACATTAATCCAATAAAGAAAAAATAAAGAAAGAGAGAATGACGTGTGAAATTAAATGTACTCCTATAATTTTTTGGTATAATATAGTCTTTTTACATTTAGTCTCATTTAAAAATAGAGGATGTATCATTTTGACAAACATGGAAGCATTAAAAAAAAAAAAAAAATTTAATATATCAATGTCAATATCGATACAGACGGAAGCAATAAAAAAAAAAATTATTATTTTTTATTTCTATCATGATCTTTTTAACTATTTATTTTGATTTTAAAATTCTTAGATTGAATTGAATTATGTCATAAGTTAGTAATATATGTGATTGAAATAATGCAATCTACTTTAATAATTACTTTTTAGTAAATGATATAAATATTAAAATTATCGTAATATATCAACTTAAGCTGCTGGAGTAGATGAGTAGTTAACTCTTGCCTGATAGTAATAATTGAACACTTATATTACACCCTCTCTCCTAAAGCTTACGTTATGTTGAACTTTTAAATAAGCTTTATTATATTTTTCTTTCATGTCTAATTATAAATAAATACTTAAATTTCTTCCCAACAACTAAAGAAAAAAATAAATAAAAGAGAATGGACATGTGAAATTAAATGCAGTCTTAAAAGGATACAAATTATATACGGAATAGGATGGATTTCACACGTACCATTAAAATGAAGTGTGAGTATATATATATATATATACACTCCTATCGAGCTAGCTATATACATATATATGTATTGTTGAGACTGGGCCCACTTCCCAGACACCTGTCGGTACATTATCCCACCCTCATTACCGGAACTCAGTGATACCTGGTCACTTCAACTGGTAAATAAAGATGAAATTTACTAAAAATTGTCACAAATAAATTCATTAAATTAATCGGGCGGTGAATTACGACGGTACAGGTTGGGAGGCCCAACATTATTTTATTTTTTATTTTTATCATGATTTTTTAACTGTTTATTTTGTTTTAAAAATTCTTAAATTGAATTGAATTACGTGATAAGTTAGTAATAAAATAAAATCTAAAGAGCCAATTACCAACCAAGCTGTATATATTATTTTATTTTTTATGTCTATTGCATAATGTATATTAATTAATATGAAACTCGTATAGGTAGTTTTGCTATGTAAAATATTTTTCTTTTCATCTTCATACTCTCAAAACTGATAAAATAATTTTTTATTATAATTTTTTTTAAAAAAAGAATTCACGCTAAACCAAATGTATAATTGAAATTGAAATTTTATTTAATATTTTTTTTACTTTACTTTCTTTTCCTTTCACTCTCCATCATTGATTTCCTTAAAACCAAATGAACCCAAAAGGAATTCCTAACCGAAAATAAAAAGTATTTGAATTTGTTCTTGTAACCAACAATAGAAAATTGCTCAAAATTCATCTTTCTCCACAATTTTTTTTAAAAAAAATAAATAAATAAAAGAAAGATAAGGCAAGAACTACTAAAACCAAAAATAAAAAGAATTCGAATTCGATTAGACTTCTAACAAAAAATTTAAAAAATTAATATTAAAAATATATATAATTTTAGGAAATTTGATTGAAAAACGTATTATAGTCTTAGCAAAGCTGTACATTTTGCGAGTTAGGTCTTTTTCAATCAGAGTAGGATCAAAATAAAGTAAAAAAATGGGAGGGTTCAAAATTTCATATAAGTTTCTTTTAACGAATTTTTTTATCTTATCATTACTTCATTTTTTCTCTCACTAATCTCACACATTTGAACTCCTAATTTTAAATCCTCTTGTATATCAATACTTGTTTTAATTTATTGACCTTTTGTTGTCTGTACTATTAAACCATTGTCCTTTAAGCTAAAAACATAAATAATATTTTTATATTTTCCTTTTTTAATTTTATTTATTTAACCAAAACTGATTTATTTATTTATTATTATTTTTTTTCACAACCAAAGCTGAGTTTATTTGATTGAAAAGTAATAGGAACAAAAGAAAAACACATGCATGGATAAGAGTCTGAAAAGGATATTCTTTTAGGTCCGGACCTTTTACAAGAATCTCATTCTAGAATGAGAGCATATTCTTTCTTGTAAATCAAACACAAAATAATAATAATAATAATAAATATAAAAAACTAGAATAAGATTATTGAAAAAGAAAATAGATCTTATCAACTCATTTTTCATGAAACCATTTTTAAAAGACATATCTATATTTTTTAGATATAATGAATCAATTAAGCCTCAATAAAAGAATAGAACATGTAATCTCTTCTCACATTCCAAAATAAATAGTTCATGCACAATAGAAATTGAAAACTTTCTTAAAAAGCACTTCAATGAAAAAGTGTCATACCATGTTAGAGTATTGGACCAGTATCTCAATATAATTTGAGACCTTAGGTAAAAATTATAAAAATACTTCAAATTAATATAAAAGTTACTTTTTAACGTTTAATATATTAATATCAGATAATAAAAATTTTTGATATGCAAAGTGACCGATTATATTTTTGTATTCAAGTTTAAAAGAAAATACTAGAAAGTGAAAAAAACTAAGAGGATATGGAATGTAAAAAATATTTTATCACTTTTCAATACCAATTATTCACTGTATATAAATTAAATTGTACTCCGTAATAACCTATCATACATTGTTGGCACCTATAACCCGAGAGAGAAGAAAAAAAGACTTTTGTAATGGGGAGAGGTGGGAAAACAGTGAAAGATAGGGAGAAGAAAAAAGAAAAAAAAAATAGGAGTTTAAATAAAAATGGTAACCAACGGTTTTATGACCTAAGTAGTATCTTCTTTATCTTTAAAAATGGATAACTTGAATTCGGGTTGAATACATTCACACCTTACGGACACTTTTTAGACACATGTCTAATTTAATGGATACTTCAGGACACTTCTCAAACACTTCTCTAACCATTTTTGAAATTTCTAACCCAAATCTTATATCCGAGTAATGTTGAAAATAATAAGAACAAATCCTACTGTTCACAAGTGAAGCATATACAGCATGATTCATGAATACTCCACATGTAATCCGATCCAATCCAATGAGAGTACTGAAAAAATTATCGAAAAAGTAGTCAGATTAAAAGTTCTTGTCACTTGTAGTCTGGCGGGCTCCGGTGTCCTTCAAATTTCTTATAGGATTATTTATAACTCTTTGGGCTTGTTATATATAACTTAAAGTATCTATAGTTTCTTTTTCTGGGAAATAATGAGAATGTTAAATACAAAATATTTTATAAAATTAACAACTAATAAAATATAATGAGAAATATATGGCAACCAAAATATTCAATATAAAATATACTGAGAATCAACAACTAATCTAATTAAATAAATAAATTCAACACATAGACATTATTTATAGAATCAAAAATCAGTAAAATATATATAGGAACTAAAATGTTCAATATATATGTATATATACACATATATTGAAAATTTATACATATATAGTGGACTTTAAGCCGACCCATTTCATATTTTTGCTTAAATAAGACTTGTTAATTTGTTTTAAAGTGACAGTGAAGATGCAAGAAATTCATACTCTATTTCTCTCTCTAGAATTCTTACATTTCAACAAAAAGATCTCCCCCTCTTCTTTCCATTCCTTCTCCTATTTATAGATTTTTACAAATATTGACGGATTGCTGGATCTGGGCCCGTTCCTCCATAAGTCCTGGTCACCTTTGATGGGCTTATTCGCGTTCGGCCCATATGGCAGTGTCTTTTTATGGGCCGACCCAGCTATACGGACCGGATGTCGTGTTTGCAAGTCATATCCTGCCCATGTCATCCTGGGCCTCCTCAACTGCCCCCATAATTGCCCCTTATTTAATAAGGGGGTAATTATTGATGGCGTCTCATCATGACGTTGACGGCTCGAGAAAACCATATGGGGGAACGGACGGTCAGATCCAGAATCAATATTCTGGGGCTCGATGAATTTCTCGCCTTCCTGACGCTTCGGCCCTCGGGTCCCCCTCGCCTTTATAAGGCTCTAGAATACCACTTCACGCCTTTTTACCGTCTCCATCATCAGTCAAATCTCTCTCTTTTTAGAACAGTGCTAAGCTTTTTCTGGTGAAATCCTTCAAGAGTCATTCTTCCAGCGATCTTGCAGTGCTCTTTATTGTTCTCTACCTCAGAGGTTAGTTTTGTTCCTTTTTACTTTCGGCAGGCTTCTTTTTACCCCTTTTAGATCCTTCAAACACTTCCACCATGGTTGTAGATCTAGATGTTCTTCGTATGAGACTTAGACTCCCTGACGACATCGAAGTTAGGGTTTGCCCTAAGGATGTTAATATTATGACCGGTGCCGGCCTCCTGCCCGGCGAAGTTTTATTTACGAACCTTCAACTGAATGTCGTTAGGTTCCCTCTGCACCCCTTCTTTAGTTATGTCTTCAATAGACTGGGGATATCCCCCCTGCAGGTAAACCCCAATTTCTTTAGAATCATATCTGTTATGCTTCTGTTGATTCGTGACAGAATTCTGGACCTTGACCTCATAGATCTTCTTCTGTGTTATAAGGTCAGTAAGATCCGAACTAATGAGCCCTTCTACCACCTCTACCCGTTCGAGAAGATGTCCATATGTACGGACACAATAAAATCTGAAAAGGGTTGGAGGGATAACATCGTAGGCATTAGTGGGGCTTGGTCTTCGCCGGATGCAGAGGGTTACCCAATCCCGAGCGCCTTTGGCGTCTGTTCTGTTTCCTCATATAAGAAATTCAAATCTCACAAACATGATTGCCCCTGCGAAACATGTGTTCCCCGCTTTTGTACTTTCTTATGCCGCTCCTTAGGAATACCTTGTGACGACTTGAGCTACAATTTTTGCAGGGATAGGAGTAATTACTTGAAGAAATACGTTCTGAACGATATTCCTTCCTGCTCAGACCTCCTCACTTCAGACAACCTCCTAGCGCTCTCATCACTCGGCTACAACATGAGCAGGCTTCAGATTCCTTCTTTTGGCAGGAAGAAAAATACTCCCCCAGCCACTTCTGCTGCTGGGGCAACCTCCTCTCCTGCATCAACCTCTTCCTCAGCCACTATCTCTGACACTATCCCGAGCACGGTGGCTACGGACTCTGTTGTCAGCACCCCTGCTGCCAACCCGAGCGCCTCTCCCCAAATTACCACAGCCCCTGCTGCCACGGGGGGCGCTCGGGATAAAGAACGAGGCAAAAGGCCTCATCCTGACAGTGGAGTCGACCCTGAGGAGGAACCTCTCATAAGAAGGACCCGGGTCTCCGGGCCGGGTGCTCTCTTGCATCGCCCGGTCAGGGCTCCTGCCCCCTCCGGGCCTATTGCAGCTGGTGCCTCTGCTTCTGCTTCAGGCTCCCCTTCTCTGCCCACTTTACCACCATGGGCCCCTCGGTACACCCGAACGGATGGGACGTTCGTGAAACCGAACGAGACCATGCTGAAGGATGGCCAGACCGCCATGGCGTACTATAGGAGCACGTGGACTCCGAAAGACCTTGAGGCGGCGAAAGGCCTATCCCAGAATGATGTGTTCAGCCGCTTTCCCCAATCTGCCATGGAGGTGACTTTTATTTTCTAACTTATGAATTCTCTCATATTATTTGGTCTTGCCTTCGCCCGACCCGACTATTGGCTTAACCGTTATTAATGTACATCTATGCAGACTTTGTTCGGAATGATGGCTATGTAGAAGCAGGTAGAGATGGGGAATGCCAGGGCTCGTAAGTTTTCTGATAGCCTGGAGGTGGCCAATAAAGAAAACGACCTTCTCGCCAGCAAGAATACCGAGGTACTAGCTCGGCTTGAAAAAACTGAACAAGAAAGAGATGTCCTGAAGAAGGAGAACGACTCTCTTCAGGATGAGAATGATGCCCTCCAGCTGGAAAAGAGCGTCTGGCAGACTGAGCGTGACTCAATCAGAGACGAAAAGGCAGAGCTCCAGCGCCTTCTGGCTGATGAACAGTCTGCTCGGATGGCTTTTGAGAAGAGAGCTCTGGACGAGCGTACCGCTCTGATTGATACAATCAGCAGAGTGAACGGTGGGATGCTGGCTCTTCATGCTCGGTTCTCAAGGGTCGGCGCTCTTAGATATGCTCAAGGATTCCGAGAAGGTTTCTTCGACCGAATTCCGGATGAGGGACAGACCAGCTCCACTCCAGATGAGGTCGACAAGGATCTAGGGATCGACCCTCTAGGGGTCTATGTTGACCCAGAACCCACCGAAGCGGAGCGCATATTTGATGAGTGCCAGGACATTGCTTCCTCAAGGATCATTACAACTCCTCCTACCGCTCTGTTTCTAACCGCTCCTCAATCGTCAACTGTGGTACCTCCCATAGCCACTGCTGACGTTGAACCCCAGCAGAATGATTCTGTCATTCATCTTGATTCCCCACCTCGTGAGGGTGAGACGGCTGATGGGACCGAGGAGGCGGGTCGGCACAACCAGGATGCTGTCGGTACCGAGGCAGCTAGCTAGGACTCCTCCGGACTCTTCGATTCCATACTTTTTGTAACAATGTGACTTAAATATCTCATTTTTTGTAAACTCAATGCTTATTATGAATGAAATGACAGAACTCTTTTTCCCTTTTCCCTTTGTGTTGTGCTCTGTTCAACCTATTTTCAATACATATATACCTTTTCTCTCTTTTCTTTTATATTAACTCTGTCGTGTGCTTGTTTATGGCAAGTGCTTGGCGCTCGGCTAGAATGCCATTTGCCACTTGGCTTTAAATTTTTAGCAAGTGTCTGGCGTTCGGCTTGTGGTGCCAGCTGCCACTTATCTTGCTTAAGTGCCTGGCGCTCGGCTAGAATGCCACTTGCCACTTGGCTTTAAATTTTTAGCAAGTGTCTGGCGTTCGGCTTGTGGTGCCAGCTGCCACTTATCTTGCTTAAGTGCCTGGTGGTCGGCTAGAATGCCACTTGCCACTTGGCTTTAAATTTTTAGCAAGTGTCTAGCGTTCGGCTTATGGTGCCAGCTGCCACTTATCTTGCTTAAGTGCCTGGCGCTCGGCTAGAATGCCACTTGCCACTTGGCTTTAAATTTTTAGCAAGTGTCTGGCGTTCGGCTTGTGGTGCCAGCTGCCACTTATCTTGCTTAAGTGCCTGGCGCTCGGCTAGAATGCCACTTGCCACTTGGCTTTAAATTTTTAGCAAGTGTCTGGCGTTCGGCTTGTGCATAAGCGTTCTGATTGGAAAAGTTGTTAGAACAGCTATAGGGTGGGATTCGAAATAATGCCTCAACTTTCTTTTTGCATTTACAAGTGCAAGTATCACCCGTTCGGCCTTTGAGTATCTTTGTTCTGCCTCTGTCATTGTTTTGCTTACATAAAATACCGGGTATTGCACCCCGTCCTTGCAACGAATCAGAACGGCACTTGTCGCGACACCAGATACTCCAAGATATAGAAATAACTTTTCTTCTGGATCCGGAGCTGACAAGACTGGTGGATTCTGCATATATTCCTTCAAATGAGTCAATGCTTGTCGTTGCTCATCCCCCCAGACCTGCCTTCCATGGCTCCGAATCGTGTCAAAGAACGGCTTGCAGTGATCTGACAATTTTGAAATGAATCGACTTAATGCAGCTATTCGTCCTGTGAGGGCTTGCACCTCTCTGATCGTCTTTGGCTCGGCATTCTTAATCAAAGCCTCTGCTTGTGCGGGGCTAACTTCGATGCCTCTGCGGTTGACCACGTGTCCCAAAAACTGACCGGAACTCACACCGAACGAGCACTTGGTTGGATTGAGCCTCATCCCATATCGCTTCAGTACATCAAATACATCTTGCAGATGCTTCAGATGATCATCCTTCTTCCTACTCTTTACCACCATATCATCAATATAGGCTTCCACAATCTTTCCCATTTGATTCTTAAAAATTTTGCTAACAAGTCTTTGATAAGTTGCTCCCGCATTCTTTAGTCCGAAAGGCATAACTTTGTAGCAGTATGTTCCTCGCTCGGTTACAAAAGAAGTTTTTTCTTCATCTGCGGGGTCCATAGGGATCTGATTATAACCTGAATAAGCGTCCAGAAAGGTTAAACGCTCATACCCGGTGGTGGCATCCACCATTTGATCAATCTTAGGCAGTGGGAAGCTGTCCTTCGGACAGGCTTTGTTCAGATTGGTGAAATCAATGCATACTCGCCATCTCCCATTCTTCTTCTGCACGATAACGACGTTGGACAACCAATCAGGGTAGTGCACTTTTCCGATAAATCCCGCATTAAGCAGCCTATTGACTTCTTCCGCTATGATTTGATTCCGTTCTGGAGCAAATCTTCGCTGCTTCTGTTTCATTGGTTTGAAATTGGGATTGACATTCAGGGAATGACAGGATACGGAGGGATTAATTCCAGGCATGTTTAGGTGACTCCATGCAAATACGTTGGCATTGTGGGACAAGAAATCCACTAGCTCTTGCTGCTCTTCTCTGGTCAGTCTTATACCTACTCTGGTAGTTCGTTCTGGCCTGGACTGATCGATCTGCACATCCAGAAGGGGCTCTTCGGTCAAGTCAACTGACTCCTCCACCCTGTTCTGCTCGGGCGGAGGTTCCTGTAATTACTATCTAGGGCTTGCCGATCGGACGGACGCCTTCCCTTTCCCAGCATACTTTAGTGTGACGGAATAACACTCTTTGGCTGCAACCTGATCCCCCCGAATGTCTATCACTTTATCTCCATCGGGTCCGAGGCACCTCATGACCTAATGCAGAGTTGAGGGTACACCTTGGACTCTGTGAATCCATCCTCTTCCCATCAGGAGATTATACGAGGGGTGAATTTCTACAACCACAAAAGTTTCCATAAGAGCTCGTTCTGCAGCTTGAACTTCTACTTCCACCATCCCGACGGGCTCCACCCTCTTGCCATTGAACCCTAACAGGGGATTTCCAGTGGGCTTGAGCCTCTCTGGTTTAATCTCGAGCCGATCACATGTGTCCCTCGGCATGACATTCGCACTGCTCCCGGGATCGATCAGAACTCTGCGCACCAAACAGTCCGCCACTGTTAAACTGACTACCAACGGGTCTTCATGGGGGACTTGAACACGCTACAGGTCTGTCCTGTCGAACTTTATCTGCATCGACGTGATCTGCTGGTGTAGAGTATTCACACTGCTGACCCTTTTCTTCATCTGCGCCTGCCGTAGGCGCACTCGGAGTAGCTCATCTGACTCTTCGCTAGGCTCGGGTCGATCGTGGTTAGCATTGATTATACGAACTGGTTGTGAATTGTGGGAGCTTTGTTTGTGACTCCTTTTTATTTGTTCCGTCGGTCGATTCTGCTCTATCGCCGAGCCTTGAACATAACTCGCGAACTCCCCTCTAGCTATCAACATCTCCACTTGCCTTCTCAAATTCCTGCACTCGTTAGTCTGATGACCGAAATCGGAATGGAAAGCACAATGTTTAGTCTGATCCCTCTGTTCGAGGGGTTGCCTAATTGGCAGTGGTGGATGAAACTTATCTTTGTTCTCCTGATATAGCCTCGCCAGAGTGACCTTCAGCGGAGTAATCAGCTCTTCCTCCCTAGACCTCTTTTCTGCCTTCCAGGAGGTCTGACGCTGCGGCTGAGTTTGCTTCTGCCTGATCTTTGCCTTGGACTTCTCCTCGGTCGACACGAGCGACGCTGTCCGAGCATTGGCTGCCTCCTCTTCTTCTAGGCGCACAAAGCCGTCGGCTCTTTCATTAAGTTCATCCATAGTCGTCGGCGTGTTAACTACCAGACTGGTATGGAACGGAGTGCCACGTGTCATGGCCAACTTGAAGGCTTGAACCGCTGTAGAAGGGTGGCATTCGATCACCATACTCTTAGTGAGATTAAACCTGGTGAGAAAAGCCTGGAGACGTTCATCTTTGTGCTGTCTCATTGTGAATAGGCTTGAGATGTCCTTTGGCGGGCGCTTGTTCCCATAGTACTGACTTATGAACCGATCACACAGATCTCGGAAGCTACCAATGGAACTCTTAGGCAAGTTCTTGAACCAGCTGAGCGCCGGTCCAGCTAGGCTTGTAGGGAAACATTTGCACATTAAAGCATCGTTTTCCGTATTCAGGGCCATCTTCAACTGGATATGGTACACATGATCGATCGGATCGGTTGTTAGATCACGTCGATGCAGATAAAGTTCGACAGGACAGACCTGCAACGTGTTCAAGTCCCCCATGAAGACCCGTTGGTAGTCAGTTTAACAGTGGCGGACTGCTTGGTGCGCAGAGTATTCACACTGCTGACCCTTTTCTTCATCTGCGCCTGCCGTAGGCGCGCTCGGAGTAGCTCATCTGACTCTTCGCTAGGCTCGGGTCGACCGTGGATAGCATTGATTATACTAACTGGTTGTGAATTGTGGGAGCTTTGTTTGTGACTCCTTTTTATTTGTTCCGCCGGTCGATTCTGCTCTATTGCCGAGCCTTGAACATAACTCGCGAACTCCCCTCTAGCTATCAACATCTCCACTTGCCTTCTCAAATTCCTGCACTCGTTAGTTTGATGACCGAAATCGGAATGGAAAGCACAATGTTTAGTCTGATCCCTCTGTTCGAGGGGTTGCCTAATTGGCAATGGTGGATGAAACTTATCTTTGTTCTCCTGATATAGCCTCGCCAGAGTGACCTTCAGCGGAGTAATCAGCTCTTCCTCCCTGGACCTCTTTTCTGCCTTCCAGGAGGTCTGACGCTGCGGCTGAGTTTGCTTCTGCCTGATCTTTGCCTTGGACTTCTCCTCGGTCGACACGAGCGACGCTGTCCGAGCATTGGCTGCCTCCTCTTCTTCTAGGCGCACAAAGCCGTCAGCTCTTTCATTAAGTTCATCCATAGTCGTCGGCGTGTTCACTACCAGACTGGTATGGAACGGAGTGCCACGTGTCATGGCCAACTTGAAGGCTTGAACCGCTGTAGAAGGGTGGCATTCGATCACCATACTCTTAGTGAGATTAAACCTGGTGAGAAAAGCCTGGAGACGTTCATCTTTGTGCTGTCTCATTGTGAATAGGCTTGAGATGTCCTTTGGCGGGCGCTTGTTCCCATAGTACTGACTTATGAACCGATCACACAGATCTCGGAAGCTACCAATGGAACTCTTAGGCAAGTTCTTGAACCAGCTGAGCGCCGGTCCAGCTAGGCTTATAGGGAAACATTTGCACATTAAAGCATCGTTTTCCGTATTCAGGGCCATCTTCAACTGGATATGGTACACATGATCGATCGGATTGGTTGTTCCGTCAAACAGAATAAACACTGGCATAGCGAACTTCCTTGGATGAGGGGTATTCAGGATCTCGTCAGTGAATGGTGAATCAATCGTTCGAGCTGCGGATCGGAGCGCTTCATTCTCTCTTTGGCGCCCAGTGGTAGCTCTGTGGGCTACGGTTCTGCTCTCCGAACCGCGATGAGTAATTGTAGCCATAGAAGGCCGGTAGGACGGATCGAACGACCGTTCCTCTATGAGCTCTATTTGCCAAGGCGACGCAACTCGGCGGCGATCAACCTCTGTCACCTCCTCTCGGTTGAACCTTTCCTGATGTGGATCTAAGGTCATGGCTTCATTCTGTCTGATCTGCTCATGTCGTGGATCAACGTGAGTCGATCCTTCGTGATCCTCAACTCGACGAACATTTGGCGGCAAATTGTCCATCATCCTTTCATCACGGTGATGAGCTGACTGATTGTTCTCGCCCTGCTCGCCCTGATGCGCGATATTAGATTGAACACCTCCTTCACCGACCGGAAGTGGATGCGAAACCGCAGGTATTTGCTGATGTTGCATTCCAGCTTTCAATTCTGCATTCTCTTTTTTGAGAGCTTCAATCAAGTTTATCAACTCCTCAAGCTTCGTTTGCTGGATAGCCTCCATCGGATTGGAGCTTTCACCTATCATTATTCCTGAACGGAGTAAAGGCATTAATCTCAGATTCGCGAGTAGATCTGAGCTTCGTGAGTGCGAATTTTTCAGATCTGGTTTCGAATTCTTCGAATTATGCTTACGGTTGACGAGATCTGAATTGTCCGAATTCTAAATCTGTCAGATCCTGCCACAATCGAGCAACTCGTTGTTGCGTTGTTCCGAAGCCACTTCCACCAAAGCAGCAGGAACTAAGATTCTTCCAGAGTAGGTCACAATTGTTCAGATCTGGATTCAACTCCCAAAGGTTGAGTTTCGTTTTCACGAATTGGTCTGAATCCACACGATATTGATCAGTTGATCAATCAATCTTCAACGTTTCCCACAGACGGCGCCAATTGAAGATGCAAGAAATTCATACTCTCTTTCTCTCTCTAGAATTCTTACATTTCAACAAAAAGATCTCCCCCTCTTCTTTCCATTCCTTCTCCTATTTATAGATTTTTACAAATATTGACGGATTGCTGGATCTGCGCCTGTTCCTCCATAAGTCCTGGTCACCTTTGATGGGCTTATTCGCGTTCGGCCCATATGGCAGTGTCTTTTTATGGGCCGACCCAGCTATACGGACCGGATGTTGTGTTTGCAAGTCATATCCGGCCCATGTCATCCTGGGCCTCCTCAGACAGAACGTAGTTTGTTGAAAAAAGTGGGTGAAAGTTATTATTATTATTTTTTTATTTTTTAGGTTCCGAATAATGTTTAGACTTATTCTTCTATTGGACGGGATGTATTGAGAATAAGCAAACATGAATAAAGAAAATAAATATTATTTCTTTAAAATTCTTATATTGAATTAAATTAGTGCTACGTTAGTAATATATATGATTGTAATTTATTTTAATAATTATTTTTTAGTGAATAATATAAATATTAAAGTAATCGTAATAAATTAACTTAAGCTGGGTAGTTAACAATTATCAGACCGCCAGGTGAGATTCCGTGTTCAAACCGATTAGTCCTGCCTGATAGTAATAATTGAACACTTGTGTTACACCCTCTTTTCTAAAGCTTAAGTTATGTCGAACTTTTAAATAAATTTTATTGTATTTTTTTTTTCATGTCTAATTAAATAAATAAATAAATAATTTGTTTCATTTAAAAATAGAAAATGTATCATTTTGACATATACGGAAGCGTTAAAAAAAAAAAAAAAAAAAAAAACCTACCATATTTTGATGACCCATAAGAAGGTTATTCTAGATCAAGTCCTATATTGTTATATACACATATATGTATCGATGAGACCGGGCCACTTCGCTTAACCCAACCCTCCCTAGTGCAACCAAACTAGAAACCCTATATTTTAAGCAATCTACAAGTCTCCAACCTAGAATAGAATATGATACGTTAGACACCTGTCGGTCACATTATCGCATCTTTATTATCGGGCTTAAGTGATACCCGGTCACTTCAACCAGTAAATAAGGTGGAAATTTACTAAAAAAACATATCACAGACAAATTCATTAAATTCATGGGGTGGTGAATTATGTATGGTAGAGTTTGGGAGGCCCAACAACACTATCACTAAGAAAGAATGAAAAAAAAAAAAAACAGAAAACTATTTTTTATTTCAATCATGATATTTTTAACTATTTATTTTGTTTTTAAAATTCTTAGATTGAATTGAATTGAATTGATAAGTTAGTAATGAAATTTATTTTAATAAATTACTTTTTAGTGAATAATATAAATATTAAAGTTATTGTAATAAATTAATTTAAGCTACTGGAGTAGATGGTTAGTTAACAATTATCAGACTGCCAGGTGAGGTCTCGTGTTCAAACCGATTCATCCTACCTAATAATAATAATTGAACACATGTGTTACACTCTCTCTCCTAAAGCTTAAGTAATGTTAAACTTTTAAATAAATTTTATTGTATTTTCCTTTCATGTCTAATTAAAAGAAGGAAAAAAAAATTTGTTACCCAATAAATAAAGAAAAAATTAATAGAGAGAGAATGCCATGTGAGATTAATTTCCTAATTTCTTAACGCAATTTTCTACATCACACAATTCAGGTAAAAGAGCACACCCTTAGGGATAACAAAATACCCTGCTCGGGTACCTCCCCCAACCTTAGCAGATTTAGTTATCAGAAAAATGAGATTATTTCTTAAAAAATTATCCTATCATTATTTTATTTCCTCTCTCAATAATCTCACACCTTTTGAATTTTTAATTTTAAATATACTTGTTTTCATGTCCGCAGGCTCCGCACAATTAAACTAAAAACATTAATAATGTTTTACAATTCTTTGAGCTTGTTAAAAGTTGTAAATTTTTTTATTAAAATAAAATTTATTAGTATTGTATTAATATAATTAAGTATGAGGAGGCTTAATTTAACTATTTTGCTTTGGGCTTCCTGTAACAAGGGAGCTTGTCCCACGTCGAATTCAAATGGGAAAGTGATTAGGTATATATGAGTTAGGTGGTAGTTCCGCCTAATAGTTTAGGTTTTCGAGTCGAATTGCAAAGCTTCAACCTGTTATAGTTGGTAACAATCTTGATCTGTGGGTGCCCAATGCAACGAAAGCCTTGCGAGTTCGGATGAGAGATAATGTAATAAGGGGGAGTTTGTTTCACATCGGATCCGAATGAAAGAGTAATTGGATATTTTACATGACAATGATACATTTTGGATACTCTTAGAATGCAATGGGATAATTTTTTTTAAAAAAATGAAATTTAATGCAATTTAAAATATATTATGAGTTAATTAAAAAAATAATATAAAATTTAAGAAAACAAATGGTATGAGGCCTTTTTTTTTTAAAAAAAATTATGTTATCTTTATCCATTACTTCATTTTTTCTCTTAATAATTTCACACTTTTAAAACTATTTCTAAATTTTAAATTCTCTTCCATATCAATACTTGTTTCAATTTATTGACTTTTTTTATACCCACAATTAAATCACTAATTCTTACAAAAAAAACATAAACAGTGTTTTTATATTTCTTTGAGATAATTGTAAGTTAAGCATTGAGAAAAAATTTAAAATAAAAATTTATTACTTTTATATTAATATAATTAACGTGAGAAGGGCTCATTTAATAACTATTTTGCATTAAGCCTCGCAACTGAGTTGATTGGATTAAAAAGCAACGGAAAAAGAAGAAGAAAAACACATGTATGGCTAAGAATATAGATTTTTTCTTATTTTTTATTTTTATTTTTTTAGTGTTATGGCAAATTAGGGGGAGGGTTCTCAATTACATTAGCCTATTGTTCCATTTTGCTGGCAAAAGCTCAATACTTTCATAGGGAGTGAAGAATTGATTGGATTCAAATTCATTGATGAAGAAAGTAGAATGTTTCGTTAGTGGGTTAAAGGTATTAATTAAGTTTATTTTTATTTTTTTTGGCTTCCAAAGATTTAGGCTTATTCTTCTTTTGGATAGCGTATATTGAGAGGAAACAAACATTAACAAAGAAAATAAATACATATCAATATACATTACAAACTTGGTACCAAAAAAAAAAAATCAAAATTTTACATAATTTTTGGAGTAAAGCACAATAAACTCTCTTGAACTTTACCCTCTCTTCAAAAAAAAATTCTTGAACTTTTTTTTATAAAAAAACTCCCTAAGCTATTTAAATTTTTGCAAAAAAAGACCGATGACACTATTCCGGTTAGTGTTTGGCCGTGGGGTAGTCATTATAAATTAAAATGGCAATACTACCCTCATTGTTACTATACTGATAGACAAATTATTGAATGGTCTTAATTTATTTCACATTTAGTGGACTAATTCAATAAAAACTCTCCAATCATAAAATTTTGTAATTTATTAATATATTCTTATATACTATTTTCTCAATTTAAAAATTTATATTAACCGATTCACGGAGTGTTAATGGACCATTTAATAATTTCTCGTAATAATGACGCCACAATAAAACCCCCGATTGGAACCTCGCTCCTTTGGCATTACTGCTCTCATATACTCCATCCCTAATCGAACCATCAACCCTAATGGAAATCGCAATCTCTCTCTATGCTCTGCAACCTTCTGTGATTGACAGTGAGAAATCGAAGGGGTCAGTTTTATTTGTTTCACAAATCAAATCGAAGGTTTGTTGAATCTATGTTGTCGAGATGAAGCTAAGTGTTGATCACAACGCTTTCTGCTAGTTTTTCGAATTAAGCTCTATCTCTGTTCATAGGAATCTCTGGAACTGTTGCTGCAATTGGGTCTCGGCGTCTGGCTGATTTTGTCACTGCAGTTGGCCGTCAAGAGCTCAAGTTTCTCGCCAGTGGTGTTGCTGGAAAGAGGGACTTTCACCGTTCTGCAATTGTGGTCGGAGTTCTGTCTCTACAACTTCGCTGGAGCTCGTGCTTATATGAAGGTGAAGCTGGCCGGACATGTTCACGCTGATGAAGGAAGTTGTAGCTCTCAATGATATTCACGCTTCCTGGTCCCGTCGGTTTTTACTGGTCTGATTCAGGAGTTCCGGCTACTGATGGGTCTTCAATGCTGTTCCGGCCATGGGTAGTCGCCGTCCTCATCGCCATTGATGCTATATGACTGTTATTGGAGGGCTGATGCGGAAGAGTAATTACTTGGCATCAATGGTGGAGTAATTAACGAACAATCCAATTAATGGCACTGGTAGTTTGGTTTAAGCCATTCATCAATAATTTTGTCACAATTTCATCTTTTTTGTGAGCATGCAAAATAACAGGGCTCAAGCTTGAACCCTGAGACAATATCCACACACAAATTTCCCCATTGTTAATTTATGTGTCCACTAAAGGGCAACATTCAAACACTTGTTGCTACTGTTGCAACCGTGTTTTTGTTACGAGCAGGAAACAATGTTGCAAACGGGTCCAATAATGGTGAGGTAAAGATTTGATGCGTTTGTAATAAGATGAGAAAGATGTGTTTTAATTTTAGATTTTTTTATTTTTATTTTATTATTATTATTTTTATCATCAATATGATGAGCTCAATGGCTGAAGGAGGTATAGTTTCTGTGATGGAGTTTTCAGAGTTGATTGGTTGCGGTCTGTTTGGTTGGTATTTGGCAATAAATAGTGTATTTTAAGGTGGTGTTGGCACTCAAATGATAAGGGCAATTTTGTAATTTAATATTTCTGGTGAGCAATTTGGATTTTGTACTTAAATTACACAATTTAAATAATTTAGGAGGTAATACTTAATTCCGAAGAGTTTCTTGGGAGAGAGAGTAAAGTTTAAGTGGTTTATTGCACTTTACCATAATTTTTATGAATTTTGTTACTTTGTTGTTGCAAAATTTGTACCATCTTACAGTAAGGAAGAACAAATAAGACAAGATGTGCACTCGTTCTTTTTTGGGTTTGGTAAAACAAGAGTGCAACTTAAGTTGACAACCCGAGCCCAACCTAAACTTTCATGGGTTTAGACAAATAGGATTGGACATAAACAAATAGGGTTTGACGTAAAACTAAAAATCTCAATTCAACAAAGTACTCTCCACTCTTTTTATCTCCAAATAAAATTACAAAAATATCCTAAACACAATGTTTTAGTTTTATATCTTTCTACTGTCATAATTGCCCTTTTCCTTGAATGTTTCACTGCCCTTTTTCTTATATGTTTCACCATCTCTCAGTCACTATTCATAGCATAAGAAAGGGTATCTCTTTAAGTTTTCGTTCTAAAAATTAATCTTCATATACAAAACAGATACGACACAATGGATGCATTTCCTTTTACCCAATTCTAATATTGCAATGCAAATTGAGAGTATCAAATAGAATACACAAATATATATGTGTGTATGTTCATGAATAGGTTGTGTTTCTCTTTAAGTTTTCGTTCTAAAAATTGATCTTCATATACAAAACAGATACGACACAACGGATGCATTTCCTTTTACCCAATTCTAATATTGGGATGCAAATTCAGAGTATCAAATAGAATACACAAATATGTGTGTATGTTCATGAATAGGTTGTGTTTTTAAGTTTTATTATTGGGTTTTTACTTTTGAAGGAGAGAGGAATAAATGTGTTTGTACATATACATTTGTGTGTGAATAGGATGTGTTTTTAGATTGTATAGTGTTAACTTTTGAGGAGGGATCCCTCTAAATTTGGGTAATTAAGAGATCCGGGTGAGAGAAAAAAAAGAAAAATTATTAAATAGTCCTGACTAACTCAATGAAGACACTCTAATCTTGAAACTTTGTAATTTATTAATACACTTCGTAAAAGGGCATTATTTAGAAAAAGGAATGTGATGGCCTTTTCTTTAATTACCAAAAAAAGCCACTCTATTTAATTTAGAAGAACCAAATATTATGGGGTCCTTGTGAAGGCCAAAATTTAAGTTGGGTGGATAACTAACTCAAAATTTTATTATTAATTTTATATATATATATATTTTAAATGTATTAAATATAATATTTAAATTATGATCACCTATTTTTCTCCAATTTTTTTTTTTTTTTATTTTTATATATTTTTAAAAGTTTAAAATAAATATTTAAAACCTTTATATTTTGTTTAGGAGTAATATAATCACAAAGTACTCCAATATACTAAGAAATCTAAGCCGGATACAATAGAAAGATGAATGAAAGATGAATTGAAGAGTTAAGATGAGCATTTTTCGGAAGTTCATTTAGTCCTTGCTTTGCTAACACCAAAGAAATATGGGTTCTAGTGTCTACAATCCACAATCAACAAAATTACAATAAAATACAGGTTTCCAGACACATATATTTCTTGTTGGGCTTTGGTAAAATCCCATGGTTTGGATAAATTATGCCCAATTCCACTATGTTAAAAATCTGTACAAATTAATTGTGGAATTTCAACAAATATATATATATATATAAATTGGTTTTCTGCATTCAACCAAAAATCCAGTTTATATATGTACTGGAGACATTTATGAAAAACTAAATATGACCGAGATCATCATCTTTTGCCTCTTGAATTGCTGTACAAAAATTGAACACATAAAAACAAGTTGTGCGGATCACATAAAACAAGTCACATTTGTTTGATCGCAAAAAGGGTGGGAATGACCTTCCAGAAAATGGTAAAAATGTGGGAACATCTGAATGCATAACCCTCGGGCAAATAAAAAGAGGGCAACGCCAGAATCTCAACTCCCATATTTTGTTTTCGGCAACGTACAGCGCTGTAAACACTATTGAATCAGTGCTTCAGAGACTCTAATTTGTTGCCTTTTTTCCCACTAACCAAACAACCATTCAATCAATCAATTTACACACAATTCACTAAAACCACACCCTCTTACACACACATATATATACATATGAATAAGGCTCAGAGAGCTGGGATTATTATTGACATCAAGAAGCACAAAAGCTTTCAAAGTTTGATGGTATAATTTTCCTCATCACTGCCTTTATACACCCACATAAATACATACATATATATTCAGTCACATAAATAGCCAATCGAAAAAACACGCACTCTTATATCTAATCTAAACAAAGAGGCCTCAGTACCTTAGATAATTTTGCACATCAAAGAGATCTTCAAAAAGAACTCAGATGGTACGGACAATATCATACATCATAGACCTTATATCGATCCACGATTTCAGAAGATCTAAACTAACATCAAACAATTACACACACAGAAAGAGAGAGGTATTGTTATAAAAAAAGAAAGAAAAGAGGCCTCAAACCAAGGGCAAAAGGAAAAAGCCTCAGGGCTCACATTCTGACGAGAGTACACACCCGTATATATATAGAGTTATATATAGCGGCGGAGACCAGACGATGCGATGTGGAAACCCTAGTTTCTTATTTAGTCAGATTATTTATAATAAAAATAAAGAAAAAGGAATATGCGAAATTACGTAAATGTCTTACTTTACCAAATTAATACCGTTAAGAAAAAGGAAGCGCTGGTTTGTTTGAGTCGAATCTTTTTCAGTCTGAATCTGTATAGATTTCAGCAATTAGTAACAAGATTGAAAAAATGATGTAGAGCTAATGCCCTCACAATTTTATTTTTGAATTCCACTGCCGTCACAGAGATCATAATACCAATCATTAATCTGATCTTTAATGGGATCTTTTTCCATGCTGAATCTGTATAAAGTCAATGTAAAAGTCGTGTATATTTTTTATATTCATCGCCTTAATAATGTAAATTTACTACCCTAGTAGTGAATATATAAAAACAAAGGCTTAATCTGTCTAGATTCTGCACACCGACAATCAATTATATTTCTGAGAATAATTAAAAAATTTCCCACCTTCGCAATAAGTTTTCAACCTGATTCAAACAGTATTTGCAATCACAGTGTGGCCATTTCTGATGCGAAAACAACTATTCCCTGCAAAATTTGTGTGTTTGATTCATTTTATTGTGATTAAATCCATTGTATCACACTGCATAGTTGCTAATATAGCAGCAAAAAGGAGAGGTAACTTTATTTTTTATTGATCAAAAACCAAATCATTTTTCCCTTTGGACTTCAGAGTCGGTGAAAAATGGGGATTTTATCAAGTCTTTTTAAACTTCTTAAAAGCTAGAAAATATAGATTTGAAGATTTAAATGAGAAATAGAACTTGGAAATGGTCAGGAATATGAAACTGGAAAAGAAATGAAGCTGAACAAAAATTTTTCTAACTTCTTGTCCCACATCGCTCAAAAGATGAAGTTTTTGCTGGCTAATAATAACTAGTAAGACAAATGCTGAACGCTGAGCCTTGTAACGTGGGCTTGTAACTCGAGTGAGAGCATTAAGGTGGTGGAAGGTTTGTTTGGCTCAGATGGTAGGGCTTGTTTGGGTTATCTCACCGGCCCGCCCACTCCAAGTTAGGAGTTGGACTACGGACTCTCTGCGAAGGCCTAGAGTTCTGAGCCCCTAGAGTTGGAGGGTATTGCGTGAGGCTGGCTTCACAGAGCAGCGTTGAACCTCCCGCTCCTGTCGGTGGAAGGATTACGGGCCGGTAATCCACAGGCCTCGGTTAACGCCTGATGAGCCCTCCTAACCTGACCATCCCCTTTTTATTTCTATTTATTTTTAATTTCTGGCATAATTTTGTTTTTAACCATTTGTGAAGGGAAAAAAAAAATATTCTGAATGGGCTGATCCATTTTTTTTTTTTTTGCGTCCTATACTAATTTGACCAATTTTGTTGGCGCTTGATCATTTATTATTATTTTTCAATTTTAGGTATGTTAAACTAAATCTTGTGAAATGGTGAAGGTGTTCAACAATTTTATAACTTGTGTTATTGTAATGGATACGTATAATTAATTGGCACACATGAGCGATAAGTAATCAAAGGAAAAGATTGTTTGTTTAGCCATTGACATCTCGAATGAATTGGGCCTAGAATAATTGATAAGTATCTTGTACTATCCATGATTCCATCTAATGTTTTGAAAATCTCAAATTTATTTTGACTTTTTTTTTTTTTTTTTCCCTCTACTTGAATTCGATATGCAGGCTCAACATAATGGTGAAAGAAATTTAAACCATTTTATACATATTGACTCAGACAAATTGCAAATTGTATAAAATTAGTTGAAGTTCTGGACCTTGAATATGGTGGGCCCACCACCACATCCATGATCCAAGGATTGTCATTGTTGGGAATACCATACCTTACTACATGGATGATCCAAGGACTTCCATTGCACCGAGGTATTTAATACTTTCTGGTTAGAGGGGCTTGTCCTAGATATGAAGAAGGATTTGGACATATATGAACGAATATGCACCATGACCCAAAAACTTCGAAGGGAAAGTGTTCGATGGTCCTTGTCGAAGATGGGTGGACAAGATGGTCCAATTGAACAAAAACACCTTGACTTCGCAGACGAGAGAGAATCCATGTTCAACATGAATTAATTTTGAATACAATGATCAACTACCTCTTATAACCAACCATACATATTGAAATAAAATGACTTTTGTATAAAGAACAAAAACAAGAAAAAAGAAAAGGTAAAATGGTGTTGTCATTGATTTATATAGTGGTTTTCAAAACAACATTCTCCAAATAATATGCAACTTAAAATCAAGAGTTTTGGTTGGTCATATATATATAGTCATATATTCTTATAAGGCAAAATTGGGATTTTATCAGTCTTTTAAAACATTATAAACGCTAGAAAATATAGATTTGAAGATTTAAATCAATAATAGAACTCGAAAATGGTGAGTAAATATGAAGCTAGAAAAGAAATGAAGTCGAATTGTTTCTGCAAATTTTTTCTATTCTCATCCAACGTTGCTCAAAAGATGAAGTTTTTCTTGCCTAATAAGTACTGGACAGCTCATGTCGCCGAGACTGGTAACGTGGGCCACTTGAGTGAGGGCATCAAGGTGGTTGGGCCTGGCTGGGTACTGCGTGAGGCTGGTTTCACAGAGCAGCATGCACCTCCCGCTCCTGTCGGTGGAAGGATTACGGGCTGGTAATCTGCAGGCCTAATAACGCCTGATAAGCCCTCCTAATCTGACGATCACCTTTTTTTATTTTTGGGCTTAGTTTTGTCTAATTTCAAAAGTTATTTGGCATTTTATCGTCTATGTGAAGTTTGTATATTTATATATCACAATTTTGTAACTTTTGTTATTGTAATGAATACGTATTATTGGTAACACATGAGTAATCAAACAAAGCAAAAGATTGTTTAGCCATTGGCGCCTCCAATGCATGTGGTTACAACAATTAATAAAATATCTAAATACTATCCATGTATTGTTTTGAAAATCTCAAATTTATTTTGTCTTTCTTTACTTGAATTTGCTATGCAGGCTCAACATAATGGTGAACACAGAAGAAGGAAAAAAAAATTAAAATTAATTTAAACCAGTGTCTATACAAATTGCATATGGCATAGAGGGTTTTGTCCCAGAATATACAGCCCTACCCAATAACTAAAGTTTTTGGGTCAAAGAGGCAAGTGCTAAACTTGTTACAATGGTATCAAATTAAGGTTTAATTTTTGATTTGGTTGTCACGCCAAGCGCCCACTTAGGTGGAATTCATATCCGAGTCCTTACAAGGTCCATCCGGTCATTAGGAGAGATAGGTAAATAGGGCAGCCCGATTGTAATGAGGATATTGTGAGTTCGAGCGAGTGAGAATGTTATAAGGTTTTTATCGAAGACGGATAGAGCGAAGAAGAATGTTAGATAAACAGGTTGGTTTCGATTCCAACGAAAGCTTTGAGAAGTTCAAAACCAACCATACATATTCCATTGATAATATTATAACCAGCCATTCTTCTGCATGTGTTCTGGTTTGTGTGTGCACTCGAAGTCTATATGAACAAAAACTCTTTCCACTTCAGCCTGTTCAGTCTTCTCTTGCAGTGTCTCACCAATGTTGTGTGCTTGGCTAATAGACATGTCCCCAGCCAACACTATGTCCACTTCCACAAAGTAATGTGATCCAACTGTGCTTGATCTCGTCATCATGGTTCCATACAAGGTACATCAGCTTTGTTAGGTACTCAGGAGGGGCTGAATTGGTGGCAGTATGTCAAGAGCATTAACTTATTTTCAAAACGTGTCTACATAATTAGGATGTGTCTTCTTAGACTATCTCCAATATAAAATGTCATTTTTACATATCAAATTTATATTTTGAGAGGAGCTATAGTGTCAAACTGCTATTTTTTTGACACAACAACCATTATTGTTCAACTACGTACCATTCCCAACTACAATTTTCAACAACCAATTTTTTTTTTTTTTTTTTTTTGAGTGTTTGTATTTTATTTAGCTTATTTGCCTTATTAAAAATAAAAATATTGACACATATATATATATATATATATATATATATATATATACAAGCACAACAGACCTATATATACACATATATATATACACACAATAGACATATACATATATATATACAAGCACAATTGACATATATATATATATATATATATATACACAAGTACAACACCAAATTGACAGCCCATGCGAGAGAAGAGAAAAGGAATAGAGCAGTAAGAGATTTGGCAATAGCTATATGTTGAGTTATATTTGGCACAATATTTGACAAAGTTATATTTTGGCAACCCATTTGACATGCCATTGGAGAGCCCATTTTAAACCTACATGCTATATTTTGAAAATAGCAGCTCATTAAAGTTGCTCTTAGCTCTAATAACTTTGATGTGGGACGTTACAGTCACCCTTTTTTGGGAACCATATGATATTAGAGCTAATTCTCGCTTGAAAATGATGGGAGCGTGCACAACCCCACAAAGATCAGTCTAACAAGTATGCCGGACCTAAGAGGGACACTCGTATGTGTGAATGCTTACCAATTGCATAAAAACGTTTCGAAAATCCACCTTTAACTATTTTTGTCTACTGCATGAATTAGTTTTGAGGCCAAAAAACGGCTACCCCTTAGTAACCGACCAATACATATACCATAAAGAATATTGAAATAAAATGACACTTGAATAAAGAGTGAAAACCTATTATAAAAAAATAAAATTGGTCTTCTCATTGATTAATAATATAGTAGTTATTACTCAAAACAACATTATCCCAATAAGAGTTTACTTAAATCAACAGTTTGCCTGATTATATAATCATTTATTCTCCATAAATGTTCTTGCCCATGTCTAGATTCAAAGTAATATGCAATACATATCATTGAATTTTACTGGTATAAAATTGACGGAGTGGAAGTTCCAAATGTTTATAAATCAATAATGAACAAATTTGAATCTACATATATAACTCTGAAAAAATTATTAATTAATAAAAAAAAATATTTTGTTTATTTATTTATTTATTATCATAAATGTATTTATAATAAAGAAAACCTATAGGAAAATAAAGGATATTAAAAAGTTCGAAATTCAACTTATCTATATAATTAATTACCGAAAAAAAAAACTTATCTATATAATTACAAAACAGTAGAATAAGAAACTTAATCATTAAAAACTACTGAATTCCAAAATTATAAGATTATGAATCTGTTTAGACTAGGAACAAAAAACTCAAAATATTCAGCAGTTTGAAAAACGAGATTTCGAGCCTAAGAATTTGGTAGAAAAACAAAGTATATTATCAGCGAAATTGCTGATTATTACTCGTTGCTTTGGTTTCGATCATGAGTGGATTTTTTCACATCAAAATTATCCCAAAATTTGGGTAAGCATGTTGTTGATTTAGAGTTTTAAAGGTCCAAACAGCCATATTGATTTCAGCAATTAGTAACAACATCAAAAAAATAATCCAGAGCTAATGCCCTCACAATTTCATTATTGAATTCACGGCAGTATGCCCAAGAGCATCAACTTCACTACCGTCACAGAGATCATAATACCAATCATCCATCTTTCCTTCAATGGGATCTTTTTCCGTCTGAATCTGCATAAATTCAATGTAAAAGTTGTATTTTTTTCATGTTCCAAGCTAGGATATTTTAAGCCATAAGTTCTGAGCATAATTAAAATTTTCCAACTATGCAATAAGTTCTCAACCTGATTCACAGAGTATCTGCAGTATTAGTGTTGCCATTACTGATGCGAAAATTACTATTCCCTGCAAAATTTGTCAAGTCTTCTTAAAAGCTAGAAAATATAGATTAGAAGATTTAAATCAGTAATAGAATTTGAAAATGGTTTACATTTTCCCTTTCACTTGTAGTATGGAGAAGAAGTGGACTCTACAAGTACTACTACTTCAGTCGAGAAATCAAACTGTATCAATTTTTATAGATCGTTCTGCACGCCTTTGGCTTGATTTTAGGCCGTGACTCCCCCTATGTGGACGAACCTAGAAACTAGAAAAGAAATGAAGCTGAACTGTTTCTGCAATTTTTTTGTATTCTCATGTACATGAGCTTGCAAAATGCTTAATTTTTCATCCCACATTGCTCAGAAGTTGAACTTTTTCTTCCTCAATAAGTGCTTGTGAAAGTAGCTCAGATCACCGGGCCTGGTAACGTGGGCTTGTAACTCAAGTGAGGGTATCAAGGTGATCGGATGTTGGTTTGGTACAGATGGTAGGGCTTGCCTGGGTGTTTACACTGGCCCGCCCGCTCTAAGTGAGGAGTTGGGCCACGGACTTTGGGCGAAAGCCTTGGAGTTCTGGGCTCCTAGAGTGGAGGGTACTGCGTGAGGCTGGTTTCACAGAGCAGCGTTGAACCTCCCGCTCCTGTCGGTGGAAGGATTACGGGCCGGTAATCCGCAAGCCCCTTAACACCTGATGAACCTCCCTAATCTGACGGTTGCCTTTTTTATCCACATTTTCTTGTTTTGAAATTATCAAATTTATGGTCCTTTCTTTTCCCTTACTTGAATCTGGTTATGTAGACTCAACAGAATACAAATTGCCGCTTTATACGTATGGTCTAAGACAAATTGCAAATGAAATAGAATCAATTAAAAGTGTTAGGTGGCGGCTGTCCAGATTCCGATGATGAAAGAGTTTGACATATATATGAGAGAATATGCAGCACTATCCGATAACTTAAATTTTTGAGCCAAATGGCAAGTGTTCGGCCGGTTATAGTGGTATCAGATCTAGGTATACTCCTTGATTCGGTGTCATGCTAAGCACACACTTAGACGAAATTTATGTTCAATTCTTTACTAGGTCGTGCTCTTATTAGGGGAGATTGGTAGATAGAGTGGCTCGACAGCAACAGAGCATTATGAATTCGAGTGGGAGAAGCCGGGAAGATGTTAGAGGGTCCTTGTCGAAGACGGGTGGACAAGATAGTCCAAATCAACAAAAGCGTTGTGAGTTCGCGGACGGGAGAGACTCCGGGTCCGAACATGAATTAGTTTTGAATACAATGACCCCTTATAACAAACCATACATGTTGAAATAAAATGATTTATCTGTATAAAGAAAAATAGGAAGGAAAATAAAATGGAAAAAATGGTGTTCTCATTGATTAATATAGCAGTTATCAAAACAACATTCTCCAAATAAGATGCAACTTGAAATCAAGATTTTCCTTGATCATATAACATATAATCTATGTGTTCTTATTAGGCAAAGTCTTGTGCATGTGTTCTGGCCTGTGTGTGCACTCGAAGTCTATATGGACAAAAGCTCTTTCCACTTCAGGCAACTGCTCAATCTTCTCCTGCAGTGTCTCACCAATGTTGTGTGCTTGGGTAATGGACATGTCCCCAGCCAACACAATGTCCACCTCCACAAAGTAGTGTGATCCAAATGTGTATGCTCGAACCGTGTCGATGTTCTTGATCTCTTCATCATGGTTCCATACAAGATACATCAGCTTTGTTAGGTACTCAGGAGGGGCTGTCCTTCCAATCAGTGACCAGACATTCTCCATAACTGTTCTCGCCCATGTGCCCATCGTGTACAATGCTATCTGCAATACACATAATTCAATTTTTACTTGTATAAAATCATTTACAATTCAATGTACTAGTAGTAATTCATGCATGGTGGTGAGCTTACAAGGATAGCTCCAAGAGGATCAATCCACCAGAAAAATCCAATGGCTAAAACTGCAGCCACTAGTCCAATTGAGTTGGTCACAACGTCGAAGAAATGATCTAGAGCGTACGCCCTCACTATTTCGTTCTTGAATTGGCGGCAATATGTCAAGAGCATGAACTTCACTACCGTCACAGAGACCATAATACCAATCATCCATCTTTCTTTAATGGGGTCTTTTTCAGGCTGAGTCTGCATACATTCAATGTAGTTTTGATAAATCAGTGAATGTGGATTTTTTTTTTTTGTTCCTAGCTAGGCTATGTTGATTAATAAATTCAATGTAAATTCTGCAAAATGAGAATCAATGATATCTCTAAGCATAATTAAAATTTGCCCACCTTCGCAATAAGTTCTCGGCCTGATTCAAACAGTATCTGTAGTCCCAGTGTTGCCATTACTGATGCAAAAACAACTATTCCCTGCAACATTTGTGCATTTGATTAGTTTTTATTGTAATTGAACCCATTGATTGTATCACATTGCATATTTGCTCCCATAGCACCAAATAGGAGAGGTGAGTTCAATGAAAAAATGAATTATTTCCCTAATGGATTTGAAGATCTAAATCAGTAATAGCTAGCATCAATAACAATAAACATGACTTTTTAAAAAAAAAAAAAAAATCCTATTATTAGTTATAATGTTTAATGAGTAGTGCACTTCATTACAAATTACTCAAGCCCAAAGGCATTGTGATAAATTTATATGACTTCCTTATTTATGCACAATTTTGTTGGTAAGGCACATAATAGAAATGACACGTAATAGAAAGAGAATTCATGTGGCCGACCCCATTTATATGGGATTAAGGCAAGGATGATGATAGTGGTGATGAATTATGTTGGTAAGCTTACCACTGGTTGCATTCGCTTCTTGCCAATAGGATACCGATATTGATTTGGTTTTCTCATAGCATATGAAGTAAACCACAGAATGAATCCTGATAAGAGATCCAAAAGGGAGTCCAAGGTTGATGCAATCACAGCCACTGATTTACTCTGTATGGATGCATAAACTTTCGCCACGAAAATCACTAAGTTGGCTATGTTAGAGGCACGAATCGCAATCCTCTCACTTTTGGCAAGCTGCTCCATCTCATCCTGAGACAAAAAAAAAAAAAAAAAAATGTACATTACTTGTAACAAAACAATGTAAAAGAGAGAAGAACAAAAAAGTTCTAAGAATTGTATTAGTCAAGAAAAATTCTAGTAATTGATCATCACAAGATGAGAATTCTTCAATAGCATGTCACATATAAAAATAAATGGCAATTTACACACTGCTAAATGGTTTATTTTTCCTGACAAGAAGACTGCTAAATGCTTTGGGGGATAAAAAAAGCACGAAAAGTCGAAAACAAACCTCTGTTAAGCTACCAGGCAAGCAGCCCATTTCAGTGAATGTATCCATTTCATTGAACCCTTTGAGAAGCTTCTCCTGCCTATTGTAATACTCTCCAAGTTTTCTCTGTGTCCCTAAAGATTGAGAGAATTTAGTTGTTTTTCGAGTTTGTTAACCAAAAAGTACTAGGATTCTGATCAAAGAATTAGAAAGCTTACTTATTTTCTGCACAAGTTTGCCAATGCCAAATTGATGATCTTTGTGTCTTTCTGGCAATTGATGCTCATCAAAGTTGAGTCGCCATGACGGCACCCTCATTGTGATGCCATTTTCTCTTGTTAGGGCTGGTGAAAGGAGCTCTGTTCGGTGATCAAAGGAATCAGTGTGCATATCAGTTGACATTTTGCTTCCAAAAAAAAAAATTGGCTTGATAGAAAGGAGAGGAAATGCCTTGCTTATATAGAGAAAAATAACCTCAAAAACAAAGAAATAAATGAAACTGAACTTCAATTCCTTACAATATATAACTATATAAGTATGTATTTTCAAAAGATTAAATGATGGGTTAAGCATGGAGAATGTTGGCTTTGATACTAAACAACAGTACAATATTAGATCTTAAGGATTCATTTAAGTCAATGAATGTGATCTTTCTTTTAAGAGCTGACTTTGTTTATTTTTTGAGTGTTCATAAGAAAAAAAATGATCCTACTTGGGAATCTTTTTACCATGTTCACACTACATATTCCATCTACACATGCAGTTTTTTTATTTTTTTTTTATTTTTTTATTGAACAAATCAACAAGTACAAGTAAGTGATGGTGACTTCTTGAAGAAAACTGCATTAAACTCCCAATAAGTATTTGTCATGCTGATGTAAACTCTTTTTTTTACCCTCTCAATCTAGGGGAGGAGGGACTCAAACACGGGCACATCTTCTTGGGGAACTGGGCGCTTCATGCTGATGTAATTGAAGGCATTATTTAGCCAACCAATCTCAACTATAGCTACCAAAGCATGCTGCTAGGATTTGCAACAGCCATTCAAAGATCATCATCATTCATAGAGGCCTTCAAGACTTGGTATGACTAAGAGAAGTGTGTGCAAACCTCATACACACTTGCAACACAAGTTTGAGTCATGCTTCGTTAATACTTGAGAGAGCCAGCCAGAGCATATAACCAGTAGCCGTGCAGTGGCAGATGCAGGAGGATAGTCAAGCAGGGTGCCATGGCACCTTCCGATCCACAGGTTTCTAACATCTTCATACCTAATGATTTTCCACAAATTAGAACAGTGACTTTATGTATAATTTGTACTAATATTACCATTTATTTTCCACAATTAATTGTAATGATCTGATATTTGAGGCCTTAACAAAATCCTGTTTCCCTCAGAACATACATGAACTTACAAAAACATACATTTTGATGTTTTGCTGAAACACCTTTTACTAATATCCATTACTTTGTTATGAAAAGAACCAAGATATATTGTTGATCTCGCTACAACACCAGCCACTTCAGAGTTTACTTTGATAATATTATTGTATTACTAACCTGAATTAGATATTGTACTTTGAAAAGAAAAAATAATAATATCTGATATACTAGTAAGTTTGGTTATCCTTGAAATTTCTATTGGTATAGAAGCAAAATTACCTAAATCATTTTCTTCTTGTGAGCTTAAAAAAGACTTCTCTCCTCTCTTTTTTTCCTTTTTTTTTTCTCTTGTAGCCACCTTACAAGTCTATACAGCAAAGTTTGATTGTATTTTAAGCTGTCAATTTGCTAAATTATTTGACCAGTGATATATAATTGCACTGGTGGAGCATTGATTTAGTTAGCGATTTGTAAGTTGTTGCATAATCGATATGAAGCTATTATGATTATTCGTTTTCATAGCTAGAAACCAAGGGAGCTTTTCATTTCTGTATATGCTTGCATTTTGCCAAGTGATTAAACCATATAAGCACTTTTTTATGTTTCGCCTCGAAAATTCTGGTCTCATTCATTGAGCAAGAAAAGGGCAAGGGCAAGGGCAATGAAATGTAATTACAACAATTAATAAATATCTAAAACCATCCATGTAAAGTTTTGAAAACCTCAAATCTACATTGTCTTTCTTTCTTTACTTGAATTGGCTATGCTGGCTCAACATGATGGTGAACACACAACAAAAGAAATCCAAACCAGTTTATATACATATGGTCTGCCAAATTGCATATGGTATAGAATCAGTTAAAGTTTGCCTAGAGCTAGCTGGACTGTTGTCAGAGGGGGGATGTCTCACATCTGATCCGGGTGGAGAAAGTCTTGGGCATATACGGGCGGATATGCAGTACTACCTAACATCTTAAACTTTTCGATCAAAAGGTTCGGCTAGTTATAGTGGTATCAGAGCGAAGTTCAGTCCTTGATCTGGTATCACACCAAGTGTTCACCCAAGTGGAGTCCAAATCTAGGTCGTGACGGAATCCTCCCCTTGTTAGTGGAGACGGGTAGACAGAGTGATCCTACCGCAACGAGATCATTGCGAGTTCGAGTGGAAGGGAATGTTAGAGGGAGATTCTCATTGACTTCTGTATAAAGAGCAAAAACAAAAGGGGGAAAAAAAAAAGTTGCTCTCATTGATTAATAATATAGTAGTTATTACTCAAAACAACATTATCTAAATAAGAGTTAAACATAAAATCAAGAGTTTGCTTGATCATATAACATTGTAATCATGTGGTCTTATTAGGCACTCTTCTGCGTGTGTTCTGGTTTGTGTGTGCTCTCAAAGTCTATATGAACAAAAGCTCTTTCCACTTCAGGCAACTGCTCAATCTTCTCTTGCAGTGTCTCACCAATGTTGTGTCCTTGGCTAATAGACATGTCCCCAGCCAACACAATGTCCACCTCCACAAAGTATTGTGACCCAAATGTGTATGCTCGAACCGTGTCGATGTGCTTGATCTCCTCATCATGGTTCCACACAACATACACCAGCTTTGTTAGGTACTCTGGAGGGGCAGTTTTTCCAATCAGTGACCAAACATTCTCCATAACCGTTCTCGTCCACGTGCTAATCGTGTACAACGCTATCTGCAACACACATCATTAATTTTTACTTGTATAAAATTAATCATTTGCTTAATTATAAAATCATGCATGGTGAGCTTACAAGGATAGCTCCAACAGGATCAATCCACCAGAAAAACCGAATGGCTAAAACTGCAGCCACTAGTCCAATTGAGTTGGTCACAACGTCGAAGAAATGATCTAGAGCGTATGTCCTCACAATTTCATTCTTGAATTGGCGGCAGTATACTAGGAGCATGAACTTTGCTATCGTCACAGAGACCATAATACCAATCATCCATTTTTCTTTAGTGGGATCTTTTTCAGGCTGAGTCTGCATAAATTCAATGTAGTTTTTGAAAAATCAGTGAATGTGGACTAAAAGTTGTATTTTTCTTGTATAGCCTAGCCTTAATAATGTAAAAACAAAGGTTTAATCTGTCTAGATTCTCCAAAATGACAATCACTGACATTTCTGAGCATAATTAAAAATTTCCCACCTTTGCAATAAGTTGTCGACCGGACTCAAACAGTATCTGTAGTCCCAGTGTCGCCATTACTGATGCGAAAACAACTATTCCCTGCAAAATTTGTGCATTTGATTAATTTTATTGTAATTAAACCCCAATTATCACATTGTTACTTAATAACATGGCACCAACAAGGAGAGGAGAGTTTATTCCTTGTGGATCAAAAACCAAATTACTTCACTTAGAACTTAAGGGCCTGTGAAAATCAGGATTTTATCAAGTATTCTTAAACTTTTTAAAAGCAAGAAAAATGATATATTTGAAGATTTATATTAGTAATAGCTAGCATAAATAACAATAGAAATGATATATATTTTCTCCTATTATATAATGTTTAATGAGTAATGCACTCCCTTACAAATTCCAAGGCATTATGACAAATTGATATGAACTCATTTTTAATTATGTTGGTAAGCTTACCACTGGTTGCATTCGTTTCTTGCCAATAGGATATCGAAATAGATTTGGTTTTCTCATAGCATGTGAAGTAAACCACAGTATTAATCCTGACAACAGATCCAAAAGGGAGTCTAGGGTTGATGCAATCACAGCCAAAGATCTACTCTGTATGGTTGCATAAACTTTCGCCACGAAAATCACCAAGTTGGCTATGTTAGAGACACGAATCGCGATTCTCTCACTTTTAGCAAGCTGCCCCATCTCATTCTGAGACCAAATAAAAAATAAAAAAATAAAAAATAAAAAATTTGACCATCACAAGATTAGAATTCTTCAATACCATGTCACATATAACAATAAATGGCGATTTACACCCTGCTAAATGGTTTGAGGGGATAAAAAAAGCACGAAAAGTCGAAAACAAACCTCTGTTAAGCTACCAGGCAAGCAGCCCATTTCAGTGAATGCATCCATTTCATTGAACTCTTTGAGAAGCTTCTCCTGCCTATTGTAATACCCTGCAAGTTTTGTTTGTTTCCCTATAGATACATACATGGATTGAATTTAGTTTTTTGGTGAGTTTGTTAACCAAAAGTAGTGAGACTTTGATCAAAGACTTGCAAAGCTTACTAAGTTTCTGCACAAGATTCCGAACGCCAAATTGATGATCACTGTGTCTTTCCGGCAACTGATGATCATCGAAGTTGAGGCGCCAAGACGGTATAGTTCCATGTTCTCCTGTTGGAGGGTAATGGAAATCTGTTTGGTGACGGAACGATTCAGTGGCCAAATCAGTTGACATTTTGATCAAGAAATTTGCTTGAACGAAAGGGGAGGAAATGCGTTGCCTTGTACACCAAAAACTAACCAAATTGAGTCGTCATAACTAAGGGTAATAAGCATCCACTTTGGGAATATTTTTACCAGGTGCACACCATATAAAGAACATTTCATCTAGACGTGTGTTGACAGATTCACTGGAATACAACATGGATAATGTCGGTAAGATGCTAAACAACAGTTTAATATTAAATCGATCTTATCTTTGTTTTACCAAAGAGATGACTTTGTTTATTAAATTGAGTCTTCATAACTAAGGTAAGCATCTACATGGGAATCTTTTTACAAGGTTCACATCATATAAAGAAAATTTCAACCCCAAAAAAAAAATAATATTACTACAAGTAATTTTAGCCCAGTTTTAAAAAAAAATTACCATAATAATGTATCGAAGCACGATTTAAGTGCGTTGAAAAACTCTACTACAACATGGGCCGTCACAGCAGAGGATCCGAACTCCTCCAAGTGATGGTGACTTCTAACCTGAAAGGGAAGGAAACAGCTTAAAGCTCCCAATAAGCAATTGCCATGCTGATGTAATTTAAGGCATTATTTAGCCAACCACTCTCAACTATAATGACCAAAGCATGATGCTTGGATTGGCAATGTACTACTCCCACTATCTGCAACAGCCTTTCAAAGATCATTCATAGGGGCTGAAGATTTGGTATGGCTAACCTCATATACACACTTGCAACACAAGTTTGAGCCATGCATCAGAGCCTTCCATGCACAGCCCGCATGTGCACAGACCCCCCTCATTGTTTGACAAATTACACTATCCTCCCCAGTTATGTCGACGTGTTTGAGTGAAATTATATATATATATATTTGGTGTTTTGTTGAAATACCTTTCATTCTTATCAAAAGGACCAAAATTGCTGACCTTGCTACATCAACCACTTTAGAGAGTGTCGTAATTTAGTTGTTGTTTACTTTTTCTTTTCTTTTTTTCTTTTGCAGAAAACATGCATCACTTTAGGGTGCTTTGTACGAATGGTTTTCCATGCACCAAGGTTTGAGCCTTTTAAGCAATCAAATTGCTAAAACAATTGACCACCGATGGATTTTAAATTTTTTTTTTTTTTTGGCATTAGAAATCTTGTGCAGAAACTTATCTGCCACTGATTCGGCCGATCACCGAACATAGCTCCTTTCACGGTTTCACCCCACCTGCCCCAACAGGAGAAAATGGAAGTATACCATCATGGCACCTCAACTTTGATGAACATCTGTTGCAGAAAGACACAGTCATCATCAATTTGGCATTGGGAATCTTGTGCAGAAAAACTTAGTAAGCTTTCCAAAGGCTTCAGTAACAGCAAAACACAGCCATATAGACATTTAAACAGACAACTGCGTAGAAGATTACCAAAAGAAGCTGGCAAGATGCAGCAGAAGTTGATAAATCACATCACAATCCCAACACTGAAATGTGGTGTACAAATCGTCAATCGAGAAAATAAATATTTCTAATTCAATTTTTTCTTTTTGTATTTTAAATTTTATCTTTGAAAATAAACAGGGTCTAATAATCATAAGACTGAACCACTCAGTCGCACTAAAGAAAGTAAATGAACACTCCATAGCATACACCACTACTCTTGGAATCCCATCACCTTGACTGGCTCCAATCATTCAACTGATTCTTTTGAATTATGCCATTTTCATTCAAGTATTCAACAAATTCGTCGATAAGATATGGCCAAGCACCTTCTGCATCATAGTTTGATAGTGCGGGATCCACCGTCTGCATTAACAATAAACATGACAAACATTAGTGACTCCCAAAAATTGGCATCGACTGCTTCAGCTGGCCTCCTTAAGAAGAACAGTGGTTGACACAACAAACCTATGATTTATATTCCAATTCCCTTCTGAAAACCAAATTCAAACCCTTGATCCAAAAATTACAATAATTAGAAAAAAAGAACTTCGGGATTCAATATTGACCAGAACCCAGTTAACTAAAGTCATATAGGAGTGTGCTCCTCGCATGAGTGCACTATAAGGATCTCCCTTACACTGCATGAATTATATCATTAGTAATATATAAGGATGAGAAAACAAAAATGCAAGTGTACATCAGTTTGGGGCAAGTAATTGAATGCTTCTTATCTTACCCTTGCAAATTCCAGTAGTTGAGACCAGGTGTCCCTAGAGATTGCTTTATTATGCCGGGCCTGAATTTTGGCATCAAAATACAAAAATAGTGTCATATATATACACAAAAAAACAAAAATTGAGACGAGCAGACCCAGGAAGGAATTTGTGATTTAACCAAAACTTCAGCCATTCTGTAGGAGATTAATCACAAAAAAAAAAAAAAAAAAACCCCAAATAACACCATATTGGAAATTATGGCACAATTTCAGTCAAGCACAAAAAGAGAGTAATATTACATGTAATCTACCAATAGAAAATTCACATGACATTATACTGATAAAACATCTAATTTTTGGTTGTGTGCGCATTAAAGGACATTGATATTTATTCTTCAATTTTTTCTTTTTCCTTTTCTAGTAAAAATTGTTCATTTTGTTCCCATAGGCAAGCAACACAGTACCAAGTTGCCCAAGGCAATTTCTTATGAACCAAACATCTCTGCATGACTCTCCACAGGCTTAATGGATGTGACAGTGCTATCAAAACCAGACCAGACATGCCGGCCTAACCAGTGAACCATCCAACAAATTCTTTAATTGGATCATTTCAGCCAAGGGATAGGGGTGAACCCACATGAAGTATGAACCACCCTAAAATGGTCTGGTTCATCTCAGTCCGAAGCAAACTGACCACTGTACCAGTCATCTATCTGCTTAGCATTGTAAATATATACATAGAGAGAGACACACACACACACACACATAATAATTATGCTTGTTGAGACTTGACCACTGGGCTAAGGCTCTTTTTTTATAAATTTTCTTTCTATAGTTTATTTGTCAATGAATAACTTCATACGCTAAAAAAATCTATAATATGGCTCATTTGATGGACCCAGTGATTGAACTGGTGACCTAAAGGCTAAAAACCAACAATGAATATTGGATACGAAAATCACCTCCCAAGTTCTTGTTCTTTAGACACAATGAAAGGAAAAGAGAAAGGAGAGAAAGAAAAATTGAAAATCAAAAGGAAAATGAAGAACGAGTAACCATCGCAACGAGATTCTTCCATTCCTATTAGCTTCTCCTGATGAGTTTGGAAGAAGCCAATGTTTATTCTACAAGTCTCTTACTTGTTATAATAATTATTCCAATACCATCAATAGTAGGTGTGGGCCAGTTCAAACCAGCAAACTGAATGGTTGGGTCCGATTCTGGGAATAAATGATTTGGTTCTGGTCCTGATTCTAAAAATTAAACAGTGACTTTCAATTTGGTTGAGTCCGGTTGACAGTTTGGATCAAAAAGGATTGAACCAATCCAAACAGTAAATAATATGTATAGAGTACTTGTTTTATTTTCATTGGTGGGCAATATTTTCATAAGAGAATATATATACACACATATATATATACTCCTTACTAAGCCTAATCTCTCAACCTCTCATTCTGCATTCAGACTCTAGCCCCATGAAGCTTCTCACTGCCATTATTTCTTTGTTCAATACTCAAAAAGAGAAGAAAAAAATAGAAAAAAGTAGACGCCACTCATTGACTGTAGTTATCGAAGTACTAAAAGTGCTACTCACGAAGGAAACAATTATTTACAGGTAAAATAAAATAGTTTTTTATTAGAAAAAGTAGTACCACCTCAAACTCTATATATATTCCTCTGAGATGTATTGTCTAAAATGATGGAATTACTTTTCGAATTATGGAAACGCCTATGAGATGTAAACCACGCGCCTAATCCATTAGATGTCAGTATCCGCTACGTTTCGGACTTGGATATATCACCTCCTTAGAAGTGTCCATTCTTCGTGGAAAGTAAGGGCAGAATTCTATACAATAGTGATACCTAAATGTGTTTAAGTAAAAAAAGTTTTGACCATAGAGATTCAGAACGCTAAAAAAGTTATCATTCATGATTCCTAAGCACACAAAGACAATCTAATGACAGAGTCAGTCTTGCCAAATTGAATGATAAAATTTAAGATAGCAATGCACATAGCATGTAAAAAATAATTCAGCGCTCACTCCTATGCAAATTTCTAAAAATTTACAAAGAATATATCAAGATATTTTCCTTGAAGCTACCTGCAAGAACTGGCACCAGTGATCGACCAATGGCCATTGCTTTTCTGCAAAAAGCAACTGCCACATCCCTATGGCCGTATCCAATGCCAAAGACTTCTGACCCTGCATTCCAGAAACAAATATTATCATCTGCAGGTCATAGAGATAGCTAAAGTAACCAAAACTTCTACCATACAATATTTTATTATCATTTAAACATTTCTAGTTGAAGTCTGGTGAGTGCTGCAAATATTCCAAAGTGAAATAATAATATCAGCAATCTTCAGACACAATTCCTATGATCCAATCGCCTGTAGCTGTCTGAGAAACTGCATTGAATTGAATTAGCATTTAATACACGTGTTTACATGCTTTCAAGTCTGATTATTAATATCCATCAGGAGGTTGTCATCCCAGAACCCCCCCCCCCAAAAAAAAGAAAAAACCACACGAGAAACTGAGGGAGAGAGAACAAGAAAGATAAAGCCATTATGTGGGATGTGGGAACATAATAAAAAGCAGAACCCACCAAATGCTTAGCTTACATACATACATACATACATACAGACCTGATCTCTTGCGCCCCATCGCAGAAAGAGTAAGTAATGTGCATGGCTAAAACACTGGCCATTGGATGACATCCAACAGCAATTATATGAAACTGCTTGCATACAGCCTTTTAGACTTCCTTAATTAGAAAAACCACCTATTTATAAGTAAATGTAAGCATCTACTTTTCCTTGAAAACCGATAGAGTGGTTGTCACTTGATACATTTATTTCGCTCTTTCACAAGTCACAACATAAATATTCTCTCTTTTTCCATATTTTTCATTTCTCTCTCTATCACGAAAGGCACTAGAGAGTTCTTCCGCTTCCTTAAAGGAAGCCTTAATTTTCCCTCTCTCATCGGTTTTTCTTTTCTTGTTTTATTTTTTATTTTTTGCTATCTTCTTTTTTCCTTCAACAGATTGCTTATTTAATTTATTCACATTTTTTTCTTCAGGAAAGCCCTATTTTTTCTTCTTCTACCTCCTTGCGTGTTCCCATCCTTATGTTTCTGTAATTTGCCCTTTTTTCTTCTTGTACTTGCTTCTTCACCATCGTCATTGCCTTTTATTACAAATAAATGGGATTGACCGCTGAATTATCTTTTTTCACTTTATTCTATTACAAGTCATGTATCTTCTTATATTTGATTTTTTAAATCATTTATACATACTTCATTCCACTCGTCCATCTGTGGGTCCTTGTCACTATCCTCGACTCTTTTTCCTTTGAGCCATGCTTGAATGCCTATTTTGAGCACCCAACAATCTTGACTTGGGAATATTAATTCCTCAAATATATTATGCTTCGTTAGCTGATTTCTCGATGTTATTTAAAATTGTTGAATATTTAAAATTTTGATGTAAATTTATGATATATGAATTCAGGATTATAAGTATCTGTTTTATTTGATGTGTTCTGATGCAGCTAATCATAATTATTATGATTTTTTGTGATTATATATACAACATGCACCGCGCATCTTGCCTTGCTCCTAGACTCCAGGAGGCCTTTGTAAGGCTATAGTGCACCTTACTTCATTCAAGCGCATGTCTTCACTGCTTTATTCTCAGCATAAACCAAATCAAAACCCTAACCCCAATTTTACCTTGGTATATATATATATATTGTGTATATATACACACACACAGGTGGCGGTAGAGCCATCGTGGACAAATTGGTGCTGCTGGACGTGGGAGAGAGAATAGAGGGGGGTTGAGAGGAGAGAGAAAGAAAAGGCAGTGGCAGTGGCAGTGGCAGTGGCAGTGGAAGCTAGGCTGGAAAGGAGAGAGAATTAGTGGTGATGGAATCAATGTTTCAAATTTGACCCAAAAAAATCAATTAATTAAAAAATCTGCAAAATTGTAAATTGCATTTCAGGCAAAATCTTCAATAGATTTTAAAAAAAAATATCAAATTTTGCATTTTTTTTCTGAAATTTAGGTTGAAAAAATTGTAATTTGCAGATATTTTTTCCCTCTTAGGATTCTTAGTGAATGGGTGAAGCTGTAATTTCATATGCTTAAATAAGGCCATTTATATCTTTTTCTTAATATGAGGGGTAAGTTTGTCAGATCATGCATAACTTTTAAATGGTGCTGATGGTCAGTTAATGGCTTGGGGAATATGAAAAGTCACCAAGCACGCATAATTGTGTGTGTGAACGAGATAAAAACCTCAAGGGAGGTTGGTGTAATTTTCCATTAGAAGAAATTGTGGAACCTCCCTTCCAGGTTAGCTTATTGCACTTGTCATTTCCCGTCCACATTCCCTGTTGATGAGATCCCCTCTTTTCATTCTCCATTTTGTGGTGAATTTCATTGCTTAAAAGAATATTGCAAGTTACCAAGATAAGGAAAGTAATGCTTAGGGAACATTCATATGATGAACACTTAGAGAACATGCCAACCCAAAAATAAAAAATAAAAGAACTATCTAAAATAACACAAAAAAAGAGTTAAAAAACTGTTGTAAAGTGAACCATGAACACTACAAAAGGATTTTGATCCAACATGATGCTCTTTTTTACACCAGGTTTGGGTTTTATAAGAACACTGAATGGCATTTGGTTAACAAGCTGCAACTTTGGGCAAAAGCTATGAAGTTTAGGATTTTTCAGATATGACTTCCCCATTGATCGGATTACTGATACATGAATTATTCATAAAGCAACGCCAAACAAACAGATTTCGGCAATTCTTTTTGGATATTTTCATGAGAAATAATTTCTTTCAGCACCAAAATAGACAGGATGAACTGATATAAATTTGGAGGAGCAACAGACAGGATGAACTGATATAAAGTGATTCAATTCAAGAAAACCAAGTATATAAAAATAAATGTAAATCCCAGTCCTGCCTAATAATGCATACCTTCTCTTTTGCCCAACCAAAAGCGAAGTTGTAGATCTCACGGAACTTTTCTGTAAAATTTAGGCAATGATTAATTATAGATACAATATGACACAAGCTTTATGTATTACTCCAAAGTTGATCAAATTGATTTTCCCAAAAAAGGTTTCAACTTTTTTTTCTCTGCATATGTCAATATTCGAACCGCCTTCTAAGTTGAAACAACATGGATATGATGACGTAGACTTACAAACTACATTTAAAAAACTATGGAAATTGCTATGTACGTACGTTCATCTTTTAGCTCAGAACGCATAAATTGTATCCTGTCACGGAATTTCTCCATTGAATCTATCCTGCCATCAAAAGTATATATATCTCAGCAAAACCAACATCATACTACTTTCTTCCATTAGTTTTGGAGTTAAGGAAATAACAAAACTTACCCAAGAGCTTGTAATCCACCAATAAATTCCTGCTTGGAAAATTCACACATGGTGGCAGCCTTCATGTGCCAAGAAACAACCAACTGCAGCAGAGGCAAAAATTTATATTAGCTAAAAATCAGCCAAATTAATTAGCGCATTTACTTGACAATTCATAATTTAATATCTAGATCATATAGAAATAAAAAAAGACTACTGGTGCATTATGCACAAACAGGACAAAGATTTTTTCAGGACTTATTAAAATATAATTAAGAATAAAGCCTGATTAAATATGTTTATCAATAAAATATCAATACATTCAATAAAAATACTGCCATATAATACGAAAAAGAAGAAGGAAAATATACTCCAAAAGTTTAGAAGCAAATGATCGAAAAATAGAGGAAAGAGCTCAATAAATCATTCAAGATTCCCAAAGTTCCTTAAGGGCCAAGTGACAGAAAATACCCCTTGCATCATCTCACTTAAAATATCCTAACTGGATGTCTTCCATAATCCATAATTCACTGACATAAGTCAATTAACACTCAACATTTCAGTTCCAAAAATAAGAGGATAAGTCATTTCCTTAATTTAAATCCCTCAAACTAATTGGAGGAATAAGGATGAGATTCCATTGGCCAACGTTAAGACATTACACCGTGAACCAACAAAAATCATTGACAATCTAGACATTTATCAACATCAACTTTCTTTTTTGGATAAATATAAAAAAACGCACCTCAGAAAAAGATTTATTTGCATACATCCCGCAAAATGATTACCATATCAATCAAACCCAACAAAGACTAAATTACATCCAACACATTGACATCATAACTTTGAAGAATTAAATTCCTGAATAAAAATGCACTTTACCTTTCCTTGCACTTAATCTGCATGGAGAAATAGACACTCCAACTCTAGCATGGTGCACAAAATTCATAGTGGCCATATCTACTAATGAAGGTTGATGACCACAAACAATAAACAAAGGAGAAATTCCAGGATTTTTTGGATAAAAAGGAGGTGAGAGAAAGATACACTATGGTGTGCTGACTCCAATTTGAGCGTAATTTGAAGGATATAGATAAAGGAGGGTGAGAGTGGTAAGAAGCAGATTGCTTTTAATATATATATTTGTGGTATGAAGCAGCTTATAATGATGGTTATGAAGTCTTGGTGTTAGGCGTCTGTTTAACCAACAGAACAGAGAGATGCCTCAGGCTGGTGGTGGGAAAAAGGTGGTAGCCGGTGGTGGTTGAGTGACTAAGATTAGTCAAATTCCCTCCATTTCCATGCATGTATCCAGCATTAAGCAGCTGATAAAAGTTTTCTCTTCTCCTATTGAGTATTTGTCTCTCATGCCTATATTGATGGATACTTGGACAGTACTATGGCCCAACTTTATAGAACGTGCGGGCACGAGAGAGAGAGAGACGCCATTATTGGGTGTGTCAATAATCAATCAATGTATTTTTGTATCCAGGATATTCCTTTTGTCTTTCCCCTTTTGTGAATACCATTCAAGCAACAAATTCTCAGGAACCTTATTGTAAGGGTAAAATAAAAACAATAATCAGAATTTTGAGCCCTAATGAGGATTTATTTCCCATATAAAAATTCACCATGGGAAGATGTACAATGATATATGCCATAGGCAAAAGATCTTAACAATGATGCAATCAGCTTTCAAGTAACTTCCATGTTATGAAAACGACCTTTCTATCCCATAAACTCCTCACCAATAGTTCTAGATAAAAGACAAACCATCAACAGAAATTTTCTCAAGTGTATATGCCATTATTCATGATAAAGGATTATTTTCTAACAAAAAAAAAAAACTATATAAATTAAGATCTATCAGAAACTTCCATCTGTAACCCCAAATGTTCCTAAAATAATCATTTGTTGATATTTCAGACTTTTTCTGAAACTCAAAGGAGCAGGAATAGTAAAGAATCAAAACTGAATCATAGCATTAAAGATAAGATTTTCCAGAACAGTGTAGAAAATTATTCAATATGCATGCCTTATTCAAAGACAGATTTTATTTAAATGCAGCACATACCATAACAATATCTTGTGGATCCACCTGCCAAGAAAACAAAGATTTAGAAATCATTAAAAATGCATGAAGAAATAATTCTAGCTTTTTTAGGAATGACGGGGGTGTCTAAATTTTTTTTTTTTAAATAATGAAGTAGAATAATCTTTAGGCTGTGACTAGCAATACATCATGATGCTAGAAGTTGCTCTTCTTAATATATCCAACATGCATGTATTAAAATCAATCATCTAATGATTTTAATCAAATAAAATTAGTTAAATGTCAATCAAGGTAGATCTACCTGAAGGTCATTGCAGAGCAGAGAGATACCATCGGCCATAATCATATCAGAATATGTATCTGCAGAACACATCGATTATCTCAAAAATAATTTTTTACAAGGAGCAACTTCATGCTGCAAGTTATATTTCTTACACCTGTTCATCCATAAAAAGTACTCAAGCAATTCATAGTTTTCAACATAAAATTTGTTTAATCACATTCAAGAGGGGTCCAAACAAAATTGTGGGTTGAATCCCCAAGTAATCTACAAGAAACACCAAGAGAAGGTTCTCTCTGACGAAATGGCTTCCAAATATTCAAAGCTCATCCAATCATATAAGACATCCCAGCTCTTTTTGCAATATGTTTTAAGTCAAGTGCATAAAAAACGCAAGCAAAAAAATGCTTTTTGATGATATCCCTACTGAATTTCTATCACGGTTTATACATTTTGCAAGTTCATGACAATGTAGCTACTTCTCTAAATAAATATCCTCTGCTATTGAACTAATCAAAAGAATTTTGCACTCCCCTATTGAACAAGCAGTAGTGGACAAGTAAATGTTAACCAAAAAAAATATATGAAAAAGCAATCCGTGGACAAATGGCAATCTCTTGCATCCCGTGAAGGAGTATGATGAAAGCATTTAAACATATTAGACAGGCTTAATAAGACCCATAATTTGTAATGTCAATCCATCTTCGAGCTTATTGAATATTAGGGGCTTCAACAGAGAGCCAACAAAATGAAGATTATGGAAGATGTCAAGGGGAAAAGAACTAGAATTTAGCTCTAGTTTTGTCTTTATATCCTAATTCAGTTATACATGGCAGAGAACTAATTTTTGCCATCCCTACCATTCCAAGCTTCAGCCAGTGGCCCTATTCAGGCAAATATATTTTACATACCGTGAAGATGGGCATCACAAAATATACACAACGTACAATTTAAAGGATAGCTCAGCTAGAAATGATACTGCTCCACTTGAGCAAGGGCAGGCATTCCAGCTGTTTCACCTCCGGCCGCTATTGGGGATGTCCAAAGAAACTTTAACAAGGGCAGAAGGCAAGATAACAATAGAAGTCATAAATAAGCTTTGGCATAAGAAACACGACAGTGATGTTTTCAAGATGTTAGCCGACACTGAAGACAGTCCTCCAATACTTACAAACTTATTAAATCTTGAATCAGCATTGCTGTCTAACCAAAGATCAGATGAGCCAAGTCTGCCCCAAATAGGGCTGTAAATGAACCGAGCGTTTGACGAACAGCTCGAGCTTGGCTCGCTAAGAGCTCGACTCGTGTTCATTTGTTTAATAAACGAACCAATCTCAAACAAAACTTTTAAGCTCGTTTAATAAACAGCCCTCAGCTCGGCTCGTATTCTCGTGAACATGTTCGTGAACAGGATTGTTAATAGGCTCGTTTTGGCTCGTGAAAATTATATAGATAACTTGATAATTTTTTAGCCCACATACCATAAGTCCATTAAATTTTTAGTTTCTTTTGTTTCAGATTAGCCCACAACCCAATTCATATTATAAACATTCATTATTTTAAAAATAGAACCCAAGCCCATCTATCCAAATCAAGCCCATGTACTGCTATATATAATGTCGAAACCCTATTTTACCCTAATATCATATTCACTCTTGAGTTAGCATCACAATGAGGAGCCTAGCCGCACATCACAAGTTCACAACAAAAGCGAATAGCGATCAACCTTGGACAACACAAACACTCTCTTTTAACTTCACTATTTTAGTGTTCTAAATCTTCATATTTTGTATTTATACAGTAATTAATCAATATCTTTCCTCTCTCTCTTCCCTCATCTCATGTCTCTCATTTCTCCCTTTGTTGATTCCGAGTATAATTTATGAAGATCTGAACAGGTTTGAGTCTTTGTTGATTATGAGTAGAAATAGTGAAGACCTGAAACATCTTTGTTGATTATGAGTAGAAATAGTGAAGACGGTTTCGACTGTGATTTCTTGTGCGTGTGTGTGTGTATATTTATATATATAGACGTCTGTGTGTGGAGGAAGTGTCTATTGATTGCAGTATAAACGAGCTTGATTCTAGTGGCTCGTGAGCTCGTCAAACCACCTCGAGCCTAGCTCGATCAGGGTGAAGTTAGGTTCGGCTGAACTCGAGCCGAGCTCAAACATGGCTAAAAGAATAGCCGAGACGAGCCCAGATACTCCAAAGCTCGGCTCGGCTCAATTACAGCCCTAGCCCCAAAACATATGGGATCAGAATCATATATGTGTTTAAATTACCCATATGATCGAAACATCATGGAATAGAAACAGAATCAAAGGAAAAAATATATTGGAAGAAATTCTGGACCAAAACCAGAATATTATCAAAAAATCGAAGGAAAACAATACATAACTTGGAGGATATATGGCACAGGAAAATAAATGGAATGGTGCATGTGCACCTTACCTTTGTATCTGCTGTAAAGCTCCTCCACATGTCTAGAATCAGTAAATGATTTAACATGGGGCTGGCTGTAGAATATATCAAATGCCCCTTCAAGATGCCAATCACTGGCCTTCAACGCCTGAAGGGCAACTTTTTCACTGCATTTGAAAAAGGCAAAAAAGGTAAAGAAATACCTTGTCATATATATATTATACCGCAATGTAAACTATGCAAAACCAGGACACCCTACCGAGATTAAAGAAAAATCATTGAACAAAGTAAAAAAAAAAAAATCCAAGTGTAAAAGGATGATTGATTATGCCATCCTACTGAGATTAAAGAAAAAACATGAATCAAAGTCAAAAATTTCAAGCAGGAAAGGATGGTTGATATGTAAGCAAATGACCATAAATATAAAAAGGAGCAATTTAGTAACAAATACTTACTAAAAAATCGATATAAAGGCAAAACTCTTGAACTAATAATCAATTTACAAATAACCTTCCTGAACTACTTATCGACTGAAAACCGCCTAATCCATCTAAAATATTTCAAATATCCCCCGTCCTTAAATCACTGTTTAGAAAATAACACAATTTAGTCACGTGCATTGTTATGACCAATATACGGATGGCTATTTCACCCATGACCCAAATCCAACACTGAAATTTGACCTGTTAACGATTTTTTGTTACCGAAATAAACGACCTATTTTCCCCAACGACCGCTCTTCCCTTATTATATATAGATATAGAGGAGCAGAATACATAGAGAGAAAACCACGAGAGCTAGTACTTGAACCAAAAAGGGAAGCCACTTTGCTTTCACTTGTTAAAGCATCTGACGGTTATTCTGTAATTTTTCACAATGGGTATGTGTAGAAATTGTGAATCAAAATGGGAAATTACTGCATTCGCTTGACAAAGCATTTGACTCTGCCCTTGCCATGTATTATTTAATGTACTAAAACATCCTTAACTTCTAAAAATTTATATAATTATAACTAAATAATAAATTGATACAAATTAGCATGCTTTATCTTAGTTTTATCATAGTCTTTAAGCAAACTTCCATTTAAAATTCCATTTTAATTTCACACACTTTTTGTTTCCTGTTTCGTACAGCCATTTTAGACCAAGTTTCTTATCATCTTTTACTTCCTCTTCCATTTTTAGTAACTATGCTAACACCTCTGGGGATTAGTAACAAGTAAGTACTTCCATGGAATGCCTCGTGGAAAGTACAATAAGTGGAAATGGGGTTTGTTGGTATTCAAACTAAAATTAATTAATAATAACTGGAGTTGATTTGGTCAATTTGAAATTTGAATATTAATTAAAAATGTTCATACGAAATCAAAGAGTTTTCAGAAAACAAAAATTAAAATTTTTGGTAAAAAATTTGCAACAACAAAGCCCAACTAGGAAGTGGTTCATAAAAGCCACAACGATCAGCATACATAAACTTTTTTTTTTTTTTTTTGGATAAGTAAGAATAATTTTATAAAAAACGCTCAAAAGGGGAGCGAAACCCTGAAAATATACACAAGGCCACAAAGGACCTTTAGGCCTTCAAAGAAGCCAAAAAATCAACAATTTCATCTAAAAATCTATGATCTCTCCCATATACCCAACAAAAAAGAGTGGAAATAATAGAGAATTTAAGAGTGGAAATCGACAACTCCTTCCCATCAAAATATCTTCTATTCCTCTCGAGCCAAATACACCACCACACACAAAGAGGCGTAACCCTCCAAGCATCCACAATGTGAGCCCCCACATAGCAACCTCTCCAAGCCTCAATCAACCCTCTAAAGGATCCAGACATAACCCAGAGAATCCCAAACAAGCCAAACATCAAATTCCAGTAGTCTCTAACCATATTGCAATGGAGGAGAAGGTGATCCACAAATTCCTCATCCCGAAGACACAAATAGCAGCGATTGACCACCACCTGATTTCTCCTTCTCAAATTACCCTGGGTTAAAATCCGTCCCAAAACAGAGGTCCAAGCAAAAAAACCCACCTTGAGAGGAGCCTTATAGCGTCAAACAGCCTTCCAAGGGAAGCAAGCACTATGATCATCCGTGAGGCATCTGAAAAAGGATCTAGCCTCAAAGCGCCCATGAGAGGTGGCAGCCCAGGACCAACAATCAGAAGTCCCATCCATAATCCTCTGGCGATACAACAGCTCCAGAAAACGAATGGCCTCCTCAATCTCCCAATCCTGAAACAACCGCCTGAATCGAACATCCCAAACCAGTGACCCACTGTCAAGATGATAGCAGTTAACCACCATGGCCTGCCTATCCGTAGCAATCCTGAAAAGATGAGGAAAAGAGGTGGCGAGAGGAGATTCCCCACACCAAACATCCTCCCAAAAGCTGATCCTCGAGCCATCCCTGATTCGAAAGCGAACGTGTTTGGAAAACTCATCCCAACCCTTCCGAATGACTTTCCAAACCCCCACACCTCGAGGGCCACGCACCTCCAAAGAACACCACCCTCCTCTAGACTCCCCAAATCGACAAGCAATGACCCCCTCCAAAGCCAATGCCTCTCCACAGCCATTTCCCAAGGAGAGCCTTATTAAAAGGCACCAATCTTCTAAGACCCAAACCTCCGTAACGAATTGGCCTGCATACCTGATCCCAACAAACCAAATGGAACTTAAACTCTTCACCTCTCCCCCTCCCACAGAAAATTACGCTGCAATCTCTCAATCCTCTCCGCAACTGAAGAGGGAATCTGAAACAGAGAGATAAAATAAGTAGGAAGGCAAGAAAGGGTGCTCTTAATCAGAGTGACCCTACCTCCCTTGGAGAGATACTGCTTCTTCCAACCCGCCAACCTCTTCTCAAACCTATCCACCACAGGGTCCCAAACCCCAACACATCTAGACGAGGCCCCCAAAGGCATCCCTAAGTAAGAGATGGGAAAGGAACCAGTACGACAGCCAAGGATATCAGCCAAAAACCCAATCTCAGGGACCTCTCCCACCGGCACCAAAACGCTTTTGCCCACATTCACCTTAAGGCCAGAAACAACTTGGAACCAAATCAGGACACACCTCAAATATCTAAGCTGGGACACATTTGCATCACAAAGAAGCAAAGTGTCATCGGCAAACATTAAATGGGAGACCTCCAACTGGGGAGCAGCATCCCTACCCACTTGAAAGCCTCTCAGAAACCCTAACTCAATAGCCTTACTCATCAATTTGCTGAGGGCCTCCATCACAAACAGGAACAAGAAAGGGGAGAGCGGATCCCCTTGTCTTAAACCCCTCGAGCTAGAGAAAAAACCGGTAGGAGCACCATTCACAAGAATCGAGAAGCGAGCACTGGAAATACAAAAATGAATCCATTTCCTCCACCGATCACCAAACCCCATCCTCTCCATCAGGTAAAGAAGGAAGTTCCAATTCACATGGTCGTAAGCCTTCTCCAGGTCAAGCTTACACAAAACTCCTGGGACCCCACTGCGTAATCGGGTGTCCACACATTCACTAGCAATAAGAACTTAGTCGAAAATCTGACGACCTCCCACAAAAGCATTCTGAGAATCATAAATGACACCATCCAGGACTTTCCGTAATCTAGAAGCAAAAACCTTGGCAATCAACTTGTAGAAACACCCCACCAGGCTAATAGGGCGAAAATCCCTAATATCCATCGCCCCTCCTTTCTTCAGAATGAGAGAAATGAAAGTGGCATTCAAACTCTTCTCAAACGAACCCTGAGCATGGAAAGCATGAAATGAACCCATCACCTCCCCTCTAACCACCTCCCAGCACTCCAAAAGAAATCTCATGGTAAAACCGTCGGGACCTGGGGCTTTATCCCCGTTACAACTCTTCAAAGCAGAAAGAACTTCCTCTTCAGAGAAAGGCTCCTCAAGACCTGAACACTCCTCACTAGAAATAGAGGCAAACTGAAGCCCCTCAAGCAAGGGTCTCCACTCAACAGTCTCAGTGAACAACTTCTCGTAGAACTCTGAGATGCCCCTGCAAAAATCCTCCTCCTTGCATAGAAGCTCCCCTTCCACCTGAATCCTCCCAATATGGTTGCCCCTTTTATGAGCATTGGCCAATCTGTGAAAAAATTTCGTGTTATTATCCCCCTCCTTGAGCCACAAAGCTCTAGACTTTTGTCTCCACGAGATCTCCTCCATGATCGCAATCTCAGCAAACTCTGCCTTACACTCCGCCCTCTTAACGTTCAAAGCGTCAGCCAAATCCCCTTGACCCTCCATCCTATCAATATCAGCGATCTCAGCTAGAACCCGATTTTCCTCCACACAAGATTCCCAAAGACTTCTTTGTTCCAAATCTTAGTATTTTCCCTTCAAACGACGCAAATGATCTGCCAGCAAATGACTTGGGGTGCCAATCACCCCAAACCCCGCCCACCAAGATCGGACCCTTTCCAGAAAACCCTCATCCCGAAGCCACATATTCTCAAAACGAATTGGAGAGCGTCTACTTCGCAACCCGCCACAATCCAGCATCAACGGGACATGGTCAGAGATAGGACCGGCCAAAGTAGCTTGCACAGCATCAGAAAACTTCTCCTCCCAAATCTTAATCATAAACTTTCAACACGACGATTTTTCACACAAGCCAATTTACCCAGTGTCTATGATTGTCACATAACAAGTTACAAATGCCCTACACAACGTGTCCAAGAGAAGTTACTCGATGCCAAACAAGACTCACCAATATCTTTCTTCTGCTCATTTTTAGGGAAGAATCAAAACATGTAAGGGCCACTACTCTTTTTTTTTAATAAGTAATGTAAGGCCCACTATTTGCAACTCATTTAATCAATTCTGCAATGTTGTGTAATTAGATTCGTATCTTACTTAAGCTATGCATGGGGATAAAATATGTTTGATCTCAAGGAACTGTAGTACAAAACGATAAGTATATTAAAGTGGCCTTTTGTGGAACGATAATAAAGTACAGTATCACACACAAGATGAGGGATCCAAAATGTTCATCTGAAAGGAGGAGAAGAAGCAGAACAGACCAAAGGGAGTAATGATGAATTTAGGAATGTTTGTGCACTGTAACAAGGAATAAATGAGCTTCAATTATGATATTTTTGGTCGTTGGTGCTCTGGCCTTTTAATGCTCAATGATATTAGTACTTCTAGTCCGAGGTTCTCTAGACAATACCCGAAGATATTGGATATCATCCAGTACCTCTAGCTCAGAGAATATGATTATCCTAGCTGTATTTGAGCGATCATTAAATCAAACTGACTCTTTTCCGCACGGGTTGGCAGCGGCACATTAAATAGCCTAGTCACAGCATTAAATGTATTTGGCTGGTTATTAATGACGGTAGTTAAACATTAAATGGTTAAGTTGTGGCATTAAATGCATTCGATGTGATTGTGAGTCTCTCTATCATGGCACTTGATCGCCATCCCTTTGGTCAGGCCCAACATTCAAGCTCTTAGGCAAGTTTTGGCTTCTCATCCACAATTCTACGATCCTTCTAAGTATTCTATAATGTGAAAATAAGTGTGAGGGGCCCTACCTGTGCCCCTCTTCACATTTTCCAATCATGTCTCGAGAAATGTCTGTCAAGACTTCAAGTGTTTTGAAATAGTACTTTAGGGTTGCGAGTTGTCCCCTCAAGGTTCCAGATTCTTGAGGCTTGAGGTGACTTGATAGTGTCGGGGTTTTGGACTTGAGATTTGGGACAACATGAGATGGTGCCAAGGTCTTGAACTCAATTACTATTTTCTCAAGGTTTGGGGTGACCTAACGTGGAGTTAGGGTTTTGGACTCGATAGATGCTTACTCGAGGCTTGGGATGACCTAACAAGGTGTTAGGGTTTTGGACTCGAGAAATGTTTCCGCAAGATTTGGCATGACTTGACATGGCGTCAAGGTTTTTGGACTGGAGAGTTGTTTCCTCAAGGTTTGAAGTGACCTGACATGTAGTCAGCATGTTTTTGATTTTTCAACTTTGCGAGTTTAGCCGGGAGGGCAGCACGTGTTTGACATCTACATATATAAGAAAGCAAAAACTAGGTGCAAATAGGTGGAGAAGAAACCTTGAGGTTTGGCAAATGACAAATCATGGTTATTGCATACATGTGCCAAGACCAGGGTTCGCTTTCGCGGATGCAGTGTAACGGAATCAGTTTAAATGAAAATTCATGCTGTATATAACGTGTGAAAATAATAAAAATATAATACAACTTAAAAGTACAATAAGATTATTAACCATATCATCTATATTATATAACATATATTATTTGTGGCCCCAAAGTTTATAACATTCAAAAATAATAAACAATTATTTTCTTTTGCAAATTATAAAGATAAAACATTAGGTTTGGAGCACCATTAGCAAAGACTGTACTTCAATGGAGAGAGTACCTTGACTTTAAAATTGTGCCAGGTTTAGACTCTGACTCTACACTTTTATTTATATCAACTTTCTAGAAATAGGTTAAACATTATTGTTGCACTAAAATAAACGAATACAAAGCAATGGTTAGAGTCCTTTGGTTTTTTCGAAACTTGCCAGAGATTGACTCTAGCTGCCAGCAGCAATCATTTAGATTAAAAATACAACCAGCTTCAAGTGCTAGTCGGTTCAGTGGTGCAACCGGCTAGTATAGCGGCGACCCGACCGTTTCTTCAAAGAACCCGGCCGTTTCTTTGAGGAATCGGCCGGTTCCGTTGTGAAATCGAGAACACCCCGATATATCAAGGAGTACCGGTATCAGTACCCCCAATTTACATTGCAAACCATGGCCAAGACATGTATTGATTGATACCAATTAAAATGACACAAATCTATAATCTAGACACAGTTGTTGCCATTACTCAAGCAATTTCTTTTAATTTTTGGCTATGGTAAGAATCAAACATTTACCCTGTTATGCATGCACAACTAATGTCATGAATTACAAACCTATAACAGCCTCGCCATTCTAGCAACTTTTGAAAACCTCAAATTTTCATCATCTGTGTATTGTTTTTTTAGCGGATCTTCATGTATGCCTCGAATGCAGTTCCAACATATAATAGCTTTTCTACACTGCTGCATTTTCTAGTTCCATAAAATAGCACCAAAATGGCCAAAACATCCCACCGACCCTTCAATAACTTATTTCTTAAACAAAAAACTACCAATCACATGTTCTCATATACAGAATACACACTGCCCACAGGTTTGTCACGGAAAAATTAAGCAGCTTAAGTAACACGAAGGCAAAAAATAATTAAAGCCATGATAACATAAAAAATCAGTTATGGAAATCAAAACATCCCAGATTCTCGAGTGAACCTGTCTAAATAAATCCGCAATAATCTCTAGAGATTCTAGATTTGTTTTTATAGGTGAATCACCATCATATATTGATTTATTGTCTAGCAACATTGTTTTCCTAAATGATATTACCTAAGTTTTAGTTTATTCAAGGACATTCAGTTGATACAGACCAATAAAGTGCCTTCAATGGCTCTGGAAGCAACAACATATGCTCTGGCAATGACACTACCTAATCATTTTTCGTCCACTGTACACAGGAGTGTGCAAATTGCACATTCATACAATTACGGTACCAAAACAAGCAACATCTAAATATTTTCTAATTATTTATCGGAAAAAAACTAAATACTTTCTAATTCCTGTTAGAAACATGTCATATAGATAATTTAAGTATCAAACTCCCATATCAATAATAGGTCACCTTGCTCCAGTTATTGCCGTGAATTGCTGAACTTTGTCTCGGTGCCCTCTACCCAACTTGTTCTGTCATGCAAACAGAGGTTCAGTACTTTGAAAGATTTTCAACAGCAAAAAATCAAAAATAATTTGAAATTCTGTATATTGATATAGTCAAACCAACAAAAACAAAAAGGGATATGTATCACAAATTATTACAGAAATACACAAACGTACATATGGGATATGGGATATGTATTTCTAGTATTTAAATTAGGGTTATGCCCCAAAATAAATCCAGATAGAAAATTCAGAATTGATGATAAATTATTATCTTTCAGCTGTCGAAAATTATACTATTCAGCGGCAATCAAGTTGAAACCACAAAGCTGGAATTACCAAACACTGAGCCTTCCACAGAATAACAGGAAAAATCGTTACTTGGGATGACAAGGTCATCAATCATTATTAAATTACATAACAGCTCATGAATCTACAAAATTCAACATACAAAGAGATGGTGAAACAAACAGATAACTTTCAAGACGAAAAAATAAACAGTAACTAAAATTGAAACTGATAGATTGAGTTTGATATATAATCAGAAACCCAAATAGCTGGTTAAATGCTTTGTTGAGTTTAGTGGATAATCGAAGACCCGATAAAGATTGGTTTCTGAAATTCGCAGATGATTACTGACCATTCTGATTCTGTTGAGGAAGACCCGATTCTCTGAAAAGATAGATGGTGCGAGGATTTCTAGAGAGAGAAACTAGGGTTTCTTAAGTTCGGTTTCTCTCTCTATACTCTCTCTCACTCTCTGTATCTAGACCACTGCGTGTTTATTGTTCTCTGGTTTCTCTTTCGCTCAGTAGACCCCAAATACCGTCGACAAGTATTGCTTTAGCAATTTGTAGTCGTCTCGTATTGATTGTTTGTAGATGTATTTTACTAAAACGCCCAATGGCGGTATAAGTATATGTGTTAAACCGGGTTCGCTTACCGTAAATTTAACCAGCTAATATTATCCTAATCGGATCAGGGTTCGAATTTAAAAAATAGTTTAAAACTTCGAACCCTTTATTAACTAGTAGTATAATTTTTCTTTTTTCTTTTTCTTCTTATAATTTTATAAAATAGTTTAAAACTTCGAACCCTTTATTAACTATAATTTTTCTTTTTTCTTTTTCTTCTTATAATTTTAAATTTTAACAACATATTTTTTTAATTACATTTGTTAAATGTTTGATTATATTATACAAAATTTATCTTAAAATTTTCAAGTCTCAATTATTTTTCTTAAAAAATATGTTTATTGAGTTCCTGGAAGGACTCTAATGTGAAGGCCCCTTTGAAAAATGATGCCCTATCACAAACATGGTCAGTTGGCATCTAAATGTAACATTACCACCTTTCTTTTGGCATGGATATTGTACGTTTTATACACATTCTTCTTTAGTACAATATTTTCATATATATAAACGATATGAAAAGTTATAATTATGAAAATGTCTACAATTTATGAGTACTTACAAGTTAACTGCAATACCTCACCCAATTGACATACATAAAAATTTTCAATTTCTAATGTATGGCCCTGCTTATTAAACATATATGGTAAAAAAAGAGTATACCATCTATTTATTGAAAGAATTGAGGTAATGCCTTCCTAAAATCATTAGTTTTTAAAACTATTCATTAATTTTTTTAGTTCTTTTCTCTTTTACTTTTTAATTTTTTTTAGAAAAAATTAAATTTTTCTTCTTAAATTAAACTCTAATATGTTTCTTAGACTGTTTTTGAAGCCATAATCATTATGTTGATAACTAATGTTTTATATAAATTAGATTAAGAGGAAAAAAATAATTAATAGAATTATGTAGGAAATTGAGCTTAAAGCACGGATTACGAAATCATCCCTCTTTTTCTTATGAAGACAAATGGGAGAAAAGTTGTAAGATTTTATTTATTATTATTAATAATATTATTTTAACAAAAGTTGTATGATTGAGGACAGGGCATTACACGTGTCATGGTGGGCAATGAACCCAAAAATTGCGAGAAAGAAGTCCACGAATTCACAACGAATTTCACAAACTTCCGGGCAACAGCAACTATCGTCCATGTATATTTCTCATCTTCAGATACAAGCAGGAAAATAATTACTTATAAGAAAAAAAAAAAATTAAAAATTAACCAAAAAGAAAAAATAAAAAAGAAGAAAGGAATTTCATTCTCTCATATATTCTGTTTCCTGTCACGGAAAAAACCCACAAGAAAAGATCAATTTGCAACCACTCTCCTCCTTCAATGTGCTACTTGTGGTAAACTATTTAAATTCCTTTTGTTTTCTTTCTTGATTCCCATGTGTTTTAATTGTGTAGATTTCAAAATTATTATATGTGAGGTTTGATTATAATTCTATTCTTCTTCTTTTTCTTTTTTTAAGTTGTTGTTGTTATTGTTATTATTATGGGGGTATAATGTGGCATTGATTTGTTGGGTAGTTTTAAAATAATTGTTTAAGTGATCATAATTTTTATTGCAAATTTAAGATCTGACTTACATTCTTGTTACTTTGTTTATTAATTACATGTTTATTTATTTTTATTATTGGATGGCATTTGAAAACACAAAAATAGTCCACAAAAATGTAACCACTGACATGAATGTTAATGTAAAGCTGAGGATAACACTTCTCTTTTCTAGCTAAATCTGGAGGTCCCAAGAAGGATCATTCATCATTACCATATTATTATCTGTCAAAATCTGAGGACTAAAATTTCTTTCTTTCACATTCACGAGCACTCGAGTGTTCTTTATACGCTTTGCATCATCTCTTTTACCTTTAAATAAGTTTGAACTTTGGACTCACTTTATTGCCCTAACTTTTGGTGAATGATGTTGACCTGAATTGTTAGGTTGTCTGAAAACTATTTCCCACTGTGCCGGGAAATTGTTAGGCCTAAAAATAGCTTCCATGGGTGATAATTTTGGCATAAACATAGTTGCATTACTAAATACCGTCATCCTCTCTTTAATCTATGGTTAGTTAATCATGAGCTTAATGTCCATGATAGTTGATATATGCCCTCTCGAAGCGTTGTGTTAGGAAAAGTGACATAGTCCACATTGAGGGTAAAATTAGAAGAAGATGAAGACCAAAGTTGACGTTGATAGAATTAGTAAAGAAAGACGTGATATCACGTGAATTGGCTGAGGCTATGGCCTTAAATAGAGGAGAATGGAAACATACGATTCATGTAGTGGATCCAAGTAATTGGGAAAAGGTTTGGTGGTTGTTTGTTGTAGTAGTTGGTGCAACTTCAAAAGTAACCTTTGTTGTCACATATGGAAATAGAAGTGTACTTTCCTCCATTGAATAGGTACTCTTCTTGTTCTAAGAGTTTTGTTATACATTGTTCGTTACTATTGTTTTGTTTTGGGGGTATGTTCTGTCCGCTTGGAAGATTCTTCTTTTCCCTTTGGTGAAAGAGGGCAAAGGTGTGTGGGAGAAAGAATTCTAAGAGGAGAGGAGATTCTGTCCTCCAGAATAAGGAACTACATAACCTCGTTCAGTACTTGTAGAATATATATTCATTCCTTTAGTATGGGTCCTATTAAGTTTAAGTATCTTACTCGTTGAATTGGTGTTCTTAACACCCCCTGCTATCCCGGGACAAATCTACAGAAGTACCCGTTTGAGTGAGGGCTGCCCTACCAGCTCAGATTCACCTCTGGATGGTCAATGTGTGTGTGTGTGTGAGAGAGAGAGAGAGAGAGGCACTAACTCTTGTTTAAAGGGCTTTCAGTTGCCCCTGAGCTAGGGTACACACTGTGCTTGGTACAGAGGCCCCATCCTTCGATGGGTCCACTCGCTCAAGGGATAATCCTAAATGAATTCTTTAGTTACAGTTGTGCAAACAATCATGCTAAAAGAACTAACATTGGAATATAAGTTGACCTTATTGGTCTTTGAAAGTCCTCTCCTTAATCATTAGTTTATACCCCCTATATGGTGTTTGAAAGCTCTCAGGGAAATTTGTTGTTTAAATTTTTTTCTTAATGAAACAGGAAGTTACTGGTAGTTCAAAATTTTAAGATTTGTGTTTCAATCCCCTTAGTAGAGAAAATGAAGTGATGGTAACTGTTCCAACTCTTCATGAGAGGACTCGGAGCATTTGAGTCCATGAAAGATGCCTTTTTAAGTGCCTTTTGCTTATCACCACGTATCATCTTTTTTGTCCGTGGTCTGTTTCTCATTTTCTGATTCCTGCAAGTTGGGTGGCTGGCAGTGTTTCATTATATGGCTTCTATGTGGCTGATTTTCAAACCTAAATCTACTTTTTGGTACTTCTCATCCATCATTGCATCCATGCCACTGAAGCAGATCAGTACTGGTATCCTCTTACTGGTCATGTTCAACCAGTTCTTTGTGGCACAGTTGTTGATTGTCTTTTTCTTTTAAGGGCCATTTCTTAAAGCAATGCAAATGTTTTGGTTGTCAAGCATGCGAAACAATGTTTTGTGCAGATAATTTTAAAGGTTAGGTACCTCTTCTCACATCTTCATTAGGGAGACTAACTCAGGGTGGGACCTGTCAATTCTATTTTATATTTGCATTTTCTTAACCCCTCTTTGTGTGGAATCATTGGAAATGCATAGAACTTTTTACGACTCTAGTTTGTGACCGTGATTAAAGTATTTAACAGCTTATCTGATCTCCGTGATGTCCTTTTTCCTATTTTTTATTCAGTTTTATTGTACTCTCTTTTGTCATTCTAAATTGTTCCCATTTCGATATTTTCATCTACGGTCTGAGATAGAGCAGAATGGTGAATTAAGATTCATCTAGCTGACCCCAAATAGGTAGGAAAAGGCTTCATTGTGCTGCCTATCATATAAATTTTCAGCCAAATAAACTTCTCGTTTTGCTGTATGTCAAATTTTATTTCCAAGTGTTCAATCTATCAAAAGAACAGTCAGCATCTAATGCAACTGCAAAATCTTGGGAATCAATTTATAATTCATATAATCATATATTTGCTACACAACCATTTAGTGTCATCTAACCATAAATCATTGACTCAGTCACATATTCTTTATTGATATTCTAAGGCCAACTGATGCAGCTCTTAGTGGTTTAAAGTTATATTACATTCTTAACAACGGTATTGACAATAATTCTGAATTTCTCCTCTCCAATAAAAATGAGTGGTTCTTATTTTAGGAATCTTTTAAAATTGTGCAATAGACTGACTTAAAGCTTGAGTTTTGGACAGTATATTCCTGTTGTACAATCTACCAGTTCGTAACTATATTTAAGCTGGTATATGTTGCTAAATTGTACTTTCCAATTTATATAGTCATTTGAAATCACCTTATATTTTTTCAAAAAAAGAATTTAAGAGGAGGTTATGGTTATTTTATTTATTACTTGTCTATATGTGCCTTATATAATCAACCATGTTTTATTGCTTCAAGATTATGTCAATCTTAGTTTTATGCTTTTTTCTTTTTAAGATCTGAGCAGATACCCTAGTTTCTTTTCTTTTCTTTTCTTTTATTAATTTATTTATATAATGGGCACTAAATAAACATCTCTTTTTCCTCTCTCTTTTTTTTTATTTAAAAGCGATCAACTAGCTCTTCGGGCCTTGAAGGCCTTGGGCGATTGGCATTATGAACCAGCATTTGAGATATTTTACGCTGATGCCGATAAATTTAATGAAAATGTTGAGGAGCTCTATAAAAAATACAAAGGCAAGACATTCCATCCCTCTGTTTAAATCATGTATTATTTTCCTTAAATTTATCAGATTATCTTGGACTTGGTCCTGATTTTCTTGAAATCTCCTTTTTCCTTCTAATTGTGAACCTATTTCATGAACATAATTGACCATGTGAATAACTATATGGCATTCCAATCCCATCAGTTTGTAGCTATTGGTCCGCTATCTTGAGTTTTGGTAACTTCTTGGAAAAAAACATTTCTTATGCTAATATGCTTATGTGCATTTTTGTTGTTTTCTTGGCTTTGTCACTTTTCAAAAAAAATCCCCTTTAAACACCAGGTTTGGATGGGTTGATTTTTTAAGTTGTATGTTGCGTATGATGCTCATCTTCACTTCATTTAACATATTTGCCTGAATAGCAGGGTTCGCAGATTTAGCTTGTTGCATACTCTTTAAACTTGTAACTTGTAAGGATAGACATGGCAAAAATTTAGTTCTCCACCACATATGAGTGCGCTAGAATAGAAAACAAAAGAACAAGGGTTCATCTCTAGCTTCGTTCATTTGTAATCTTCCATGTGTAGGGTATTTGATAAAGCCCTTAATTTCAATAATTTTATAATATAAATTGAAATTACAAATTCAATGGGCTTTACCAGGTCTGTCTAATTCTTTGCATGTTATGCCTGCATTGTAGTCTTTGGTTTGAGTTACTTATGCATCACCGCTTGTTCAATAGGGGAGCACATTATTTTAATCCGTTCAATTTATAGAGTTGAGAGGGGTGAGGGTTGGGGAGGAGTATTGGGGTGTAGGACAGACACCTTAGGTTCTGATACCTTAGTACACAAAACTCCATACTAGACCTAGAGGGAGGGTAAATAGATCTCCAAAACTAAATTAACTACTTTTAATTTTCAACGAATTCTAGACAATTTGAAATTTAAATTATAATTAACAATCATGTAAAAATTAGCGTAGTGTGGAAATATAGAAATCATGCCAGAAACAAGAACACAAATTTTAGGTGAAAAATCTCCATCGAGGAATGGTAGCCAGTCCAAGCAGATCAGATCCAATATAAAAACATATATTTCAACCCTAGGTATCAGATTCTAAACCCTAGAATTACCTAAGTTACCTTAGATGCTGGCCCACACCAGTTGTTTCTTCTTAAGCACTGCTGCTTTCGATCTACAAATTTGCTTCTCATGCAATTTTTCACTTCAACTCATGGTTGGTCTCCTCTACTGGTCATCCAAGTTTGTAGGATGTGTGGATTGTATTGTGTTGAACTCCTTGATGAACACACTTGAATTAAAATTGATCGATAGTCAAGATCATTCACCACCTGATGCACTTGAATTAAAGTTCATCAACAGTCAAGATCACTCACCATCTAATGCTTGATGGTGAATGAAATAAATAAAAAAATATCTATAAATTGTTTGCTAATGCACTCTCTGTTTTTATTATGCTTTTACATGCTTGGTATATTTTTTCTAAAAACATAGGCCCTTTATATAGACCTTTGAGGCTGAAAAGGGTTAGGGTTAAAGCGTTTAAAACCTTTTTGGAAACTGCTTTTCCAACCTATTCAATTGATCCAACTTGGATGCAATTGATCAAACCTAGTCCAGTGAGTTTGATCCATGTTTCGATCCATCAAATTCTCTGCACTTAGGTTTGATTTAAAAACTTTAATGAATTCATCAACACATTCTTAAAAATCAAAACATGTTTGCATTATGCCAACATGAAAAATGATAAGAATGCACTGAAATGAACTCTAATTGTGGTCAGTGCGCAATCAAGAGTTGAATTTACCTTTATGCCTTTGTGGTATACTTGAAACCTTCATATTGCCCTTGGATTGAGGTAACTCAACTATTTAAATTTTGAAATATATATATATATATATATACACATATATATATATATATATGTATGTATGCATCATGAAATCAAAACTACAGATATCATTTTATAGCCAACAAAATCCTATTGACCTAACAGGTTTCTGATGGTTTGGGAGAAACTGTTTCATCGTCAGGAACTTGTAATATGTATACATTGCACTAGAACTTCAGAAGTGAAGGGTATCATGACACAGCACTCTTTGCTTTGTATTTTGGATGTCATAGAACCTTCTCCTCATGTTTCTTACTTTTAGATCACTTTGGATTCAACCCAAATTTTTAATTGGAACATCTTGAATTTTGTTCATTTTCAAATTCATTTTGATTGCTTCAGAACCTTTAAGCATGTACATGTTATAAGAAACAAATCTTGTGGCATGAAGTTGCTTCTTGATTTAGAAATCGTAACTCTTGAGGGAGTTGTTGTGCTCTGCAGATCCAGATGTTGATTTAATGTTGGCCGACGGTATCACTCAGCTCTGCACTGACATTGAGGTAGCCCTACCTCACTTGTCAATTGACTATATTTATACTATTAGGATCATAAAGTGAGTTAAGTTTTTCTATATGCAATTTTTATATATTAAGAAGAGCATATTCAAGCATTATGTTGTGTTGCTACTTGTATCTTATGGGCTATATTAAATATATTTTTTTTTAATTTATATGTTATTCTTTAAAATCTAGAATGATTTCTTAACAAAGATTTTTGAACCATTTTGCCTTGGCAGGTGGATCCTCAAGATATTGTTATGGTAAGTGCTGCATTTATACACTTTGAATCTGTTACATTACGATCCATGCATAATATTGAATATTTTCCTATGTTGTTCTGAAAATTTTTATCACTAAAGCTAGAATGAAATTTTAATTCTTTAAAAGTCCTGGTCCTTTGAGCTGAAAAAATATTTTGGGAACTTCAGAACTTCAGAACCTTTTGGGAAGATTAGGGTAGAGATGGAAGTTTCTATTAGATCTTAACTAAACTCTATATACGATTGTTTTTCTTTTTTCTTTTTATAAATAAAAATCCATCAATAAATAATGTGCCAGATTTAAAATTGTTGTTGACAGAAATGTGTTTTTTCCAGTTCTACCAGTGAGGGAGTATATTAGATAACAAGGTTGTTTCTTCAACATTGAAGTTACTTGAAAGCTGGTTGCATCCCTTCGCATATGGGTGATAAATCATTGTACATATTTCGTGGCAACTTTACATATGGGAATTAGATTTTTATTAGGAGGTGAAATTCAGATAACTGCTTTTATTTTACCCTTAGTCGAACGATACCTGGGAATATATGTCTGAATGGTTGTCAAACAAAAATGGAAAATATAAAAATAGCACACTAAAAGAGAATCATATACATAATTCGTTTGATTAATTATTGACAAACCCAATTATAGCTATAGTATATGGAGAAATAAAACTTTAAAATTCCATCTGACTGAGTATAAATTAAAGAGATTTGTACTAGAATGCCCTTTCAAGACATGTTCCTATCAAGCTATTGTCATGTGAAACTTATCCAAGTTACTAAAACCTTTTTTCCTTCTGTCAAGTGATAGAAAGGAGCGTTCTAATGAATAACAAAGTATCACTTGATCCTTCCACTTCCAGCAGGCATTTTAATTATGGCGACACCGTAATCGCTTCGCTTCTCTCCATCCATTCCTCTTGCATTCTATTCAATGTGGGCTAAAAGATCTCCAGGTATATCCAATTATATAGGCATAAGAAATCATCACTCTACCATAGGAGAAAAGGTAAAAAAAAAAAAAAAATCAGTTAATTAAACTGGAATGGGAGGAATCTGGCTAATCTTGTTACTTAACCACCACCATGACCTACCATTTTAATTTCAACCACCAGACCAGGTCATCTCTCTTGGGTTTTTTAGAAGCCCAACACTTGGACTCCATTTCCATAATTTTCTACTTCATCTTGCTGCTCAACCTCCTCTCCCCCATCTATTTTTTGAATTTTTATATATAATTCAAATGAATGTCTTTTCTGATCTGAAAATACTGGAACCCCTGCTTTTTTTACGGTTATCAATCTTAATAAATAGATATAACCACACAAGGAAATATAAAGTCCCACCAATTTGTTGCACTATTCTGGGGATGGTGTGGTTGTTTGTCTGTGTATATGAAGAAATGCAAAGAAAGTTAGAAGGGCATTTACTTCAAGAAATCAATTATTCAAACAAAGCTGGATGGAAGTTATGGTGTCGGTTTCTTGATTTTTTTCCCCCCTGGGGTTTAAAATGATAGGGTAATAATTTTGTGGGAATTTCACAAAAATTTCTTTTCCTGAGGAGTATCTTAATAATTACATATATATAAAAAAAGGTCGAGCTCAATACAGATGTAGATTGGAGAGTTAAGTCACTTATGTTAGTGAATTATGAAATTAGAATGTTTGACATGGTGGTGACATAACCTTTAAAAAAAGAAAGAAAGAGAGGCAACTGTGAGGGACTTTGGTCGTGCCTTGGTCCTCACTTAAATAAACAAATGGTATTGATTGAGGAATTTGGATTCTTAGAAAGCCAGAGAGTCGTAAGTTGCAATGTTAGAATTTAGATTTTCTTATGATTGAATCTGAATAAAACTTTCGTGTGATGAACTCTCTTGCCATGTAAGATTTTTTTTTTTTTTTGAAATGTCCTTTAACTTAACAATCATACAAGACCAGGAAGGCATAGTTAGCTGTGAATGATATTGTGGAGCTCCTTTCGTGCTCTTTCCATCATTTTCTTATAAGTTCTAAGCTTCAAGTTTTTTTTTTTTTTTTTTTTCTTTTTTTTTAGTTAGCTTCAAGTTATTTTTTTTCCCTTCTTCTCTTTCATACTTTGAGGCAGTACATTCTTCAATGGTTGTATCATTTTTTTGTTGATGAATTTATTAAAAAAAAACATGCTATGATTGAATTTATTGTGTTATATCTATAACCGATACAAAAATATTTGTTGAGAAGTCCTTAAAAGTTGGCCTTGCATTTTCAGTGCATGCCAGTAGTCTTTTGGTTTTTGTGTGACCTGGATATTAGTTGTCAAGCAAATACAGTGATAACTTGGATAATTTTAGCTAACATAATCTTTTATATTCCAATATGTAGCTGGTTTGTTCATGGCACATGAAGGCTGCCACCATGTGTGAATTTACCAAAGAGGAGTTCTCTGCTGGATGTAAAGCTCTTGGGTAAGTATTGATCAAATCCTTAAATTATGTTTTGTTGCTCCCTTCTTAAGTAATTGGCTCCAAAAATAATACAATGAAAGTAGTATGATGCCAATTTGCTGAAGTTTAATATTTCAATGGCAGGATAGATTCAACAGAGAGGTTCCGTGAGAGGCTAGAATTTATGCGTTCCGAGCTTAAAGATGAAAGTACGTACAATGACGTAGAAATTTCTGTTGTTAGTTAAAAGTAGTTTATAATTTTTTTATGTAATGTCACTCTTGGTTGAAATTAGTTCAAATATTGATATATTTCGAGGAAAGCGAAGATTTTTTGATCGACCTGATACCGAACTTTTGTTATTTTTTTTCTAAATTAATTGTTGCTTCTTATTATTGGACAGAAAAGTTTCGTGAGATCTACAACTTTGCTTTTGGTTGGGCAAAAGAGAAGGTATGCAAATACTAGGGACAAAGACTTCATTTGTATTTTTTTCATGTAATTGATTTTCTTGAATCGGTTCTCTTTTTATCCATTAATGCTGTTAAGGATCCTCCAAATTTGTTATAGCTCAGTCTTCCCCTTTTTCTTTCACTATTTTTTTGTTTTCCTTATCTGTTTCGTTTTTCTTTTTCTTTTTTTCTCATCTGTTTATTTTTTTGGTAAATACGAAAGATTTAAATGAGGAGGAATATACAGAAATGGTGAACCCTGCAAATCCCAAACAGGGGGCAAGGTCAGAGGGCCCCAAAAAACACAGCCCAAAGGCAAATTAACTCCAAATTCAAAAAGGATGAACAAAAGCAAATGCAGACATTGCCCAAAATAAGAGCTATGCTCTATAATATTATCAAAGACAAAATATAATTCAAAGCTACAACTCCACTTCTCTATCCATATATGTACTACTTGTTCTTCTACATCTCTAAATACGCATAAATTTTCCAACTTCAACAAGATGACTACAATATAAATTTAAAACAACTCAAATTACTGGACACAATATACTAGGCAAATAAAAATATGGGTAGTTGAGTAGAAAGATCCCCATTTCAAGCCAACGCAACTCTTGGTCTTCTACTTGGCCACCTTGGTATCCACATGGTGTTGACATGGTTGCCACTTTGGCACTACCTCATCTTCCTCGGGTGAAAAAGAACTTCCACAAGTTTACATCTAACTCTATGATATTGCGACAAGTCTTGAACATTGACAGTAGGATGAGTGAATATTTGGTGGAGTTCTAATCTTATAGGCAGGATCATTGATTATCTTGATAACTTTGCATGGGCTAATCTTTTTCTCCTTGAACTTGTTGTGAAAAGCAAAATTAATAGCTCTTTCTTCAAATACATCCACACAAGATCATCTTCATGAAAAACCTTCGTCAGGCAATGAGTATGAGCTTCTTTATACTTCTCATTACTCTGTTCACACTTTTTCCTCAACCACGACAAAGTGAAAAAAATGCTACGATTCTCTAGTGAAGATTCGGGAGCTCTTTCCTCCTTAGTTAAATACAAATTAGAATTGAAGAGGATGGTACCAATTACATGACATGATCTTTTCATTAAATAAGTTATACATCACTGTATCCTACATTCTTACAAAAAAATTCCTGTTTTCTTATGTATATGTATACCTATACATATTCCTACTAATTTCTATTTATTTTCAACATATCGTAAAGAAAAGAAGTTTCAAATTGTGAAACTTATAGATAAGTACAAATTAGAAATGGAGAGGATGTAGACTTGGTAGTGGATACGGCAAGCACCTTACTGATCAGACGACATGATTTTTTCATTAAATAATTTATATATTTCCTGTTTTCATATGCATAAACACACATATATAGTATTTTCTGTTTATTTTCTAAATTGTCAGCATATCTGATGATTTATGATACTAAAAAATTTGTAATTTGGCAAAGATCTTATGGATTTGTGATACAGATCCTGATTTAACAAATACAGTGATAACGTACTGCTGTTAGTCCTATTATATCCTTGCAAATTTTTATTTTTATTTTTTTGGTGGTGATAGATGTTAAAGCTAAACATTTAGTGGTTTTTATTTGTGATGCATCCGTATAATGGTTTATGGCTGTCTAGGTGTACTGTTCATGCAATTAAAGACTATTTCTTAAATGACAAAAAAAACTTGCTGTTCTTTTTATGCAAATGAAAGGCATATAAAGTTCCTCACAACTTCAAATCCATTTATCTTCAAAAAGAGAGTGGATCACGAGTATTTCTGTGGAGATGGCTAGTGGACCTTATTATTGTTGCTTTGGGATATATGAAGCACTCACCAGATTTCAACTATTAATGTCTATCTGACAAAAAAAAATAATGTTTGTCTTATGAAGTTTTGATTACTTTAGGTATCTCGATGGCCTGCAGGTGATGCTATTTGTTTGTCAAAATGCAGGGTCAGAAGACTTTGGCACTGAGTACGGCATTAGGGATGTGGCAATTGCTCTTTGCGGAAAAGGATTGGCCGTATATGGATGAATGGTGTGAATTTATACAGGTAATTTCATGGAATATACCTTGATCAATTATTTTCAACTTCGTGCTAGAAAGTTGCTTAAGAATGAGTACTGAATTGTCATACCATGCTATGCTCGTTCAGTAATTTAAATTTCATTTAATTGGGCTAGAACACTTCTCAGTGATTATATTGTCTGCAGTTGATTGAGGAACTATGAATGAAAATGTTGTAGCATACTTGGACCCATATGATCAAACTATTTATATCATATTTAGATATCACAATGCTCCCCTTATTATCAAAGAAGCACGTAAACTTTTATGGAGGTAGTGATCCATGTTCATAATATCTTGGACATCGACACTTCATGGGCACCAATACTTGTTTGACATCTCATAGAAGTTCCCATAATTCAAAAACAAGTTTTATTATTCGAACACTAGGCCCATGATCTCAGACACCATTCGACTGTGGGCTTATGTTGCACAATTACATATAGGAATCATATTTGTATCAAGCACTTCTGGAAACATGATGAGCAGACCTTAATTTTAATTCCACAATATGTAATTGTTATGTACTATATATAAATGCATGCATATGGAAATTAATATTTAAACATTATTGTGCAAATAATTTAGGTCTGTAAGACTGTAACCAGTCTGCCTTTCCTAGGCTCTTTGACTTAAAGGCAATCACGCTAGATAATGACCTTTTCATATTGTCACTTCTTCATTTTTTTCATGTCTTTTTTAGGATCTCCTATGTCATCATATCGGTGCCCTAACTTAGATTACTATTAAAAAGTAAGGAGAAAGAAACATATATCTTTCTGATCTTTCCTGTAAATTATTGTTTTGTCAGTATCATCTTCTAGTACCTTGATAACTACAGTTCAAGATTACGTTTTTTTAATATATATATTGTTTCTTTTGGATTTTGAGCAAGAATATTGTTTCATTTGTATTTTTCATCCAACTTGCTACCTATGTTGAGCTTGTATATACCTTATGTTGTGAGGACTCATGCACGAGACGTCCGATCCCTAAGACATTGCGTTGGCCAACTTGCTACCCATGCTGCTTGTATAGACCTTAGTTGGAAATAGTTTGAAATATGAGCATTTATGTCCTTGCATGGCAGACGAAATAGAGATGTTTTTCCTTGGTTTGTTTTGGAAGGTCTGTTTCCGCAGCATGTTACGTGAATTTTCAAAAAGATTAATATATAGTTACTAGTTATTTTCTTGTTTGGTAGACATGTCATAATTTCTAATGCTCTATTATTTGGGATATCATATTCATGGATGTGTTCTCATAGAATTGCTGAGTTTCGGTTAAGTCTCTAATTCAAATGGTCCCAGCTCAGCTTGTCTTAATTTATTGTTTCATATTTCAGTTGTTAACATGTATAATTAAACATTTTGATGCACTCAATTCAGGAGAAGTATGGTAAATCAATTTCTGAAGACCTCTGGTCACAACTACTGGAATTTTCATCGGTAAGATATGAAGCATCCACTTACGTATTCCTTGGTCATATGTTATGTTGCTTGGCTCATAAAATAAGCAGTTTTTTTTTTCCCTTTCCGTTGCCTTTTCTTTTCTGGCCCCTTGTTTTCTCATCTGAAAATTTGATGTTAAAACCACGTGTCTCTACCTGAGGATTAAAAAAGGTTCACTGCAGCCATCCCGTTGAAGGATTTAATATTTAAGTTACACCCTCTCTAAGAACTTAAGCTTTTGAAGTAGATGATTATTAACATGGTATCAGAGCCAAAGGTCTTGAGTTCAAACCTCACCGTCACCTTAATTAAAAATTTGAAAAACACGTGTTGTATCAAAAGAAGGCCACGCGTGAGAAGGCGTAACAGCTTAAGCTTTTGGAGTAGATGGTTGTTAACATATCCTAAAGGAGGCAACCATAGAGCACAAGCGGATTGAGAGGGGGGCTTGGGTGGGCTTGAGCCCCCCCCCCCCCCCCCCCCAAAAAAAAAAAAAAAAAAATTTAGTACAGGAAAATTTAACCCACTATCAAAATAAAACAAAATTTAGTAGTAGTGTAATAGTATTCACCCTCCAAATATTAGCCCATCTAAACAAGCCCAAGATTTAAGTTATAATTTTAAAATAAAAGCCCAACCAAACATGTCTAAGCCAAACAAACCCTAAAGCCTGACTATAGAGAGATGAGAGAGCTCCCTCTAATATATCTAAATTCCTAGTCTTCTATGTAACCGAGACTCTCTCCCTCTAACCCTATTTCAGTATTTTTTTAAAAAAAAATTCAACTCTTTCATCTTTCTATCCCCATTCTTCGTTAGCTCCCCCATTGACAATTCCTGGATTCGCCCTTACCATAGAGGCATTTGTACAACTGGGAACAAGGTTTGAAATTTTGGATTCCCTGTCATCTTTTAAACCGATTTCAGTAGGCCATCAATCTGGTTCTTGTCAAAATTGAATTTCGAAGTCTCTTTTGTCTAATGATTGTAATTTTTGTACTAGAGAAGTACTGAATTTTGTACTTCTTGAAAAGGATAGTTTTCAGAAGAAAATGAGCATATAAAGAATAGGTAGTTGTTTTAACCATGATTCTTCTTATGTAATCATAGTGAGGCCAGTGTAGTGAATTCTAGTAAAATGCTATCACAAACATTTGAAATCACTAATGTTTGTCGTGCTTATTGTTGATGCAGACGATAGAACCTTCACTATCGAACTATGATGCTGCAGGTGCTTGGCCATTCCTTATCGATGATTTTGTTGAGTTCTTGAATGAGAACGAGATACCTCAAAAAAAGTCGGCTGGGAATGGAGTACCTCAAAAGGAGGGGGCCGAAACTCCGAAAGAGGAGGCTGAATGATCGAGCCAGAAATAGTGATGGATAGCTGAAGTTTTGGTATATGTTCATTTACTTTCTTAGTACTACTGAGTTGTTTGTGACATGATTAAACTCTGTTTTATCTTCAGATGTAAAATTGACAATTCAATGAAAAGAAAAAACTTGGATTGAATTATATATATAAAACTCCAGTGCTCTGATTGACACTCTCAGTATTAGAATTGTAATTTAGCTGGTTTATGAACTCCACGATGAAATGTATTTACAGGCACCCAGTGAGCTTCTTTTAGATGTCCCTCATGTTGCCAATTTGATTGAATGATCGACTGGTGCAGAAAGTGTCGTGTTCTATCGCTCTCATACATGTTAGAAATGTGCTTACACTAGAGGTTATAGTCGAGTGGTATCTCCTCCTTTACCTTCCAAATGGGATGGTGAGGGTTCGAGTTCCCGTAGGGACAAATGGGTGCATGATTTCACTGATATCCTTACCAAAGAAAAAAATAATAATAAAAAAATTTGTGTGTGTCTGTGTGAGAGAGAGAGAACATATGGAGTCTAAAGAGCCACTAATGCATCCAAGCTTATTTAGCTAGCTCTTTTGTTTCTTCTTCCAGTCTTTTACCATTGTTTTCAATTACATGTAACATTAAGGGGGCAACAAGAGAAATGCTTTCAAACTAGTGTCACAACACCACTCACACTAATGTGTGTGTGTGTGTGCGCGTGTAAATTAGGGCCTTTATTCATATATATGAGTTTAGTACTTCATGATATGATGATCATAAAATTTGTTAAAAATAAAAATTTAATGATTGGATGAAAAACACAACAGTTAAAAAATGCTACCCATTTCAGTCCTACATTTAAGACAACTATGAATAGAAGGAAATGAATTAAATTTGTTCTCATATGTTTGTGTGTGTGTGTGTGAGAGAGAGAGAGAGAGTAGTACTAACGAGAAGCCAAAAGAAAAAAGGAACAAGAAGAAGAGCCCAAAGAACTTCCTGTCCATGCTTTCTGTGTTTGGAGTTCTTTGCCTTAAATTTGTTGTCTGTAACAACTAACAAGTGATGAAGCTGCTATTTATATAGTAATAACATGCAGTTTGAGAGTTAAGCAAGTGGTCGATATGGAATTTAATATAAGAATAATGATAGAGAGTCTCAAATTGCGACAAATCTGACTAATTTTACGATAAGTAAGAAGATATTAATGACATTATGATAACATCAACCTACACTCAATTAAATTAATAAAATCTAACTAATTTTACAATAAAATCTAACTAATTTTACAATAAGTAAGAAGATATTAATGACATTACTATAACATCAACTTACACTTAAATAAATCAATAAAAATTGTGTTCCTTTTTCAAACTTCAAATTATTATCTTAATTTTAAGGGCATATTGCTCACCATAAATAACTTCGTTACAATAAACTGTTAAAAGAGTATCAGATAGTAAAACTCATCCCATTGAATGAGTGATTTTGGTCTCATTTAGTTGGACCTTTTAGACTGAAAATTTTGAAATATATGTATAGAGAGAGAGAGAATTTTTGGGCCGAAAAATAATCCTGATCACATGACATATTGACACAATCATTTTACTTTTCTTTTTGTTTTTGTTTTGTTGTGACACTAAAACAAATGACATATACCAATACAAATGACTTATACTAGTTAGAATTACTTTTACTACAAATAAGTAGTAGTTTTACATACATTCTAATCTTACATAAACAATGAAAATTATATAAATTGAACTATAACACAATAATAAAATTAAGAGAAAACAATGGCAACGATTGAATTAAAAAACTTGTGATTTTGTTATTGCTGAAAACTTTAATATATTAAAAGGCACAACAATTAACTCTCAATCTTCAAGCTTTTAAGGCTCGATTTGTCACATATAATTAAAGTCCTCACATTATCTTGTCCCGTACACAAAAGGAATTAAAAGATGAAGACTAAAATAAGCGAAAATAAAAGGAAAAAAACTACATTTAATTGCCTCTATTTTCACCGACTACCTTTTCTTTTTTCTTTTTTTTTTTTTTTTTTTTTTTTTTGGCTTGTCTACGAATAAAATTATAAATTCTTTCGAGGATTGTTTGATTCTTAGTGTGCTTCCGTTGCTTTTTTTTTTTTTTTTTTTTTAAATACTCGACATTTCAAGGTTTAGATTTATTAGTAACACGTCAAACCTCAGCAACTGTCACGTCAAACCTCAAACCTCAGCCAAAATTGCTGTTAATGTCTAAATTACCCTTGATTTTTTTTTTTAACATACTCTCGACATTTCAAGGTTTAGATTTATTATTAACACGTCAAACCTCAAACCTCAGCTAAAATTGCTGTTAATGTCTAAATTACCCTTGAATTTTTATTTAATTTCAAAACTTATGTCGGGACTAAGATGTAGGGAAAAATGTGAAATGACAATAGTACTTCTCAAACGCCTCTTCCCACCACCATAGCGAAGAGCTGCATTCCTACCCACACCAACCCCTCCATCACCCGCCTAGTTTTTAGTAAATTCGGAAATTATTAAAAATAATTTTTGATATTACACAATTACATTTTCTTAATTCTTAACTCTATAAATAGGGCCAAAAAGCCAAAAAGTAATGTTATTGTACAATACCAAAAATTATTTTTAATAATCGCCCCCAAGACATCCGAATTTACCCACAAGACATCCAACATGCATGCAATATCCAAACAGTTCATTAATAATTAAAGAGATTATTTCTCATACTTATATTCATGTTTATTCATTAAAGCTACAATACATATATATATATATATATACATGGAATATTTAAGTAGCTAGCATACATACATACATATATATATATATATATATAGGTGGTGGTGGTTTTAGATATATGGAAGTTGTAGTGGTATATATATAGAGAGAGATTGAGGTGAGGTTGATGGATGGATGAGGATTGATTTAAGTTGGTGCAATTAACACGGCTTAGTGCAGAAGCAACGGTGTCTGACACCCCTGCACCACCCATTGCCGAATCCCTCGTCCCTGCAGACAAGCCCACAATTGTGATCACTCAAGCACGGCCCTTTGAAATGATGACTCTGAGACTCGCATGTCCTTGCCACCACCACCACCACCATTCTTGCCTCTTCTGTTCCATCATCAATCACACACACACAAAAACACGTGTTAGATATATTTAACTTGGAGAAAAGATTTCTGGGCTGGCAAGCAATGAAGAACATGTCCTTAATGGAGAATTCCAACTCCATTAAGGACATATTGTGAAAATTAATTAAAAATTTGAGAATTCGAACCGACACATATTATTGTGTATAATAAGTGCGTTAGATTTAACTTCGAGAAAAAATATATATTTTATATAATCAATAAAGAATTGTATCCACATAAACCCATATAGTTAATATGTAGCTAAAATATTATTTATTCACTAATGTTAATCACAGCATGGTAAAATCCAATTTAATGGATCAACATAGTGAGACATGCAAATATAGTGTCTCTCCATACATACATATACACATACAAATACAGAGAGAGAGGAAATAGTAGCTCACGAGAAACGAAAAGAAGTAGCAAGATGAGGGTGAAGCAGCAGAAGAACCGATTATTGGCCATGCCTACCACACACACAACTTGCTTATATATATATATATATATATATTCACACGGTACTTGGTGTATATTGTATATGGATCTGTATCTACTTCTGCAAAGACTGTTATGGAATAAATACTAGTAGTGTGTGCATATAAGAGTGACAAGTATGGTATGGTTTGGTTGACACGTTTTGGAGACCATACCAGCTGTCGACTCATTTGGGACACTTGTTGAGCCTATTTTGTTAGAAGTGGCCTTATGCATGCACACTTCACATGCAAATCCACACAACAGTTTAGCTCAAACTTCGTCTTGTTGGGAGTTGGGTTCACACTGGCCCTTATTGAATGTGCTGAAAACCTAAACCGGAGTTGATTTCAATTGCTCGTGTGTCAACCTAGTTGCACATGTACTTACTGCAGCTTATTCAAAAATTGTTAATGGGTTGGGTTAATATTTTTTGGATGAATTAATACTAATAGTTTCAATTTCAAAATGACGATTATATGAAAATGGGCGATCTTGAATAATAATAATAATATATGGTGGGGGTATTTATTAAAAAAATAAGTGAAATGATTTTTAAGATTTTTACAAAAAAAAATAAGCACATTTTTAAAATTCTTACAAAATTTATAGGTAATTTTATAAATAAAAAAAATTCAGTAGGTCTGTTGCGCACCCCTACTAAGCCCTTAACTAGTCTGTGCATGGCGTGTGATGCCCCTCCATGTTATTTTTGTCCTCGTCCATTTAATTTTAAATCCACCAGAGTAACAATTATATAAATGTGTTAAATTTTTTATTTAAGAGTGTTACAACAGGAGGTAACACGGTGCGTGATGCGTGAGTGTTGTATGTTCGACATAATTAGTGTTTTTTTTTTTTTTTAGGTGACAAATATAATTAGTGTATTGCATAACTCTTTTAAAGTTGTTGCATTTCGTGAGGAGGTGATTCAGGTTCTTGTTAGTTTTGTTTTCAGAATTTATGAAAACTATTTTCAAATAACACAATGTTCTTGCATGTACATGTAAAAGTGATTTTTTAGGGTTTACCATTAAAAAGAAAATTTGAAAAACCATCACTTTTAATTTCTCAGAAACTAGATTTATACTTGTGAAAAGTTGAGCAAATGCGGCCAAATTCGACTTTGGGCCTACATTAACAAAGCACGGTTTCAACCAAAATCAAGGAACTGACATTATGCAACACTTGCTACTCCAAACAGGCCATTAGCCCAATTCACAGCCCAACCCACTACACATTTTAACTGAATAATTAAACATTAATTAAAAACAGGAAAATATACCTCAAATAATAAATTTGTTTAAATGAATGGTCCATTGTATATTTGTATCGTCGGTGTTCTGGTCATGAGAAGGCTTAAGCCAAACAGGGTCTAGGTAATTAATTGAGAATTAGAGTAGGGCATAAAAAAGATGAATAAATAAATAAGATAACATATTATAGAAGGGGCGTGTATTGCCAAAATGAGCTCGTACACACAGAGCATTCATTATTTTTAGGTCCCAATCCCACCATTCGGTGTTTAATGCTTACATGTTGACAAACAAAAGCCATTCAAACACAAACTCACTCTTATCGGATTTATAACTATTTCTTTATCCTAAACTCATTGCGTCTGCTTAAAATTGTTGCAGAAGCTGGCTCTAATGATTCTTAGTTGGTGGCAGCTACCAGTGCCATGTGCTCTATCAAGTCCAGAACTCGGTTGCTGCAAGAAAATGTTCCGAAAAATATTGTCACAAGACGGTAAGATGCAGCATGGAAAATGTGTGTAGATAGAGAGAGAGAGCTTGTGCGTACCTGTAGCCCCATTCGTTGTCGTACCACGAAACAAGCTTCATGAAAGAGGCACTTAGCCCTATCCCAGCTTTTGCATCAAATATGCTTGACCTGGAATAATAGAGAGAAAGTGGTTAGAAATAAAGAGTCCCAACGAGTGAAGATAAAGAAATATTTTTAAATGTGACCGGAAGAAATTTCGTTGAAATGGATACAGTTATATGAATTCGATAAAGACAATGTAACCCTGAAAGAAAAAACCAGACGGTAACCAACTGATATGGGCGTCCTCACTTTTGCCCCAAAATAGTTAAACAGCAGCACATTTTTTCCACTAATCTTGAAGGTACACTTTCATACCAGCTGGAAGAGTATCCAATCCAGTACCATATAGCTGGTTTGGATGGGTTGCGTCCCCATGTTTTAGGTACTTGTGAAATGAAATGAAATGAATTTAGAACAGATATATATATAGATATATATATATTTTCCTAGTTGGAACAGATATATTCTTACACATTCACGTTGATAATAGTTTTATCATTTAATGAAAATTAAAAAGAAAAATAGAGAGAGAATTCTACCTTGAGTCACCAACAAAATCATTGGAGACTACATCTTCATCCGTGTATCCAAGAATTCCTTTCAGTGGACCCTCTGAGGCATACCTTTAATTGGAAATTTCGAGGGAAACTCAGTAATTGATACAGGTAAAGTTTGCTTAGCAAAAACTGAACCAAAAAGAGAGAGCAAAAAGTGAGCCATAAAGCAGAAGAATAGCAGGCATACTTTATGGCTGCTTTGACATCTTCATACGAAGCACTTTTCTCAAGTCGACAAGTCAAGTCCACAACAGAGACGTTGGGTGTTGGAACACGGAAAGCCATTCCAGTGAGCTTGCCGTTGAGTTCTGGAAGAACTTTTCCAACAGCCTACATTGCAAAATTAAATCAGAATCATATCATACAGAAAACTGCAAGGATTCATTTTCCCATTTGAGCGCATCCCATACCTTTGCAGCACCAGTTGAACTAGGGATAATATTTTGGCCAGCTCCTCGGCCCCCTCGCCAATCCTTCATTGAAGGGCCGTCAACAGTCTTTTGTGTCGCTGAACATTGAAGAGCATAACAATATTACAAAAGAAATGAAGTACTGTATTAACAAAACCAACATGAGAGAGAGAGAGAGAGACCAGTGGTTGCATGCACAGTGGTCATTAAACCCTCAAGGATACCAAATTCCTCGTGAACCACCTGCATAAAAATACCAGAAAATAATTAATTAAGCGATACTAGACACTTTGGCACTACATTTAATCATCAAGAGAAGAGGTTTTCCATTTTTTCTTTTTTGTTGGCTGCTTTGTATTTGGTGGGAGGTAGCTAAGCTGCTCTTTTTTTACAATAATGTTCTTTTAAGTCCAATCACAATCACTTTGAAACCATGGCTTGACTTCAATCAATTGTAAATTATGCTGTGGTGCCTTTTCAAAGTTAGGCGTCCTTTAACAATTGATTTGATTGCCCTCTGCTTAACAAACAGCTGTCTCATGACTCTCATCCTTACTTTGGATTGAACTGTAGCAGCCTTAGTTTTTAATCATCATAAGCAAAATGTAAAAACACACTTTTTGCATCAGCATCTCCTTGAGGTTAGGGTCTAAATCTATTTATCATTTACCTATCACCATTGGCCAGTAACAGTGAATAAAAATTAAAAGACAAATCAATATCCTAAAAAATTCAGGATGCATCCCAACCTTGGCAAGTGGTGCAAGGCAATTGGTAGTACAGCTTGCATTAGAAACAATATCCATGCTTGGCTTGTATGTGCTCTCGTTTACTCCTACCACAAACATAGGTGCATCAGCCGATGGAGCTGAAATTACCACCTTCTTGGCACCACCCTGCACAGCAGTATCAAGAAATGCTCAACCTGAGGTACTAGATGTAGATGAGTACATGCAGAAAGATAGATAAAGAAGGAAGGAGGAAGAGAAAGGGAGATTAGAACCAAAAGATATTCTTTATAGACCCAAGAAAAGGATCACTAACCAAAAATGTTCACTGACCTTTTTATGTGCTGAAGCCTTTTCCAATGTTGTGAAAACCCCAGAAGATTCAACCACATAATCAGCCCCATAATCACCCCAAGGAATCTCAGCTGGGTCCCTAAGACAGAAATTTGGAAGTTAGCATATGCAATAAGACACAAGCCTGACACCATGTCACCACTACTGGTATGCTGATATAGAACAGCTAGTCTAATTCCAAATTCCAATACGAAACAATTTGAGAGTAAGCATTAGATTATGTCACCGCTACACTTTGTTTTTAGATGGTGTGCTGGTATGGATCACAATCTTTAGTTGCATATGAAAAACCTTGAGTTTCCATGCAAAATACCTTTTGCTTATAATTTTAACCTTCTTTCCATTGATTTCCAAAGTGGACTCATCCAAGACCTTGATAAATCCCTTGAAGTTTCCATGAGTAGAATCATACTTCAACATGTAAGCCTGAAAGAAGAAAAGAAACAAAAATTTTAATTGTCGAAGACAATCCCAGTCAAGAAAAAATAAATGAAAATCAGTACACGTCTTCTAATGTGTTCAACATGTGTCTAGGCATGTAGGACACATGTCCATGATGTCTTCGTCCAGAATGTCTTAAACACTGCTTAGGAGACTTTTTGGCATGTCCATGCTTCCTAGGAGCTCAACTTCATACTGAATGAACTTCATTTTAGCTTTAAATTTCAAAAGTTTGAAGTCCCACATGACAGCATAAGAACCAAATGCTCTTGGACCCATTGAAGCGGAGCCATAATTTGTTCAAGCTCAACACTCTATAATCTATCTTAGAATAAAGCTCAAGTCGGCTTTATTTCAAGCCAAGCATGATACCTTTGAATTCCTCAATTCATCTAATTATCAAACTAGCACATAATTCCATTTTTTTTATATAACCTTTTTTTCCTAGTTGGTACTCACACACACTTATCTCTTCTGAGACTTAAACCCCTGACCACCTCCCTTTGAAAAGTAAGAGGCTGATACCGCTAGGCCACTGGCCGTTGGTATTTTTTTTTATATAACCTAACTCCTAATTGAACATAAAAAAGAATAAAAGATACAGGCAAACACATGCGGATACACAGACACGCTAAAAAATAAAAAAGAAAGAAAAACAACAAATTGTGCACTCTTACCATGTACTTAGCATCAATAAATGGATCATTGACTGCTACCACATCAATATCATCCCTAGAAATTGCTATTCTTAAAACCAACCTTCCAATACGTCCAAAACCTACAAGATTTGAGTGTCTTAGATGTATTGTCATTAAGAGTTCTAGCAATAATTAAAAGAAAAAAGGAAAAATAAAAGAAAACAAGGAAGTGAGTCAGAGAATAAAGGAGACAAAGCACATTTCTTTCATAAAACATACCATTGATTCCGAGCCTTGTCTTTCCACTGCTTCGTGATTCTGACCAAAGCAAAACAAAGTTTGTTAACAGATTTGAATCCTTGATCATCCAGTCTGATAAAATGTCAGGCTATATAAGTGAAACTGGCTCTTACTCTGAATTGTTGGAGGCACTTCAGTGGCCGTGGCTTTGATGGGCTGGAAGCTCCGAGCACTGCATTTTCTGCATGGTTTGTACCAAGAAAATCATTGTGAAGTATAATAACAAAATTTTCATTAACAGGAAAAATGTAGGCATATATATATATATATATATATATATATAGAGAGAGAGAGAGAGAATACACCAACAAACATATATTACTCATTTACCCAAGAAAAGAACAGATTACTCAACTGTAAGGAATACTCGCCAGGAACAGCAACGCCGGAAATGCTCGACTGGAACTTTGTAGAATTAAGAATGCGATTGAAACCAACTGATGACACCTGAAGAAACATGCAATATAATTGTATATCATACATCCAAAATTGATTGACAACAGAAATTTACTTTCAGAAGACAGAAAAGGAGTGAAATGGTGTATACTTGTCAGAAGTTCAAAAACCGTATGGTTAGAAAAACAACATGCAAACCAAACTCAAATCAGCTGAGACACAGTTCCACATACATATGACAACCAGATATACATATATAAACACAGAGATAGAAAAAGGAGCGTAATCCATTTAGTTAAAAAAAGGAAATGTAGAAACAGAACAAAAGATTATGAGCTCTTGTTTTTCTGTTGTTTCCATTTTGCAGAAGACAAACAACTCAAGCAAACTAGGTGCATACACTAGAATTATAGTCCAAATTTGTAATTTTGAGATTTAACATTTTCCTTAAAGGTGAGGACTGAGGGTCGGATAAAATTAGATGCAGGCAAAATTTTATTTTGAGAATCTAAATCAAAATCACACTATAAAGGTTAGGTTTGCAAGAACATGATAACCTTAGATTTTTTTGGAGAAAACAAAAACTTTTATAAGATTAGGGTCATAGGGTGTGTAAGGTGAAAAATGAGGGTAGATATGAAAACATGAAGTGATTTGGGATCACATGATATTCCTGTCGAGTCCTTGAAGTGATTAGAGAATAGGTGCTTTGTTAACAACATTGTCTAATAATATTATATTATAACTAAGAAAATGAATGACAAGGAATGAGTAATTTAGAACGGGTATATTTAAAGTTGTACATTAATTGGCCTGTCCAGCACCCTTCATTAACAGAGTCCAATACTAGGCAACGGCTTCTATTAAAATAGCTAATCATATGATAGACTTTGAAAGATAACAACTGGGCAGTAATTAAAACTCGAAACTATAGTGTGAAATTATCAATCCGGATTAATGCCAGACGGTTTTTTCTTGTTTTTCACACACAGAATGAGTGCATAGTCTATGGTATTTGCTATGGATATTGTTCTGATAAATGCTAAAAATAGAGATCCGGAGAAAAGATCTAAAATCAATAGCACGGTAATTTTAGGAAAGTGGAGATCAAATTTATTACAAGCTTCAACTATAATTTTCTCCGCAATCAAATGAAACCAAATAAAGCAACTACACATCGCCAATCAAATTAAAAAATGGAGATCAAATTCTTTACAACTATAATATTCTCCGAAATCAAATGAAACCAAAGAAAGCTACTACATATCAACAATCAAATTAATTCCAAAAAAAAAATTATAAAGCAACTTAGAAAGTCAAAGATCCATCTCTTACAACAACAAATAATCAAAAACCAAAATCAACAATATATATATATATATATATATATATATATATACAGCTTGACATGATCAGAAAAACAAATTATATATAAAAAAAATAGAAGTTGGATTGAATTTTTTTGTTATAAAACACTCAAGAGGGAAAACAACCTTGCTTGTTCCGTCAGACGGCGGGAGTGAAGAGACTCCTGAGGGTCGAAGAAGAGGGGCTGTAGATCTGAGGAGAGAAGAGGACGCCATTACTCACAATAAACGTTCCTTGCTCTTCTCTGCTAATATCAGATCGATCAATTGATAGGCAAAATGGAAACAGCAAAACCTAAAAAAAAAACCCTACACACAGAACAAAACTTGAAATGGCTTTTGGGAGAGAAAGGAAGCTAACTTCTCTTGAGTTTTTAAATGCGAAAATGAGTGGAGATTCTTAGGAACCTACCCCCTCTCTCTCTCTCTCTTTCTTTCTCTCTCTAAAACGATCAACAAAAAGCGTCTCTCTCTCTCTCTCTCTCTCTCTCTAAAAGTATCGACAAATAAAAGGTCTCTTTCTTTCTCTCTCTAAAACTTCCATCAGCAATGTTTCTCACGTAGGTGAAATCGTCGTCTTGTGTAAGCTTAAGCTGAGGGGACATTTGGCCCTCGAAGGCCACGTCGGACGAACTGTGCCGGCCCAACCTTTCTGGCGTCTTGTCCACGTCACTAATTTAATAGCCCTCGACATGTGCACTTTTTTTCGGTCAATTAATGAAAGCAATACAAAATGATTTTTTCTACATGAATTTTCTTGATTAATTATATACACTATGTGTGTGGTGTGCGCGCACACACCTGTGTAAGTTCATACAGTAATGACTACTGAGTAGTATTTGACTCTCGCCACTGCCTCAAAATAAGTAACCATCAAATCTTGTTTAGTCTCAGAAACATAATGTAGTAGTACAAATTTTTCTCTTATTTTCCTTTATATAATAATATTATGTATATTTTCTGAAGAAAAAAATAGAGTGATAATTACAACTATGTCAGCCATAAAACAAAAAAACATATGTAAAGAAAATCGCTTCATGATGTGTACATGTCTAACGTCGGAGATACTTTATTGTAGTTTTTGGAGCATGGCTAACGCCTTTTTTAGGTTGATATTTTTGTACTTGCTATGAATTTCATTTATATTGTACCAATAATTATTTATCTGTGTTTGGGTTTGACAGCACAATTTTGTTTTTAAATTCTTAGCGTAAGTTATATTGACAGTTTTTTTTGAACAAAGATCCTTCAAGTTAAAAACTCTTTACATTAATTTAAGTTGATTACTTATACACTGACACGTGACATTTTAAGTAACTCTATGGCTAATATTACACCACATTAACCAGTTTAATAAGACTTAAAATACTGTGTCACTTTAGAGCTATAGGCGGTTAGTAAAAAGTGTTTAATTCATCAAACCCTCAAAAAAAAATATAAATTTTCATGAAAATCCTAACAGGGAAAACCCCAATGCTTAGGGTTGAGTCAAAGGACAACATCAACCCACGAGATTTGATTTTCAATTTCATCATCATCTGTTGTAATACTTCAAATATTCACTTTCTTTCTTTCTTGTAATCTGATCCATTAGATTCAATGTTTTTAATTGTTTTGATATTCTTAGTTATTGTAATCTTCTGATTTTTTCATGATCTTTTTTTTTTCATCAAACCCGGTAAAATACATAGAATGTAACTATATGAACATGTTATATGATTCAACAGATAATTCAATAGGGAGTTTTCATTAACAACGTTTCTTCCTGTAACCCTAAAATGACATAGTATTTTAAGTTTTATTAAATAAGTTGATGTGCAATAATAACCATAGATTTAGCATAGATTTATTCAAAATGTCACGTGTCAGTGTGTAAGTGATTCAACTTATAATAATATAGAGAACTTTTAACTTTGAGGATCTTGTCCTTTTGGTAGAGGATGGAAGGAAGGTTTTGGGCTCATAAACCTGTTTTGAGGCTACAGAAATCCAGTCAAACAGGGCCATAGTCTTTTGGAGCATCATATTGACACATAGGATTTAGAATTGAAAAAATTTTAGTTTAAAATTTTAACTAAATTTCATTTAAATCCAAATCTACATCAATAATTTTGCATCTTATACCATCTTTTTTCTTATTTACAAATATAGTGGGATTAGATTTTTTTCGTCAAAAAAATAACATATTATGGTCCAAAATTTTATTTTAAGTTAGGTATGTTTGTTTTAGTTTTTAAAAAATATTTTCAACAATTCAAAACATAAAATAATTTTATATAATTTTCTAAATATATATAATCAATAAAAAAAAACTGAACTGAGCATATTTTATAACTTTTATTTTTTTCTCAAATGCCTTGTTGTGGTCCAAACTTTTATAGATTTTAAGAAGGAAAATAATAGAATTGTTTACTGGTTTTTAGATGCCAATCATTCATAAAAAAAAAATAATAAAACAAAAAATTATAAGAGAAAAGATAGCTTATTTTATAACATTGTTTATTAGAGTCAGCCTAAAAAATAAATCAGGACATTGCAGACAATATTTGACTTTTGGAGAGAAATTGTTTTATGCCTTAAAAATTTATTATATGATCTGAGATTATATTGATTATGTGAATTATTATTTGATATATAATCAACAAATTTATTATATAAATATATATTCTAAAAGTTAAAGTAAATACACATATATATTGATGTTTCAACTCCTTACCTCACTTTTGGAAAGGAACTCCTTGGGCTCATTGATTGGGGATGTGGTAGGTGCACGTGGAACACTCCAACACGTGGGTCAGAAAGTAACCTTTTTCTAATAGCCAGAAGGTGGGGAATGTGACATGTTAGATCGCTTCCGAGAAAATAAACTAGGACACCCAAATATATGTGCATAGTGGCATACATATCACAGATTTGGTTGGTATGACAGTCCATCAATAAATGTCACGTGACATGCACCCACTTCCACAAGCGGTCTATTTTGAGATTAGTCACAATAAATAGAAGTTTAATAATATTTTAGTTAATAATTTAGTAAACTGATGGTGATTAAATCAGTTTTAAACAATGTTTTGATACAGTTATTTGAAATTTATTTCACTGTCAATCATTATCAACCTTCTAAAATAAGAGGTGAGGAATTATTAATAGCTTTGTTTAGGGCCCTTTGGTAACTCAGCGGAATATATTTGGTAATATTTATTCTCATTTGAATAATATTTAAGCGTTTCCCAAAAAAAGACCAAAGTTGAAAGCATAAAAATGATGATTTTGGCTACTTTTATAGCAAAAACACTTTAATTTATTTATTTATTTATTTTTCTTTCTAGAATGACATTTTTAACTAATTATTTAGTTTTTTTTAATCCTACAACGCTTTTTGTCAAACATACTTTCATATTTTTACTTTCAGAAATCGATTGCCAAACATGCCCTTAATGAGAAGGAAGATATAAGGATATAAAGGACGATGGAATAGTCGTCATTCCTCATATACAAATTTTCATTGTTTTGAATAATAATGAAAGAAATTACTCTAAAAGTTTAAAACTAACTTCATAAATATTAAAGATTCAAATGAGAACTATTGATGGGTGAAATAATAAAAACAATTTAAAACTCCATATTCCTTTCTCTTCTAACAAATATGTTGTCAAACTTATTATATTTTATTCCATCTAACCAACAGAAAATGAAAATTATAGTCTCTTTTCAAAAGAATGTCTCATTCATCCCATCTTCTACCCCTTCATCTATTTTTCATCCTTCACAAGAAAACATAAAGTATATATAACATTCCACTTCACTGCACGTATGATATTATCGATTTTGTGCTCAAGCCCACACAAATTTTGTTTTTTGAGTTTTATTCAAAAAGGTCCCGTATCATTTGGAAATAATATTAACACATATAAGCATTTCACATTCATCTTGTTCATATTATGTGAAATTGTGCACTTATAACTTGCCAGTATCTCAAACTCCTGAGTTGCCATAATATAACACCAGAAAAGGCAATAAAATTTATAATTTCAAAACAATTTACTTATTATAGTAAATCTATGGTATGCGGGCTTGTTGGGGCCTATTTCTTTGCAAATTTCTTCATTCCTAAATTTACTCCACAAATGTTACATGATTTTTTTTTTTTTTTTGAGTGATTTGTATGATCGTTGAAAAAAACAATTGAAAAGATAAGTTATTATTTTTTTTTTTATAAAAAAAACTAAAATTAAAATAATAAAAATGACCAGCCTAACCGCATACTGTCTCCGTTAATTACATATATATATATATATGAGAGCAAGTGCAGCAGGCTCACAAAAGCCCAATTCCACAAACAGATGGCCCGTTGGCCGCACAACGGCCTAGCTAAACGATGGGGGGTCCACGAGCGATCACGAGCCGGCTCGCGGTATTCAGTGAGCCGGCCCACTATCATTGTTTCATTTTTTTGTTTGTCTTAATGCAAAATGACGCGATTTTGCATTAGGCTTTTTTTGTTTTTTCTTCCAATGATAATGCACAAAGTCAGTGTCAAGAAATTCCACATTTAACTATTTGAAACAAAAAAATTAGTTAAGGAGGTTAATGTCTTTCAATTAGTTCTGGTTTTTTTTTTTTTTTTTTTTTTTTTTGGGAAAAGAGAAAAAAGTTTAGGGGGTTTGGTGTATTTTACCCTTTAAAAAAAATGCAGAGAGCCTATATAGAGCACCAGACAGTCCATGAATAAAATAAAACAAGGTTTAAACGCCATCCTATGACACACACAAATGTGAGTTTTAATTTTGTTTTGCACCCTATTATTATGGTTTCACAGTCACCATTATTCGTGTAAAAAGACGAATAACTAATTTTAAAGTATTAATCACTTTAATAATTATTTTTATAATGTAAAAAATATTGGTATTAATTGTGATCCTGAATAGCCAAGACAATTCTACACCTTATTTGTAGCAAAGAAATAAGAAGACTGAGTTTTCAAAAGACTCGTCAACTATGTATTCTTTTATCCGCTGTTTATCCTATCTTCTATCCATTTTAAAAGGTAAAATATCTAAAATTTATCTGTTCTCTTTCTTTATTTTAAACAAATAATCTATTTTAAGAGTGAGATAATTTCCAAATTCCAGCACTATTTCTAACGTGAAAGATGTGAATATTTATTTATTTTCTTTTTCCAGCACTATTTCTAACGTGAAAGACAGCAAAATTATATATATAATGGATCGTAAAAAGAAAAGAAAAGAATTTTCAATTGTTCAATAATATATGTATATTAGTTAACCCAAATATATATATATATATATATATTTTATAGATCTACAAATTATTTTCCAATTTTTTTTTTTTCCTGTCCCCATTAATATATTATTTATTTATTTTTTGTGGGGAGAGAAAGGTTGACAGCGTGGCAGTCCACGTGTCCTCCCGAAAAAGGCCAAAAAAAAGAAGTCCACAATTAAAAACTCATTTCACAAACTTTCCGGCAAAAGAAAACAAACATCATCCATTATATATATAATTTTCCTCCCACTTTTGTTTCCCCCCATCCATTTCAGTGCAGGTGCAAGGAGGAGGAAGAAATTTTTTAATTTTTTTTTTCTCCTGCCTTTTTGTTTCTTCTCACACAAGAATACAAAAGGAAGAAAAGAAAAATCAAAATACACGCCGTTCTTCTCCTTCCTTAAATTCACCTCTTCTGGTAATTAAATCCGGCTCATATTTACATCTCTCGCTGTCTCTATACACACACATATATATGCATGCACAATGCCGTTTGATATATTCTATATATCAAATTTAATAAATTCCAATAAAATCAGCTTCTTCAAGTTCATATTATTTAATATATATTGGGTTTCTGTGTGTTCTAACGGTGGTGGAGATTCAATGTATTCAATATATATATGTGTGTGTGTGTGTGTGTTATATATTATATTTATTGTTCTGTTTTTTGGTCTGGTTGGGAGGGAGGGGGATGTGACGTGGTGTTGATTTTGTAGGGGAATTTTATAATTTTTATTGGATGGTTGAATTTGATAATTATTGACGCTGTCATTGTTAAAATTTTGATTGTTTATTTAAGATCTGAGTTTCATTCCTCATTGCTTTGTTTATTAATTACACATTCTTGTTTTGGATCATGCATCACCTAATTCAAATGTGGAGCTAAGGAGAAGGGGAAAAAAAAAAATGAAAAGAAAAGAAAAGTGCCAATAGGGCTAATCAATACAATTCTCTCTCTCTCTCTCTTTTTGGGTAAAAAAATTTCAGTACTTAAAATAGTTTAAATTTGTCAATGGGAAATTGGGTATTGTTTGTTATTAGGCCTGCATCATTTCTGATATCTTTAAATTAGCCTGTGTTTACTTTTTCCCCTTGAAAAATGTTGGTGAATGGTGTTGAGTTGAAAAGATAATTTCTCATTAGAGGTCACAATTGGTTGATTGTACATTGAGAATCTCTGATATTCTGTAAGAACCACTTAGCTTGCTATTTTTATTGGCAGTTTTGTTTTGATCATTTTGACAAGTACTTTTTACAAGATTAATCATTTGTGTACATATCGTAAAGCTTTACATTTTATTTTTGGATTTCAATGCTTTGTATTAAAATCTGTCTTCCTTCTGTTGTTAGATGCTATAACAAATCCATAAATTGTACAAGGATGGCTGTCAGTTTCAAGTACTGGGATGACTGCATTGATCCGAAGGACATGGAGGCAATGTGGATGGATCCAGCAGTGAGAAATGAATGGATTAATGCTGGAGAGACTAGAGGAAGTAAAGTTCACCTTTCACGAGATCCTGACGGTCAACCATATCTTACGCAAATTGAGATGAAGGTAAAGCAAATTAAATGTATATATAAAAATCCTGTATAATGTGACTTTCAACTCAGATGAAAAAATGCTGAACTTCTATGGACATTGCTTCATTGTAAGTAGTTTCAAAATATGAAGTATAACAATTACAAAACCTATGGAAATTTGTCAATCCAAATTTACTTTTCAATTATTTAGATTTTATTTAACTTTTTTATTTATTTTTATTTCATCCATTGTCAAGTCGAAAAGTGAAATTTAAAATTAACCTTGTAAAGTTTGCCTTATGAATTATTTCACATAAGTCATCTACTTCTGATTATTGTTATTATATTATTATTAGTGTTGTTAAAACTATTTTATATACATCGTGTCAAATGCTATTTTCAGGCTGTATCTGGGATCATCGTCGAGAGGCATTTTTATTCAGAGATAGATTCGGTATGTATTTCTATACTTGAAATATGAAAAAAAGCTGCACAGATCTTATGGATAGCTAATGAGTAATCATCTTATAATGATGCAAGTTGATCATCTATTTTGTGGTTTTTAAACAGGCGGCCTATAAATATCATGATTTTCTAACTCTTCATGTACATTTTTAATTTGCATCTTATCTTAATTCCTGTTGAAAACTAAAACATTTTGCAGGCATGGTCCACATGTAACATTTGATAGAACATCATCTATATTCTCTACAAGTGCACCCTTTTGTGAAACTGTCAATGACTCAGCTATGTGTTAGCCGCTTACCGCATCATGTATGAGCTTCTGTTATTTGAGACGTCTTCTGTGAACCACAATATGGTCTTTCTGAGTGTTGCAATAGGACATTGGAACAATTTTGAATTTTCTTGAATACTACCGTCCTAACAACATTAAAATCTCTTTGTTTCAATAGTGTTTCCCTGCTGTTCTGAATTCTGTGTGCTAAATCTCGTCTTGTATCATCACTCATATCTCTTGTACGGTGACATAAGTTTTCCTGAGGGAAGTGTTGTTGCTTGCTTTTATTTCCATTGAATATTGAATTGAATTGCTTTTAGTGAGTCCTTCGCCTTATCAGATGTTGTTGATCCCATGCTGTTCCCATCTGTTGCATAATAGATAGAAATTTCACTCTTAATCATCTCAGAAGAGGCTTAGTTTTCCCTGTGCAATGTGCTTTGGGTCTTTATACAGAAAAGGTGGTCGATCACCTCATGACATTGCTAGTTCGCATTAGCTGCTTTATCTCTTGGATACTCATAGTAAATTTAAAAATTGAGTTGCTATCAATCTTAACTTGAGTTTTACAAGTTAGAATTATATTCATGTTCTGCAGGACATGATTTGTGCCCTTGCTGAACTTGAAAGTGACAGGCAGCCCCTTTCTACACGGTATAATAAAAAAACCAAAGAGGTAACTATGGGGATCATGCAAATTTTGCCAAAAACTGCAGAGTGGTTGGTCAGGTACTAATTAATGCTCTGATTCTGATCTGAGGGTGTAACTCCCAGCTAAGAGTAGCAATTCTTTTTGGTGAAATAAAGAATTAACCAAACTTCCTTGCAGGGAGGTGGGTTACCAGGCATATGGAGTGGAAGGGAATTCAAATCTTTTGTACAGGCCTTTCATAAACATATATTTTGGTGCTGCCTACCTTAAGTGGTTATCAAATTTTAGCCAAAAGTAAGTTACAGGTTTTGATTTCATTTTCCCCTTATTCGTGTACAGTTTCTTCTGTTTCTCTTTACAAATTTTCCTTTACCAGCAATATTTTATTGGAATATAGATTTATACAATTTCTGTCTTAGAGTTTTGTTGGTGTGCAAGTTCTAACAAAGAATTATTTTTGCAGAGAAAGAACTGAAGAGTTCATAGTGAGAGCTTATAAAGGTGGTACAAAAAAGGCAACTCATAAATCAACTCTACCGTATTGGAAACGGTATCTTTCTGTCAAGGAAAGCCTACCATCCAGGTGGTTGCTTAATCTTATATAATATTAGCTTCAGATTTACATCTAGTCTGGCATTCTCACTGTTGAAATATCTTTATTATTTTTATTTTTATTAGCTATTTTTAGCCTTTTATTAGACGTTTTATGTAAGATCCCTATAATCATGGGATCACGTAAATAAGATCCCTGTAATTATGGGATCCCGTAGATAAGATCCCCATAATCACGGGATCCCATAGATTTTGGCATATTTTATGTCTTTCTTTGATTTGGTTTCCTTTCTTTGTACCCTATTCTTGTATATAAATATAGATCTTGGCTCTCAGTTTGAGTAAGCCAAAACCCAAAACTTCTTCTTTTCTCACAGATATTGTTACCTCCTTCGCTTCATCCTGAAGTACACATATTGACATTTCGCAGCATGAGATGGCTGACGTCCACAATGGAGTCCATGTAACAATTCACAAGTTACTAGTCGACTTTCTAGGGTGAAAAAAAAAAAAAAACACAACAAGAACAAAAGTGCACAAGAAGCTTTATTGTATGTATGTCTGTCCAATGAAGAATTTGGTGTTTCTGATGAAAAATTAATGAACTTGCATAGTGAGATTTGCTTGGATGTCCTTTTCTTTATTTTATTTTCTTTATTATTATTATTTTTTAAACATATATTTGGTATGTTTCTAAGTAAAAAATAAACTTAATTTGGTTTATTGAAATTGTCAAATTTTTTTTGAAATTTTCATGAGACAATTGAACTTGCAAATCATCTGAATATTTGGTAATTTGGGTTGAAAAGTTCAAATTGTTTTTATGTTTCCTTGATGAAAAATGCAAATTTTATCACCAAGCATTAGATTGAGTAGTATCTCCTCCACCTCCAAAAAAGGTTTAGGGATCAAGTCCGAAATAGAACAAAGTGGTGTGTTAGTCTCACACTCTTATCTATAAAAAAAATGCAAACTTCGTATAGCTTTTCTTTTTCCACCAATAAACCATATATTGGATATGTATATTGTTTTACTGTTAGTTTTGTTGTGCTTATACTTCTCTTTTGTTAAAATTAAATTGATATTTACAAAAAAGAAGAAGATGAGCAAAAAAGTTTATGTCTATGTTTTTTATTGTGCATTAGGGTAAGCCGGCATAGTTGGGCCAACAATTTTGGAAATGATAATGATGGATATGTTTTTTTCCTTGGCAAGAAACTCACCACTCATTTGCCCCTATGTGCACTTGAACTCTCACCTTCCTCTTTGAGAGGTAGAGGAGATACCACTAAGCTACAACTCCCTTGGTAATAATCATGAAGTTTAGTTTATACATATATTTTAATATTATGAACATATAATCTTCATGTCTATTTTTCAGCCAAAACCTGTACATGTCTCATGAGTACTTTATTTACCATATCCACTGAACATAGTCTTATATAAACTAATTGGAATAATCATATCCGCAGGTGCCTTTATCCTTGATATATGTTAGAATATAGAATGTATCATTCATTTGAACTGAAGGTACATGATTATAATCCACTGCTAGAAATATCTATCATGTTAATTGCTAAGAATGATACATTGGAAGGATCTATACAACTATGCATGTAATCACTAAGTTTGATCTATGGCTTGCAAGAAGAAAATAGTGTATCTAAAAATAATGGAAACATCACTGCTGATATTAACTGCCTAATGTATCATTGTTTTTCAGAAAAGTTTTGGAAGTTAGTCCTTTCGCGAATAATCCTGCTCCCGCGACTCAAGCTTCAAAAATGCCAGGTGACCCTTCTTAAAGCAATTTAAGGCTACTTATATGATGTACATTCATATTATATTGTTTGCATTATATTCTGTTCCAAGAAACTTTTGAGTGTTTAACAGCTTAGTTGATCTAAAATATCTAGTTGAAGTGTTAAAGCGTTGGTCGAGGAACATCATGAGGCTAAGCTTAGTAAAACGTCAAATTTTCTAGCTAATTGTGTTATTCAGCTTTTACAATCTCAACATATGAATTTTCTTCAATAACTCAATATAAATTTAGATAATAAGAAGTATTAGTGACGAAGCCATAATTTTACTTCAGGGGGGAAATAAAGTAATTTTTTTTTCAACTAACGTGACAACTAATACTGAGAATAATTTGAAAAATAGAAGTGCAGTAATGGTGTGTTAATCAAGATTCAAATAGTATGTAATTATTCGCAAAAAAACCACAGTAAAGAAAAATTAAAAAATGCAAAATTGCAGTAATAAATTTAAATAAGAAGATGAGAAAAAAAAAAAAACAAAAAAAGAAAAGAAAAGAAAAGAAAAGGGTGCAAAATGAAGAATTTTATGAGGAGGGAAAAAAAAAAAAGACGAGAACTTTGGAGAGAAAAAATCAGGGTTTGAAGAAAGGGAATTTGATTTTTTTTTTTAAGGAAATCAAAGGAATTTGAAGAGTAAAAGAGGAAAGGAACGAAAAAAAAATAGAGATATTTTAGAAATTGAAAGTTTTCGGGGGCGCATTTTTAAAATTTCACAAATATATAGACAAAATACACACGCACACTTGGCGGGGCCAGGCCAGCTGCCCCCTCAGCCTACACTGGCTCTGTCCCTGAGAAGTATAATATCTAAACTGAAGCTTGATCGTAATAACTATAATAGCCTAACTGAAGCTAGTTTTAATTGCTTATCTCATCACCATTAGCAGTTCCTAAGTTATATCTGCATATGTCGTTAACAGGGTGATCTATTTACAATTGATATGCTAAGTACAATAAATACCAAATAGAATGAATAAGATCTCTTGGATACTTCATTAACTTCTTTTGTCATATTGCATATTTTTGCTTTTACAATTTTTTTAGTTCGTGTTACAATATCTTACCCCTTTAATGTCAATAAACAGCATTTTTAATTGATTTTAAGAAAGATATTGTGGAGGTAAAACAAGATCTATGCAAACAAGATAACAGATGTTATAGCTGATGCAAATACTTCAATTTCTTGTTTTATATTTTTTGTATTATTTTTTTCAAAGAAAAGTTTGTAAATAATTCATGTTGATTTATTTGATCTAGATGCGACTTACAACTACCTTCTTTTAAGTTGAAGCTTAATATCCAATATTTGATGCTTTTTTAGCTGTTCTCTTATTTATTTAACAGATCATACGGATCTTGTTAATAATTGTATCATTGTTGTTCAATTCTTTCTACCATGATTTAGAATGTAATTGTTCTTTCTTTCGTCTTTATATGGCTAGAATGTCTACTTACTTTCTTTACATGAGGGAGCAGGTTCCGGTAATACAACATGGGACTCTAGAGCTTCTCCAGAAGATATGGAGGGGATGTGGAATAATCCCACTGTTAGTAAAGAGTGGAACCAATCTGGAGAGAAGAAGGGAAAGGTGCGATTTTCTCATGATGGTCAGATGAAGCCCTATCTCTCCCGGGCAGAAATGAGGGTAAGATTATAAAAATATGGACATATGAAATAGATTAGGGTAAATTGTAAAAAGAACCCCTAGTACTATTACTGTACAATTTTTGCAGCTACCCCCGAAGTAAATTTCATACCAAATAACCCCTTGATATATCTAATCAGCTGGAGCTTTTGTTCTTATCATTCTATTATCTTGCCTTACCTACAGTACTTGAACCATCAAATATGTTACAAACTGTTCCCTTGCCATTAAATCACCATTAAGGGCCACTAGAAATTATCAGAACGACCTTATTATATATATATATATATATTTATTTATTTATTTATGTTAATGAAATAATAGAAGGGTATAATGGCACATGCCAAATAAATGGTGTTTCCGTTAAACTTTTTTTAATGGCAATTTGACAGTAAGGGGTTTATTTTTAGTTAAGGTAGATGAGGGTGGTTTTCTGGCGTGAAATTGAGTTCAAGGGGTTCTTTGCAATAGCCAAATACTACGAGGGGTTCGTTTTTTTTTTTTTCAATTCAACCAAAAAATTATTGGCTGTGTGTGATTATTAAAAATTGATGTGGGGAATGCTTCTCCTGCTGCTTTATTGTGCTGTTAAACATTTTATTATAATGCAGTTTATGCCATTAGGGATGCATAAATTTTCATGACCCCCTGACAAACATCACTTATACTTTGGACTTTTACTATAACCTACTGAAATAATTGTGAGAGTTGAATTTCAACTTGTATAAAAGTGTTATATCAGCACTTGCGATGGGACTGATTGCAGGTGCCCAAAGGGAATAGTCCTGCCTCCAAAAGGAGTGGGGACATCAATAAATATCAACTAAAATATGATATCAACTAAAATATGATGTCTTTCTTATCAGTGACATTATGGAAACAATTGAAAATTGTTTTCATTTTCTGTTAATTGTCTTTTGCAAGTGAACGGAATCTGATAATTAATTGTCTTTTGTTGTATGGAATGTGAAATTCTGTTTTCTTCTGATGTATCCTAAATTCCACCACAAAAAGCTATGCATTTTTTTTACCCTTTTAGATTTCCACTTTCGCAAAGGTAATTTTTAACGCGTATAAACAACTATTAAAAATTTTATGGCATTTTTTAGTCTGGGAATTTGGGACCACTTATCGTGATCAATGAGGATACACTCTTTTCTGTTGACAAACGAATAATTTTATATGCTCTGATTAACGAATTTTGCCTTTTGCAGTTTTTAACGTTTTTGTAGTTATGTCTTTCTGTGCTCTCAATTTTCCGCTTTATTGATATGAAGTCCTATTGATAACCTAACTCCTTTGGCAGTTGTATAAAGTAGTTGGTTGTCTAGTTTTACTCAGTTTTGGCATGAAAAAATGAGGTCCCGTGATTCTATTGTTGATTTAAAGTCTCCTATTTTGCTATCTTATTGCATAATATACAGTAACCAGTAAAGTATCATGTTACAAATTATAGCAAGGCCACCAAAACCTTCCCGAGTAGTACAAGTTACTTAAACATATTCATTTGGACTAGACATGTATATCTAGGCATTTGACTCCAACTCTGGATCACCAACATATAAGCATAATAAAATGAATATATTCATCAAATGCTGGAAATAAGATTGAACTTTGAAATATCCATGCAATGATTCACTATCAAGATTGAATCCCTCTAATCATGTTTTTTTTTTTTTTTTTTCTCTCCGTCAGTAAATGATGCAATGAACAATTATCTTTACATGATTATCTGTTTCTTTCATAGGCCTGCTTCATAATTCAATAAGCATTTCCTCTCCAGATAGTGATTTTAGTCAAATGGGTCAGATTATCTGTATGTTAAGTCTCCTAAGAAAAGTGCTCTTGTGATGTTCACTGGAAACACTATAAATTGAATGCCATGTCTCCAACATAACATCATATATATATATATATAGTTTCTGTATTTTCTGAACGGTGTCTTCAATTTTGAAATAAGTCCAAACATTTACTCTGAAGTCTGAATATGGGCTGCATAATTCTCCTTGAGTGTGTCGCATTTTTCCTTCAAAGTCCTGATTCTTATATACGAGCATATATTGTAGATTCCTATATCTTTTCAAGAACATCAACCTAAATCTTGGAAAGTAATGGATGTAATCTATGTTTAATCTTTGAACGTAGTCTATTTGAATAAGATGATGGTCAGACAAAAAATAGGATTTATCAAGATTATTTATAGAATTTAAATTAGAGTTGACTGAATTAACTTGTTTAGTTGCTTAAACTAGTCACACTTAAAGAACATTTGACAAAATCCCCAGAAGTATCCTACGGAAAATGAAAGCTAAAAAATTCATAATATGGTCCAACTTTTTTAGGAAGAATGATTTGGCTTCATTTATCCAGAGTGATTATCACACGCACACATATATGCATGTGTGTGTATTTATTTTTATATCCAGAATGCCATTTCTTTTTGTGGGATATGTGGTTGAAATCCAGCAGAAGCGTCTGAGGATTCAGTTCAACAGTATTTTATTTATTCCAATAGCTATGCGCATTAGATAAGTGAATCTGGAAATGGTTTAAAAAAAATTCCCACCATCCTTGTGTTTGGGAAAGAAGAATCACATTGCTTTCCTGGGATTTGTTAGGCACAATATAATAGTAGGAGGAATATATATTCAATATTGTTCAACAAGTTTGTAGCGTTTATGTGTGTTTCATCTTTAATACCATCTTTGCTGCTGTAACGATAAGTCCGTCATTCAGTAACATCTTTTTTTCCCTAAATCCTCATTCAGTAACATTAATACAACCTTACTGCTGATTCTGGAAGTTGTTTCCACTGAATAAAAGAGAGATTGTGAAAAGTGTCACCTTGTGAAATCAAATCATTGGTTTTTTCTTGCAGGCAGTTGCGGAAATCATTGCCTCAAAGCACTTCAGTACAAAAGGAATTAAATCTGTAAGTATATGGTTATTTTTTTTTTATAAGTATAAGTATATGGTTTTGCTTGTGAAGAGTCGTGCACCTTGCAAATAAGATGTCACTCTGTATGTGTGTTTCTTTATAATTCTTTGAAGAAAATTTAAATAATTTAGGTGTTCCCTCTTGGTTATAGTCCCACCATTATATGTAGCTATACTGTTACATCGAAAGCCTGAAGGAAAGAGTGTCTAAGTCGGCCACATACCACTATATGAGAGAAAATATGCCTAGATCCCTGTTTGACATAAAAAAAATGTCAGAAAATGTCAGTTTATGGAAAATAGTGTTTCCTTTGTTTATTCGTGTAACATCCCTTGCCTCAGCCTAGCACATCCTTTTTTTCAGGTTTGCACTACGATTGTCTTCATTACATAATATAAAGTTAATTTCATTAGTTGTCATCCTTATTCTATTCAACAAAAGAAGATAAAATGCTTTGTTTTAATTCTTCTAGTGTTTTTTTGTATGAGACTTTTTTACTATGTTATTTAAATGATGTTGACTAAGAAAGAATTTAACGGAGCACATTATGTTATCTTGCAACCACTTCTTGCTGCCAATGAAATGGAAGAGCTTTGAAAGAAAAAATAAAATAAAATTGGACAGGTGAAAAATAAAATAAAATTGGACAGGTGCTTTTTATTTATTGTCTATCTTTTTTCTTGGCAGCCAAAACAATAACATAACTTTCCCCTTCAGTTTTGTTCTCCTGGTTGCAGAGTTGAGGTTAGCGGTTCACTCGAAAATTGGAATTACATGCTAACGGAAACCACTGTATAACCAAGAATAGTATTAAGAGCATGTTTGGCTTTGCAATTGAAAGTTTGTTTGAAAGTGCTTTTGGTTTGAAAATTCACCTTTAATTGTGTTTGGTAACAACTAAAAAGTAGTTTTCAGTGGTAGAGATTTGGGCCAAGCAGGGCTTTTACCCAAAATTCAAATTTTGAGCATTTTACAAGTAGACATAAAAATTTAGGAATGATTTGTTTATGGAAAAATATATATTTATGAAGACTGGTTTATATACTGCGTCACCAAATACTATTTGTTCTTCAAGGAACAACACTTGTTTGACAACTCTACATAGAAAAAGGTGCTTATTATGCCAAGAGGGTAGTTAACTTTCTGGCATTTTCCTTTTGTCAATGGTTAGCTTCAGTTTCTCAGTTTTATTTTTTCCTCATTATATTTGTGTTCGTAAATTTTTACCTTTTGTTTTTGTTATCTCATCCTTCCTGAAACTCACTTTGTCTGCAGACGGTTTTATGTGCTCTTGCCGAGATTGTTAGCATGCGTTTTGTTAATGGATCTGGAGCACGTACTGGCTTAACGGGAATTGACTACCCCACAGCTTGCTGGCTTTACAAGTATGTAAATACTGTGATCAAAACTGAAAATTTACACTACATAGAGGCATAAGTTAAATTTCCTTCTGTTTTTAACTTGTGGTTTTGGTTGACGCTTTTGGTAGCAATTTGGTTATTTTGGGTTCCTGTATGGTAATTGGACCAGCTCACGAAAATGAATTGACTGCATCTCAATTCCCCCTAGCATTTTAGTGGTCATGTCATTCAAGATGTCGATCACCAAGTTTATCTCAAATTAAAATTGCATATTAGATCAATTTTGTAACCGTGATATGCTTGTATCTTAAGCATTTAGTTAAATTTTTTATACCTTTTTCTAGTATTCAATCACCACCTTCTCATCTTTTATTCCAATTCTGAATTGTGCTTAAATCTTCTGCACCCTAATCTCTAGGGACTTGGGCTACAAGGCTTACTCAGTCGAGAAAGTTGAGGATCTAACCCGGCCGTTTGTTTCAATGTACTTTGGTGCGGCCTATTTGGCTTGGTTATCACAATATGAAGGAAGGTAGGTTTGTTCACTAGTATAAAATATCATCCATTTGTTACTAGCATTTTTAGTCTCTGTCCCTGACCGATTCACTGGCTATCTTGTTCATAACCAGAGAAAGAAGTCTACAGTTTGTGGTTCAGGCTTATCTTTCAGGGCCAAAGAACGTAAACCTGCAGGAGACCGGTCCTCAATGGCTTAAATTTCAGGAATCGTTAAGCCGCTATGAAGAGGTTAAGAAGTAGGTTGTCCTCTCTTTCCATATTAACACAAATTGGATTTTTTATTCATCGCATTTACAAGACAAAGAACACATTTTCACAAAGCCCTCGCTCAAAAGTAGATTCACTGATTGTTGTTTCAGTACAAGAATCATTTTCTGTTTCTTCTAATGGAGCTATTGTTTTTTTTTTTGAAATATATATATATATATATATATATATATTTATATTTCAAATTCATGTATTTGATTGATGAACTGATCATTACAGGGAGCAAGGGGGTTGCACAATTTTGTGAGCTGGCTTAGTGGAACCTCATGATATGGTTTTTTCCCTGGGATACATTCTTTGGAGTAGCATTGGATATGACTGAAATCTTGAAATAGGAAAAAACATATAAATAGAGTGGATGTTGTTGTTGTATTTGTAATGATGATTTTTTCTGAAGACATTTTCCACACTGCATTAGTCTTTGTGAGTGGTGCACATGAAATTGTGTAAAAATTTACTTCTCTTATTTTTTTGCTCTTCTTAATTTCTTCTCTCTATATGTATATGTATGTATATTTCAGCTGGTTTGAACTTCACAGATTATCACGTATCGGAATTCAATTTCGATGTAAAAAACTCATGCTCCCATTTACTCTTGTCCAAACTTGAACACTAATCTCGTTTTACGAGGTAAAAAACATATCACTAGGCTACTTTGATAGTGTAAACTTGTTGAGTTAAATTTTGAATTTGTAAAATAAAATAGAATTTGATATGCGAACCTGCCAATCTAGTAAAAGAAAGGTAAATAAATTCAAATTAACTTGACAAAGTATTTTCTTGAAAAGTTATATGCCAATGGGCTAGTAAAAATCCATCAGTAATGTAAAGTTTATATGTATATTCCTTTATGTGTTGTAAAGTCAAGTTACGGAGTACTGTATATGATAAGATTAAATTATATTATCAGTCAATTCTTCTTTCTTCTTTTTGCCTTTTTACTGAGTACTGTATATGATAAGATTAAAATATATTATCAGTCAATTCTTCTTTCTTCCTTTTCTTTTTTACTGTGTTATTATTATTTATTATTATTATCATTATTTTTCGTCTATGCATAAATGGACAAAAAAGCCGACCAAATATTCTAATGGATAAGCTCCATTTTTTTTATATATGCTTGAAAAGAAATGAACATTAAATTAATAACAAACTTCTTTTTTTCCTAATTAATAACAAACTTCTTAAAGAAGGTCAAACCAATATCCTCATCACAGACACGTTTTCATGGATCCCCATATGCCCCTTATCTTTCCATTAGTCTCTTGCTTGCCTTCTAAGGTTACTAGGGTTGAAGCTTTCTTTGTCAAAGTCATGTGACACACACACACACACACACAGAGTAGGGTTCAATATAAATTTGGATCAGATCGACTATAATTTATATTTTATTTGTTCAACTAACAATTTATCAATTGTTAAGTAGTTATCCAATTAAAATGTTCAATTTACATCTTAATTATTTTGAATCCGAATCAAAATTGGATTCATTGACCCATTTATTTATAAATTTAGGGGGTTACAAGCGAAAAACACTTGTATGATATGTATATGAAGTATATAATCTCATATATGTTTTAAAAATATCCTGACATTCAATTTTGGAGTAAACAAGAACTTGAATACTAATTATTAGGTAAAAAATTAATTAAATGTGAAATGACTAAAATATTATTTTTTTGTCTTTTTTTTTTTTTTTTTTTTTGGGTTACGACTCAGTTTAATGTGTATATACATATGAGGGTAATATATATATATATATATATATATATATATATATATATATATAAGGGTATTATCAGAAGAGATATAGACGTTTTCAGAATTTTATATCTTAATAACTTCAAGCACTTCTTTACTCATTTTTCAAAATTAACGAACTTACCATACACAATATAAGCCCTTGTTTGATCATATTTTCAAACTTAATAGACTTATATATACAACATAAATGATGTTTCCAAATTTATTTATTTATTTATTTATTATTATTGCAACTACCTGCCTTTTAGATTTGTAGCTACGGGATAAACTCTCGGCTACCCACTCCGACCTCCACAGTGCAAGTTGCATTTTAACTTAGGAACGATGTTTTCAAACTTAATAGATTTATACACACAACATAAATGATTGAGGTGTTATTTGTCCAAAATGTAAATATTAATGGTATTTTTCTCACTTTACCCTAAATTTAAATGCAGAGGAGAGTTTTTAATATATAAGATGGTGCATCATATAATTATACAACCAAATGTACTTGATGATAGATAAGTAATAAATTTAATAATAAATAACTGATATATATAACTAATATATATATATAAAATAACACACACACATATATATTTAATGGAATGGTGGCACGTCAACCAAACCGCGTCAAGTTTGCAATTGATCAGGTTTAATTCATTTGTTCGTGGACAAATTTGAAGTCGGCTGATCAATACTTTTTAATACTCTATTTTATTAGTTTCATCAATAAATATGTAACAAAATTACAAAAAGATTATAATTAAAGATATTCCTAACTTTATACAGATAAGTTCAAGTCGCTAAAAGTTTTCCAACCTAACGAAATAATACAAGTCCAAACTTTTAGTAATAAATTAAGTCTAAATTATTCATTAGCAACTTATTTTATTTATAACTTATACACGGCATGATTAGGACTTAAAATGAAGTTAATTTGAATTGAGATCCGATTTGATTTAAATTTCATTTAAAACAAATTTTGAATATTATTTTTAATCCAAATTTAACAAAATAATGTGAAGTTAGTTTGACTTGAGATCCAATCTTATTTCAAATTTATTTTTAACTAATTTTGGATTTTACTTTATAATTCGAATTAAAAACATAATGTGATATAGACCTTTCTCAAAATACCCATCACAGATTTAGATAGATTGATTATAAAACAAATCAAAATTTACCAAAGTATTTGACCCAAATCAAGTAGATTTTGTTACTAATTCTTGGTGAGTTGGGGTGTGAAATTTTTATTTATTTATTTATTTTCTTAGGGTACGCATATCGTTACATAACATATGTACCATTCAACTTAAAAACGCGAAAGTAAAATTTTAAAATTTATTTTTAGAATCCCTGGCAACCCGACTACACCCTACCCTTTGAATTGTGGATAGTGATCATTTCTATTTCAAGCCTTCTACGTAAATCAAGTACAATGCACAAGTCTTTTAAGGGTATCTTAGTCAGTACAAAAATGTGATGTCAAATTGAGTAAAAGGCGCTAGATACGAGGGGTAAATTAGTAATTGTAGCATAAACTTGGAAGTGACTTTATGGTTTGACTAATATGCATCGGTGGAGAAAGAAAGAGACATTTGAGTCGGCATTATATATATATATATATATAAAGATTTGGGTGTGAGATATGTATATGAGGTTTCACAATTCACACTCATTCAGTCACAGTAACGGCGGATTTACTCAAAACCCTATTGTTGTCATTTTGAGGGCTTCAAAACCCAGTTCGCGAAAACCATTCCACTTTCAGGTACAGATTCAGATTCATCTGATTTTGATCTAAAATGATTCATTTAAGATGATTTAGATTACTGCACTTTTTGATCTTTCTTTAATGTTCTGGGTTCTTGTGATATTGTTTCCAGTCCTTTCAATTAAAATGATTTATTGAGAAAAATGATATAGATTGGTTCTGTTCACACCCACAGACACGTTTCATTTGTCATTGGAAGGTCTTATGTTTAAAAAAGTTGAAATTTTTGTTTGATGAATTCAATTGTGGAACTTGAATTATGTTGAAGCTCATAGATGTGTTTTCTGGAATTTGTAGATTAATTGTTTTTGACGTTAATGTGGAAAGCAAAATGAATTTTCTGGTGTGGGTTTTTGAGTATAACAAAGAAGCTTGCTTCCAACTACAATCAGAACTCAAATTATTATTATTATTATTATTTTTTTTTCAATACAATTTTGTTGAGTGGAAAAAGCAGGCACAACCATTTAGATGCACAGAATTGTGTTATGCACATACTGTTGAGGCAAACTTTTAATTTTGGTGTCATTCACAGAGTTGAAAGCATAGCCAAAGATGCAGTAGAATCATGACAAGAGGGTGGTTGCCAGTGTAGCCGATCCCAAGTATGTCCAATTATGACTCTTATGTCCTACTTTAAATTTTGCAAATGTTTATTGGATCTTGGTGTTTGGTCTTTAGTTTCTATTAACCTTTGCACGAAGCAATTTTCTTTTGAACTTTATGGCAGAACATACGAAAAAGTAAGGGCCTCAAGGGGTACCACAATTTTGTGGGGAAAAAAAAAATTTGTTGAGTGGAAAAAGTAGACACAACCATATAGATGCACGGAATTGTGCCATACACATACTGTGCAAAATTTTAATTTTGTTGTCATTCACAGAGTTGAAAGCATAGCCAAAGATGCAGTAGAATCATGACAAGACAGTGGTAGCCAGTGTAACGATCCCAAGTATGTCCAATTATGACTCTATGTCCTGCTTTAAATTTTGCGAACGTTTAGTGGATCTTGGTGTCTGGTCTTTAGTTTATACTAACCTTTGCATGAAGCAATTTTCTTCTGAACTTTATGGCAGAAAATATGAAAAAGTAAAAAAAAAAAAAGTAAGGGCCTCAAGGGGCACCACAATTTTGTGGGGAAAAAATAAATTCCAGCTCCTTTATTAGCACGAGTAAGGGGCACAATGTTACTAGATCTGTGGGTTCTTAAGGCTTTACTGTTATGAAAACTTGTTAAGAGTGGATCCCATTTTGGGATCTTATTTTAGGCTAACCTAAGAGCATTCAGCTTGTGATGATTATAGTTATTTTTTGATAAATAATACATTCCGGTTGTTATTGTGAGATCATTGTAGTAAATAGATTTACTTCAAGGCTTTAGAAAGATTTCTTAGTCTTCAATTATGACTAGTGCTTCTTATTGTTTGGATTACATGCATTCTATCATTTGTTTTTTTCATCATCACCATCATCCTTACCTTTATTTATGTTTGTTCTTATTTAGCCAGTAAGGCCTTCTGAAGTAGTTGCCAAGTTCTAGAACCATTTCAGGGATGATAACATCTGCCATAAGAATGTGTTTTGACGAGCTAATCAAGAACAAAGTTGCGACCTTTTGATGCTTCGGAAGTTTTCGAACATGGAATCGTCTCTATAAATGGTTTACACTGAAAAGTTTGTATTTTGACCATGAAAGTTCTTGTTAGTTATGATAAGATCCATGCCAAGTTCTTCTCAAATGAATCTAAGAAGTGCTACTGGTCTGTATAACTGAGTGATATATTCTAATTATTAACAAGTTGACAGATCATAGTTAGACTATCTTCCTTAGTGTTTGCATAATGGATTCGAATTGTCCTGAGGCACAAAATCTTGCTATCTTGCATCTTTAGGAGCATTAACTTATCGAGTGAATGTTTTGGTAGTCATTGAGAAATAATAAATAAGATGGCTATTATGAGCAGTGGATATGGCTGTCATGAGAAACCATTGCTAATCTGATTGGTGTTTGCTATTAACTTTCATGAAAAAATTATCTGATGTTTGAATGCTCTGGCTTCAAATCCTCTCTTTTTTTCCCTTTCATCTTTCTTTTGGTCTTTTTCCTTTCCTTACGTCTTCATGCTTGGAAGGTCATTGTCATTGAAATTGGAAAGAGAACTTATGGGAAAGAAAGCTGGTACACAAGGGTAAAAGAAACTGGGTATCTTGTTAAGCATGTTCGTTATCCCCTGTTCTCTGTGTTACTACACAAAAAATCATAGTCATCTCACTGTTGTTAAAGTGGTCTACAGTGGTGTAATCACTGGTGGTCATATGGCCTTGAAATATATATATATATATATAAGAGCTTAGCTTGAGTTCAGCACTAGATTTCTTTTTCCTTCCAAAAATCCATTTTGGCAAATAGATTTACAAGAATGTTTTGAGTATTAGGTATCATTGTTCATGCAAGAGTTAGCATATAAGGTGGTAACAATAATTCCTTACCACAATTTTATCTGGATTAAACAACGATACGGAGTTCTCATGTTTCTTCTTTCAATAATCATTAATTTTTAGGATGATTCTTATGCTATTATTTTCTCTAGGGCAAATTGCAAAAAAAAAAAAAAAAAAAAAAAAAAACTCCTTGGCTTGTAACCATTTGCTCTGAATCTCCCTTTTGATTTTTTTTTTTTTTGTTGGCAAAAAACCTCCTCCAACTAACAGGAGGGGTTGCTCAGCTATTTTTTGAGACAAGAAAGCCCTTTACCTATTTATTGCACCATTTTTGTTTACTCATATAATTTTTGTATCTAATTTGTTTCAATGTGTTATACTTTCAAATGTAGTACCAAATTTCAGTGTTTTTTTTTTTGTTTTTTTGTTTACTCATGTCATTTTTTATTTTCCTTTTCCAACTTTCAGTGTGTTGTATTTGACTAGGCTCAGTCCATTGAACCGCCACTCTTAATTACTGAACTAAAGAGGTGTTCAGATTGGTAATCTCTGATCTTAATGAAAAAGTATGAATTCAATGATAACTTTAATAATTACTAATTTACTATCGTGATTGTAATTTTAGTTGCACAAACTTCGTTCTAAATTGAAAATAGTATTAAAAAGGTGTACTTAGAAATTTTAAGGTGTTGATTTTAAATATCAAGCAAGTTTTAAAGAAATCAAGTTTAAAAACCAATCACGATAATGTTTTGGTGCAATACACGAGTACACATTCAATGCCACAGTGACATCATAAATTAATTTAATTACTCCTCTTGTTTGTAGTTTTGTACAATCAGTCATTAACTTATATATTCTGAAAAAATTTACCTCTTGGTTTGGTCCTTAAATGCATTAACCCCATTACCTGATTTAGATACAAAATGATAAAAAATAAAATAAAAATTGAAACAAATTAGATACAAAATGATATGAGTAAACAAAAATGGTGCAATAAATAAGTAAGGGGCATTTTTGTCTCAAAAAATAGTTGAGCATCCCCTTGGTTAGTTGGAGGGGGTTTTTTGCCAAAAAAAATCAAAAGTGGAATTTACTGCAAATGGTTACAAGTCAAGGGGGGTTATTTGCCATTTTCCTTTTTCTCTTTATCAACTTCATTACTCAAAACTCTCTGCCTGAATTTTTATTATCCAGCTTATGTACTGAGATCATTATATTTTATCGGTTTGGTAGGGAAGACTGCAGGTATACCCGAGTGTCATCAAGATTGTTGATGCTAGAGGAGTCAGTCTAGAAAACACAACTTGGTTGCTGGATGAAGATAATTTCGAGTTTCAGTAGCCGCGTTTTACAAATTCAACTTGCATCCAGTGCATGATATTTGTTAACCTTGTCCACAGGTGAAGTTTCTATTTTGGGGACAATTAGGAATGTGCTGTTCCTGTATGGCTTTCATAAAATCCTCATGGTATTCTATCATTGGCATATGCCCTCTTGAAATTGAGTTTAACAGCAGACGAAGCCCAGCACTTATATGATGGAACAATCAAAAAACTATAATAATGTTCAATATGATTCTATGGGAAGTGGAAATGAGCAACTTGAATCTACATCTTGGGGGTTCTTGCCAGATTCCACAAGCTACACAAATGCCAATATGAAACCTCCAGAGCTCAATGTTTCAGAAGCTAAACCTGTGCTTAATTTCTCAATACAGACAGGCGAGGAGTTCTCTCTTGAATTTATGCGTGAACGGGTGAATCCTAGGAAACCATTAGTTCCAAATACAGCCAATGATCCCAGATACATGACAGGCTACATGGACCTAAAAGGCATTTTAGGCATCTCCCATACTGGGTCTGAAAGTGGATCAGATATTTCAATGCTCTCCGTAGTAGGAAAAGGTTCAAAAGAGTTTGAGCGGAAGAACTCTTCTTTATATGAAGACAGAAACAACTATGGATCCATGCAATCAGTACCTCGAACTTCATCGGACTACAACAGTAATCGAGGAATTGTTCACGAGTATGCCTCTTCTGGAGCATCTGATAGCTCATCAACAAAGATTAAGGTTCTATGCAGCTTTGGCGGTAAAATTCTACCCCGGCCAAGTGATGGAAGGCTCAGATATGTAGGAGGTGAAACACGCATAATTCGTATCGGCAAGGATATTACTTGGCAGGAGCTGTGGCGGAAAACAGTAACAGTTTACAACCAAACTCATACAATTAAATATCAGCTTCCAGGGGAGGATCTTGATGCCTTGGTTTCTGTGTCTTGTGATGAGGATCTGCAGAATATGATGGAGGAATGCAGTGTATTAGAAGATGGAGAAGGCTCGAAGAAACTTAGGATGTTTCTGTTTTCCATGAGCGATTTGGATGATTCTCAATATGGTCTGGGTAGCACTGATGGTGATTCTGAGGTTCAGTATGTAGTTGCTGTTAATGGCATGGACATGGGATCCAGAAAGAACTCAACTCTTCATGGTCTAGCGAGCTCTTCAGGAAATAATTTAAATGAGCTAGAAGGACAGAATGTTGAGGGAAACACAGGTAGAGTTGCATCTGAATTTGTTGGAATTGGTAGTTCTCCTTTGACTGGCTTTACCATCTCATCTTCGACAACTCAATATTCTCAACCGATTCAACTAAGTTCCTCCAATGCTTATGAAAATCATCCACAGTTTTATCGTGACCAGCTAATGCATCATGGAGCAACTGAGCAGTATGACTTGCACTATGGCTATGATCCTCGGCTTTCTAATCGCTCACCTTTTGGAGAAAGTTCTGTTCCACAGCCTGTTGATGGACTTATGACTCATCAAGGTGGTGTCAATGAAGGGCAACTGTCTAGTGGCCTATATGCACATGAAACACAAATGCATGTAAAGGAGGTGAAGCTGCAAAATGATGGGTTGGTTCAGCAAGAGGTTGGACGTGAAAATGTTCAACCCTCAGACAAGAATAAAGATTACCCTGTTCAGTCACATCCATACGATGGTAATGTGATGGATTATTTTTCTGGTGAAGAAGCATCAATTGTTGTCCCCAGAGTGGAGGGGGAATTCCCTTTAAAGTCTCCAAAGAATGAGGGAAGGCACCAAGAAGCAGTGCAGATCTCTTTGCCCCTTGGTGCTGTTAATCCAGCACAGGTTCCTAAATCTGATGACAATGATTGTAATGCCTCTAGCAGTGCATTTGCTCCTGGATATACCAATTCAGAGTCTGATCCAATTGATTCAAGCTACCTTGAGCCTCCTGTGCCTGCTCAGAGGATCTTTCATTCTGAGCGAATTCCCCGAGAGCAGGCAGATTTGCGCAGGTTAACGAAGTCGGATGATTCGCTTGGTTCTCAGTTTCTCATAAACCATACTCAATCTGATGCTGCACAGCAGGATTTTATCTCAGAATCTGGCGAGAATTTACAGAATGGAACTCCGGTTCTCCAGACTGAGCAGGCCATCTCAACTGCAAAGCCATTGCATACAGATCCTCAAAACATTGCCGATGGACTTCCACAACTTCAAAAGTTGAAGCAGGCAATACTAAACCCTGTGGATGAAAAATATGCGTTGAATGAGGATAAAGTTGTGAAGGGTGACCATGGAGCAACCTCCACAAAAGATAATGATAAGAACCTTCTGGTCGATGCACCATCAGGAACTGGATCAAGAATCCCTGTTGTGAGTCAATTGGCTTCCGTGGATCACAATGAAGATCATGCACACAATCTTGCTGATCTTGATTGGGGTGGCAGGTCTGATGGTGATTTTACTACCAATAGAACTCCACCACATGCTCAACCTTCTTCTTGGATAGAGAGCTCAACTGGAGATGTTTCTACTGGGAAAACCTTGGTTGGTACCAAAGCAGAGCAGGGAGACATACTTATTGATATTAATGACCGATTCCCTCGCGATTTCCTTTCGGATATATTCTCGAAAGCTATACTCTCTGAGGATTCTTCTGGGAATAGTCCTTTGCAGAAAGATGGAGCCGGCTTGAGCATGAACATAGAAAATCTCGAACCTCAACATTGGTCATTTTTCCAGAAATTGGCACGAGATGAGTTTGCTCGAAAGGATGTTTCTCTTATTGACCAGGATCACCTTGGTTTTTCATCTGGACTACCAAAAGTTGAGGAAGAAGCTCCTATGAGTTATAAATTTATGCCATCAATGACTGATGGAATTACTTTGAGCCATGTGGATTCCCAAATCTATTTTGGTGAAGACAATCAGAAAGAATTGTCCGGTACAATCGGAGCTGACACTATAGCTGTGCCTTCAGATTACAGTCCTTCAGTGAAAGAAAGTGAAGCTATACAATTTGATGGTTTTGTAGAGAACCGACTACCAGAGTCAGAGTACGAGGTACTTTTCTGAATGGTGGTTTAAATTAAGATCTCACTCTCTTAAAAATATAAGCTTATGTGCAACCTTATATCCTAATCACTTTGATGCTTTTAGGATGGCTTCAGGAATGTAGGCCTACCTCCACTGGATCCTTCTCTGGGAGAATTCGATCTCAGTAGCTTGCAGGTGTGATGCATGCATTATTCATTTCTCTTAGATGGTTATATGCGAACTGTGCATTTAAATGATTGTACATGAACTATGCATTTTTCCTTTTTCCATTCTTGGTTATTAAATGTTCGGGCTTTTTGTCCAAGGAAGTTTATGCCCATATGGTAAGGGTTCATTTCCTAACTATCCGTCCCTGTGAATATCAGAGGCTATAGAGGCAATTGGTCTTTTTGAATGGATGCCACCCTACTTTGCCAAATTTATGGGTTAAAAATTTTCCTGGGATTATAGCTGTTGGGAAAAATCTGGAGCTAGTTTAACTTTTATGTTTCAATTTGTTTGTTCTTTTCATTTAGCTAATTGAGTTGAATCCACCATTTCCTAGTTTTAGATGAAAGTAACATGACAGAGGCATAAACCTTAGGCATTGGCAACCCACAAAAAGTGTCTTGCAATTGAAGTGTGAAGCTTTGATCTATTTATTTAGGGTCATAACAAATAAATAGGAATTTTCAATTGTACCTGGTAAAAAAAGACTGCTTTCTTTTGTGTGCTTTGTTTTAGAAAGAAATTATGTTTATGTTCAAGTAAGCAAATAGCAAATATGTCATGGTTGCATGGGTCTATCCATCATATAGAGGCTTCACAGACATCGTGGCGTAACCGTTGAGGTGAAGTTGGGACCTAAAAGATCTAATGGAACCAAAAACAAAAGAAGCAGCTGTGATATATTTCTCTATTTGGTGTTTCAAGGAATATAATTAGCCCATTTCTTGCAATTAAGCACAAAAAGATTCTGTTGAATTAGATCATCAATTGAAGATATGCCATGAGAGCACGAGTCTTTTGGTGGCATATCTGGGCATGTGTACCTATGGAACCTTTCCATGTTGAAGATGCTCATTATTCATAAGTAGGTTTTCACTTTGTTCATTTTATTTGTGTTCGAGGAAGATCCCGTGGTTCAGTTGGTTAGTCAAGGACCCCTTTGGTTGCCTTTGCCAACCTGATTCTTGTTTATTTCTGCTTCTCTCTTATTATGCATGATGTATTCCATCTTAAATCCTTTGGTTCATTACATAAATTTTATGTTTGTTTTTGCTTGAATTGACATTTTGATATTTAAACTGTCACAAATCCTCTGGTTCATTACATAAATTTTATGCATGTTTTGGCTTGAATTGACATTTTGATATTTGATATACATTTAAACCAAGATTGGGTATCTGTCCATGCTTATATCTGAATTGGGTTAACCCACTTTGTTTACAGAAGTTGTTCCTTTGCCCGATTGCACCAGCCACCAAGTCTACTGGCATTCATTATACCATTTACCATATTAATATTCTGCAACTTAACAAAGCCTTCAATCTACTAGCTTCGTGTTGAGGCTTGGGTATATGGATCTTACTTTTTGAAAAAAAAATGCATCTTTTGGGGTTTGGCATAAAATTTTGTTAATGATGCTGCAGATTGGGTCTTTTTTATCTCTGAACTGTTATACTAATCTATTGATGGCATTAGTTACACCTTGTCTGTCAGTTTAATCTAAATCTATTATAGTCACATAATGTGGCTGTGATCTTGTGGCTCGAATTTGGTGCCAGGTCATGTTGGAAATTTTTTTGACCCGTTTTTGCTCATAGGTTGTGGACCCAAATGAGTACTCTCTTGTAGCCCAATATATAAGGGTGCTTAGGGTTTGGAGTGTGATCATCAAGAGACACTGAAAATCGTATAGAGAGAGAGTGGGGCTGAAACTTGTAATCTCCGATTTTACACATAGTGAAGACTTTCCCTGGATCTCCACCATGGACGTAGGCTTTGCCGAACCACGTACAAATCTTTGTGTTCTTTGTGTGGTGTGTTTGTTTTTCTGCCGTGTTTCATAATTTTTGCTTGGTTTGCTGCATTTGTCGTAATAGTGGCTGATTTACTATTTATTTTAAATAAGAACTAGTCATCGAGAGAGAGAGAGAGATTTTAAATAAGAACGAGAGAGAGAGGGAGGGAGTCATGCATGTCACTGTTAGAGTGTTTTGGTTGTTTATATCTGTGGCTTGACAAGGGGAGCAGAACCCAGTCTCCGCTGTGAAAAAGAACTATATTTTCCATACCAATAATGAGAGAGAGATACAGAGAGAGAGTGAGTCATGCATCTCACTGTAGTGTTTCGCTGTTAATGTCTGTGGCTTGTCTAGGGGAGCAGAACCCAATCTCTGCTGTGAAAGGAATAATATTTTCCTTACCAATAATTACCACCTATGGTGGGAGGCACCTGTTATCAATCTGGAATTATAGTTCCATGGTTTTGATTGGAAGCATGTGGGATTTGTGGTCCTATTTTAGTGGCACTAATAACAGATATAAATCAGAATACAAGTATCAATAATCTTACTTTCAAACCTCTCTCTATTATAGATTGGAAAGTTGTTTAACTATATCCCATAAGAAAAACAAGGACATCACATTTAAGCATGTAACTAAACTTCATGTACCATTGTCATATTGAATAACTTCTACTTTGATCATATTACTATAAATTTTGGATGTAATATTGAATAAATAGCTTCTACTGTGATTATATTTCTATAAATTTTTGGTGTAATATTGAATAAATAGTTGATGTATGGAGAAAAAGTTTTGCAGTCAAGGAAAATAATAGTTGATATCCAAAGATTTGAACCCTAAATTTGCATTGACAGTTCTGGATAACATGTTAACTGGTAATTAGCAATCTGTGCTGTTCTTCAATAAAAAAAAAATGAAGGGGATTATATCAAGCAATTATTATGAAAAAAATAATCTGTGCCCTTCTTCAATAAAAAAAAGAAAGAAGGGATATCAAGCAAATATTATGGAAAAATAATTAATTTTCATTTAGATGCAATTTTATTCAAGATATGTCTAGAATTATATATTCACACACACACACACACACACTTTTATGGTTATTTTTTCGAGTTCATGGTCTCCTAACAGAAGGAGATGGCAGAGTGAGTGCCTCGTCCTTATACTACTTTCCCTGTGTTCTATCACTTAAAGGCAGGCCTGCCTAAGGAAGTGTGCTTCAAATTTTGAGCTCACAAGAATATGCATTTCCTGATTTACGTCTCACTTTGCACAGAACATTTTCACACACTAGCATTGGGTTCTCTACTTCTCTTATATGCTTCCTTCTTTTGTTGATCTATTAGTATAAAATTTTTGAACTTATTTTTCCTGAATTAGAGTCATGTCATTTGACATCACTTGAATTATTTCTTCTGGATGCTTATGACAGATCATAAAGAATGAAGACCTTGAAGAGCTAAAGGAACTTGGTTCTGGAACATTTGGGACTGTCTATCATGGAAAATGGAGAGGAACAGATGTTGCCATTAAGCGAATAAAAAAGAGCTGCTTCACCGGTCGGTCATCTGAGCAAGAGAGATTGGTATCTGTTCCTTATGTCCTCAAATCTATTACTTATTTGAAAAATAAAATTATATGTATGGTATTCAGCTTTGCTGCTCTCCAAATTCCAGAAGTTTCCACTCATATGACTCATGTCTATTTTCCTTAAAAAAATTTGGGCCTCAACCATGTTATGAGACCTTCTAAAGTGCGCAACTGTCAAAATTCAGCTTGTTGGAAACATTTGACCGAGTTACCCTTCTTCCAGAACAATTTTTTTAAGTACTCTCCAATTATATAAATAATATATTTTTTTCCTGCAAAATAAGATGGTTGTACAAAACAAGAAGGCTAAAGTAATATATTTGGACTAGTTTTTAGGAAGTTTTTTCTCGAATGGGCCCATTAAATTGTGGCCCAAAACTACCAAAAAAGTATTGTGCTAGGTTGCAAAAAGACTGCTAATAGTACATGACCATGTGGATCATGACTGCAGCATGCCGTTGCCGTGTATGTGAATGTGTAGCCATTAATTGCAAAATAGCCAGCCCATCGGAAGCAAATTTAAAGAATTTTATGATATCACTTACCCTTTGATGGCCCACCTACAAGCTGATAAATATAGCTATTTTATTTTTAAATTTTTTTGCCACATTGTATGTTAATATTACTGTCATTTTTAGACCATAGAGTTCTGGCGGGAAGCTGAAATTCTCTCAAAGCTTCACCATCCAAATGTGGTGGCATTTTATGGTGTAGTGCAAGATGGACCAGGGGGAACATTAGCTACTGTGGCAGAGTACATGGTTGATGGCTCTCTAAGGCATGTTTTACTTCGCAAGGACAGGTGATTTATCTACTTACGCTCTCAAGTTTGGTTATGCCATCATTTTGGTGATTTTCCTGACTGAAACTGTACTAAAATTCCAAACTTGATACAAATTATTATAGCAGTACTGGCAATTGGTGCAGAAAATATTGTAAGATTATAAACAGGAGTATTTGAGAGTTTATCTTGTTTTTTTTTTTTTTTCCCTTAAAATGTAAATCTTTAAAATTATGTTGCTAGCTCGTTTTCTTTCTCACGTAGAAGCAGTTATCTCTCTCTCTTATTCACGTTCTGTAGCTCATTTTCTTTCTCACGTAGAAGTAGTCATCTTTCTCTCTTATTCACGTTCTTTCTCCTGATGCTAATTTTCAGGCATCTTGATCGTCGCAAGCGGCTCATAATAGCCATGGATGCAGCCTTTGGAATGGAATATTTGCATTCAAAGAATATTGTGCATTTTGATTTGAAATGTGATAACTTGCTAGTGAACTTGAAAGATCCTTCACGACCCATTTGCAAGGTTACCCTGATGGAATCTCATTTAATATTTTTCACTTCTAATGAATGTTGCTAATAAAGATGTTATCTTGTACGCATTATCAAGAAAATGATAGTTTTCAAGTCAAAATAATGTCTGATATGATAGTATTACCCCTATTTTTCAGGTAGCTGATTTTGGCCTGTCAAAAATCAAGCGGAACACTTTGGTTTCTGGTGGAGTTAGGGGGACCCTACCATGGATGGCTCCAGAACTGCTGAATGGCAGCAGCAACAAGGTTTCTGAGAAGGTAAGGTGTCAGCAAATACATGCATGCATTTAACGCTGAAGTTAGAAGAAAACTAACAAAAAAATCTTATTTTAATTGAGAGATTCACACCTGACATAATGGCAGTCTTCAACTTTTCATAACTGGAATTTCTTAGAAATTGAAAAATTCCCTTGCTTATTGCAATTTTTCTTCTTCTTCATGTTTTTCGCTACTAGCGCGACCTTTGAACAATTTTATTTATCCGTCTTCAGTTTATTATTTTAGGGAAAAAAAATTAGAAACAGAACAATCTGATGGGGCATAGAGTTTAATTTCTCTTATTTTCTTCTTAGTCTAAAGTTCATGGGCTTCACATTCATTGCAAGTATTGTTGTTGATCCACAGGTTGATGTTTTCTCCTTCGGTATTGTCTTATGGGAGATTCTCACTGGTGAGGAGCCTTATGCCAACATGCATTATGGTGCTATTATAGGTGGGTTATGTAACGATTTTATATTCTAATATCTAGTTGTTTTGGTTTTCTCGTCTGAATTGAATTTTATTATTCGTTAGAGTCATTCGAGATTACTCAATCAGTGATAAAACTGATTGGTCTTTTCTTCTCTCTCTCTCTCTCTTTTGTTGGGAAATTGATTGTTGTAAAAGTTTGTCTCTGCCAGTTTGTGTTTAGTGTGCATGCATGTCACTACGTGGGCCAATCACAACAATAGTGTTAGATATGGTTATGATCGCATAGAAGGGTGTTTGCTTGCCATTTGTGTATGGGGCTTTAGGAATGTGACTGTGGTTCCCTAATTAGAAAAGAGTAGTTCTACTTTGATATTAGAATGGTATCTTACAGATTTGAACAATGTTGTTTTGAAAATTTCCATATTGAATGATTTACATCTGCATCAGTTTTTATCTTTCAAACCACATAAATCGATTGTCATGTCCAGCAACCTGTACTGGACATTAATAGGAACTTGGCAACAAGGTTTACTTTAATGGAATTTCGAGATGTTTGGTATAGGATACCTGGACTTATAGCTCAATGGGTTCAAATTGTTTCCAAACATTTTGCTGACATCTATGAATCTGATCCCCATTGTAGCCCTGGCGTGTAAAATAGTTGAGCTGAATTTAGTGTCCATGCATTTCATGTTAGTATTTCAGTCTTTTTTCATCTTCTTATACACTAAAAGATTTGTGGTTTATCTTCTGTTTTTGATTTCTTATTAGAGCTGTGGTTGATCTCTCTCTCTCTTCTCAAAGATCAAATTAGCAGCAGTTATAGATTAACTTCATTTGAAAAAGGACTCTCTATATGCAGGGGGCATTGTGAGCAACACGCTGAGGCCGTCCATTCCGAGCTTCTGTGATATTGAATGGAGAACGCTAATGGAGCAATGCTGGGCCCCAAATCCTGCTGCCAGGCCATCCTTCACAGAAATTGCCAGTCGGCTACGTGTAATGTCTTCTGCTGCCATCCAAACCAAAACACACGTTCACAAGGCATCTAACTAACAGGTTGATGGAAACTTCTGGCTTCTTTTTTTTGCCACAAGAAGACGCGATAAATTTATTCATTCAATTGTACCAATGTAAAAGTAGTTCACTTATATTAGCAATGGGGATTAGTTGGATCCAGTGAGTGTTCTTGAGATGGAAGTATGAAATAACTTCCAGATAACCTTTTGTTCTGAGAATGAATTCCATGTACAAAACCTAATTAAACTGTCATTTATCACTACTGCAAGGTTGTCCTTTTTTTATTTATTATTATTATTATTTTTTGTTGCATAAAATGCCATTTGATTTGTGGTGGTAGCCATGTGTTGTCTGTATAAGTTGTTGCACTGTTTTTTAATCCACAGCACAATATTGTTCATAATAGAAATTTATGGTACTAATGCAGAAGAAGAAAAGCATTTTCTTCAATCATTGGATTATTTGAGCATGAGATGAATTATTATATATGCATGTATGTATGTGTATTAGAGATTGTTTTGCTTATGTCAATGATTGATCCATCAGCACAACACTTGCATCTAACGGAAGAAAAATCTTGTCTTTGCATTACTAACAGCTCACTTAAGTTGTATTAGATATGTGGTGATACTATGTTTGGATTTAGATATTCTCTGGTAGTTTATTTGTCCAAATTTTTTTTAAATTATTATTCAACTATTAAAAATATGTTACCCCTGAAACTGAAGAAGTTTAACTACATGCCCTAATGTAGGGTGAAGTGTAAAAAACAGCCCTATAACATGTTTATAGTGCATATTGCATCTCTTCCGTACATAAAAAGGTCCTAGGTCCTAAAATTATGACATTTGTGCAAATAAGTCCTATTTAAAAAAATTGAACTAAAGTACCCTTAACAACACATTTTATAATATATAAATTTTTTCTATTTTGTGAAATGACTAAAAAGGGTTCGCCGGTGCTGGAGAAGATGATGACTCCCATTTCGGCGTCGCACAGAATGGCCAGCTCTTCCGCCTAATGATGCTAACCTTACACACCTTCTCTGTCTTCTTCCATTATTTTATTAGCAAAAATAATTAGTAAAATATTGGAATAAAACATTTAAACCCAGTTTATACTGATGTAGTGTTTTCGAGCCCACTCACCGACAACCCCCTTCCCTCTCTTTCTCTCTCCAACCTAACCCCATTTCCACTCACTTTCTATCTCTACCCCACCCTCCAATCACAGCCTCAACATCTCACTACCACCACCCAGTTGTGTCGAGGAACGGGGATGAAGGACGGCGATGGTTTGAACCGGTGATGAGGCGGACTAAAATGATGGCAGCAGAGATGTCTTCGGCGAGGATGGCGTGCTCTGAACCGGCGGCGGCGACGGAGAACTATCTGAAAAGTGAGCTCGACAAACACATCTCATCGCCGGCCGGTTGTGTCGCCGCCGTCTCAAAGCTGCACATTGCCACATCGTTGGACACCGGTATCGGTAAGTTCAGATCCCTCGTGCATCGCCGCCGCCGTTCCTAGCTTGCCCGACACATCTCATCGCCGTCCAGTGCTTGCGCCGGCAGTGGTGCTCTTTCCTCGCCGATTTACAAACCCGATCGTCAACCACCTCTTCCCCACCGACCCTATCGAAGCCCAAAATCAGAACCTCCTCCACCAAGGTAAAATTTTGGATCTTCCCTTCAAGCTCTCAATGAGATCCGGATTTAAGTTTGCAAATTTATGTCATATTTATATAGACAAATTGGCATTTTTAAAGGAGAAAAGAAACTGGAAATTAGTAGGGAGAAATGTTTGGAGAGAGAGAGAGAGAGAGTTGCAGAGGTCAGAGAAATTGTTTGATTTATCTATGGTATTTTTGGAAAAGTAAAAGAGTAAAATGAATATTATATTAATGGATATTTTTAAAAGTGTAAAAGAGTAAAATGAATATTATATTAATTATCAAACAAATTAAAAAGAATAAGAATATTTTTTATACCTATTTTTAAATAGAGAATACTATTCATGTAGGGATGGCAAATTCTCCATCCCCGCCGTGGCTCTACTCCCCCGTTTATAGCGGGGATGGAGATTTTTTTTGCTAAACAGAGATGGGGATGGGGGCAAATTATGAATTTCCGTCGGGATGAGGTAAACCCATCCGATTAAGTGTGAAATTATTAATATACCCTAACATATAATAATTTATTACTAAATTAGATTTATTATATATATGAAAATAAAAAAAAATGTGTTTTTTTTTAATAAAAAAAATTATGTGGCTGGAGGCGGGGGCGAGTATAGAGATTTTGGCAAAATTTTAAATGAAAATAAGAGCAAAAATGGAGAATGAAAAATGCATGGGAGATAGAAATGGGGATGGGGAATGGAATCCCGCCCCATCCCGCCCGTTGCCATCCGTAATTTCATGGTGTTTCTTGCACTTAGCCCGCTAATGTATTTTTTAGTTTGTCATGGTTGGCGACAGTTTATATTTTATATATACGGTATATATTTGTGTGCGCTCTCGTGGCTTTCGGATTGTGTCACGTGAGGCTGCATGGGACCCAATGGAAAATTGACTCGTGTGATGTGATACGATGGTGCCTTTGATGAACTTGCCAGACAAACCATGTGTTCTGCACGTGAATATCCCGGCATGTCCCTATTAACCTTGTCTTTTGACTCTTTTCTGCTTTCGTGATAGCCTGTTACCGAAACATCTCGTCTACTGAAATATTCCAGTAAGATTCCACCACGTGGAAGTCGAAAGGCCCTGAGTCTGAAAACTCTACACGTGGCAAATTACAGATCCCTCTGGCCATATACGCACACACTGTGTCTCTAGGCCATTTTCAAAAGCTCTCTCTCTTCTTCATACATCAGAGAACTCTGCAGATGGTTGAGCTCAATATTTGATGGGTAACTCATTCTTCCATTCTTTTATACTATGATTCTCTTCTTTCAGTTTTTGTTATATATGTAATTTGAACTTTTGGGGGTTTATTTTTTCTAGGGTTTTTTTATTTGATCTTCTTATTGGTTGTAAGTTGAGCTTTTGGTGGTTTATTATTTCTAGGGTTTTTTGTTTGATCTTCTTATTGGTTATCATTTATTTGATAAGTAATCGTCTTGTTGGTTATCATACGATGCTCTATTTATGGTTTTATTATATAAAGGCCTCTCAACTTTGCTGTTGCCCCCTTTTATGTTTATTTATTTATTTTATATTATTATTTAAGTCCTGCAAATGTTTACATGTTTTCTAGATTTACTCCTATAATCTTATAAGAGTGTTCACAATACAGAGGTCACAAGCAAAAGTCAGGGTTTTATTTATTTATTATTCACACACTTAATGGAAGGGTTTGATAGGTTTTGTTTTAGATTGTTTTAGGGATTGATTTTTTACTAAACTAATTTTACACAGTACGAAGGTTTCTTTGTAACATCTCTAACTTTCTGATTAAGGCTTTTCAAAGAAGGGTATTTTTTTTCCTTTGAAATTATAGCTGTGCATGTGTTTATCATGCATGGATATATTTGGATAATGGTTGCCCGTCCCGAGACATGGACTGATTTTTTCTATTGCAGTGGAGGGTTTTCTTTGCTCTAAAGTATGGAGTTAGAGTTTTCAACTGAGTGAGAGTCTAGGATGTTCTGTGAGAAAATAAACTTAGAACCAAGGGATAGTGTTTTGAAGAAGTTGTTAGAAGTTCCTTTTTCCATGGTATCACATGAAACATAACAAATAGTAGGGGCAAGAATGGTCCCCAAACAATTTATAACGTTTTCATTGTTAGTGTTATAAAAGACTCACAGATTCTAGACAGTATGTCCTTTGTAGCATCGAGCTTCTATGCTCTCAAAAGAATGCAAAGTTACCTTTAGTTTGGTAGTAACGACATCCAAACATTGACGTTTAAAGTTATCTTCTTAAGATCACTCCTCATTGCCTACAAATTAGGTGCTTCTGGAACAATGTAGAGAAAGGGAAGCCATGAGACACAATTTTATAGCCACTTCGCAATGAATGAGCAAATGATCCACTGATTCTGCTCCCTCTTTGCACATGCAAATCATCATTAATGTTGCGTTTGGTACGTGGGAATGGAATGGAATGTGCATTCTAACAATTCCTTTGTTTGGTATGAAATTTAAAGTGGGAATGACCATTCCCTTGGAATGAAAATTCATTCAAATGAATGAAAATCCATTCAACAACTAAACCTATAGAGTGGCCATTC